>NC_069659.1:80535000-81135000 GCF_027244095.1 Hemicordylus capensis
GGCTGTTGTAAAGGGCCTGGTAGAGATTATAAATGCTTCTCTGAGGGAGGGGAGGACATCTTAAGGAGGCAATCATTAGACTGCTTCTGAAGAAGTCTGCTTTGGATCCTTCAGAGTTAAGCAACTACAGGCCTGTCTCCAACCTTCCATGGCTGGGCAAGGTGATTGAGAAGGTGGTGGCCTCTCAGCTCTAGGCAGTCGGAGGAAACTGATTATCTAGTCCCATTTCAAACTGGCTTTTGGGCAGGCTAAGGGATAGAGACTGCATTGTTCGGCCTGATGAATGATCTCCAATTGGGAGGGAATGTGACTCTGTTGCTCCTTTTGGATCTCTTGGCAGCCTTCAATACGATTGACCATAGTATCCTTCTGGAATGTCTGATGGGATTGGGGGTGGGAGGCATTGCTTTACAGTGGTTCCACTCCTACCTCACTGGCAGATTTCAGATGGTTTCTCATGGAGACTGTTGCTCTTCAAAATCTCAACTTTCCTATGGTGTCTTTCAGGGCTCTATATTGTCTCCAATGTTGTTGTTGTTAAAATTATTATTATTATTATTATTATTATTATTATTATTATTATTAATTCGATTTCTATACCGCCCTTTCGAAAATGGCTCAGGCGGTTTACACAGAGAAATAATATATAAATAAGATGGATCCCTGTCCCCAAAGGGCTCACAATCTAAAAAGAAACATAAGATAGACACCAGCAACACTGGAGGTACTGTGTTGGGGTGGATAGGGCCAGTTACTCTACCCCTGCTAAATAAAGAGAATCACCACATTAAAAAGGTGCCTCTTTGCCAAGTTAGCTTGGGGATATTGTTTAACATCTACATGAAACTGCTGGGAGAGATCATCAGGAGATTTGATGCAGGGTGTTAACAGTATGCTGATGACACTCAAATCTATTTCTCCATGTCAACATCATCAGGAGAAGGCATAACCTCCCTAAAGGCCTGCTTGGAGGTGGTCATGGCCTAGATGAGGGATAATAAACTGAGGATGAATCCAGGTAAGCATTGGTAGTTATTGTGTGGGGTCGGAACTTAGGAGTCGGTATGGATCTGCTGGTTCTGGATGGAGTCACTCTCACCCAGAAGGAACAGGTATGCAGTCTGGGGGTGCTTCTGAATCCAAACCTTTTTTTTCTGGTTTGAGGCAGTGGCCAGAAGTGCTTTCTATCAACTTCAGCTGACATGCCAGCTGCATCTGTTTCTTGAGATGAACAACCTCAGAATGGTGGTACATACGCTGGTAACGTCCATCTGGACTACTGCAAGGTGCTTTAAGTGGGGTTGCCTTTGTACATAGTCTGGAAACAGCAGTTGGTACAGAATGCGGTGAACAGGTTGGTCTCTGGGTCATCTCAGAGAGAACAAATTATCCCTGTGTTGAAAGAGCTACAAAGGCTGCCGACAAGTTTCTGGGCAAAATATAAGATGCTGGTTATTACTTTTAAAGGTAATAGGTTTGAGAGCCAGCGTGGTATAGTGGTTAGAGTGCTGGACTAGGACTGGAGAGACCTGAGTTCAAATCCCAATTCAGCCATGAAACTAGCTGGGTAAATCTGGGCCAGTCACTTCTCCCTCAGCCAAACCTAATTTGCAGGGTTGTTGTGAGGAGAAACTCAAGTATGTAGTACACTGCTCTGGGCTCCTTGGAGGAAGAGCGGGATATAAATGTAATAATAATAATAATAATAATAATAATAATAATAATAATAGCCTATATTCTGCGACGATATCTATAAAAACAGCAACATTGACAATAAAATTCAGCCATCCCAGGTCCTTAGGAAGGACTCGATGTCTGCATAAAACAAACCAGTCAATAACACCTGTCTGACTGTGTAAACAAGAAATAATAATAATAATAATAATAATAATAATAATAATAATAATAATATGTGGCAGAAAAAGACAAAAATAATCCCAGTGGTAATTGGTGCCCTGGGTGCAGTCCCAAAAGACCTTGAAGAGCACCTCAACACCATAGGGGCCACGGAAATCACCAACAGCCAATTACAAAAAGCAGCTTTACTGGGAACAGCCTATATTCTGCGACGATATCTATAACCATTGACAATAAAATTCTGGCATCCCAGGTCCTTGGGAAGGACTTGATGTCTGGATAAAACAAACCAGTCAATAAAACCTGTCTGACTTTGTAAACAAGAAATAATAAAGCCCTAAACAGTGTCGGCCCTGGGTATTTAAGAGAAGGTCTTCTTTACCATGAGCCCCATCGCCTGTTAGGATTGTCTGGAAAGGTTCATTTGCGGTTTCCCCCAGCTTGTCTGGTGGCTACTCAGGGACAGACCTTCTCTGTTGCTGCCCCTGGGCTTTGGAATCTTCTCCTTGTTGAAATAAGAGTCTCCCCATCTCTGGCAACTTTTAAAAAGTCACTGAAGACATATTTATTCACCCAGGCTTTTAATTAGATTTATAGTTTTAATACTTTTAATGTTGGGTTTAAAATTATTTCAATGAAATTGTTTTAATGTTTAAATGATTTTAATTTTTTTATTGATGTTAATAATGATTTCAATTGTAAATCACCCAGAGACGCAAGTTATGGGTGGTATGAAACATGTTAAATAAATAAACAAATAACAACAATAACAGCAATAAAAAGACTCAGCAGTCATGTTGGAATACACCACAGCTTGTAAATACCCTTCATCAGCCCTACTTCCTTTCAAAAGTTGTCCTTCATGTTCTCTAAGAGAAGCTGCATAAGATATGCAAGTTTTCCTGTTTATTGCTATTACGGTACAGCTCACTATGTGCCCTTCTATCCATTTTAACTCACTCTCTCAACTCTCAGGTACTGCAAACTGTTTTAACACTCAGGGTTTTTTGGAAGATTATTTTGCTTATTTTCACCACAGTAGGGGTGTTATAAGGACACATTCTCTCCTAAACTAATAGATACAGCTACACTTTTTTCAGAGTGCTGTTTTTCTCTAGGCAAAGAGAAGTAAGTAATGCTAAGCTACATTGGCTGCCAATATGTTTCCAGGCAAAATCTGAAGTGTTGGTTATAACCTATAAGGCCCTAAAAAGCTTGGGCCCTGAGTATTTAAGAGAACACCTTCTTTGTTATGATCCCCACCACCCATTGAGATCATCAGAAGAGGTCCATCTGCAGTTGCCAACGGCTCCTCTGGTGGCTAGACATGGACGGGCCTTCTCTGCTACTGCTCCGAGGCTTTGGAATGTGCTCCCTAGTGAAATAAGAGCCTTGCCATCTCTGCCAGCTTTTAAAAAGTCTTCAAAGGCGCATGTGTTCACCCAGGCTTTTAATTAAGTATCATTTTAATGGGTTTAACTTTGTTTTAAAATATTGTTTGGGGGTTTTGAATAGTTGTAATGTTTTAAATTTCTGCTGTTATTTTAACCCATGTTTTAATTTCTTTGTTGTTATATATCTGTTTTAATTAATGTTTTAACTTTTTTGTAAACCACCCAGAGACATAGGTTTTGGGTGGTATAGAAATATGATAGGTAGATAGATAGGTAGGTAGGTAGGTAGGTAGGTATAATGAATTGCTAAATTTTGGTTGACTAGGGTTGAATATAAGAGAGTAACCACCATATTCAACCACTGTGTTGAATATAAGAGAATAACCACCATAAATGCTGCCTGTTTGCCCAGTTTGCTGGGAATTGTTATGAAGTTGTTCTGCTTTTGAGAGGGGAGGAAATCACTATCTATGTATAGTCATTCCGGTAGCATCACAAATTAAATCTCTAGAACAAGCCACAACCAGAGGCACTCTTACCCCTTGACTTCTGGGCCAAAGTCCTGGGCCTCCACAGCCCCTGGGGGCCCCCACATCCTCTTTAGTCCATCCCAGCTGGTGTGGTCACCCCGTGGAGCATGATGCTGCTTAATTTGCAGGGGGTGGGGGCTCCAAAAGCCTTTAAGTCCAGGCTCCAAAATTACCTAGGTGCACCCCTGTCCACAATTGTCACGTTGGTTAAGAAATGTGGAAGGAGGGGCACAAGGACAATCTCTCTTGGTCCTTGGCTTCCTCACTTACTTATACTTTCAAGTTTATACAGCTTCACCAACTGGATTGTTACATCAGTACAAAAGTCTACCCTAAAACACCAACTGTTTTTTAACCATCTCAGAAGAGTATGGGACGAGCCGAACAAGCACAAAAGAAGAATAAAAATCCAAATGGTGCTTGCTAGTGATTATTTATTTATTTATTTATTTATTTACATTTTATATCCTGCACTTCCTCCAAGGAGCCCAGAGTAGTGTACTACATACTTAAGTTTCTCCTCACAACAACCCTGTGCATTAGGTTAGGTTGAGAGAGAAGTGACTGGCCCAGAGTCACCCAGCAAGTCTCATGGCTGAATGGGGATTTGAACTCGGGTCTCCCCGGTCCTAGTCTGGCACTCTAACCACTACACCATGCAGAGGTCCACCTCTACACCACTGCACAATGATTATGAAAAAATTCAAAGAGCAAAAACCTTCTCCAAGGGAATGGCTTCAAGATTAATAACCAAGGCCATCCTCTAAGTGTAGTGAATCCTATCCATATATCTGGAAAACCAACTTTGGTGGTTGTTAATAATATTGAAGTCATTTCCTTGAAGAAGAGCTTTTGCTCAGAATATGTTGGATTTACTCATAATCGCTAAAAAGCACCATTTTCAAATTTTTTCTCCTGTGTGCTTATTAACAACTTCTTCTTCTCCTCCCACAATATTAGAGGCAATATTCCAGGCAGAAGTCCAGGGCCTCCACACCCTCTGGGGACCTCCATATCCTCTTCAGTCTGTCCCAGGTGGTGTGTGCCGGGCAGCCGAATGTGACAGCAACCTCTGCCAAGTGGCTGAGCATGACCTCTGCTTTAGAGAGGGGAGTGGGGAAAGAAATATATGGGGTGGGATATGTTACGTTGCATGCTGAAATGTTTCTGCTAATGCATATTTGCATAAATATACCTATTTTATATTCTTACAATCTTGTGAGTTCAGTTACTGTTTGTGCCTTCAGGAACCCATGTGTTAAAAATACTGTGTGTGTCACGGTCAGGAGTGACTCGTGAACTCTCCTCCGGGGGGGGCAGCTTCTTCTTCCATGCTGCCCAGCAGCCCCCGCAGCAGGGAGTCGCCTTTGCCACTCACCTGGCTGATGGCGGGGGCTCACCTCCGCAAGAGCCAGGTGAGTGGTGAAGGCAATTCCCTGCTGTGGGGGCTGCTGGGTGGCACGGAGCACTGGCTCCGTTTACCTTAAAGAAGCCCCCCCCGGAGGAGAGTTCACAAGCCGCGTCTGGTCACGTTGTGTGTATGTGCGTGTGTGTGTAGGGGGATGATGATGCTTTATTTACAGCAGGGTGAGGTTGGGTGGAGGGCTCCAAAGGCCTTTAGGCCCAGGCTCCAGAATTACCCAGGTGTACCTCTGCACAATATGTTCCCAAACACTTTACTATGGACTTTGAAGGATCACTTTATAGCAATCCCTATAGAAGCTAGTCTCCTATGATAATTCCATCCAACTGTATTCAAAGTAGTCCATTTTGGGGCCTATTTTATTCAAGGAAATCCTCTACAAAGCTAAAATTCCATATGGGAAAATGCTGTTCCAGTCCTATTAGTCCCAGTGGGATTACTTAATGATTAATCTGAAGTCAGTGGTTGGAGGATTACAGCAGCTCAGAACGGGATTTTCCAAAAGTAAAAATAGCTGAAGCCTAACTCCACTGACCTACTGTGATGGACCTAATTGTACTGACTAACCATGGGATCTTTATCTTCAAATGCTGGGCCATGCTCTTATATAGATGAATGAACAAATACTATTATAATTAGAGCTCACAATGAAAATGTAATGAGAAACATGACATAGTGCATCAGAATCTAATATAATGATGGCTATTAGAACATGAGAGCACAGCTCATCAGTACTGTACATATCTTCATTTTTTAAATTTCGGAAATTTAATGGATTGTGTAGTCATTGAACAGCATTAAGAAAAGAATTCTTGTACAGTGACCCAGGGCAAGGTGTGGCATGATTCATTGTTCAGAGAGAACAGTGCCAATTATAGCAATGTCAAATGATTTATGTTTCATTTCATGGAAAAGGCTACATTTTGGCAGGTAAATGGTCACAGCTGAAATTACTACTGGCCCGCTGTTTGAGGCAACATTCCCAGGGAACAGAACTAACTAGGTTTTATCCATGCTTTGCTGTTTGATGAAAAGGTACACAAATGATAAGTAATGCATAGCCCCGAGTAGTAAAGAGGGGGGGGGGAATCCACAATAGAGAAAATATATGGATTTTTAATGTGGAATCTAAATTAACAAAAAAAAACCCCACTGTTCTAGCCTTATCTCTTCTCCCATCTTCATTTCGAAATCATTACCTTCTCATTCTGGCTTTTCATGGTCAAGGATGCAGCATCAGCAAATATGTGAATTACAATTCTCTTTCTCACACATTCAGCATATGTTGTGAAAGAGAAAGTAGCACCTCTATGGAGAAGAGCAAGAGCTACAGAACACAATTTGTTCTGTGTCTCACTGGGAGACATACGGTAGTACAAATCATTTCCATGTCCTCTGTTATAACTTCTTTGTAACATGGAAAACCATCCTCCATCTCTCTTCTGCAAGGAAAATATTTTGTTGTTTCTTCTTTAACTCCTTTCTTTACTACTTCCACAGCTTTGCTCTTTCAGTGCTACTCCTTGTGCCTGGAAGATCTTCACACTCTCTCTAGTCATGAAGACATGTTTCTCTTCTCTTTCAAATCCCAAGCATCTCCGCAGCAGGATGCTTGAAGTCAGCAAGGTTGGACTGGGCTGTGGGACAGAAGTGAAGATATGAATATGGATGTGATGGATATTTATATACCACTTAACAACAATAGTTCCCAGAGTGATTTACATATAAATAGATAAATAAATAAATGACTCCCTGTCCCCAAAGGGCTCACAGTCTTAAAGAAACATAAGAAAGAAACCAGCAACAGCCACTGGAAGGATGCTATGCTAGGGATGGTTGGGCCAGTTGCTCTCGCCCCTCTAAATAAAGATAGGCCTCTATGTCTTTGCTGCTGATGAACTGTAAGGATATGGTGAGAAAAAAATATTATTGTTTTGCCCTTTCTCTCACTCCTAAAGAAGAAGACTACCACACATACACACACATTATCATACAATTAACATATATCCTTACTGTCTACATAAATACTTGCTGCAGAGAGCTATTTCTTTTGAAATCAAATGAGAGAAGAGCTGTTCTTGTAGTAGCAAACATGACTTGTCCCCCTAGCTAAGCAGGGTCTGCCCTGGTTGCATTTGAATGGGAGACCACATGTGAGCACTGTAAGTTATTCCCCTCAGGGGATGGAACTGCTCTGGAAAGAGCAGAAGGTTTCAAGTTTCCTCTCTGGCTTCTCCAAGAGAAGAGCTGAGAGAGATTCCTGCCTGCAACCTTGCAGAAGCCGCTGCCAGTCTGTGTAGACAATACTAAGCTAGATAGACCAATGGTTTGACTCTGTATGCGGCAGCTTCCTATGTTCCTATGATTTCTCCAATTAGCAGTTAACAGCATGCCAATAGCTGGGAAGTGGGAGGAGGGAAATGAAGAGGAAGTTGTTGCCCAGCCACTGGATCCCACTTCTTCAGGGGCCAGGGGACATTTGCTTTCCCTTTCCTTGCCAAATTATAGCTACACACTGGGGGTGTGCATTAAACCGGCTAGCATGGTTCGGTTCGATTATGAACCGGACTAAAACCTGACTGTACCAGTTTGGTCCAGGACCCCTCCGAACCCTGCCCGTTCCAGTTTGGTCTGGGAGGGCGGGGTTCATGATTTTTTTAAACAAAAAAATTAAAATTTAATTTACCTTCAGCCCTTTTGGGGGGCTTCCTGTAGACTGCAGGGGGTCCGCCAAGGTTCCCCATCCCCCCACTGGCCTCTTACATCACCCGGGGCAGCCTGAATTTAATCAGTTTACTGGACCGTTCAGGCCTCTGTAAATCAGCACAGTGCACATTTTGGAGGCCACTGCACATGTGAAAATGGCACGGTGGCCATTTTGAAGGCTGCCACACATGTGCAAATGGCCTCTGCAAGGCCTGGCATGACCCAGGGCCTAGTAGAGACCATTTGCGCATGTGTGGCGGCCATTTTTTTAAAAAATAAAAAATCGCCACCAGAAAAAAATGGCTGCTGAGCATGAGCAAATGGTCTCTGTGAGGTCCGGTCCACGCCAGGCCTCGCAGAGGCCATTTACACATGCGTGGCAGCCTTCAAAATGGCCACCATGCTGATTTAGGGAGGCCCGAAAGGGCTAGCAAACTGATTAAATTCAGGCCATGGTGGTGATGTGAGAGGCCAGCGGGGGGAGGGGAAACCTTGGCAGACCCCCCCCCCCACACACACACAGCCTACAGGAAGTCCACTGAAGGGGCTGAAGGTAAAATACATTTTATTTTAAAAATCAAAAAAAAAAAATCACAGACTTGTCTGGGGGTTTGGTTCCGGTCCAGATGGAACTGGGTGTGTGTGTGTGTTCGGTTCAACCCCAAACACCCAAACACCCGGATCCCTGGACCCCTGGACCCTTGGACCGGTCCACACATCCTTACTACACACTACTTTATGGCTCCTGTTTGTCTCCTGTTGCGTAGCTGATCCATGTACTCCAAGCTCAGTGGCCTGCATGGGTGGGATCTGGCTGGTCCACTAGGTCTTGTAGTTTCTTCCTCGGCAAGTTGTGGCTGGCCAGGATCTTCTCTCACTGGTGATGCTGCAGGGAGGGGTTATGGGGAGGGAGAACAGCAATAAGATTGATGTTAAATAAATCCTTTGTCATTACCTGCCTAAAGGGGCAGGCATGCCAGGAAGTAGTTGCCCCTCCCCTCAAGGGCAGGCCTCATTGCTACAAGACTCCCCCTTCCCCAAGGACTGCATATACACAAGATATAAGGATGGGAGGGGGCATGCCGCTGTCTGGTTTGGTGTGGACTGGTGGCTAGATGACCTTAGGGGCACACCACATAGGTCGGGCAGGCAAGTGATGCTGGGAAAGGTGGAAGCCTGTGGCACCTATGTTATCAAGGGTTGCTTCACAGCATGCGCCACCCACTGCCCTCCATTCAGCTTTTGAACCTGATTCTCCCCACTGCCATCCATCCCAGACTGGGACATGCTTTGCTGGAGGGGATAGAATGCATTAGGCATAAACACATCCCACCCCACCCCAGAACTGCCTCCAGCTCCCACACAACCCTCAAAATCACAGTACAAGCCTTTCCACCCCACTACCATTCACAGCCCACCCCACTCCACTCTCCCCACCTCAAAACACAACACAACCATTTGCAGGAGACATGATAACTCACCTGGTTAATTGGGCTCTCCAAGGATGTCCTGGTGAGAACCCACAACTTCCACAGCCACCCCATGGGCTGGCGTTCCCCAGGTGGCTGTGGTGGCCCCTATGCTGGAATCCATATAAGGTGGTCTGTGGGTGAAGAGCTCCTCAGAAATGTCAGTAAGCAGGCCTTGGTCCTGGGGGCTGCCAGTTCCAAGTCCTGTAGCATGCAGGAATTCATGCTCTAGCAGGGAGACCTGGCTGTCCTCGTTGAAGAGGTGGGATGAGTAACTGCTTGCTGGTCCCCTCTCTGGGTCCCTTTGTCATCATCATCCTGCCATTCAATGGCATACAGGCCAGATTGCAAGGACTTACAGTGGCATTCACAAACCACACCAGGATGAGATCTCCATGCCCCCTGCCTTCCCTTGAGGTTTCCCCGGGCCTTGGCATCTGTGGCAGCCCCAGTGCCAGACACCACATCAGGTGGTATGTGGATGAACAGCTCTGCAGAAAGGTCTGCAATCTGCAGAAAGAGGTTGTGGCCACCAAACTCCTGTGGTCACACAACTGGCAATCTGGGTGGGTGTATGGAAGGGTCCATATTTCACAGGCATGACGTGTGGCACTGGATGTGTGTGTGGGTGTGGCCAAGCAACTATTGTTCACTTAGTGGGAGACAGCCAGGTACAGGGACATGCCCTCATGTCCTCTTTAAAAATATCTACTGCAGACAGGCCCTGATAGTCCAATGGAATACTTCAAACCAAGAGGCTACTGTAGGCCAATAGATACCACCAAAGACTAGTAGAGAAGGCATTGATGACAAATTTACTGTATCACCAAGGTGTGGGTTGAGCATGCCAAAGTGTGGCCTTGGAGACCCCCTGGCTCTATATCTGTTCACAGTTCCACAAAGACCCCAGTCTCTGCATCCATCCAAAGCTTGGCATGGATCTTTCTAGAGATATCCCCAGTTTGACTGCTCCCCATGGCTCTGGCAGTGCCAGTGCTACCAATTGATGGCATGGCAGCTGAAGAGGGCTGAGACTATTCTTGCCCTATTCTGTGCCCTATTCTTGATGTAGGACAAGTTTCTTCTTGCATTCCAAGCCCCTCATCCAACCATCCCCGCTGGTGCGGAAGTTAATAGGCAACCTTCTCCACATTGTGAGGTACATGCATAGGAAGGACGATGGGAGGTGTGGAGGCTGGGTGATGGGGTCTTCTCCCCATCATGGTCTTAACACCCATGCCCAGATA
This sequence comes from Hemicordylus capensis, assembly GCF_027244095.1. Lineage (NCBI taxonomy): Eukaryota > Metazoa > Chordata > Lepidosauria > Squamata > Cordylidae > Hemicordylus > Hemicordylus capensis. The sequence continues at coordinate 80,545,627 of NC_069659.1, forward strand.
CTCTTATATGGGCCTACGAGGGGGTCTTGAAAATTAACTATGCAGCACTGTGTTGTATGCACAAGTGTTTCTACACAGATGGCCACTAGTATGAATTTAACATCCCAACATGTGCAATGGCAGATAGGACTGCCTCTCCACTTTTCACTGTCCCCATCTTTCTCTCCCATATTTCTGCAGAGGGCACCCAGTTCTCCTTGAAAGTGAGAGAAAGCCAGCAAAACCTGAAAGGGTACTGTCTCTTCATATACTCCTTATGTGGGGCCACGGCAACACTGTTGCCAGGGGAAATGGGGAAGAAAAGGATGGCAGAGACATGTTTCTCTCACTGAGATGCGGTCATCAAGAGCTGCATAGAGCTACCACATCGTTGGGTTTGTCCGGGCTACCCTCTCTATTATTACCATTTCAAAAGCAGCACAGAACTGTGGTTATGGTGGTGTCCACATTTGGACATAATGCTGGCACCTCCAAACCTCGGGTTGGGGTGGCAAAACTTACTACAAACTGAATATTCAAACTGGAGTTTGGCGAGGCAAATCACAGGTTGCTATTGCCTCAAAGCCATGGTTGCACGCATTTGAATGTAACAGAGTTCCAACCTCTGCCCCATTTAACTCCAGTTTCTTGTTATGTCCACATGCAGCCACAACCTCCTTATAAAACTTTCCCCCAGAATGGCTAGTGGGATGCTTCTGAGAAGTCCACAATCAGGGTATAAAGGCAACAGCCCGCCATCTGAATAGAAGAGATTCCACTAAGCTAACGGCCATAGCTAGACCTTGTCTCCATGCATTTTTCTAATGCCCCTTTAAAACCATTTTAGGGTAAAACTAAATATCACTTAAATAATGACTTCTGACAATACTTGTCCCCTCATATCATTAAAAGGGGAATGTGTCACTAGTGTACCCATCATGACATATTTTGCAGATGTCCTCCTGACACATCCCTTTCTCATATGAGGGGATATCATTGAAATTACCACTCAACACATGACCTCAATGCTAATTTAAAATGACATTTGGGCTGCATGTTGAGTTTGGATTGAACTACCCCTCCCAGGTAATAAAGGGATAAAGTGGAAAGACATTGGGACATCTGCAGAAGATGTCATGTAGCATGTTCTTGGCATATCTCCCTTTTCAAATGAGAGAGCAAGTATTAACGGAACAGGCACAATGTGTTTCATAATCAAGTACTTGGTTTTGTTTTTAAAGTTTAATAGACACCAGCTCAAGGTCCCTGAAGATCATGCCCACTGGGGAGAGAGAGGCTTTAGCTCTTGCCCATGCTGTGGTCTGATCCAAGCAAGACCCCCCAGTGTGTGATCTTTGCCATAGAAAAGAGTTCTCATTTGTGCCAATTAGAAATTTTTCCACACAGCAAATAGTATGTGTGGGGGAAAGATTGATTATGATATGAAACAGGATCCTAGTTGCTGAACTCCACCACCATCATAGTTTTCCTTTTTTTAAAAAGTCATTATTTCTTTAATTCAAACAGAATATAAATTTCAAATATGATGCAGACATTCATATCATTTACCCTATTTGTGGTGAAAACCCTTCTTGAAAGATATATCTATCGACATGATAGTTGTCATGAAGAACATCCTTCACCCTTATATACTCTTTGAGATACTTCTAATATCTGAATTATCCCAGCTCATTTACTGCATTAGTTTCAAGCTGTTATTTAGCATAATGCTCAACATGGGATGAGAAGGAATCAGTTCCTCCTGAATATGGATGGATTCAGTTTCTCATACATAAACCTTATGATTAGCGTTCTAATCTAAGAATCCTTGTGCTAATTCCATATGAACAGGAAAAAAGAAAATCCACATCGGAAGTGATCAAAATGTAATGATAGAGAATTAGACTAACATATTCAGAAGTATAGCCTCAATCTGTAATGGTTAAAAAGGGGGATACACAGAAAAGCCAAGTAAAGAATATGAAAAGAGAAAATATAATTATAATATGAATGATTCCAGTTATCCTCACTTTGTCAGGTTCATATAAACTTGAGTCATGTCAAAGGGACAAACTGGCTAGATAGAATAAATGATTGTTATGAATATAGGTTTATTACAAAATTAGCAAGAGAACACAAGTGGCTTTTGATTTATTAATCCTGTGGTAAGGTAAAGGTAAAGTGTGCTGTCGAGTTGGTGTCAACTCCTGGCGATGACAGAACCCTGTGGTTGTCTTTGGTAGAATACAGGAGGGGTTTACCATTGCATCCTCCCACGCAGTATGAGATGATGCCTTTCAGCATCTTCCTATATCTCTGCTGCTTGATATAGGTGTTTCCCATAGTTTGGGAAACATACCAGCAGGGATTCAAACTAGTAACCTCTGGCTTGGTAGTCAAGCCATTTCCCTGGTACCAGCGCCAGAATCCAGTGCCAGAATCCAGACTAACCAGTAAGTTAGTCATGACTAGCAACCATTAGTCATGACTAGCAACTAGCAACCAGTTGGAAGACTACTCTGTGAAGAGCAGACACATCGTGGGGAGGTGAGCAAGCGTTTCTAAGCATCTAACCCTTCCCCCCTTCAAACCAACTAAAAGGAGGAGGGGAGATTTTCAGAGGCTGGTTTCTCTTTAAGGGATAAGTCCTAGTCTCTGTGTGTGGGTTTGTAATTGCAAGGGTTAGAATTTGAAAGGGTTAGATAACTCCAGTGTTTGTTGTTTCTCCCCGCAAGGGTTAGAATTTGCAAGGGTTATCTAACTTCGGTGTTTGTTGTTTGTGCCTACAAGGGTTAGAAATTGCAAGGGTTAGCTAACTCTGGTGTTTGTTGATTGTCCCTGCCTGGAGGGGGTGGAGTCAGCTAGGGCTGTGGGAGGCCCCACATTCCTTTGACTCACATCCTGTGTCAGTTGGAAGACTACTCTCTACATAAGAGGTGTAGCCGAGAGCATAGTGAACAGAGCATAGCGAACAGGACATAGGATTTTTCAGAAGTTTAGCGGGAAGTGTGCGAGGGAGCCTGGAACAAGCCCCAGTGATCACAAGGAGACTGGTGGAGAAGAGAACATAAATACAAATCCCTTCCTCATATTCTTGGGAAAGGCTTCTTGGACAGTAAATACCTGACCATTACAGCTGAGACCTATCCTTCTACTAAGCTATCTCTAAATACTGAAAACAGCCAACAAAAACAGTATGAAGATAGAAGGCCAGCAGGGGAGGGAGCACTTCCCAGTGTATTTCACAGAGTGCCACATGTATGACTGTTTGCCCCATGGGCAGAAGTCATGGTTGTGTGCTCGGTGCAAGGAGCTCCTGGCTCTCAGGAGCAAGTTCGTTCCCTTGAGACCAAGTTGGCAGATCTGGAGAAGCTCAGAGAGGCATGTGGATGAGACCTTCAGGGATGTGATAGAGATATCCCACTCTAGAGCTGATAGTTCCTCTGCTGTCAGGTAGAATGAGGGTCTCGGGCAAGGAGGACATCGGTCTGAGGAAGAGGGAAATGCTCCTTTAGAAGGGACCCCTTCAATGGATGATGAGCCCATATCCTCTCGCACAGGGGATATTCCTCTGGGGAGTGGGGGCCTCCTTGTAGTGGGTGATTCGATCATTAGAGGTATAGAGAGATGGGTTTGTGACCCATGTCTTGACCACACAGTGATTTGACTGCCTGGTGTGAAAGTTGCGGACATCATGCAGCGTCTAGATAGGCTCTTAGGCAGTGCTAGGGAGGAGACAGCTGTCATGGTGTATATCATCACCAACAATGTGGGGAAATGTAGTCGGGAAGTCCTGGAAGCCAAATTTAGGCGGATAGGTAGCATATTGAAGTCCAGGACCCACAAGGTAGTATTCTCAGAAATGCTACCTGTTCCACACTCAGGTACAGTGAGACAGGCAGAGCTGAGGGGTTTCAATGCATGGATGAGACGTTGGTGCTGGGAGGAGGGGTTTAGATTTGTTAGGCACTGGGATACATTTGGCGGCAAGCAAGGCCTGTACAAAAGGGACAGGCTGCACTTGAACCAAGATGGAACCAGACTGCTGGCACTTAAAATCAAAAAGGTTGCAGAGCAGCTTTTAAAATGACGCCTGGGTAACAGCCAATGGGGGCTGGGCAGTATCCCGTTTGGCAAAAGCCATCCTTTAAAGTGGGAGGCTGCAAAGGATTCAGATAAAACAGAAGGGGACAGAGCAGTACCACAAAAAGAGCAGATGGGAGACTGTGCCAGCTGGTCAAAGAGTCCAAAGAATGATAGCGTAGGTGAGAGATTCATTGTATAGGTGCTTATATGCCAATGCCAGAATCCTCTGAGCAAAAATGGGTGAGCTGGAGTGCTTGGTGGCTAATGCAGAAATAGATCTGGTGGGCACAACAGAAACATGGTGGAACAGTGAGAACCAGTGGGACTCTGTTATCCCTGGATATAAACTCTATAGAAAGGATAGGGAGGGGTGCCTTGGAGGTGGAGTAGCACTGTATGTTAAAGAAGGCATAGAATCTAACAAGCTAGAAAACCTGGGTGGACTGGAGTCCTCCACAGAAACCCTGTAGGTGACAATGAAAGGCCTGAAAGGCAACGTGCTACTGGGGACGTGCTATCGCCCTCCTGATCAAAACACTGACAGTGAAAGGGAGTTGCAGCAGGAAATCAGGCAGGCGTCAAGGAGAGGCAGGGCTGTAATCATGGGTGACTTCAATTACCCACACATAGACTGGGTAAATTCACAGTCAGATCATGACAAAGAGGTCAAATTTTAGATATGCTAAATGACTGTGCCCTAGAACGGTTGGTCTTGGAAGTGACCAGAGAGAAGGCAACCTTGGAATTAATTCTGAGTGGCACCCATGATCTGGTGCAGGATGTCAGGATGTCAGGATGTCTGGTGCAGGATGAACAGTGACCATAGTGCCATAAAATTCAACATACATGTGGGGAGAGAATCACCAAGGAAGTCTAACACAGAAATTTTGAATTTCAGAAGAGGAAACCTCTCTAAAATGAGGAGTATGGTGAAAAGGAAGCTGAAAGGGAAAATCAGAAGAGTCACTTCGCTCTAGAGTGCATGGAGTTTACTCAAAACCACAGTACTAGAAGCCCAGTTAGATTGTATACGTACCACTAAGTCCAGGAAGATGCCAGCATGGCTAATGGGTACTGTCAAGGAAGCCATAAAAGAGAAGAAGACTTCCTTCTGAAATTGGAAGGCCTGTCCAAATGAAGAGATCAGAAAGGAACACAAACTCTGGCAAAAGAAATACAAGCCAACAATAAGGGAGGCAAAAAGAGAGTTTGAGGAACATTTAGCTACAAGCATCAAGGGGAATAACAAAAACTTCTTTAAATACATCAGATGTAGGAAATCTGCCAGGGAGGCAGTTGGACCATTAGACAATGAGGGAGTGAAAGGGATTATTAAGGAGGATATGGAAGTTGCAGAGAAGCTAAATGAGTTCTTCGCCTCTGTCTTCACAGCAGGAGATACTGAGCATATACCTGTTCTTGAACCAGGCTTTTCGAGGATGGAGGCTAAAGAACTGAGTCAGATAGAAGTGATGAGAGATGTTGTTCTATACTGTCTGGAAAAAGTGAAAGCTAACAAATCACCAGGGCCGGATGGCATCTATCCAAGAGTCCTCAAAGAACTCAAATGTGAAATTACCAACCTCCTTGCTAAAATATATAACTTATCCCTGTAATCAGGTTCTGAACCAGAGGACTGGAGAGTAGCAAATGTAACACCGATATTCAAGAAGGGATCCATGAGTGATCCAGGAAATTACAGGCTGGTTAGCTTAACATCTGTTCCAGGCAAATTGATGGAAAGCAACCTCAAGTATAACATTGTAAAGCACATAGAAGAACAGGCCCTGCTGGGAGTGAACCAGCATGGGTTCCTCAAAGGTAAATCTTGCCTGACCAACCTTTTGGAGTTCTTTGAGAGTGTCAACAAGTGTGTGGATCAAGGTGATCCAGTTGACATAGTATACCTGGACTTCCAAAAAGCTTTTGACGAAGTTCCTCATCAACGATGCCTGAGGAAACTTAGCAGTCATGGAATAAGGGGAAAAGTACATGTATGGATTGCTAACTGGTTGAAAGACAGGAACAGAGGGTAGGTATAAATGGAGAGTTTTCACAATGGAGGGAAGGGAAGTAAGAAGTGGGGTCCCCCAGGGATCTGTACTGGGACTGGTGCTTTTTAATTTATTCATAAATGATCTAGAATGAGGGGTAAGCAGTGAGGTGGCCAAATTTGCAGATGATACCAAACTCTTTCGGGTAGTGAAATCCATAACTGATTGTGAAGAGCTCCAAAAGGATCTCCCCAAACTGGGTGAGTGGGCGACAGAGTGGCAAATGCGGTTCAGCGTTGGCAAGTGTAAAGTGATGCGCATTGGACCGAAAAACCCCAACTTCAAGTATATGCTGATGGGATCTGAGCTGTCGGTGACTGACCAGGAGAGGGATCTTGGGGTTGAGGTGGACAGCTTGTTGAAAGTGTCAACTCAATGTGCGGCAGCTGTGAAAAAGGCAAATTCCATGCTAGGGATCATTAGGAAGGGAATTGAAAATAAAACTGCGAATATTATAATGCCCTTACACAAAACTATGGTGCGGCCACACCTGGAGTACAGCATACAATTCTGGTCACCACATCTAAAAAAAGACATTGTAGACCTGGAATAGGTGCAGAAGAGGGCAACCAAGATGTTCAAGGGCCTAGAGCACCTTTCTTATTAGGCTAGACTACAACACCTGGGGCTATTTAGTTTAGAAAATAGATGACTGGGGGGAGACATGATAGAGGTCTATAAAATCATGCATGGTGTGGAGAAAGTGGATAGAGAGAAATTCTTCTCCCTCTCCCATAACACTAGAACCTGGGGTCATCCCATGAAATTGATTGCCGAGAAATCTAGGACCAGCAAATGGAAGTACTTTTTCACACAACACATAATCAACTTGTGGCATTCTCTGCCATGAGATGTGGTGATAGCCAACAACCTGGATGGCTTTAAGAGGGGTTTGGATAATTTCATGTAGGAGAGGTCTATTGACAGCTACTAGTCAGAGGGCTGTATGCCACCTCCAGCCTTGGGGGCATGGTGCCTCTGGGTACCAGTTGCGGGGGAGTAACAGCAGGAGAAAGGGCATGATCTCAACTCCTGCCCGTGGCTTCCAGCGGCATCTGGTGTGCCACTGTGCGAAACGGGATGCTGGACTAGATGGGCCTTGGGCCTGATCCAGCAGGGCTTTTCTTATGTTCTTATGTTCTTAACCATTGAAATCAATGAGAAAATGAAGTCCCATTACTTTCAATGGTGGACATCCAGACTAACTAAGTGTGGGTGCTACATTAGAAGTGTCAGTGCTGCCACTCAGTCCCTGACTAAAATAGCATTGACACTTGGACAGAGTGTGTGTGGGAATTTCAGCAATCTCCCCTCTGTCCAGAAGTGCTCTGTGTCACCCAGAAATATGTCTCTGAGAGCTGCACAATCCTCAGACACATTATTCTGGGTGGCACACAGCACTTCTGGAAGAAGGGGAAATTGTTGAAATCCCCTACGCCATGTGATTGCTAGTGCTATGTTGGTTGAAATCGTCATCAGCTTCAGTTTTTCTTACAAAGCATCCATGCATTGTTCGTCTGGATGTCAGCCACTTAGTCTTTGTTTGGATCTGTCCAGTGATGAGAAAACTACTAAATTTAACATGGCTATAGAAATGATGTTTCCCATTCACAACATGGTGCTTCTAGGCTCCCCCCTCAAATTTCCCTGACATTCAGGTACTATTCATTGTATACAGTGGATTGCTATTGTGGGTGGAGAGAAGTAATATCTTCCCGACAACTAGAAATGCTTTCGACTCATTAATATGTCTGTTTATGTCCCAGACTTATATAGTATAAATGGAAGAGCATAAACAAAATAGTCCATAAACCCAGCACAATCATATTTACTTTTAAAAGAACAATGACAGGATTAGTCAAAAAATTTTAAAAGTAGATTGGCAGGAGAATTGTTTAATCCCTTCAGAAAGCTTTCAAATAGCTATAATAAGCACTTAGATGAAATTTATATAAATGTCTTAAAGAATGCCCTTTATTCTTTTAGTTAAATAGCTAAGTCAAACTGTCTTCCAAATTTAAAAGGGCATCTTCCTTTCATAGCCTTTCCTTTTAATTGGGATACTGTTGCTTAAAAGAAGAACTAACGTGAGAAATTTGTGGGAAGACAGTATACGAATAGACTAAATTGATCAGTCAGCTTCCCCAGAACTTCCTCAGCTTCTGCTATGGGAGTGTAGGTCTCAGGATCCATTGCTTTCTAGCAGGATCAGGACCCATTCTGGAAATAAATTAAGATTTTCCATAGAAAAATTGGAAAGTGGCTTTGCTTCTCCATTCTGCCACAGAAGCTTAATGGGACTTATTCTAATGTGGGCCAGTGTATCAGTACAGATAGCACCACCATGTCACTGTATTGAAGGGCTTGACACTGGGATGACAAATCCAAGCATGCCACAGGTATATCTGGGGGGATCCTGGATGCTACATCTAGCATTGTGTGAAACTTCATGGGCTTTGGCTGGCTTTGGCTCACTTCAGCCCGCGTTGATTCAAACCCAAGTGCCATATAGTTTAGGCCAAAGTGAAACAAATTGGACCAAATCATTCAGCCTCATAAACCTTAGCATTGGCCCCTCGCACACCCACTTCTAAAAATACTGGCAGGGCAAGACTGGGCAGGGCAGAAAACTGGTCAGTTTCTTTTATTTTTTGCCCCCAGCAGCAAGTAAGCAAGCTGTGTTCCACAGCTTGTATTTTAAGCATGCATTTTCATTTACTTGTATGGAAACCTGGAAAAGGTTTGGGTGTTCCTGGGTATTGTAGTCTTTTCTGAGGCTGTAGTCATTGCACTGCTGCATTGGCCTTAGGAAAGACTATAATTCTCAGGAGCACCTGCATCGTTCCCACGACTCCAAGGAGCCTAGATGCAGGAAAGAGGCCTTTTTCCTGCCGCTGACCAGTTCTTTACGTACTTTTAGGGATGAGGAAGGTTAAGAGCTCAAGCAAAGCTATGGAAGGCTGAAGGGTTCAGTCTAAAGTTGAACACGATTTGCCATAGTGAGTCAAAATTGAATCAATGCCTCTGCTGGAGCACCAAGATGTTCTCCAAATTGAATAGGACCTGCCAAAACAACTTCTCTGTGTAAAGTTGTCTGAAGTAGTTAAGGGAGAAATAAAAGCACTTTACCCTTAGTACATCCGGAAGCTTTGTGTTGGCTGCAGTGTTTAAGGACATTTTAGGGACATTCTTGGCTGTGCCTAGAGCCCTCATCTTAATGCAAAGATTTTTTAATGAAGTGAAAAGGCAGCCGTGGGTCAAACTAGGTTCCCACTTTGCATTCAGATTTATCTCTGAAAATAGTGATGGCTTTTTTTGATGGCCCTTTACTGTTTCTTATTATCATTATCCAGCCACATTAAGCCTCTTTGTGAATGACCAGAGTGGATTGTAGATTTCTGCTTCTATGACACACACTGAAGTTTAGGCAGAATAGAATTGTTTCATTCCTGTCATCACCAAAGCTTTGCAAAATGAACTGAGCAGGTTTGCCCATTGCTAGAAGCATTTCAATCAGCCTGTTAAGAGCTCCAGACAATAATAAAAAATCTTACTCAAAATGGGCAGTAGAATAGCAGGTGAGATTCAACAGAAATAAGTGCAAAGTGATGCACATGGGAACAAAAGCACTATTTTCAAATATACACTGAAGGGGGTCTAATTGGCTATAACTACTCAGAAAAGAAATCATAAAGCTAATTGAAATAATCAACTCAGTGTGCTTCAGTAGGAAAAAAGCTGTAAAAATATTGTACCATATGCATTATTAGGAAAAGGTCTGAAAATAAAATGGTATAATTATTCCATTGTATGCATTTATGGTGCCCCAGCATTTATAATACTAAAATGTAGTTCTAAAAAGGACAATGAGCATGTGATTTGATTTAATATTTGCCACTTTCCCCTATCAGGTTGAATTCAGAACAACCCACAATAATAGCAAAGCATCAAAATATAACTATATAAGTAACATGCCAATCAATATAACAATAAATCAAAATCCATATAACAGCATCATCAAAGCATAGCAACATATCAGCCGCAATGCAAACACAATTTGAATACAAAAACAAAACAATCATCATATAAAACAATAAACTTAATATAGACATATTCAATTAAGTAACTTAAAAACCACAAATGATAACACAGAGCTACTGATCTCAAAACAAAAAAGAAAAAAGAAAATGTGACGAGAATAGCAACAACACAATTCAGTCTAAAGAGGCCAAGGACCAACTCATCTCAAAGAATGAAGCCATGAACCACTTGAAGTCATTGCTGTCACTGCAGAACTCCCTACCCTCATCTGGACCGTATGATAGCACCAATATTTTTGGAGCAAAGAATAAGAAGGTGGCATCATATTCGCTTCATCCCAAAGTGGCAACCAACTGGTAAATCATCCTTTGAATTTCATCTGTGCGGGCCCCACTGAAAATACCCTCTAACCAGTAATAGCCTAGCAGCAACAGATGTTGTTTTGCTGGGGTGGGCTTCCTCCCAGTTGAACTGTGCAAAGCTTTACTGGGCATGGCTGTTCTGCTCAGCAATTCTCTTCCTAACTACTGTAGCAGCGACAAGGAGACACAGCAACTGAATTTGGATGTAATGTGAAACTGGAAGTTGACAAATCTGTGGTTTCAATTTGAAAGCATAAATCACATTGCAGATGTTTGTCCAATCGCAGTTCAGCAGCCTCTGGTTTCAGGACAGGCTCCCTGTCCTCCCTGCTCTTGGCTGCTGAGGCCACATCCCAGCAAGCTCCATAGCCCGACTGTGGGCAAAGTGTCAGCATGTCACCAAAGCGGCCAAGGTTGGCCACAATCTTGAAGGAGGCATGCTGAATGTGATCATGCTTTTTTGGAACCATCTCCCCACCCTCGGAATGGAAAGCGAATTTAAATACCTTTCAATGCCATGCCATGCCTGTACTTTTCCTGACAGCAATTCCACCACTCACCTCCAAAGAGCCCCACAACTGTCCTGCACAAGAACAATTCGGGGTGCGTGGGTTAGGGGGTATTGGGGGCATTATTTCCCAGTTAGGAAAAGGAAGGGAGCATGATAACTTCCCAGGAGGGGGTGTGTATATGAGGGTGGGCAAAAGATTCTGGGAGATCTGTCCCACCATGACCTAGGTTGCTCTTGCGAGGGCTAAACCTGGCAAAGCAGGCCATGCATATGAAATCACACTTCTGCTCCATTAGCAGCTTGCTGCTGGTGGGCTAGTAATCTCATGAAAGAGCTAATCTACTGGGGAGAACCATTGGGATGAGCATCCTAGGTCTTTCATCGCATGACACACTCATGAGTTGAGCTAACCCAACAAAGGGGCCCCTGCTTGTGTAGGGCCCCCACTCTCTCCTCGTTCTGTGAGAACCCTTGCACATTCTCCAAGGGGATTACAATGCTCCATATGTCAGAGCCTAGCCATGTGTGCAGGGGATAGCTTTGTATTTGGGTGTGGGGACAGATTTTTACTCCTTTCAAAATTCCCAGGTGTGGGCCGGCATTGTGTTTTATGCAGAGCTGCCACCGCAGGGAATCATGGCAGAAGGGAACTCCAATTGCCAGTGATCCCAAGAAAGAAGGTCGTCATTTTGGGGCACAAGCAAGGGTGCACATGTGCACATGGACAGACAGGCTGGCAGGGGGTCACCAAGACCGCTTTGACAGCTACCTGGCAGCAGTTGCCAAGACAGGGAGAGCAGTTTCCAGGGTACCTTTCCACACTGTTTTCCTTCACAGAGCAAGCTGTCTCGATATAGAGCCCCCATGGCCTGACACTCTCATAAGAGAACTGTCCATGGGAGAAGGGGTTGCTTGGTAGTCACACATTATTAGAGATTCTATATGACACCCATGGTCTCCACAGATGGTTCTTCTCATGAGTTGTGAGGAGGGTGTTGCATGGCCTTACACTCTCATGTGTGAGTGGTCCACTCTGGATCAGTGTGGATCACAATCCATCCTCATTGCATATGAGGAATCTCTCACCTTTCACTAGAAGAATGCTGATTCCGCTGCCTGGCCTTTCTCATGAGTAAGCCTAGGGAGAGCAAATGTCCCTAAAGTGGCTGTGAAAAAAATAGAGATTGGCTGTCCAAGAATCCCTTGTTGGGGCTGCCTTTCAAATCCAACAGCAAGAACCCCCTCCCTGCTTAAGTTGCCACCTGGAGTGTTTGTCCTTGTGAACAAACATCACTGTTGATTTATTCTCAGTGAGCAAAGCACTTACTCTCCATCCTGTCAGTCCATACCCCTTTCCCCCTGCTTGCATGCACAAAGGTCTTTGTTTTGCCACCAGTGCATGTGCAGGGGCCTGAAATGGGCCTGAAATAAGCCCAAACTATGCCTGCCCACTCTGGTGGGGGTGGGGAGTGAGTCCTTGCTACAACCCAGCCACCTCCAACAATCTACCCCAGCCACTCCCAACAATGTCGAGAAATTGAAAGTCAAATTTTATTTCCCTCCCTCCCCAACGTTTTTTCTTTAGATCCGGATTCCCCTTTACCAGTAGTTTTCAAGCCAGTTTAAGCCCCCTCAAGCTAAATGGCTCAAAGTCAAGATGGCTTGCACACCCCAGGTGAGCGTAGTGTCCTTGTGCTATAACCACAAGTTGAGAAGGGCTAGGCTGCCTCAGCCCTAAATAGAATACATTCCCTTGGCCAACCTCCACATGATGAAGGCTGAGCACCTTATGGCAGAAAACTGGCCTACAAATCCAAATCTATTACTTGGCCTGAGTCAAGACTGTTTGTTGTACACACATAAATTGTCCCTATTTGCATGAGGAATCGAGCAACCACCATCCTATGTGCTACTATACTGTAGTTACTACAGGGACACTCACTATGAATTAATAGTGCCCCTTCTAGCAAATTACCCTGGCCATCCGGACGAATTCTATGTTAGTTATATTTTATCTGACAGTGATGGCAAAATCACTTATGCAGTCGCTAGGTTTTGCCTTGTTGCCATTTGAATTCATAGTAAGAGAGTACCTGTACAGTTAGTTAGATTTTATGAGGTTTATAAATACCTGGAATAGTTTATTGTTACTGTTTGCACTGTATGTATATATTTTTCTGGTCAGTGATGACAAATAAACTGAACTGAGCAACCTTTTCGGTCTTATAAAATTCTCATAAATTGCTGGTATTGATATCAGTAAGTTACCAGAACCCTTTTAGAATTCTATATGTAATGGGAGACTTCTATAAATGCAAAAAAAACTCACACACGCACACACACACACACACACACAAGCCCCACCAGCTGTAACAAAAGGGAAAAGAAAAGGGTGGGCCTTAATTATTATGAGCTAAATGTGTGTAGCGTGTTTTCATGCTTACCCATGAATTTCTTTAATCTGTTACCACCTTTCTAATGTGAATAAGTCTTGGCCCAGCATTCTTTTATGTGTGATTTATTACATGGTTTGTTGCTAAGCGGATGGTAATGTTGGTTGGGTGAGATATCAGATGGTTGCATTTTGTTTCCACGGCAATAAGTGGTTGCTCAGATTTCTGCAGTGAATATTCAGCTTCACATAACTCTAAAGCTGTTTTCCTTTAACACAATTTGCACAATTCCACAACCCCTGAAATATCACTGTTTCTACTCCCCCCCACAAGTTCCTGTCCTTTTATTATTAAATCAGCAGGCATTTAATGTATCATCTAGTCAAATCCTCAAACCTGGCCAAGGTAGAATCTATAATCCCAGCTAATTGGATAAGGCACCTTTCAAGTGATGGATGTCTTAGATTTATCAGGGGGAACAACTGTCCATATTCATCTCATCTCATTGCATAGATTCTGTCCATGGTGGTTGTGGTCGTTCTCCTTCTCCCTCTCCTTCTCCTTCCAATGGTGGCACAGAAGTTCTGCAGGAAGGTGAACTTTCTCCCACAAGTAATATATTTCTAAAAGAAAAATCACATGCAATGAGACCTTTTTTTGTTGTTGAAAGCAGTATATTTATTTATTTACAATATTTCTATATCACCCAAAACTTGGCATCTCTAGTCAGTTTACAATGAAAAATATAAATAACAACAATAATTTAGTTCTAAGTAATAAACTCTAAAATAAATAAGTTCTAATGCAGAGCATATTTGACTTTAAAATATTAAAATTATTACAACAAAATTAAAAATATATATTTAAAATGTTATATAGGAGGTCAATAAAATCTAAAGGATAAAAAAATGATACAGCTTCTACAAACAATTAAGGGAAACATTGATAAAACTGTTTTCTCTTATGAGTTATCAAAAGTCGATAGAAGCTTTGTCTAAACAAGACAAAGAATCAGGTGAAGACAGCTCATTACTATCTTCTGCTGGCAGTATGACATTTTTGCTACTGCTAGAGAACATTAGCTACAAAAGGTTATTGCTACTGTATGTCAGTATTGACAAGCAACTCAAATACTTTTGGACTTTAAAAATTCGTTATAGTACTTGAACGAGAATCCACTGCAGTTAGGATCTGTAACTATTCATCTTTTGCCTTTCTTAACTGGTGAATGCCGGAGGATTCTGGCACTTTCTAAACTTGAACAGGACATGTTAGAGCTCACAGTGATGTTATTTCCATTGTATGCTTGGCCCAGATCTTAAGAGCATGCACAAATTCTAAACATGGCTCTGAAAGGTAGTTACTAAATCAGTTTATGCTATTCAATGGCAGGCGGGGGGATGGAGATGTGAACTGAGCTCTGGCTGCACACAAGTATTGTGATAACTCTTTAGATAGTGGCTTTCAACTTCATTGCTTATGCAGGTTTTGAAACATCAGTATTTCCATTGTTCAAATGATCAGAGTGTAATTATACATTGAAGTTTGGGGTGTTTTTTTTGCCAGAAATATGGAATTCTGCTAGCTTTAAGTCCTGCATTGGATCCCTTGGAGTTAGCTAATTACAGACCTGTTTCTAGTCTTCCATGGTTGGGCAAGGAAATTAAGCAGGTGGTGGCCTCTTAACTCCAGATGGTGGCCATACTGAGCTGGCCTCCCAGTATGAAGAAACTCCATACTTCTGGCAAAAAAAAATCTTTAATGTATAATTACACTCTGATTATTTGATCAGAGAAAACACTGATGTTTCAAAACTTGCATAAGCAGTTAAGCAGATTATCTAGACCCATTTCAAACTGGGTCCCCATTTTAACTATGGGGTTGAGATTGCCTTGGTTAGCCTGATGGATGATCACCAACTGGCTATCGACAGAAGGAGAGTGACTCTGCTGATCCTTTTGAATCTCTCTGCAGCTTTCAATACCATCAACCATGGTATCATTCTGGACCACCTGAGGGAGGTAGGATTGGGTGGCACTGTTTTACAGTGGTTCCCTTCCTACGTCTCTGGTAGATTCCAGATGGTTGTTGTTCTTCAAAGTGAAAACTAAAGTATGGAGTTCCACAAGGCTCCATATTGTCTCCAAGGCTCTAACATCTACATGAAACTGCTAGGAGAGATCATAAGGAGGTTTGGTGCATATAATATCATCAGCATATTTAGTGTTATCAATATGCTGATGACACCCACATCTATTTCTCCATGTCAACTTCATCAGGAAATGTCATATCTTCCCTTAATGCCTGCCTGGAGGTGGTAATGGGCTGGATGAGGGATAACAAACTGAGGTTGAATCCAAAAAAAGATCTGCCTGTTGTGGATGGGATTACACTCCCCCTGAAAGAGCAGGTACATAGCTTGGGAGTGCTCCTGGACCCAAAGCTCTGCCTGGTTTCTCAGGTTGGTTATCATCTATAAGCCCTTAATGGCTTGGGCCCAGGATTTTTAAGACAGTGCCTTCTTTGTCATGAACCCTGCCACATGACCTTCTGGAGAGGTCCAGTTAAAGTTCCCACTAGGGATGTGTGAATCAGTTCGGGTACAAAATGATTTGTACTGAAATCTAGCTGATTCGGGCAATTTGTAGACACAACAAATCACCCCTGTGCTCAATTGCCCAGATTCAGTACAAAACAAATCACCCCAGATACGGACCTGAAAAAAAAAGAAAGAGGATTCTGACCTCCATTTTGTAGCCACAGTGGTTAGTGTGGTGGTGACCAATGGGCGGAAGCTACCACCCAAATTTCAAAGAAATTGGGCAAAGGGGTGATTTTTTTTTAAGTTGTCATGTCTTTGTGGCAGATTTGGTACAAAAAAGGGGTTCCAGGGCCAGAAGAGGAAGAGGGGGTTGGTGGTAGTGCCCCAATGAGTGCCTGCTACCACCCAGATTTAGAAATTGGTGAAAGGGGTGATTTTTAATTTAATTTTATTTTTAAGTTGGCACATCTTTAAGCTTTCCCCCCATAAGGAATAATGGGAATTTCAGCAGACCTATAATTCCACATGGGGGGCACCAGGGTGGCCCAGTGGGTTGCAATGTAGTACACATAGGGTGCCAACCACCCCCAAAATGAAAAGCCCATGGGGCACGGGGTTTTGTTGTTTTCAATGTCTGTAGTGTTCTGAGAGTAGATTCTCTGGTAGGAAATGAAAGTGGATTCTTTCTAAGTTGATTTATCATTTTGCAACAAAGAAGATTATGAATGAAAGGATGAGCAGTGATAGTGGACATAACTTAGAATCCCCTATCACTGCTCATCTTTGCTAATGATTGAATCAGAGATGCTATTGCTGTTCATAAATATTATTGTTTTTGTTTTTTACATGGAAGATCATTTATCAGTATTACAAAGGAGTACTGTCCATATATACTGTAATTTATTACCCCATCTGCTGTTTGTGAGGAGTTAGCCTGTGTCACAGCAAGATGAAAGTTTAACTCCTGGGAATAATAGTGGATCCCAACCTACGTAGAAGAGGTTGAAAGAAACATGTGAAGTGTGCCTTCTGATAAAACTCCTTTCTCAAGCTAAGAAAGGGATTAAACAATCAAATCAAGAGCATTGGATGAGATAATCTTAATTTTAGAATGAACATTACATTTTTTTCTTTCCAACCTCATTAATGGTACAGCTAAAACAATAGTTATTTTATTTCCAACAATTTGTAACAACAGCTGCACAAGCACAGCATACACAATAAGTCCCTAGACATGATCCATATGTAGAGACTGAATGGGGTTTGCGGGGAGAGCATCTGCTATCCCCGCAGATGAACAGGGATCCCTTCCTGGGTGGCCATTATCAGCCACCCAGATGATTACTGGCTCCATCACTTAGCCAGTTGGGGCAGTGGGGATTGGGGGCCTCCCAGCCCCTAGAAGTCTCAGAATGACCCTCATGAGTGATGATCATTTCATTGGGAGACAAAAAGACTATTCACATGAGCAGCTTAACCCAGGCTGGGACAGTCCAGCCTGTGTTAGGCTACTCATGGGCAGCACCAGGATCTGCATGGATCCCGCTGATGCCCACCCACCTAACCTCATTTTGAAACCCGGCCGTTTGCCAAGGTTAAGGGCAAAATCGCGCCCTTAACCCCGGCACTGGGATTGTGTGTGTGATTGGGCTGCTTGCACCCTCCCAGTCATGTGAATAGCCTTAATATGCTATATATAAAAGTACTAAGTTTTAAAGGAGATGCCGGGATCACAGGGGAAAATGCAGTAGTTTTTATCACTTCAGTGCATGCCTTAGCTGAGCAATGTAACGATGGAGCTCTCAAGGAGAAGTGTATATGAGACAGGATTCTTGTGGGCATAACAAAATTGTCAGCTCAACTTCAGTTGTATCCTGATCTCACTTTGGCCAATACCATAACATAGGTGCGACTTCATGAAACCATGGCGAAACAACAGTTGGATTTGTAGAAAACAACCCCAAACAATATGGTGCCTGATAATGTGGACACTGTAAAGGCTAAGAATAAAAAGGGAAATCAGGACATTAGACTTAAGAAACAACTTAAAACAACTTATTAGAGCCTGCAAAAGTAAAGCACCAAGATCTTAAATTATAAACAATCCAGGAAGCAGAATTTGTTGGAATCAGGTTCATCTTCAGAACCTATCACCTTCAGATGAAGAGATATTGACGCAACATCCAGCTCCAGTCCAACCTGTAGTTCAAAGAGAGAGAGAGAGGCTGATGTGGAAAATAGAATGAGAATATAAACCTGGACAGGGAAAAAGTCTTCCTCAAAGTCTTCCTCAAAGACTTAATGAGGCTATTCTCACAATCGATGGAAACCAGGCTAACGGAGCCCAGCGCAGTTTCCAGAGATCGTCAGAACCACTGGGCTCACAGGAGCCCAGTGGCTTGCCCGCCTAATTTCCCCTCCCTTTAAATGAGGTTAGCAGAGCGAGTGCTCCGCTAACCCCATTGCCCTGATTGTGAGTCACCATGGCACAGCTCTGTGCCACGGTGACTCATGAGGAGACCCCCAACCAGGAGGGGAAAACAAGCCTCCCAGCATTGGGGATGTCCCCAGAATGCCCTGTGCATTCGCACAGGGTATTCTGTGTCTTCCGGGGGCCGAACGGCCCCTGATCCCCCCCACCCCTACCAACTCCATGACAAAGCCCGTAATTGTGTGGGCAGCTGATCTGGCTGCCTAGGGCATGCTCCGCACTAGTCAGCAGTGAGAGCAGGTCAAGCCCACTCTTCCCGCAGAACCATCCTTGGCTCTCCACACTGCTCATGTAGAGAACCTTAATTTGTGAAGAACATAAATGCCAGATAAATAGCTTGAAAATATTTCTTTTCAGAAAAATGTTAAATCAAAGGAATAATTTTGGGTTTCATCTGAAAACACTTTTATAAAATGTAAAGAAGGGGAGATGTGGCATAGCACTTAAAGGTTCAACATCCAAGGAGGTGGAGTTAAGTAAAGGAAGGGCAGTCTTTCCTGGAAGGCTTCTTCTTTAGTATGATTTCTTCTAAAATGGCTGCTGGTCTATTTTAATGAACACTACAACTACCTGAACTTTCTGAAGTGAGCCTAAAAACTTGCAATGACATTGTCTCATCACATGCTGCTGTTTCAAAGGGATTTGCCCTGTGAGATGGGAAATTGCTGTTCCAGAAACAATGGGCATGAACACAAAGATTGCAGAACTAGATATGCTGGACTGTGACCAAGAAGGGGTGGTGGTGGTGATGATGGTGACACCACCACCACTACTACTAGAAGTAGTAGTAGAAGTAGTAGTAGTGGCACCACCACCACCACCAGCAGGAGGAAGAGGAATAGGACATCCAAAACATAGACATCATTCACACAATTAAAAACTGTGTTCTACCTAGGTTTGGGAGCTGTGTGTGCTCCCAGTTTTTGGTTGTGTGGAAGCAAGGTAGGAGGGAAACCTGGGTAGAAGTGATTAAGAACATAAGAACATAAGAACAGCCCTGCTGGATCAGGCCCAAGGCCCATCTAGTCCAGAATCCCATTTCGCACAGTGGCCTACCAGATGCCGCTGGAAGCCACAGGCAGGAGTTGAGGGCATGACCTCTCTCCTGCTGTTACTCCCCCACAACTGGTACCTAGAGGCACCCCGCCCCCAAGGATGGAGGTGGCCTACAGCCCTCCAACTAGTAGCCATCAATAGACCTCTCCTACATGAAATTATCCAAACCCCTCTTAAAGCCATACAGGTTGTTGGCTGTTACCACATTTTGTGGCAGGGTGTTCCACAAGTTGATTATGCATAGTGTGAAAAAGTACTTCCATTTGCTGGTCCTAAATTTTCTGGCAATCAATTTCATGGGATGACCCCAGGTTCTAGTGTTATGGGGGAGGGAGAAGAATTTCTCTCTATCCACTTTCTCCACACCATGCATGATTTTATAGACCTCTATCATGTCTCCCCGCAGTCGTCTTTTTTCTAAACTAAATAGCCCCAGGTATTGTAGCCTAGCCTAATAAGAAAGGTGGTCTAGGCCCTTGATCATCTTGGTTGCCCTCTTCTGCACCTATTCCAGGTCTACAATGTCTTTTTTTAGATGTGGTGACCAGAATTGTACGCAGTACTCCAGGTGTGGCCTCACCATAGTTTTGTGTAAGGGCATTATAATATTCACAGTTTTATATTCAATCCCCTTCCTAATGATCACTAGCATGGAATTTGCCCTTTTCACAGCTGCCGCACATTGAGTCGACACTTTCTACGAGCTTTCCACCATGACCCCAAGATCCCTCTCCTGGTCAGTCACCGACAGCTCAGATCCCATCACATGTACTTGAAGTTGGGGTTCTTCGTCCCAATGTGCATCACTTTACACTTGCCAACAGTGACCCTCATTTGTACTTTGTCGCCCACTCACCCAGTTTGGAGAGATCCTTTTGGAGCTCTTCACAATCAGTTATGGATTTCACTACCCGAAAGAGTTTGGTATCATCGGCAAATTTGGCCACCTCGCTGCTTATCCCTCCATCTAGATCATTTATGAATAAATTAAAAAGCACCAGTCCCAGTACAGATCCCTGGGGGACCCCACTTCTTACTTCCCTCCATTGTGAAAACTCTCCATTTATACCTACCCTCTGTTGCCTGTCTTTCAACCAGTTAGCAATCCACACATGTACTTGTCCCCTTATTCCATGACTGCTAAGTTTCCTCAGGCATTGATGAGGAACTTTGTCAAAAGCTTTTTGGAAGTCCAGGTTTACGATGTCAACTGGATCACCTTGATCCACACATTTGCTGACACTCTCAAAGAACTCCAAAAGGTTGGTGAGGCAAGATTTACCTTTGAGGAACCCATGCTGGTTCACTCCCAGCAGGGCCTGTTCTTCTATGTGCTTTACAATTTTATCCTTGAGGATGCTTTCCATCAATTTGCCTGGAATGGACGTTAAGCTAACCAGCCTGTAATTTTCCGGATAACCCCTGGATCCCTTCTTGAATATCGGTGTTACATTTGCTACTCTCCAGTCCTCTGGTTCAGAACCTGATTGCAGGGATAAGTTATATATTTTAGCAAGGAGGTTGGTAATTTCACATTTGAGTTCTTTGAGGACTTTTGGATGGATGCCATCTGGCCCTGGTGATTTGTTAGCTTTCAGTTTTTCCAGACAGTATAGAACATCATATCTTGTCACTTCTATCTGACTCAGTTCTTTAGCCGCCATCCTTGAAAAGCCTGGTTCAGGAACAGGTATATGCTCAGTATCTCCTGCTGTGAAGAAAGACGCAAAGAACCCATTTAGCTTCTCTGCAACTTCCATATCCTCCTTAATAATCCCTTTCACTCCCTCATTGTCTAATGGTCCAACTGCCTCCCTGGCAGGTTTCCTGCTTCTGAGGTATTTAAAGAAGTTTTTGTTATTCCCCTTGATGCTTGTAGCTAAATGTTCCTCAAACTCTCTTTTTGCCTCCCTTATTGTTGGCTTGTATTTCTTTTGCCAGAGTTTGTGTTCCTTTCTGTTCTCTTCATTTGGACAGGCCTTCCAATTTCAGAAGGAAGTCTTCTTCTCTTTTATGGCTTCCTTGACAGTACCCGTTAGTCATGCTGGCATCTTCTTGGACTTAGTGGTACCTTTCCTCTTTTTGGGTATACAATCTAACTGGGCTTCTAGTGGTTTTGAGTAAACTCCATGCACTCCAGAGTGAAGTGACTCTCCTGATATTCCCCTTCAGCTTTCTTTTCACCACACTCCTCATTTTGGAGAAGTTTCCTCTTCTGAAGTTCAAAATGACTGTGTTAGGCTTCCTTGGTGATTCTCTCCCCACATATATGCAGAATTGGTTTGGACTATGGTCACTGTTCCCTAAAGGGTCGATGAGACTGACATCATGCACCAGGTCCAGGGTGCCACTCAGTATTAGTTCCAAGGTTGCCTTCTCTCTGGTTGCTTCCAAGACCAACCCTTCTAGGGCACAGTCATTTAGCGTATCTAGAAATTTGACCTCTTTGTCATGAACTGAATGTGAATTTACCCAGTCTATGTGTGGGTAATTGAAGTCACCCATGATTACAGCCCTGCCATTCCTTGATGCTTCCCTGATTTCCTGCTGCAACTCCCAGTCACTGTCAGTGTTTTGATCAGGAGGGCAATAGCACGTCCTCAGTAGCACGTTCCGTTTCAGGCCTTGTATTGTCACCCATAGGGTTTCTGTGGAGGACTCCAGTCCACCCAGGTTTTCTACTTTGTTAGATTCTATGCCTTCTTTAACATACAGTGCTACTCCAACCCCAAAGCGCCCCGTCCCTATCCTTTCTATAGATTTTATATCCAGGGATAAGAGTCCCACTGGTTCTCACTGTTCCACCATGTTTCTGTTATGCCCACCAGATCTATTTCTGCATTAGCCACCAAGCACTCCAGATCACCCAGTTTTGCTCAGAGGCTTCTGGCATTGGCATATAAGCACCTATACGCTGAATCTCTCGCCTGACGTACTCTATCTTTCTTTTGACTCTTTGACCAGCTGGCACAGTCTTCCGTCTGCTCTTTTTGTGGTACTGCTCTGTCCCCTTCTGTTTTATCTGAATTCTTTGCAGCCTCCCACTTTAAAGGATGGCTTTTGCCAAACGGGATACTGCCCAGCTCCCATTGGCTGTTACCCAAGCATCATTTTAAAAGTTGCTCTGCAACCTTTTTTATTTTAAGCTCCAGCAGTCTGGTTCCATCTTGGTTCAAGTGCAGCCTGTCCCTTTTGTACAGGCCTTGCTTGCCGCCAAATGTATCCCAGTGCCTAACAAATCTAAACCCCCCCTCCCGGCACCAACGTCTCATCCACACATTGAAACCCCTCAGCTCTGCCTGTCTCACTGTATCTGTGAATGGAACAGGTAGCATTTCTGAGAATGCTACCTTGTGGGTCCTGGACTTCAATATGCTACCTATCAGCCTAAATTTGGCTTCCAGGACTTCCCGACTACATTTCCCCACATCGTTGGTGCCGACATGCACCATGACAGCTGTCTCCTCCCCAGCACTGCCTAAGAGCCTATCGAGACATAGCGTGATGTCCGCAACCTTCGCACCAGGCAGGCAAGTCACTGTGCAGTCAACACGTGGGTCACAAACCCCTATCTCTATACCTCTAATGCTCGAATCACCTACTACAAAGGGGCCCCCAGCCCCCAGAGGAGTATCCCCTGTGCGAGAGGATATGGGCTCATCATCCATGGAAGGGGTCCCTTCTAAAGGAGCTTTTCCCTCTTCCTCATACCGATGTCCTCCTTGCCCGAGACCTTCATTCTCCCTGACAGCAGAGGAGCTATCGGCCCTGGAGTGTGATGTCTCTATCACATCCCTGAAAGTCTCATCTACATGTCTCTCTGTCTCTTTGAGCTTCTCCAGATCTGCCAACTTGGTCTCAAGGGAACGAACTTGTTCCCGGAGAACCAGGAGCTCCTTGCACAAGCACACACCCATGACTTCTGCCCATGGGGCATATAGTCATACATGTGGCACTCTGTGCAATACACTGGGAAGTGCCCCCTCCCCTGCTGGCCTTCTATCTTCATACTGTTTTTGTTGGCTGTTTACAGTATTTAGAGATAGCTTATTAGAAGAGTGTGTGGAAGCAAGGTAGGAAGAAAGCTACCCAGGCTTTGCAGGCAAGTGCTAGATGTATGGAGGTATGGCTAGGTGGCTCACTCCTATTTGCTCCCTTCTCCCATTCATTCAGCTGACTACCTGAGGAGGGCTATGGTGAGAGAAATATCTGTGCATCCTAGTCTTCCACATCATTTCAGACTGGGGCTCACCCTATATTGAAAAGAATTTTGAAGTTTTCCAATTCATTTAGTTCTGCAATCTAAAGAACACACCTGCCAAATCCATCTCCAGGTGTGTATGAAGTATGTATTCACCTGGCATTTCTACTCACAAGTAAGCTCTACCATATTCAATGAGATTTATTTTCTATTAAATATGCTTAGAGTTGCATTCCAAAGTTTAATCCCCCTTCCTACAGCTCAGTTTCAGAAAGAAAGTGTTTTAGATATAGCTGAGTAATGTCATTTTTATTCTTTTCCAAAAATTTCAGTGGGTTTTTGTCTTTAGGTTTAGTGGTTGACATCCTGACTATATTACTGGACAGTAGTCACATTGAAATTAATTTCAGTCAGACTTCTATTGAGTAATTCAGTTAGGATGTCAATGACTACTATTTCAAATAGAAAGCTGGCTATATCACTTATGCTACAGGATAGATAGATAGATAGATAGATAGATAGATAGATAGATAGATAGATAGATAGATAGATCTGTTCTCTCTCTCTCTCTCTCTCTCTCTCTCTCTCTCTCTCTCTCTCTCTCTCTCTCTCTCTTACACACACACACACACACACACACACACACACACACACACACACTTCAGCTGTTTCTTCCATAGTTGTATGTTTACAACTTATGCCTGGCCGATCTTTTATCACAGCTCAAATCCCCCAAATCCCAAAGTAATTTTAGTTGTCTTCTGTGGTATATTTTGTCCAATGTTTCCATGTACTTTCACTAACATTGTGTCTGAAACTGGGGACAGTGCTTCATATAAACCTTGTCCAGTGAGTGAAGTTAAACCACTCTGTAATTTTAACCTGTGGAAGCTTCCGAAGTCCCAAGTAGGAGTGTATGTGTATTGAATATCATCCTTGGGTCTCACGTAGAAGTGTGTTGGACAGAATCAACCCTGGTCCCTGGCTATTGTTGGACTATATCCCATCATCTCCAGCCCCAATGACGTATGCTGTAGTGTACCAATATCTGGGGATCCCATTACTCAGAGTTTGGACATCTCTACTTAGGGATAATTTGTATTATCAGTTTAAGATTGAGCTACTCACAAATACAAGCTACTGGCAAAAACAAAAACAAAACTGACTAGAGCAATTTACAGTTCAGTTACTGGCAATCCACTTCATGGCCTGATTGACAGGTTGATTTTGTACATGGACATGTCACCATAAACGGATAGTTTCCTTAACTTTTTGGTATATCACATTTTGTGATTGCAATCCCATGTACAATCTTTCTCCTCCTCTGAGAGCTCTGTGAGTGCTGGCAGATTCAGGGGAGCTTATCTCACTTTGAACTAACCTTGGTAGAAGGCAGCAGCATTGGGTTGTGCACCAAAAGGTAGTCCAGTTTGGTCCTGGCTTCTTCCTCCAGGGTACTCTGTTGAGGAGTAGGGGAGGGTAAATGGGTGGGGAAGTGGAGTGGCTGTGGTCTATAAGAACAACATCTCCCTGACCAGGATCCCTGTCACCGTGTCTGGCCATATTGAATGTGTGTACCTAAGTTTGGGGACCAGAGATAGACTGGGACTTCTGTTGGTATACTGATTGCCCTGTTGCCTGGTGGAGTCGCTAACTGAGCTGATGGACTTGATCTCGGGCTTGCTGTTGAAGTCTCCCAGGCTTGTGGTGCTGGGGGACGTCAATGTTCACTTTGGGACCAATTTGTTCGGGACAGTTCAGGAGTTCATAGTGGCCATGATGACTATGGGCCTATCTCAGGTGGTTTCAGGACCGACGCATATTGCTGGTCATACACTTGATCTCGTCTTTCACTCTGAACAGGGTGGTGTTCTGTGGGTGGGGAATCCTGTGATTTCCGCATTGTCATGGACGGACCACCATCTATTTAAGGTTGGACTAATGACCACATCCCACCTCCACAGGGGCAAAGGGCCCTTAGGATGGTCCATCCAAGAAGATTACTGGATCCAATAGGACTCTGAGAAGCCTTGGAGGGATTTAGTGTTGGGTCTGCTCGTGACCCTGTTGACACTCTGGTGGAGAATTGGAATAATCAGCTCACCAGGTCAGTGGACACAATCACTCCTAAGCGTCCTCTCTGACCCACTTCAAAACTGGCCCCTTGGTATATGGAAAAATTATGTGGGCTGAAACAGCGAGTTAGATGACTAGAGTGCAAGTGGAGGAAGACTTGACTCAAATCCGACAGATTATTACATAGAGAGCATTTGAAGATCTATGCTCAGGCAATATGTGCGGCAAAGAAGCAATTCTTTTCCTCCCGTATCGCGCCCACAAGTTCACGTTTGGCAGAGTTGTTCAGGGTCATGAAGGGGCTAATGTGCTCCCCCTCCCCCTTGAAACAGTACTTAGAACTAACAATTCCTCACTATGATATTTTGAATGAGCTTTTTATGGACAAGATATCTTGTATCGGGCCGACTTGGATTCAAACTCCACAATTGTTACAGAGTCTGATGCTGAGATGTCCAGCAGCACCTCTTGTCTGATGACTCTGGATAAGTTTCAGTTTGTGACTCCTGAGGATGTGGACATGTTGCTTGGAATGTGCGGCCTACCACCTGCCCTCTTGATCCTTGTCTGACATTGCCTATACTATCTGGCAGGGAGGCTGTTGTAGAGGGCCTGGTAGAGATTATAAATGCTTCTTTGAGGGAGGGCAGGATGCCTCCTTGTTTTAAGGAGGCAATCTTTGACTTTTTCTGAAGAAGCCTGCCTTGGATCCCTCAGAGTAAAATAACTATAGGCCTGTCTCCAACCTTCCATGGTTGGGCAAGGTGATTGAAAAGGTGGTGGCCTCCTAGCTCCAGGCAGTCTTGGAGGAAACTAGTTATCTAGACACATTTCAAACCGGCTTTCAGGCAGGCTAAGGTGTGGAGACTGCCTTGGTCGGCCTGATGGATGATCTCTAATTGAGAATTGACAGAGGGAGTGTGACTTTGTTGGTCCTTTTGGACCTCTTGCTGGCTTTTGATACTATTGACCATAGTATCCTTCTGGAGCATCTGAGGAGCGCCTGGTAGTGGGAGGCACTACTTTGCAGTGGTTCCGCTCCTACTTCTCAGGCAGATTCCAGATGGTGTCTCTTGGAAACTGTTGTTCAAAATCTGAACTTTCCTATGGTGTCCCTCAGGGCTCCGTATTGTCTCCGATGCTGTTTAATATCTACATGAAACTGCTGGGAGAAATCATCAGGGGATTTGGTGCAGGGTGTTATCAGTATCCTGATGACACCCAAATCTATTTCTCCATGAGAACATCATTAGGAGAAGGCATAACCTCCCTAAATGCCTGCCTAGAAGCAGTGATGGCTAGATGAGGGATAACAAAATGAGACTGAATCAAGATAAAATTTGTTCTGTGGGATCAGAACTCGGCAGTTGGGTTTTATCTGCCTGTTCTGGATGGGGTCATGCTCCCCTGGAAGGAACAGGTACACAGTCTGGGGGTGCTTCTGGATCCGAACCTCTCCCTGGTGTCCCAGGTTGAGGAGGTGGCCAGAGGTGCCTTTTATAAGCTTCAGCTGATTTACCAGCTGTGTCTGTTTCTTGAGATGAGTGACCTCAAAACAGTGGTACATCTGCTGGTAACCTCTAGGCTGGATTACTGCAATGCACTCTATGTGGGGCTGCCTTTCTACATAGTCCAGAAACTGCTTTTAGTTCAGAACACAGCAGCCAGGTTGGTCTCTGGGTCATGTAGGAGAAACCATATTATTCCCGTGTTGAAGGAATTTGCACTGGCTGCCATTACATTTCCAGGCAAAATACAAGGTGCTGGTCATTACCTATAAAGCCCTAAGCAGCTTAGGCCCTGGGTATTTAAGAGAACGAGGCAGGTCTCACAGTTGGAGAGAGCCGCCATAACAGGGTTTGTGGGGAAAGCAGGCTTAGCCCGCTCTCCCCACAAATGATCCCTGCTGCAGCCCTGGGCGGCTGGTTCTGCCGCCCACTTGACTGCCGGTTCCATGACGCAGCCAGCGGGGGCTGTGGGAATCGGGGCCTGCACGGCGATCCTTCAAAAAGCTTAGCTCCCCAGCAGATGATCTCCATCAGTATGCTGGGAAGGTGAATTGCCCAACCAGATGATTGCAGGCTGCTGCCGGCAACAGTAAGGTTTTGGGGCCGAGAGGCCCATGGAACTCCCATAATAGAACTCCATTATGGGACTTTCATGAAGCTGGCCAGGAACCTCAGTCTCCCAGCCCTGGCTGCTGGCAGACAATTAAAAAAAAAATGAAGCTAAGGGAGAGCTTGCTCCATTAACCTCATTTTAAAGGCAGGCTCCAGAGACAGGTTTGCCGCTGGAAGCCACATGGCTCCCGGTGACTCTGGTGATCAGCTGAGACCGGCTTGACTTTCTTACCCTGGTTTTGGCTGATCATCAGAACAGCCTCTAAGGCTTTGCACATGAGCAGCCCTACCCCAGTTAGAGACGCCCTTGTGTGCAATGATCCCGGTGCTTCCTCCCCCACAAGCCCCAATTTTGTACCCAGGCTTTTACCTGGTTTAAGGGGCATAAGCGTGCCCATTACCCTAGGTACAGGATCATGTGTATGCTTGGGCTGCATGCAGCCCAAGCATACAAAGTGTCAGGTGTGTAGAGCTCCCAACTGTCGGAGGAATCTCACAATGTGCCACACTCATCACATGTTGCATTGTGGGATTCATAGAGACTAGGAAAACAAGTCCTGGCCTCCAGAGATCCATACTGCTCTCTGCCATACTAATGGGAGCAGCAATAGTCATCTGGGTGGAAGGTAGGTCCATCCCCACCTTTCACCGCTCCTCATCCTCCATGCTACTGTGGCACCACTGGGAAGTGCATGCCTCCCGGCAGTTACCACAGGCAGCCTGCCTAGGCTTAGCTGCCCTAGCCTGGTCTTGGCTGCTCTTGAAAACGGCCTCCTTGCTTTCTAAATGACTGTGGAAGCATGTTAGATGGGTCACAAAACGATAAATTACTTCACAGTGTTTTTCCCCCAGAAGGTATAAACAGGATTTTTTGTTTTGTTTCTTTCATGAGTTCTTGTAAGGCAGCCCAAAGTGAGGAACTGACCTCTTCTCTCCCCTGAATTTTCTGCAATTTCCCCTATGATGAGCTGAATTTTACCATCATGGAACAGCAGGTTCCCCGTGGAACTTTATTGTCTGAATTTTTTTAATGATCTCATTAGCAGTCATGCTTTTGCCGAGCTCTGCAGTTTTTGTAACACTATGTCTGATATGCAGATCAATGATGTATACATGGAACAAAGTTTTGAATGCACAATGGAGGATGAGTGATTTTCACCCCTCTCCTGCAACTAATGCCCCCTGAAAATGTGCCTCTGAAGGTTATGGAACCCTCAGGGACATATCTGGGTGGCAGGGACAGAGGGAATGGATACTGGTGAAGTTCACTATTCCCATTGCATGCACACAACTTTATTTGTTGACCTACCCAAAGGTCTCAGAGTGGGTTACAATAAAATCCATATAAAACATAATTAAAATACAACATCATGAAATCAAAAATACAGTAAAAATAAATATAGTGCCTGAGAGGGGAAGAACCACTACATCTCTAGTCAAAGGCCAGGGTAAACTTTGTTCCTCAGGTGCTCAGTGCACCTGTCTCTTTGTCTCCTTGGGCTGAATTCAGCCCAAGGAGACTCACGATATATGGCAGCCATGTTAAGGGTGGAGCACACCCTTAACCTCAGCTAACCACCATGTTGTTTAGGAGGGTTAGGAGGGTGGGAAGCATCAAGATTGGCGGAGATCCCGCTGCTTCTCATGACCACCCTAACCCATTCTGGGCTGTTCCAAGCTGGATTAGACTGGTGGTGGGAACAGCCTCACTATGTGGTAATTGCAAAGGCCACAGCTCCATAAGAAAAGAGTTGTCCTGATCCATTCTTTTGGTGTACGGTGTATGAATATAGAGCAAAGACTATACCTTCTATTAATTTTCATTTAAATTTATATTTAACTGCAGAGAGAGCTCTAACTTAGCATGCACTGTCACTATCAACAGAATGCACCTACCTAGCTACTTCCAGAAGCGGAGTGTGGGCAACACATCAGAGTCAACCATGTAACATTGCTTTCTTACAGTAATTCCACAAAGAATTTTGTTATCAGTCCTTCCAGTGTCACGTCTGTCATATCAATAGTTTGTCAGACACGTTTTTGGACATGTTGCAAAAACTCATTTAACATTAAAAGGCTAAATCGTTTTCCCCCCAACTTTTGTTCCTCTGGACAAGCTGGAAGTCAACGCATTACAAATGTGGGAATTCTTTGAGTAGGACTCCTGTTCTGATTTTCATCTGCCCTGCTGTATGCCTGATAGGCAAAGACATAGATAATATGCAGTTTGGTTTCCTGATGATGATAAATTGTCAGCTTATTTGCCTTGAGGTTTTAATTTTCTGGTGGATATACTTTCTAGGTGAATTTTAAAGCAAGAATGAAGGCGTCTCCATTGGTTATGTATGTTAGATATAAATGTAAAATAGACTTGCCTTACCCAGGCAAGCTTACCCAGACATGCCATACCATACATGTTCAGTTTCAGTTATTTGAAATGAATGTTATAACAAAGTGACATTTGTTTAGAAGACCTGTACAAATATTAAATTCTGAATCACCAGAGCGGAAAAAACTTCACAGCCCTGCTGGTACCATGTGGAGATTACTGTTCCCACCACAGTCATGCATGGAGTGCTGTGGTGTTCTCCATCCCAGTGAAGTCCTTTAAAAAGAAAGAGAGCCCTAGAGTATCATATCAACATTTGGGAAGGCACATGGGAAGTACGGGAAAATGGACTCATTCCGCATGCTTTCCCCTAGAACTCTTGAATCATTATGATGTCTTTTACATTCTTCATGAGAGCCTATTTATACTTCTAGGCCAACTCCCAGACTAACACCACAGTGCTGCAGTGTTGTGTTCCAGACTAAGGTTGCACCAGCACACCCAGGAGGTAAAATGATCTCCCTTTCCTTCTACAGCTGCTTGTCCCACACCAAAATATGTTCCAGAACCTCAGGGACATATTTTCAGGTGGCTCCGGCAGCCATAGAAACTGCCCTTCCAAAAATGGCTCAGGGTAGTTTACACAGAGAAATAATATTTTTTTTAAAAAAAATTGATCCCTGTCTCCAATGGGCGCAAAATCAAAAAAGAAACATAAGATAGACACCAGCAACAGTCACTGGAGGTACTGCGCTGGGGGTGGATAGGGCCAGTTATTATTTCCCAAACATCCCCAGGTGCACTGGTGCAGTCTTGATCTAAACCACAGCACTACTTCATAAGCATTTTGTTACCATATTGGGAAGTCAAATAAGATGAAATTGAGCTTGCAAATAACAATATCCTTTAGCTCATGGGTGTGGAAGTGAGCTATAGGCCACCTCCAGCCTCAAAAGCAGGATGCCTCGGAGAACCAGTTGCAGGGGAGTAACAGCAGGAGAGAGGACATGCCCTCAACTCCTGCCTGTGGCTTCCAGCGGCATCTGGTGTGCCACTGTGCAGAACAGGATGCTGGACTAGATGGGCCTTGGCCTGATCCAGCAGGGCTGTTCTTACGTATATACATCTTCTTTCTGTAATTAGGAAGGCTGAGGGTTAACTTTCAATGTTGGTTAAACAATATCTGAAATTTATAAATAGGCTCAGAAGTTCAGTATGGATTGGATTACCTATTCTACCACATCTGCACTCATTTGCTGTGAGCCTACAGAATATTTGCAGCATGCAACACAAATGTGCTATGCACTCATAAGATAAATGAAAGCATATTCTGAGAACAAAAACGAATTATCCAATTAACCTAAAAGCCCCATTATCATCTTTCTAGTGTTGGGGGTGGGGGGACATAACAAGCTCTTTAACAAGATCTCAAAAAGACAATAAAATTACTATTTGTAAACTTTACTGAATCTTTTTGAGTCATTATTATCATTGTCATAAAAGAGTTGTATAGTGGTTTAGACACTTAAGAAAGAAAGTTTGTGAACATTTGATATTAACTAGATGATCTCAGTCTGCCTTGAAAGCTCTAATCAGTATTCCATGAAATTTCATTATACCCTATTGTAGTTAAAGGCACTTTGATCAATTGAATTACTCATTTTTATCCCATGGTAGCACTCACTATAGAACTCTTAGCAACAGCACTTCTGATCATTTATAATCATATTGTTCACTACAGTTATTTTTTCTAAAGTATTAAATGAAATATGAACAAGGTATTTCACTAAAGGTAGGATGATAGATTCTAGGATAAAGTTAATTAATGCAGCCATACTAAATAGATCGAATAAAACAAATTATGTCCCATATTTATATTTATAAAATCATGTTGCAATTATTGTCGACAAGAGTTCCTTCAAGTAGTTTTCAAGTAGTTTTCTGGAAGACTTTTCTGTTTTCTTATTCTTCCTCCTTATTCAACCTTCTTATATTCTCAGAAAGCAGTTAGTTCTTCAGGTCATCAAGTCATCTGGGAATTCAAAGACTGCTTGATGTCCAACATAAGAGTATCTGCCCTGGTTCTATTGTCTTTTATATTTTCCATCTAAGTCTTCTGTGCCCCCTTCCTTCTCCTTCACTGTGGGTAATGGTACTCTTTGTCTCTGGTTGTTTGTAGTTTTGATCCCCTTGAGTCTTCTTCTTTCTGATCTTCCTGTGAATTATCTCAAGAGTTATTTTTCTTCCCTATTCTGCACACCCTCAGCTCTCTCTCTTGCACAATTATCCTACTATGGATGGCCTCTCTCTTTGTGCCTGGATTTGATGTACACCTCCTCAGATCAGCTTAAGGCCAAACTGGGTGTTCTGTGTCAGCCCTGGACCTGACAACCATCAGCACTTCAGAACAGCTTCAAAGAGGAAAGGTGAATTTTGTCACAAAAAAACAACAGGTGGGAAGGAATGTTTCTTCCTTCTCCAGCTAGCACTTTCACCCTGCAATCCCTTCCCTTATCCACCTTCTGTCAGCCAGGATTCTGAATGTATGTTTGCTGAAGTGGCTTGAAATATGGGATTACAGGATGAGTGAGGTAAAACTTAAGCTCTTCTGCCCAACGCCTCTTCCCAGCAAATTGCAGCCCTTTCTCTTGCTGGATAGGTGTCCATTAAAATTATAATGTTTCCTCTTGTACTGTACAATATTTATGATTATTTCTGCAGGAAGCCTCTCAAAACTTTTTTTTAAAAAGAAATGTCAAGAAACTGGCCCAGATCTTATTAGCTTGACATTTACATTAGTATACTTTTTAGGCCTTGGGTATTTAAGACAACGTCATCTTCACCATGAGCCCCACCACCTGTTAAGATCATCTGGAGAGGTTCATCTGCAGTTGCTCCCAACTCGTCTGGCGGCTACTCAGAAACGGGCCTTCTCCGTTGCTGCTCCTGGACTTTGGAATGTGCTCCCTGTTAAAATGAGAGCCTCTCCATCTCTGGCAACTTTTAAAAAGGCACTGAAGACACATTTATTCACCCAGGCTTTTAATTAGATGTATATTATAGTTTTAATATTTTTAATGTTGGGTTTTAAATGATTCTAATGGTGATGATTTTAATGTTTAAATGATTTTAATTGTAAACTGCATGTTTGGGGCATTATAGAAATAGGTTAAATAAATAAAAAATTAATAAAAATAAAAATTTAGATTTGTCTTCCTCAGTAAATTACAACAACAACAACAACAATTATTATTATTATTATTATTATTTATTGGAATTGGTATTGTTGTTCACTGCCTAGAATCTTTGGAGGAGGCGGTATATAAGAAAATAATTTATTATAAATAAATAAATACATCCAATCCAAATAATGTGACCTTTCCCAAAGCTTCTAAATAGAATTAACAGGATAAAAAGAAAACCCCAAATGCTATAATTATGCCTTCTTTATTGCAAGATCCGTCATGTGCCTGTCTAGAATGAACAATGCAGTGAAAATAACTGCTGGCACAATGAGGCATTCTCTTTATTAGGCCACTTAAAAATTATGGCATACAAATGGAAAGACTTACCTGCCAACTGTGTTTACAGGTAGTGCTCTCTCCTAACTTAAA
This sequence comes from Hemicordylus capensis, assembly GCF_027244095.1. NCBI lineage: Eukaryota > Metazoa > Chordata > Lepidosauria > Squamata > Cordylidae > Hemicordylus > Hemicordylus capensis. The sequence goes on from NC_069659.1 coordinate 80,579,482, forward strand.
ATTTTGCTAGCATCTGTTTTGGGTTTTGTTTGTTTGTTTTTAAGGGAGGATGTTTGTGTATTTTAGCTGTACTTTTTGTATGCAAATACAGTTCACTTCAGGAAAAAGTTGCATTTAGTCTTCCATCCTAATTGGCAATTTACTTATCCTTCAACAAAATCAGCCTTTACTGAAATTGCAAAATGTCAAAATGATTGAGAGGAATTGCACAACTATTAATAATGGTTATTTGAGTCTCTGTCTATGGCAGGTAATGAGGACAGTATTTCTTTATTTGATATCTTTATGGCTATCATTTTGGAGCCCCTGGCTTACTTTTAAAAGTCTAAACAGCTATTTAACCTGCTTTCCTCAAAATTCCTTTATTAAAAAATAGAATTCATACACTGACAGGAAGCTTGTTCCTGACAATAACTGCATTAAAATTGATTAATTTTCTCTTTTCAGTAATTGGGATAGCACAACTTAGTCCGCGATGAGTATTTAAATGACTTCACTTGCTTTTCTCATTATGGCAAACACATTTTCAAGATTATTAGACTATTGCTCTAAATCTAGTTTTATTTTGAAGCATTTATATACAGGGCTAGTTCACCCTTGACTGCTATCCACAGGTGAGCATCTCAGGATCACAGAGCCTATATTTCTCTCCCGGCAGCCCCCCTGGGGGGAGTGGGGGGCTGCGTGGCCCCCAGAAGCCCCAGTATGACCTGCGTGAGTGTGCAGGGTATACTGGCGAGACCCCCAGAGCCAGGAGATGGCTTTTCGCCTCCTGGTTGGGGGTCTACTCATGAGTAGCTGCACCGCGGAGCCGTGCCATGGCTATTCGCAAGCAGATAGCCCAGGTTTGCGGAGCACTCACTCCGCAAACCCAGGCTAAGGGGCGGGCTACAGGAGCGGGTTAGCCGCTCCAGAACCACCGGGCTCTCAACGTGTGGTTCTTACAATTAACAAAAATTGGGCTAGTCTCTCCTAGTCCGATTTTTGTTAATTGTGAGAATAACCCCCTTGTCTAAGCCAGGTCCTGGCTCAATTTGAAAGTCTCCTTGATCTTGGTGTAGCATGCATATTTTTTTTTGGCTTGACTATGTGGATCCATTGCTGACCTTGGCTTCTTTGCTGACCTTTGGCTTATCATTTGACCCCTTGACTTCTGGTTTGTCTACCTAGCTTGATACTGGACTCAGTTCCTGACCTATGAGTTACTGCTTCCTCCCCCTGGTTTCTGGTTTACCTACCTGATTTTACCCTAGATTATTTTCCTGACTTTAGGGTTACTGCTTGAATCCCTGGCTTCTGGTTTGTCCACCTAGCTTGATCCTGGACTTTGTTCTTGACCTATGGTTTGGTAATTATCTTGGTCAGTCTACCCAGTTTCACCTAGCTTGACATTGACTCAGACACTAGCTTGACTTTGACTCTTGTTTTATCTCTTGCCCCTTGTTCTAGGCTTGTCTGCCTGACTCTCCTGATCCCTGCTTTAAGCCCTGTGCTGTGCCACCTAGAAGTTGTTTCCTATTCCCATGGCTCTTCCTGACAGGTTAAAAAGAGGAGTTAGGTCCTCCTGCCTGCATTAAATCACAATTGTGGCAACTAGGATTGGGATTGTGGTGAGCAGGATGGCTATATTTAATCCTTTTCCCTTTTATCCCAGCCTTAATGAAAACCTTTCGTCAAAGCTGCTATAATCCGATACCAATGGAAGCTTCTTCCTAGGGCTAACAGAAACTTCAGGAGGTCAATTTTGTTGGGACCTCAGTGCAAGGGGAAAGGATTGCCAACCTCCTCTTAGAGTTTCTAACCATGCAGTCTCCAGGAATCAGCATCAATCATTAGAATGCTACTGAAAGAAATCCAGAAGATTTCAATGACTTAATAATGTGAAAAATATTGGGGAAATGTTGAGAAAACAATGCCCCCAAATTGCCAATACCTATCCTCCTTCCCCCATGCACGATCCTGATCCTGCTCTTCTCTCCACCTCACAGCTGCTCTCTAGGTCTGGGTGAGGGAGTCAGAGGGCAGATTTGATGTGATGTTTACTTTGGCCCCTGGGGATGTACCACCGCATGGAGAAAGCTGAAGGAGCAAGATCTAATATCATTTCAGTATAATGTAGGGCTGATTCAAACAGCCCTTTTATGGAGATAGGTTGTGGCCAGATTCTGGATTGTGAGTTAGGGTAGCTGCACATTTTCCACATTGTCTGATTGTTTTCTCATATGCTCAGATCAGTGTTCAACAGAACGTACATAAGGAAGCTAGAAGGTGACGACTTTGTAATCAACACTCACCACAATTATAGTAACACACACTCGGGCATACTAAATGAGTCATGGACATTAGTCCTTAAGGGCATGTTGTTCTAAGGGGATTTTGCAGCCAGTACTAAGCTCACATTCTTTCTGCTATACAGCATTACTCCTACAAGCACTGCCATTTCTGGCAAATCGCTGGTTTCCAGTAAACACAGTGACTACTAATGTTTCTGGGAAAATGCAGTTATAAAACTGACAGATCCAATTATTCACTGTAGATTGGGGTTGTGCAAATATCATGGGCCCCTATTGGTTGGTGACTTCAGTCATAGGCATTAGAGACTGAGCCTTCCCAGCCCAATTTGGGATAGACTCTAGTAAAAGCAATTTAGTTGTGCAAAAAATCAGAATTACATTGTTGCTTTTTGAGTCCACTTGAAGTTCAGGTCCCGTCATGCTGAGTTTTCCAAGGTTTGCTCTGAACTTGCCCTTCCCCTGGTTCCAGATGGCCTGGGCACTGTCGCCCTTGTTTTGGCACCACTGAGGGCCCAACAGTGAATCTATTACAAGTACTTGCTGCAACTGGAGAAGCCACTGCCCACCTGTGAAGACAATACTGAGCTAGATAGACCAATTCTCTGACTCAGTATATGGCAGCTTCCTATGTTCCTATGTAAAGGAAAGGGAACAACAGTGTCAAGGCCAAAGTGAGCACTTACTGAACTGAAGCCAACTTCTCAGAGCTCTGGACCTACTTAGGATGGATTCATATGTGAATGTGTATCAAAATCAGGTAGGGGGAATCATGTTTTTTGTATCTTCTCTATCCCTGTTTGAGACTCAGAACTTAACCCACCAGGTATATCAATAGTCCCCTAAATGGCAATGTGGATACTTGATTTTGAATAACATTATCACCACAGCACTTCTGCCATAGGAATGGTTGGAGAAACTTTCCAAAATTTTACCCCCCTTTTTTGTGTGTGTGGCCAGAAACTGTGTACTCTTTTAATCATATATATTCCTGGCAATTTTAAAATGCCATAATTCCTTTGGCAAGGTATTCTATTGTGAGCAGAAGTTAACAATTCCATTATGGAGAAACAAGATTGCAACAGAAGCTAAAACTTGTACACAGGAAATCACCAAAAGCATCCTAAATGCTTTAGACAAACCCTCCTTGTATTATTCAAGTTTAATGTTTGCACAACAGCAGCTAATGCACTCTGCAGCTCAACTTCGAAATTTTGAGAGAAAGGAAGAAATATGAAAAGTATTTAGCACTGCTTAGTCCTCCACTTCCACTGTTATCTAGCCCAGTTGCAGTGATATTTCTTTCTGCAAACAACTGTAAAATATGACAATACCTTGGGGCCGCTCAGTGAACCTCTGTTTTTAAAGTAAGTTAAATCAAAGAAATTTAAGAAGCACTGTATGAGGTGGTGTGGGAGGCTACCATTCATCCACAGAAAATAAATACTCCATTGCAAGTGTGTTTCTCCCTAACATTATCGTCTGGATTGTAGTCAATATCTTTTACCTCTTTTATAAGCTTAAATAGAATTTAGAGAGTCTGGGACAGGAGCTATTGTTGCTTGAGCTCTCTGACTCTTAGTACTTATTTCACAGAGTGAGTAGGCTCATTGTAGGAACAATCTGCATGCCGATGAATAGAACAGAGAACTGAGGCTCTAGCTAGGGACCCTTATTGCATTTTGATCTTATTTTGTTCAAATAAGGGCAATGCTAAGCTAAACTTTGGCTTGTTTATTGCCAGTGAATCTAGGAGGCTGTTCACGTAAGCGTGCAAAACTGGGCTAAGGGATCCCAGCCCAGTTTTGCATGTTTGTGTGAACCACTGGGATTACGCCCAATCCCGATGGCTACACGACGGTAAACCCACCAAACTAGCCTCCTCGTTAAATGAGGTTAAAGGAGTGATCGCTCCCTTAACCACATTTTTGTTGATTGTGGCCAAACCGGGGGGCGGGGGGTTGAGGGAGCTCCCAGTAATGCATTGAGGACTTGTGGAGTGCATGATTGGGACTCCGGGAGCAGGGTGCCATGCGGCGGTGCTTCCCTGCACCGGACACCCGGAGCTGCTGGGCAAGCCATGGGCAGACTGCAGGTGAGCCACCACTCATCTGGGCAGGCAATCCATCCACCCAGGGAAGGATAAGCGATCGACTGCAGGGAGGGTCAGGCAAACCCACTCTTCCAGCAGATCTTCAGGGAGCTCTTCTCCATGATCGTGAAAAGAGCTTCAACAGCTTATTGCTTTTGTCCCACTTCATGTACATTATGTTCTATTTCCACATTTCCAAGGGTGGTTTCGATCTGTATATTTTTGTCTTGGAATTTATTCAGGATCTCTTATTTATTAGAGAAACACATTTTATTTAGCATACACCACCCTCAAATGGAAGAACAGGCTCACTTTACCTCTATATTACCCTTCAACAAAATTATGACCCACAATACAAAAGTAGTACTAAAAAACTAATAATATAGCTTGGAAAGGCTAATTTGAACATATTATTCCCATGCATTGAGCAAAGGTTTATAAGAGCAAGTGTTCCCTGTTTCTTCATATCACTGAGGAAAGCAAACAGCTGCAGCATAGTGAGATACTGAAGCTATTCACATGACCAGGAGAAATTGGGATAAGGGAGCCTAGCTCGATTTCTTCTGGTCAGCTGCTTCCACGGGAGCCGCACGGCTCCCAGCAGCAAACCACCCAAAGTACCCCTCCCTTTAAATGAGGTTAGCGGAGCTAGCACTGCACTAACCCTGTTTGGTTGCTCGTGTGCTGTGGCATCCTGGACTCCTGGGGGACATGCAGCCCCCAATCCCCGCAGCCCCACCGGCTCCATGACGGAGCCGTCAGCCATGTGGGCGGCTGCTCTCCCAGCAAAAAGAGATGTGTCATGTGAAGCTCCTCATTATTTGTTTGTTTGTTTTTATAAATCACATTTGTACACTGCCCCAAACTTTCATCTCTGGGCAGTTAACAATAGAATAAAACTATTTAAAAACCATTTATTTATTTATTTATTTATTTATTTATTTATTTATTTATTTATATACCACCCTTCCAAAATGGCTCAGGGCATAAAATAGTATTAATCTACAGTGGGCTCCCAATGCTCTTGCTGCATCTGCTTGTCAGTTTCCAGAAGCATCGAGCATCTAAAGTTCCAAACAGATGTGGCTAGATCCAAAATGCTCTGCTAAATAATGTGTGAATCTCATCAAGACTTCAGTATTTTTTAAATGTCCCTAAATTTGAAGGATTGCAGGAGAAAAATGGTTTGGTGCCATGCCGGTAATGCCATGGAGTTCAAAGGAAGAATTTAGACATTGCCAAAGATGGGGAAACACGTGTGAAGGCTGATCCCACACCCCTAGAAAAATAAAAGAGATGCAGCATAACAGAAGGGAATAATGAAAGGCTCATGAGACATAAGAGTCTGGATCTGAGTCTGGATCTTCGCCTTCTGCCCTTTCATCTTTGTAGAATGTAATAAAGGCATCCTGTAACAACTGCACATGCCATATTCAAGTGGCAAGGATATGTAGGGCCATTTTGTATCGTACATTCAGTTGGTCCCACCCACTATACAATTAGGGTCAGGAGCACAGAATCCTGCTCCGACTTCACATTTACCATGTGACTTTTCATAATTTACTTTTCATAATTATGTATGGGGCATTTAAATACACAAGACAGTACTGCAGAACTGAAATACTACTTTAAAGTAATATGTAATCATACAATTATGAAGATTGAAGGGCAGTGGGACAGTCACAGATCTAATGGCATGGTGGGCAGGGCCAGTCAAAGATATTGTCCAAACCCTTGACAGCTATTTTGCTGTACAATAACATAGCTGCTTTCCTCACCTTTTGCCAAAGTCAAAATGGCCATTCTAACATTACTTTTGTAATGTTAATTACAGGCGTGATCAAGACTGAAGCATGAATGTATGCAATATTATGCATATTTCTCTTCTTTAAAAATGGTATCACAGAAGTACAGTAACATGGAAGTTCTGAGCTCTGGAAAGGTCAAGAAAAGCATTCTACAGATGGGGTAATCTAAGCTGCTGAAAGAATCTATAGAAATTTTAAACCTCTTAAATATTGTTCAGTCAAGACAGGGTCCACCTCTGCAGTTGGATCTTTCTCTACCTTCTTAGAGATTGGATTGGGATTCTGCAACCTCGCCTAGATAGATGCTTCAGTTTTCTCATACTGAAAAGACAAACACAGTGGGGAGACTGTGGTGGCTCATCTTGATTGATTGATTGATTGATTGATTGATTGATTGAGTGCCATCAAATTGGTGTCGACTCTTAGCGACCACATAGATAGAATCTCCCCAGGATAATCTGTCTTCAACTTGGCCTTTAAGGTCTCTCAGTGTGCATCATTGCTGTTGTAATGGAGTCCACCCACCTTGCTGCTGGTTGTCCTCTTCTTCTCTTCCCTTCAACTTTTCCCAGCATTATGGACCTCTCAAAGAAGCTGGGTTTTCACATAATGTGTCTGAAGTATGATAATTTGAGCCTTGTGATTTGTGCCTCGAGTGATAACTCTGGTTTGATTTGTTCTATTGTCAATTTGCTTGTTTCCTGGCTGTCCATGGTATCCTCAAAAGTCTTCTCCAGCACCAAAGTTCAAAAGTGTCGATACTTATTCTATCTTGCTTCTTCAAAGTCCAGCTTTAGCATCCATAGAGTGTCACAGGGAAAACCATTGTCCAAATGATTCTAATCTTTGTAGGTGTAGACACGTCACAGAATCTAAATATCCTTTCCAGGGCCTTCATTGCAACTCTACCAAGTGCTAGTCTGTGGCATATTTCTTGACTGCTAGATCCTTTACTGTTGATGGTCGATCCTAAAAGGCAGAATGTATCCACCACTTCAGTGTTTCCATCATCAGTTCTGAGACTGGTTACTGTACCCATTGTCATTTGTTTAGTCTTTTTTTACCTTTAGTGGTAGTCTCATTTTTTCACTAAGGAAAAAGCAGACAGCCCTGTCTTACTCCTTTTTGATCTGATATTCAGGAAGCCAAATGGCTGAAAAAGTTATCGAAGAAACATTTTCTGCTCTTCTCCATTACATATCATTTTGTACCATTCAGATACCACATTTAATCAACTGACCACCCTGAAAATGTGTTGAGGGTTAAATGATAGCACAGAGGTCCTTCCTTGTATCCTGTAGGGATGTGCATAAAACCGGTTCTCCCGGTTCGGTTCGGGTCCGAACCGGGTCCGGACCGGACCGGGGTGGTTCGGTTTTGGTTTTGCCAGACCACCCCCCCGGTCCGGTTCGGTTTCGAACCGGTTCGGATACGAACCGAACCGGTTCGGATCACAAAAAGTGGCTGGTTTTGAAGGGGACATTGTGTTCTACCTGCCACCCAAATTTCAAGTCGATTGGACCTTCCTCTGATTTTTTACAAATTTTTTTCAAAAAATAAATTTTTGCCCATAACTCACAATGTGGAGCCCTTAGGGGCAAAAAAGCTGGGGTGGGTGGTAGCCACCCATGGGTGTCCTCCACCCCAAAAATCCCAAGGCAATTGGTGGCTCCTAGTATTATTGGTGAATTTCTGAAGAAAATTTTTTTCCCCATTGGCTAGAATGGGGGTTCGGGGCTGCCCCAGACCCACCTCTGTGGGGTGGCAGCACCCCCAAAGTGGGTCCGGGGCCATGGCAAAAATGCCCTCAGTCCCTCCCAGCAATCCCCGTAGAGATAGGAGTGATGGTTCTGTTGTTTTTCTGAGGTATTCTGAGTGTAGATTCTATGATAGCTTATGAGATTTCCAATGAGACACCATGAATCCACTCTCATTTGCTATCACAGAATCCACACTCACTCAGAACACCTCAGAAAAACAACAGAACCATCACTCCTATCTCTACGGGGATTGCTGGGAGGGACTGAGGGCATTTTTGCCATGGCCCCGGACCCACTTTGGCGGTGCTGCCACCCCACAGAGGCGGGTCTGGGGCAGCCCCGAACCCCCATTCTAGCCAATGGGGAAAAAAAATTCTTCAGAAATTCACCAATAATACTAGGAGCAACCCAACAATTGCCACCCCATCTTTTTGGCCCCTCTCTCTGGGCGCCCTAACACGTAACACCTAGTCAGTCCATCTTAATGCCTACCTACTACCACCACTCCTATCCAAGCAAGTAAGAGGAGGACACTCAGAGAGACAACACCCACTCTCTGATCTAACAAAAAGGCCACTGCTGTGCTGCCTGCCAGCACAGCAGCAGCAGCGGAGCAGCACACTAAGCACAAGAGCAGCACACACAGAGAAGAAGCAGGAGGCGGAGCAGCAGAGCAGCAGACCTGCCGCTCTGCATGATGGGTGACGTGATGCCCAAAGGAACCACCGCCTCACTCAGTGCCTGCCACTGACTAGGCCCGACAGACAGAAGCCAGCCAACCTGCTCTGCTCTGCTCTGATGCTCCCCATGGATGATGCACACACACCCTACATCTGCATCCCAATGACCAGACCAGACCAGACCAAGTGCGCAGAGTCAGCACAGGCCAGCAGCCACCAGCCCAGAAACAACAACAGCTACTACTGCTACCACCACAACCAGTGTTGCCGCTACAATAACATTCCCAGTCCAGTCACGCGCGCCACAGCCTGAGCCTAGCACACAGCCAACAGCTGCTGCCAGCCAGTGCCTGGCAAGCCCAGCCAACATGAGGAGGAGAGAGCTAACAAGTAGACGGCGCACGCACATCACCAACCCATCACGACGGCGCAACTGCAAGGGGAGAGGGCACAATTACAGGCAGGAGGAGGAGGAGGAGGAGGAGGAGGAGGCGGGCGAGGCAATCCTAGCACAGATTTGAAAGTTTAAAATCCACCAGGACATCTTCTAGAATCTAGACTTCTGTTTTTTCTACCACCAGCTGTAGTGTCTAGTTAGTCAGTGTGCTGTGCAGCTGAGCTGAGCTGAGCTGAGCTGCATGTGAGGAAGGGTGATTGTAGCTAGTTCTTTAGTTTCAGCAGACTGAGCATTGAGCATGGGCAGTGGCCTTGGGAAGCAACACAATTACACGACACTCACCTGCTGCTGCTGGTTCTAGAAGTTGCCTCTTCTCGTCTTCACCTCTTCGTGTGTGTGTGTGTGTGTGTGCAGTGAGTGCATGCCTTTTGCCTTGCTGGAAAGAAATGCTTCTCTGGTCCACCACCACATATCTGCTCAAGGACACAGAGGCCCAAGGCAGAGGTGGTGGCACCAGTGTGAGTGCATGTGTGCTGGTGGTGTTTGCCACCACAGGTGTTTTGTGTGTGTATGTGTGCGCTGCTAGCTAGGAGGGGGGAGGGAGGCAGGGAGGGAGGCTGGGAGGCAGGGGGGAGGAAAGGGGAGGGGGAGAGGGATGTAGAGGGGATTGAAGGGGGGAGGGTCCGGCTCAGAGTTGGTCAGCCACATATTTGTGCACACACGTGCTCACGTGTGTGCTTCGGTGGGAGAGACCAGACTCTCATCATCTGCCAGACCGGGGTTGGGGGCAGGTGAGGCGGTGGTGGGCTGGAAGGGAGGGAGGATGGAAGGTGGTGAAGAGGAAGGGGAGAGGATGAGAGGGGAAGGATGGAGGGAGGCATGGGGGGGAGGAAAAAAAACATGTAGACAGACACACACCACACTACACACAGAAAGCATCCACACACAGAGACAGTGCTAGGCATCCATTCACACAGACAGACAGACACACAACAGGAAGAGACAGACTGAGCCTGCACCACACACACACAGACCCAATTCCCCCCCTGCACAGTTATCAATCAATATGTTGTGTTGGCAGCCAGTTCATTGCTATTCTGATGGTTTTGGGTTTTTTGCCATCAGCCAACATCAACAGTGACCACAATCAAGATGAACATAAGATGATAATAATTCATTCGTTTCATTTCAAAAAATCACCCAATCATCTTCTCCATGTAAACCAAGCCCCCCACACATGATTTCTGGTGACATTTTCAATAAAATCAATTCATTTGGCATTCATCATTTTGTTCTCCCTTTGTCACCTTTTTTTCTTTCTTTTGCATAATTTTGAGGCTTGATTTTGACATGGGGTTTTTAAAGAAAAAATTATTTACATGTTTATTTACATACAGTATTTACATATCTACACTGCATTTTTGAACGTATACCCGCCGCTGCCGCTAAGTCTAGTACTCCGTGGGCTGTGCTACTTTGGGGGGGTGTGCCGTGCCCACGCCAGGTCCCCAAATGCTGACAGGTGGATAGATAAAGGGCCTGTGCTGGTCAGCATTGGGTTTCTTTTTAGGTGGGCGTGGGCATTGTAAACATCTGGCCAGTCGCAGCACTACAACTACTACTACAACTGCATCTCTGTGTGGGCACACTACACGCTGCGACTGGCTGGCACGGCTCAGCATCTGTCACGTCACCTCAGCTAGAGGTGGAAGGGGGGAGGGTAGGGATAAGCACAGAGTTCGAGCCAGGCAGGTGACCAACCATGGGGCAACCCACGGTAATCACTCGCCCGTCTCAAACTGCAGCTTGGGGTAGCCCAACAGGGGGAGGTTCACCTTAAGGAAGACCAGCTGCTCCACCAGACCAGGGTCCAAGCGGGAGCGAGAGGGTGTCACCACGTCCCCGGCACGTGAAAACACCCGCTCGCTCTGGACACTGGTTGGGGGGCAGGAGAGGAGGCGCACAGCCACCACCGCCAGGTCCGGCCAGACTTGGCGGCGGCTCGCCCAGAACTGTGCGCAGTCCACGCCGTCTCCCTCCACAGGCTCCTCCAAGTACTGCGCAACGCATTGCTCAGCACTGGAGGGGGGCCTGGCAGGTCGAGCCTCCCGCATACCAGGCATGGCGCCATAGCAGAACCGCTGAAACCACTGGGCGGATCTCGAGTCGGTAGCAAATGGCTGCTGCGATGGTGCCGCCTGGGATGCCGCGCTGCTGGACTGGGAAGAGGGAGGGGAAGGGGAAGCTGACGCCGGCTGGCCGCCCATGCTGCTGCTGGGTGCGGGTTGGGCCGCGAGGGCTGCCCCCGCACCACTACCAACACCCTGGTCTCTGCGGGCCCTAGCGGCCTCCTCCTCCCTAACCTTCTCGACCAGGATGCCCTTCCACCTGGGCAAGTCGTCGGCACTCACGGCATTGCCCTTGAGGGCTGGGTGACAGAGACAAGCGAGGACATACTCCTCCCTGTCTCCCAGCACATCAACGAGCCGCTTGTCAACCCCAGACCTCAGCCTCCCAGCCAGAGCACGACCCTCTGGCGTGGTCAGAGAGATATGGAGTCCACCCATCAGCTTCTCGAGACCAACAGCTGTGGGCAGCGCCTGGCTCAAGGGAGTGGTGTCGCCACACAAGCCCTTCGTGGCAAGCTGGAAGGGCTCGAGTGCCGACACCGCCTCGGACATCTGCTTCCACTCTGCGTTCGAGAAGTCGCAGACATCCAAGGACTCGTCCCTCGCCAGGGCGACAAGGGCTCTCTCCTGCTCCAACAGGCGCTGGAACAGGAGGAAGGTGGAGTTCCACCACGTCTCCACATCCGTAGGGATGAGATGGCGAGGAAGGCCAAGGTCATCCTGCTTCTGGCGAAGCAGTCTCCTGGACTTCTCGCTGCGGTGGAAGTGGGCGGCCAGCTTGCGGGACTTATCCACAAGCGTAGCCGTGGCAGCAACAGCACCTGCGATGGGGCGGGCCCCCTTCTCCTGGGACGCCCTCAGCTCCTTAAGGCCAAGGGCGTCCCTGACGGTCAGATGGAGCGTGTGTGCCATACACCGTATGTTCACACAGTCCATGACTGTCTCGACAGCGGCGGTAACGTTGGCTCCATTGTCGGTGACAATGAAGCCGCGGGAGAGGTGTGGACACCCGCCAATCCACTCCTCTATCTGGCGGTCGAGTACGGCCGCCACCTCCTCCGCGGTGTGCCTCGTGTCCATCGTCTCCACGTGCAGGACGGCCCACCTGTGCCGTAGTGCATCGGGAGCCGCGCCGGACCCGGAAGCATCGCCCGCGGAGGTCCCCTCACTCTCCGGTCCCCACCAGTGGGCAGTGAGGGCCAGGAAAGAAGCGTGCATCCCACTGACACTGGTCCAGAGGTCAGTCGTGAAATGCACGCTTGTCCCGGCTGGAGCTGCACGCAGCTCGGCCGACACGAGCTCCCTGCACCGGCGGTACAGGGAGGGGACCACGTTCCGGCTGAACGTCGTCCTTGAGGGGATGACGTATTCGGGAGCCAGGTATTGGAGAATACGGCGGAAGCCGTTGTTCTCGACCACCTGAAACGGCTGGTCATCGGTGGAAATCATCTCCCCTATGAGGCGGGTGAGGTGATGATGGTCCACGCGAACAATACGCTGGCTGCCCGAGGACTGCGTCCACCGCTGGACGGGCAGTGTAGCCTGCCTGCTGGCTGGCACACTGCCGCTGCCCGCCCTAGTGGCAGATGCACAAGGCGCACTAGCGCTGCCAGCCTGTCCCCTGAGACCTGGGTGGTGACGCTCTAGGTGTCTCCACATAGGCGTCGTACCCAGGTGCGCAGGGTCCCTTCCACGGCTGACAAGCATCCTGCAGTGGACACAGCGGGCGTGGAATGGGGCATCTTGAGGGACCTCAAAATGCACCCATGCACCACTGCCCTTGGCCTCCTGCGCCCTGGGCGCCGTCCTAGGCCGTTTCTCGCAGGGTGGCTGCAGTCCTAGGGGGGGGGCGGCCGCCGCTGCCTGCCCACTGCTGCCACCCAACCCGCCCCTTCCGCCCTCCACAGCGGAGGAAGGGCCCGGCTCAACTAGCATCGGAGAGGCAGGCCTCTCCTCCACCACCTCGCCAGACCGCTCCCCACCAGAGTGTCGGGCTTCACGAGGGGGGGCCCCACTGAGCGGCGAAAGGATAGGGGGAAGGGGCCCCAGAGGGAGGGAGAACCTGGCTGCATCGCTGCCAGCCGCACGGTCCTCACCGCCCTCTACCTGCTCTTCCAACTCCACAGTCTCCTCCACCTCAACAACTGGCGGTAGCTCAGCAGCACCTGGTGCCGCCGGCGAGGAGGGACCCGCCACAGCCCTAACAGTGCCTCTGCCTCTGCCGCGATTGGCGGCAGCAGGCGTGGGGAACTGAATCCTGCGCACCAAAGATGGGGCCGGAGCAAAGAATTCTCCAATGGGGAGAACTGGGGTGTCCTCAGGCTCCCCGCGTCCTCTCCCTCCCCGTGCCGCAGGCGCACCCCGCACCTGGCCTCTCCCACCTCTGCCTGCCAGCCTTGAGCGAGCCCTGCCCGCCACACGGCGCTCAGACATGCTGCTAGGTCAGAAGGAGGGAGACTTTAGGAGGAAGGCCAGACAGGGTCAAAAAAATAATTTGGAGGGGCTTAGGGGCCAAAAAAAAGGCAGCTGATTTGGAGGCGGCGGGGGGGAAGTTTGTTTTCAAAAAAGGAAGCCAATTGGGGGGAAAGGAAGACTTTTTGATATGGGGGGGGAAGCCAATCGAAGTGAGGGGGAGGGTGTCCTTTTTGAATTTGGGAGTCAACCACCAAGCCAATTGGGGAGATGGGTCTGGGAGGGGTTTTTTTTAGAAAAATAGGGGGTTAAAGGGTGGAACCCCGGTGTGGGAGGGTGGCACGGGCAGTTGGGTGGAGTAGTTGTGGTGTGGGTGGCAAGTTTTTAGCTTTTTTGGGGGGGGAGAGTGGATGGGGGGAGGGCACAGCACCTACCGGGGGTGGGGGAGGGATGCAGTCAACGCTTGGGAACCTGCAGATCAAAGGAGGAAACCCTTATTTAGTGAACTGGAACACAAAGTGTGGGTTCTGGGGGGTGGTTCTCAAGTAATGCTCCTGTGGGGGGAGCATCAAACTCAATGCAGCCTATTTAGTGACTCTAAATTGCACACAACCAAAACCAGAACCCAGTCACACCAACACAGAGGTTGAACCCACCCACTCTGTGACTCTGCCTGCCCAATGCCATGGCAAGCAAGCAGCAGCAAACACTTGATGGCAGCCTCATGGATTGAACATCATGATCATCATCATACGTGTGTATTGGCCCAGCATGTAGTGGCAGCATCAGAGCCCAGCCAGGACCCCACTCAGACTGCCCCAGAGGCAAGGAAGCACTCTGGCATGGCATGGGCCCAGCATGTAGTGGCAGCATCGCATCAGAACCCTGGACCCCACTCAGACTGCCCCAGAGGCAAGGAAGCACTCTGGAAGGCACCTGTTCAAAAACCACCTGCAAGACGCATGCAATGCAACGCAACACACAGCAGCAATTTCTTTACTGGGCATGGGCATGAAGACACAAGTTTTACAACAGTACATCTCCTCTCCAAGGTTCCCTCCCTCCTCCCCACACCCAAATGCATTTCAGAATAGGGGTGTCCCTATTTAAAACCGCCAGCTAGGGAGAGAAAGGGGCAACAAAAGGTGCACAATCGCACACGCACTAACCCCTCTTCTTCCGGTCCTTCTCCTGCCACTCACTGCTGGTCACGGATTCGCCGCCGCCAGCCAGCCACCCTGGGCTGAGACACAGCAGGGCGGCCGCACGAGGCACACAGGCAACCGGGGTAGTTCAACAACGATGGAGGGGCAGAAGTGAGGAGACAACACTATTTGTGTCGCTCAACTCACCCCCAAGCAGAGACAAAATCAACCAAAAACTATAAAAAGAAAAAAAAAACCGATGGCAGCCGCCAGGTGGGTAGGCTACTGTGTGCGGCTGCAGCTGTGGGAGAGGAGGTGGAAAGTGAAGGGGAGCAGAGAGAGAAAAGACTAAGAGAGAGAGAAAAGAGAGGGGGGGCAGGGACAAAGAGAAAGAGAGGAGAGAGAGAGAAAAGAAAGAGAGAGAGAGGAGAAAGAGAGATGATAGAGAGAAAGAGGAGAGAGGAGAAGCGCAGCGCAGCAGGGAGGGGGGATTCAGGTGTGGGGGGAGGACACAGCAGTAGCAGCGGTCCAAAGAGGTGGGGGGAGCAGAGAGGGTGTGTGTGGTTGGGGGCTAGTGTGTGGCAGGGGGCCTGGGGTAAGTGGAGAGAGTCGGGGGCAAGGAGGAAAAGAGGTGGGGTGGGGGGAGCAGAGAGGGTGTGTGTGGTTGGGGGCTAGTGTGTGGCAGGGGGCCTGGGGTAAGTGGAGAGAGTCGGGGGCAAGGAGAAAAAGAGGTGGGGTGGGGGGAGCAGAGAGGGTGTGTGTGGTTGGGGGCTAGTGTGTGGCAGGGGGCCTGGGGTAAGTGGAGAGAGTCGGGGGCAAGGAGAAAAAGAGGTGGGGTGGGGGGAGCAGAGAGGGTGTGTGTGGTTGGGGCTAGTGTGTGGCAGGGGGCCTGGGGTAAGTGGAGAGAGTCGGGGGCAAGGAGGAAAAGAGGTGGGGTGGGGGGAGCAGAGAGGCTGTGTGTGGTTGGGGGCTAGTGTGTGGCAGGGGGCCTGGGGTAAGTGGAGAGAGTCGGGGGCAAGGAGAAAAAGAGGTGGGGTGGGGGGAGCAGAGAGGGTGTGTGTGGTTGGGGGCTAGTGTGTGGCAGGGGGCCTGGGGTAAGTGGAGAGAGTCGGGGGCAAGGAGAAAAAGAGGTGGGGTGGGGGGAGCAGAGAGGGTGTGTGTGGTTGGGGCTAGTGTGTGGCAGGGGGCCTGGGGTAAGTGGAGAGAGTCGGGGGCAAGGAGGAAAAGAGGTGGGGTGGGGGGAGCAGAGAGGCTGTGTGTGGTTGGGGGCTAGTGTGTGGCAGGGGGCCTGGGGTAAGTGGAGAGAGTCGGGGGCAAGGAGAAAAAGAGGTGGGGTGGGGGGAGCAGAGAGGGTGTGTGTGGTTGGGGCTAGTGTGTGGCAGGGGGCCTGGGGTAAGTGGAGAGAGTCAGGGGCAAGGAGGAAAAGAGGTGGGGTGGGGGGAGCAGAGAGGGTGTGTGTGGTTGGGGGCTAGTGTGTGGCAGGGGGCCTGGGGTGAGTGGAGAGAGTCAGGGGCAAGGAGAAAAAGAGGTGGGGTGGGGGGAGCAGAGAGGGTGTGTGTGGTTGGGGGCTAGTGTGTGGCAGAGGGGTGTTGGGGGGAAGGGGAGGGGGCAACAACAAACAGCAAAGGAGAAACTGGAACAACTCGGGCAGCAGCAGCGATTAGGCTGGATGGGGTGGTTGGGGGAGGAGCTGGGCCTGGGCTAGGGTAGGGTCTGGGAGGAGGGAGGGTGGGGGGGGCAGGCAGGGGGGGGAGGAGGAGGAGGAGGGTAGCAAAATATATAAAGCAATATATATCAAGAGAACACAAGCCAGAAGTTTAAAAAAAAAATTAAAAGAAAGACTATAACCAGCAGAAAAAACTTGGGGGTGGGGGTGTGGGGAGGGGGAACCAAACACAGACTCTGAGGGGGGCCACTAAGTGAACAGAGACAATGAAACCACAATTGCTGCAAATTAATAATAGCAAATGAATAAGTGGAACCAAGCAAAGAAAACTGGACTCGGTTTGGCAGCAGCAAACTTGGGAGAAGGCTGGATGGGGTGGGGTTGGGGTGGGGTGTGGTTGGACTTGGAGGGGCAAGTTTGGAGCAGGGAACCAAAACTGATTATATGGGACAACAAGAAACAACAACAGAATCCTCTGGGGGTGGGGGGGAGGGATTCAGGGAACCAACTCGCAGGGCAGCAGCAGTCAGCAGAAACAAACAAAATGGTACAATTTAAGCAAAACCAGCAAGCAATATATAACTGAAACCAATGGAATGCAATGTGAAAATCAAAAAGTTGGACAACAACAAGGCAGGACAAAGAGCAATAATTAATGGAAGAAGATTTAAAGCAATGAGGATGCAGTGGGTGGGAGTGGGGGAGGGGGAGGGTAGGCCCAAAGGATGAGAAGGGAAAGGGGGGAGGGGGGGAGAAAAGCAGACAGACAAGGAACAGGGAAAATTGGGGGAAATTAAGAAGAAAGTAAAGTGAAGTAACACACAGTATACAGGCAAGAGAAGAGACAGACAGAGAGAGGAGACACACAGAGAGTCACAAAGGGCAGGTGGACAAAGGATTAGACAGAGCACACACAGAGAGACACAGGACACAGTCAGGACTCACAGAGACACCAGAGCAGCCAGCAAAGGGCAAGCAGGTCTCAGAGATGATCCCACAACTGCAGCCAAGAGAAGTTTCCAGAGAAGAGGCTTGGGTTTATATAGGTTTGAAATTCCCTCCTTTGGGAGCCCCCACCTTTGCACTCCCCCCACGGCCAACAGGGTGCCAGCTCTCAACAGTGCAACAGCCAAGCAGCCTACCAGACCAAAGGACTCATTCTGGCCAATCAAGGATCAATAGCGCAGCCAATACAATGCCTGGAAATAGCATCACAAAATGGATGCAAGGAGGAGCAAAAGTTTCGGGAAGGAGACACAAAATGGAGGACACACTTGGAACTTTAAAGAGACACTCCAGAGACTCAATTTCGTTCCCGAACCGGTTCGGGAAACCCGAGCCGGTTCGGTACCGAACCGGCTCGAATTCGGTCCGGCTCGGTCCCCGGGAGGACCGATTCAGTCCGGGATCGAGCCGCCGGATCCGGACCGGTTCGGACGAACCGGTCCGGATCCGAACCGAACCGCACATCCCTAGTATCCTGTGTACAGAATACCTAAGGCATTCTTCCATGCTTGTGTTGCCTTAGCTTGTCATTTGGCTGATTGTCCTCCACACAGAACTGTATTTCTTTCCTCCATAGGGAATTCTGTTCTGCAAGACTGTGTTCTTTGTTCTTCTCACTTGCTCTTTATATTCCCAGTAGAAGAGACAAATATAAAAGTCCAAACTAGCATTTAAATAATTCCCTAAAGAAATAGCCAGCTCTCCTATGCAAGCTTAAAAGAGACTGGAGAAAGAAAGAAAAAGGGACAACATTGAAGCTGTGGGACAAACCTCTAAGACAGCTGACTTGTATAAACAGGATACACATAAGGATTCTGCAGTATAGTTTTAAACATTTAAAATGTAATGCCAAAATGAGTAACATCCACAATGTTAACTACAAACATGGGATTTGCAAGTGGACAATGATGCTGAATGAAAATCTGGTATTTTGATACTGTTGTTTCATTCTGACATGAGTATTGCCTGAACTCAGTGTACATGGATAAATGTAGCATTTTATTTGTAATTGTTAATTAACTGGAAAATGAAAAGCATAAAAACAGACTATATTTTCATCTTAATGTCTACTGACTTTGCCTGTTCAAGAAACTGCAAGTCTGTAAGGATCATGTAGGTTCCCTTATACCATTTCATTGTGTAGCTCTCAGATGGTTCGATAACATATCTGGGGAGTGCCAGAAAATTACAGGCTAGTTGTTAGTGGCTGACATACTACAAAACGGTACATCAGCCCAGGAACATTGTATGCTTGCAAGTTGCACAACAGCACAAATTTCACAAAAACAATAATTTTATCAATGATGTTACACAAGAGTAAGCCCATTATATTCAATGGATTTCTTGTGTAATGTCATTTTTGCAGTTGTGCAGCTTGCATGCACAAAATGGTACTGGGCTGACATACCCTTATGTGGTGTGCAGGGCGGAGCCACCATTGAGTGGACAGATTCAAAGAACCTGGCCACAAACCACAGAAGGGCCATACAAGCTCTTCAGAGTTCATTCCCAGCCAGCGTTGGCTGGCTGGGTGCATTTATTTCCCTTTCTTTTCCTTGCTGGAGGGAGAGAAAGGGAAATAAATGCACCCAGCCAGCCAACGCTGGCTGGGAATGAACTCTGCAGCGATCCCCTCTGAAGACCAGGCCATGCCCCTTTTGTTTGTGACATCATCTGCATGTGGATGTGGCCCAACTGCCAGAGGGCCCGCATGATGAAAGCCCTGCTCAAGAAGCCATCCATACCCTCCTATTAATATTATATTCCAGCGGAATGTGAAAAACCTCATCTTGTTCCATCATACTAGGCTGGCACATGCTTTATTTACACCTGAGAGACTAGATTTATAAAGTACTGGAGTAAGGAGGTTATTGTTGGAACCTCTGCAATTGTTATAGTTAATTATCTTTTATAGAACTCATGTCTGGATTCTTTCCAGAGAAAGGGGGATGTAGTACAGTGGCAGCTGGTGCAGCCACTACCAGAGGCAGGTGGTGGGAGGCACCTTTAAGTGTAAATTAGAAGGTGCTTTCCTCCCATACTGCCACACTTGAAAGCTCTTCCCAGCAGCGGCGTGTTGCCCAACACCCATCGCAGCAGAGGATCGGCTCTGCCACTGAGCTGGTGACGGCCATTTGCATGGCCAGCAAATGGCCTTCATGCATGTGCGGAGACTAGAATTCTATGATGTTTTAATCTCAAATGAGTTACGCACATGATATCTAGTCTCACACAACTATGGTGCAACCACATTTGGAGTACTGCATGGAGTTCTGGTCACCATATCTTAAGAAGGATATTGCAGAACTGGAAAAGGTACAGACAAGGGCAACCAAGATGATCAGGGGCCAAGAGCACCTTCCTTATGATCAGGGCTACAATACCTGGAACCTTTTAGTTTAGAAAAAGGATGACTGAGGGGAGACACGATAGAGGTCTATAAAATCATGCATGGTGGGGAGAAAGTTGATAGAAATTTCTCTTCCTCTCGCATAACGCTAGGAACCAGGGTCATTCAATGAAATTGACTGCCAAGAAATGTAGGACTGGCAAAAGGAAATATTTTTTCACACAACTTATAATCAACCTATAGAATTCTCTGCCACAAGATGTGGTAACAGCCAACAGGCAGAACAGCTTTAAGCAGAATTTAGATAGGGAGGACAGCCCTATCAACGGCTACTAGTCTGAGAGCTATAGGTCACCTTCAGCCTCAGAGGCAAGATACCTCTAAATACCAGTTGCAAGGGAGTAGCAGCAGGAGAGAGAGCATGCCCTCAGCTCTTGCCTGTGGGCTTTCCAGAGGCATCTGGTAGGTGACTTTGTGAAACAGGAAGCTGTACTAGGTAGGTCATGAGCCTGACCCAACAGGGTTGTTCTTATGATCCCTTTAAAGTGGTGGACCAAGCATTGCTGTGATATATGTCAATATTCAAAGAAGTCTAAATCAGGTGTTTGGACCCTCTGACCTGCGGTGGCATGCACCTATAATGGGAGAGAATATTCATTGTGCACTTCTGAATTCTTATGACGTCATGGGCCTCAGGGAAATGCCTGAGCTGAAAATATGAGAACTGAAGCCCAGTTGAGGATTCATTTGATTTCTTTTTCCTTTTGTGGTGTGTTGGATGTGCTTTTGACTACTAGTCAGTGTTGGGGGTGATTACTTATATAACAAAGTATTTCAGAAGCTAATTCACTCCCATTACAGCAGAAGTTAACAGGGTCTCAGGGGCAACAGTTTGTAAATGATAAGCATGGAGATTCATGTAAGGTCAAACTAATCTACTTTATTCAGAAGTACAGGATGATATAAAACACCTATATCTAGCAGCTGGCTACATGTTGGTCAGCGAGAGAGAGACCTATAGAAGCATGGTACTCAGAGAGAGAGCTAGAAGCATTCTGGGAAGGAGGAGGAGGATGACGAGGAGGAGGATAAGGAAGAAGTCACTCCCAGGAAGTTCCTGAGTACATTCTATCAGTGGTTCCTCTAAGTTTTTCCATCTCTGTGTCGAATGAGTTTTGTTCTGGGCATCAGTGCACTCACCTACATTCAGAGTGGGGCCTTCATAATTCAACCTGAGCGGGATCTAAAATTAACTGAGCGGACATCAGAAAACTTGTGAGCATGCACACACATGCTCACCTTAGAAGGAACAGTGCATTCTATACATAGAGGGGTCATAGAGGCAGAGATAAATAGGAAAGAAAAGGAGACCCTAACTATCTATCTCTACTCCCAATGCTCCTAGTGGCCATTAGGGTTACTGGTGCAAAAGGTTGATGTCATCTGGAGTTGAATCTCCAACGTTAAGTACCTTAGCTGACATCTAGATGGACGCTGTGGTAGTGCAGTGAACAAAGATGTGCCCATGCAGAAGGTCACATAACTGAGTAGAAGCTCAGAGTCTATTAGTCTCTTTCACTCTTGTTTTGCTTGTGCAAGCATTGCACTTGCACAACAATGCTAGTGGATAGATTTGCATCATTCCCTGACAGATATACGGTATGGACTGGAAGAGGTTTCAAAGTAGGATGAGCGCCACAACTTGCACAAGACAACAGTAATCTGGGATGCAAGCTCCCAACTTAATGGAACTAGCTAGTGCAATATCCTTGTATTCGTGCCACATGTTTACACCAGTACTGCATTAGTCTGGATGACAGCCTTTAGGAAGAAACATGCTCCTATACTCCTTTATTTTTTTTTAATGTCAGAGGCTCTATTAACAATAATATGGTGCTATTATTTTGCAAGAGGAGAATATAATAGCTTCACTTTCCCAAGTCACTGCCCAAGATACTTTTGTTCACAGAACTAATACGCATCTGAGTCTAGATGGGACAACAAAGCAGAATGAATAATATGTTGAAGCCTTTATGTCAACATCTCAAGTAATATCTCTTTCTTCCAAGTGTGTGTGTGTGTGTGTGTGTGAGAGAGAGAGAGAGAGAGAGAGAGAGATGCTATGTATCATATGAACAAAATGGATAAAAGAATTATGGGATATTGAAGTCTTATACCTTTTATTTGTTCTTTCTTAATGAAAACAATCTTTCTTCTTGGGGGGTAAATTCAAAGCAATAAGTAAAATGATGTTGATGTCTTATGCTTCAAAATCTTTTAGGATATAGCTACAGACTGGTCCTAAATGTTTATTCCCAAGTAAGTCCCACTGACTTTTCCCGGACAGCAGGCTTTACCATGAGTTTTTTTGTGAGGCTTCACTGTGAGTTGTGAGGATAAAGGGAGGGAAGAACTGTTTCCACTCTGAGCTCCTTGAAGGAAGAGTGGGGTAAAAATGAAGTAAATAAGTATGTAAATAAGTGTATATAAACTCAATGGCTGACATTCTGATTAATGAAGTGGTAATGTTTCATAAGATGTGTTGGTGGAGCAACCCCACAATGGGGCACACAGAGACATTTCTGGGTGCCAAATAGGCCTTCAATGCGAAGGGGAGATCATCCAAATTCATCCTATGGGTGCTGGTACTACTTTGGTTGGGAACCTCTCTGCAGTACCGTCAGATCTCACAAACTACTAGCACTTCATTAGTCAGGATGTTTGCCACTAAACAGAGGAGAACATGCCTGGTTGGACCCAGCTAGGAGCGTGTGTTTCCCTGCTGGAACTACCTATGCTAACTTAGAGTAAATGATATCATTCTGGGGAGCAGAATTGTTATACCCAAGTATAAAATGTCCCCCCATGGTTCATGAATATACTGCCTGCCTGGCTAGAAAGAGTTAATGTTAACAGTTCTTCAAAATAATCTATTTAAAATGTTAGGCAAATGGTCTACTTCTAAAAGGTTGTTTGAAAGGATAATCTTCTGTGTGGAGAGTAGCCCTCTAATTTATCCCTGCTTTCCTATTTGTATTCATTATTCAGATTCCCAGCGATTTTTCTTCCTATTTAGTAGGCAATATGTACCTTCCACAATGATACTGACACACAATAAACAAAAGAATGCATTCAAGGTCAACTGATGACATTGCTACATTAATAAACCCTATTTTGTCCTAAACATAGGAACATATTCTTATTTAATCTATTATTTAGAAGGTTTAGAGTCCATATTTGACTTTGAGAAAATCCTCAAATCAGTTTACGAATTAAGATAAAAATTAGCTATTATGCTGCATAAATAATACTTTAAATTTAGATAACATTAATATATAAAAGAGAACAATAAATAGCAACCAGAACAGTATCATGTGAAGATCACAATAAAACTTAAAACAGCAAGAAATATCAATCATATTTTAATTACATTAGTGGACAAATACAGTTCTTTTTAAAACTGGTGCTTAAATCTGAGCAAGATTGATGTCAGATGAACACTCCTCTCTGGAGAGACTCACGCAGCCAGGGTACTACCACAGCAAAGGTGGGCCCTATGCCCAGTAGCCACCTGCCTAACAGTGGAAAGCAGGGGAGCATGGAGAAGAACCTCCAAAGATGTTAATGTCTGGGGAGATTCATTTAGGAGCTGACAGTTCTTGGAACCAAACCAGTCTCAAGTCACAACAAGATGTATAGGTCAAAAGCAGTACTTTTAAGCTGTGGCTAGAAGCAACAAGAAACATCTTTTAACACTGGTAAAATATGTTCCATGCAGCAAATTCTAGTCAATAATCTGGTCAACATGTTTTGTACCAATTGAAATATCTACTTTTCAGTGGCAGTCTCATGTACAATGCATTGCAGTATCAGATCAGATCATGGATAACTGTTACCAGATTATGGATAACTGTGCCCTGCGTATCTATAATTTAGTTAGAGCAGTGTTTGAACATAAGCTGTCATGGACAGCTGCTGGTGACCACCAGTTCTTAGGATCAGGCTCTAGCCCTGTGAAGACCTGAAATAGGACTGTTCTCATTACTGAAAGTAAGGTAGGAGATGCCTCCAACCTTACAATGGGAGCTGAGCATGCTCCTGATATTTGATCATGTGTGGGATAAAAGAAGGTTTGGAGATGGGGATCTTGCTCATCTGTCAAGCCCCATCCAGGTAGGACAAGCTTGCCCTACCCAAGAGTCCATCCCCAGATATTTACTGAGATAGGAGGGGAAATCATCCTAGTAGGGGTATGCATGAACTGTTTGATGTCGAACTAGTTCGCATTGAACCAGGCTGGCTCAGCATCTCAATCACCAACTAAACTGAGGCCAGCTCAGTCCACAGTCGAACAGAACCAAGCCCAGTTAGAGCAGCCCACTTCAACATCAAAGGCTGGCAGGAGAGTAGTGAGAAAGTTAGTCTAAGGTGCTTACCAGTCCAGTGGAGGCTGGAATTGCAGGGATTCTTCTTTACAAGTATTACCACTCAAACTGCCGGCACACGATCCAAATTTGAACTGAACTGTGATTTTGGGTTCTTGCACACCCCTATCTCCTTCATGGCTGGGGTTTGACAGACAAGCAGACCAGCTGGTCAGTTCGACTGAACCTGTTTGGCGGCACATGAGTTGGTGCAAATACGATCAGAATTTAAACCTAAAAGTGATCTTGGGTTCAAGCACACCACTACCTCCTACCTGAATGGGATTTGACAGACAAGCAAACTCCCCACCTCCAACCTTACTTTAATCTTGCACAAGATCTGAAATTGGGAGTATACCTGAAGATCTCCTACTTTACTTTTGGTCATGATTATAGCCCCACTATATAGATACTATCAAGATGTGGAAGAAAGGAGATTAGGTGCTGCAGCACATCACATCCTCACCCTGAACTCGACACATTGATTGTACCTTGTGTATAGAGACTATACACATGCTCCTGAATAGGCATAGGTTCCTGTACACATAGTTCTGGACTCTGGAAAATGAAGAGTCCCAGAATATTTATATAGAAGCCTATGCACATTCCATTACAGATCTAATTCAGACTTTATATTGTGCCTGACTATAGGTGTCTGTACACAGGAACATGTGTTTGTGTAAATGACTATATTTGCATTCATTTTCAAACTGAACCTGGGAATAGGCCACTCAAATGCATGGTGCAGAGAAGCAGTGTACTGTTGTTCCTGGCATATTCATATGCCATGTCCAACATGACACAAGAATATTTGTACCTGTGTTTAAGAATGGGCACAAAACCAGAAAACCCAGTTTGGCTGAAATCAAACTAGACTCAGGCTGAACTGTATCCGATTCAGTTTTGTGCACAGTTGAGCTGGGCCCGGTTCGGTTCAAATCAGAACAGTTTGGGCCCAGCTCAAGGGGGGCGGTGGGTAAATTCATTTAAAATATGATACACTTACTGCCACAGAGGGCTTTGGCAGACTTGGGGCATGCAGCAGCAGCCATGGGGGTGGGGTGGGTCTCAAGCCAAGATCATACAAATGTCCAGTGCACATACAAAATGGCCACGACATATACACAGAGGGCTGAAATGGCCCCGAAATGGCCCCGAAATGGGATAAGCCATACTAGGAAGATCTGGGGCAAGGCCAATGAGGGGAGCGGGAACTGCTGGAGACCCACCTCATGGCCACCGCAACACCCCCGAGGCAACCAAATCCCTCGACAGCAGTAAGTCTATCATATTTTTTAATGAATTTACTGCCCCATGCCCCCCTCGAGCCAGGCCTGAACTGGGCAAGAAACAGGCCTGGTTCAGCTCAAGGTTGAGCCTTTAAGCCAAGCTGGTTCAAGGTTAAGTCAGCACCCCTACCTGTTTTCACCATACACAGATTGTACAAGTGTTGAACATAATGTGTGAATAGGGTTCTAGTGTATGTATACACCTCCCCCCCCCCACACACAATACCAATCAACATGTGGAGTGAAGAGGTTGGGCTTGCTGCTGTGATCCCACTTCTTCCACCATGCATTGATTGCACCTAAATATTGCAGTCTGCATAGGGGTACTTTCTCCTCTAATTAGCTACCATGGCATCATTCTAGAACATACATGCCTAATAAAAGACTCATCAAAACATTCTTCCTTCCTTTCTAACTTGCCTATTGATTTCAGATTGCCTACTGTGAATGCTGACTAACAGAGGATCATCTCTGCTCAGTAGATTACAAACGCACTTTTTTTTACTTCCCTGCTACCCATAGCCATTATTAATTAAAACCATACATAAAATAGACATCTTCCCTTGTGAGCTCTCACATTAAACAGATTGACTTAATAAAGAGAGTACGAATAATTGCCTAGTGTGAAGGGAAAGGAAATGAAAGGTAAAAATCTTTTCATGTTAGGTGATTGAGGTTGCCTGTCTAGTTACACACACGCACACACACTAAGTGCTAGCAAATGGCTATCTCATAGCTGAGCAGTGATTAGAGAGAGAGAAATTCAAAGAAAAGAGAAATTAAATGCTTTGAGATAAAGAGTGCTTTAAGATGGGATGTTGATTTAGCATGACTGACATCCCTTGGACTGAATTCTGATTCAACTATTACTTTAAGGTTTGATCGTTTTATTGTTTTTATTGTGATATTGATTAATAGCTGATCTGGGTGTTTCATATGGAATAGAACATTTGGGGTATATATATATGCATCTCATACAGTAAGTAAATAAAGCATGGTACCTTAAACTACTTAGGGCTCTCTCTATCTCCATGCCTATTATGGCTAATCCAAACAATCTCAGGACTTTTCACATATCCCTTGTCCAAAATCCTGAGTAAAACTGGCTCCTAATCCTAGTGTCAGATTTATTTTCACTTGCATTGATATTTAAAAGAACTCCTTCTTTATTATGAGCCCCACCATCTTTGACATCATCCAGGGAGATTTGTCTACAGTTGCCACTGGCTCCTCTGATGACTTCTTCTTGTAATTTGTGTCATTATTGCAAACTGCCCAGAGTTGTAAGTGGTGGTATATAAATATGCTAAATAAATAAACCAAGTGAACCAGTCATTAGGCTGGTTGACCCTTTTACTACAACTCTTCATTTCTCCCCATTACAGCCCCTCTAAAGAAGCTGGCTACAATTTGTTGCACAAGTTAATTTTCCTCAGAATTTGTCTACCCATCAATGCACTTCAGTGATGCAACTCAAATTGTGGTACAAG
This sequence comes from Hemicordylus capensis, assembly GCF_027244095.1. NCBI lineage: Eukaryota > Metazoa > Chordata > Lepidosauria > Squamata > Cordylidae > Hemicordylus > Hemicordylus capensis. The sequence continues at coordinate 80,606,420 of NC_069659.1, forward strand.
TCAAAAGTTAAAAACGGAATCTGAACTTTCCTAGTATCATAAGGTTCTGGATCTTAGAGCTTGCAATAGATATTTCTTGAACAAAAAGGCCATAAATACTACAGGATTTCATATTTTTAAAACACACACACACACAGAAAGAAAAAGAAAAAGAAACAGTATCACATGGGCTTCTCTTCTGTGACCATCTTGTATTTTTTATTACAAAGTTTGGTTGAAGAATTGTCTTACATCTTGAAATATATGTAGTATGTAGTGTTTCTACTTACTGGATTTCTGCATACTGGACAATCTAACTAAATTTACTAGAGGGAGTTCTTTTGAAATCAGTAGTCCTTTAGAGTCACTCCTATTGAGTTATTTAGTCAGGATGGCAGCCAGGATGCAATAGATGCATACTGCCAGGATGCAATATCCAGGCGGTGATTCAAGTAGACCCTGCAGTTTGTGCCAACATGTGTTTCTCTCTCAGAGAATAAGAGACAATATGATAAACCAATATTTATATTTGGATTTAATCTGGAGAAAGTTGCCAGTATTATAGCATGTTTATATCCAGGCAGATGAAAATGCCTGCTTAACTCCAAATCAAGAGTACCCAGAAATGATGCAGACTTACCATTCCTCCATCATTTAATCTGGTGAGCTTCCTCATTTTACAGTTCTCTATGCAGGGATATTATATCAAGTCTTAAATGGAAGATTTAGATAGAAAGGTAGGTAGACAGATAGTAGGCAAGCATATATAGATATAGATATACAATTTGCCTTTATTTTTTATTTTATTTTAAACACATTTGTATACTGCCCAAAACTTACATCTCATGCAATTTGATTGCAATGGCATAGTGTCACATTGAAATGGGACCTCATGGGAGCCCTAAAGCAAATTCTGATGAGCTAGAGTTTCATTATGAACAAGCTTTGCATAGAGTCATTTGTTGCGTTTCTTATGAAGTCATGACTAAACTGAAGAAAGAGTTCGTTGTTTCCCTAGGTTTCCCCCCCTTTTGAAGTCCATTATACGTGCAGCCTGTGTGGAACCATATCTATAATATTTCCATTAATTTATATGGTAGCAGGACACATCAACTGAAAGAATCCCCTATGTACTATTTGCAGAGCTGATAAGACTGTCACTAGACATAAAATAATGATCTAATTTCATAATCACAGCCCCCAAATATAAGAGGCATTGTAGCTGATATTATAAACTGTTTCAGTTGGGTTATGTATCAGTTAAATTAATCTGAGACTGTGAGATATTTTCATTGACATCAAACCTCTTGGAGACATTATATTGTTACTGAAGGCTTGTGGGACATTCCACTGACATTTTAATGGGGCTGCAGAACTGAGCTGACAACAATGAATCCATAGTTCCAACGTTTAAAATGATAATGAGAATTAGCAAATATTTCAGTGGATATTTTATGAACTAATTTCAATGTATTAAAACGATTTTCAAAATCCCAGTGCTTCTAATTGTTTGAATTTAATTTTCTAACATCGATTTTTTGTTTCAAAGTGCTTCTGAAATTTCAGAAGTCTCTCACTTCTCAAAAGCCTTGGGCCTCCATCATGTCTGTGTTACCTTAGCGGAGAGTGAAGAACAGCACACACCAAACCTCTTCTAATAACAGTGTTGCTTACAACTCACTGGAAAAGCCCAGGGCACTAAGAGTTGGGGACGGGGGTGGGTAGATGGGTGGGTAACCGAAGAGATCATACAAGCCCAACGGCTCACCGGTTTCTGCTGCAAAACTGAAACTCTTTCTCCTGTTCTGTCAAATGGCCTTTTCCTCTGGGCTTGCCTCTTAAAGAGGCAATACACAACAGAGAGAACCTCCCATCTGAAAAATATAGTACATTGGCAGGTGGATCAAAATCCTGCCTCACAGCAGGTGTCATAAGAAAGCTGTGAAAGATATCAACTGCTTTATTCTAGGCATTCTAGCAATGCATAATACATTAACATTTTTTAAATGATGCCAGATGTATGCATTTATTTTTGTTTGCTACCTGTGCTGGTTTTGCCCTCATTATCACTAACAAAACAGGTTTGTCTGCTTGCAGAATTTCTTTCTTTTATACTGCCAAGCTAGTGAAAGATAGCCCCTAGAGTCCAATCATCCCCCCCTGCAATTTGTAAAGATATTTAAAAAAAAACAAATGACAACAGCAAATGTTTATATAAGTTTCCCCACCAAGGGTTCAGACCCCTCCAAAGATATGCATACTAAGAACCATTTTAGTAAACCTTACAACAACAAACAAGGAAGGCCAGTATTATTGTCACTTCCATATTACTAATGCAGAGCTAAGTCTAAAATACACATTGTTGAGTTGAGGTCTCAGCTATGACATAAGAACAGCCCTGCTGGATCAGGCCCAAGGCCTATCTAGTACACATCCTGTTTCATACAATGGCCCACCACATGCATCTGGGGAGCCCACAGGCAAGAGGTGAGGGCAGATGCGGAGCGGGACCACTACTGGCCTGTGTGCGGCAGCGGCGGCAGCCCCACTGACCCCGCCCCCACATCTGATGTCAGACGAGAGGTTAGCCATGCCCCCATGTCTGACATCAGATGTGGGGAGGGTGTGGTCTGGCTTCTGAATGGAGACTTGAGACTCTGTTCGGGAGTTGAACTCCCGAAGGGGCCGCGTGGCCCCTTCAGGAGTTAAACTAAGGCTGGTTCTGCTTTCGCAGCACAGCCAGGGAAGAGCTGCTCCTGGCTCAGCTGCAAACCAGCCTTTTAACTCCTGAAAGGGCCGTGTGGCCCCTTCAGAAGCTACATAGGCTGGTGCTACGAACGCAGCACAGGTTTAGCTCCCAAAGGGGCTGCACAGCCCATGCTCAGGAGCTAAACTAGCACCCCCATGTCTGACGTCAGATGCGGGGGGCGTGTCCGGGCCACGATATGCAGCCTCTGATTTGACGCAGCACGGGTTCTTTGAACCCGTTGGCCTAATGGTGGCTCCACCCCTGGGTGAGAGCATGCCCTCTATCTTGCTGTTGCTCCCCTGCAAACTGGTATTTAAAGGCATCTTGCCTCTGAGGCTGGAGGTGGCGTATAGAAACCAGACTAGTAGCCATTGGCAGACCTGCCCTCCATGAATTTATCTAAGTCCCTTTTAAAGCCATCCAAGCTAGTGGCCAGCACCACATCATCTAGAAGATAATTCCATAACCTAATTATGTGTTGTGTGAAAAAGTACTTTCTCTTATTGGTCCTAAATTTCTTGGCCTTCAGTTTCAAGGGATGACTCCTGGTTCTTGTGTGGTGAGAGAGGGAGAATTTTTTTCCTCTGTCCACTCTCTATACTCTATGCATAATTTTATACACTTCGATCATGTCTCCCCTTAGGTGTCTCTTATCCAAACTAAATATCCCCAGATGTTGTAGCCTTGCCTCATAAGGAAGGTGCTCTAGGCCCCTGATCATCTTGATTGCCCTCTTCTGCACCTTTTCCAGGTCTACAGTATCCTTCTTAAGATATGGTGACCAGAACTGTATGCAGTACTCCAAATCTGGCCACACCAGAGGTTTGTATAAGGGCATTATAATATTAGAATTTTTTATTTTCAATCCCCTTCCCAATGATTCCTAGCATGGAATTGGCTTTTTTTTTTTTTTTAACAGCAGCCACACACTGAGTAGACATTTGCCTCTACTCTCTACCACAGTCCCAAGATCTCTATACTGGGCAGTCACTGACAGCTCAGATCCCATCAACATATATGTGGCAGTGGGGTTTTTTACCCTAATATGTATTACTTAACACTTGCTTACACTGAACCACATTTACCATTTTGTTGCCCACTGTGCACAAATCGGCTCGGAGGCAATTGTAAAGGCCTCCGAACTGGTTTAACTGTGGCACCGTTCGAAGGTTCAGTGCCGGGGGGGGGGGGGTGGCTCTTTAAGGGTGGGAGATGATGCACGCACACACCCCGTCACTCTTCCCCTGCCGGTGCTCAGTTTCTTGGAAAGCATTTGTGGTGGCAGCACACCTCCCTGCCACCCCTTCCCCTGTCTCAGCCGGAAGCAGCCAGAAATAATATCTGTGCGTGTGCCTGGCCCACGCACACGTTGCACCTGGCATGCACACATCACGCACGTCACGTATGAAGTGCATGCATGTGCGGGTGCCGGGTGCATGGGCAGATGTAACTTCCAGCCGAGAATGAGGGAAGGGGCAGCAAGGAGGTGCACTGCTGCCCCAAATGCTTTCCAAAAAACCGAGCACCGGCAGGGGAAGAGCAGTGTGTGGGAGGGTAAGTGCACCCTTCCCCGCCCTTAAAGAGCGGGGGAGTAAGTGCACCCCCCCGGCATCGAACCGCAGCTATGCAGTTCTGTGCAGACCACTACCACTCCCCTAGTTTGGAGAGATCTTTTTGGAGCTCTTCACCATCTGTTGTGGATTTCACTGCCCTGAATAGTTTAGTGTCATCTGCAAACCTGGCCACTTTGCTGGTTGCCCTGACTTCTAGATCATTTATGAACAAGTTAAAGAGCACTGGTCCCAGTACATATCCCTGGGGGACCCCACTTATTACTTCCCTCCCTTGTGAAAACAGTTCATTTATTTCCATCCTCTTCTGTCATTCAACCAGTTACCAGTCCACAGATGAACCACACATGATGAGTGACACCAGCTCTCATTTACCTCATTTAACATGACATAAGCCTAGTATGTATCTTCAAAGCAACTGAAAAGGAGAAAAAGGAATGGAGAAGACTGGAAGACTGTGGTTGACATCCAGAGTACCACCACCCAGATACAGCCATGCTGACTTCCAGACTAACACTGTACCATCGCCTGAGCAGCAGAAGGAATGTATTTCAATTATCTTCCCTGCCTTGTGAAGCCCACTGTTAAGACAGAGGTATTTATTTTGCGCGGTCAGAACTAGGTAGGTGATTTTGATCTTCCTGTTCTGGAGAGGTCACACTTACCCAGAAGGAACAGGTTTACAGTCTGGGGGTGCTTCTGGACACAAACCTCTCTCTGGTGTCCCAGATTGAGGCAGTGGGCAGAGGTGCCTTTTATCAGTTTTGGCTGATATGCAAGCTGCATCTGTTTTGTGAGATAAATGACTTCAGAACAGTAGTACATCTGCTGGTCACCTCCAGACTTGACTACTGCAATGAGCTCTATGTGGGGCTGCCTTTGTAAGTAGTCTAGAAACTGGTTAGTCCAGAATGCAGCAGCCAGGTTGGCCTCTGGGTCATCTCGGAGAGACCATATCACTCCTGTCTTAAAACAATCTACACTGGTTAGAGTGCTGGACTAGGAACGGGGAGACCTGAGTTCAAATCCCCATTCAACCATGATACTTGCTGGGTGACTCTGGGCCAGTCACTTCTCTCTCAGCCTAACCTACTTCACAGGGTTGTTGTGAGGAGAAACTTAAGTCTGTAGTACACTGCTCTGGGCTCCTTGGAGAAACAGCAGGATATAAAATGTTTTTGTTAAAAAAAATACAAGATCTTGGTTAGTTCAAATTTTATTTACCGTCTTAGACCAAAACAAGAACTTGGTTATATTTATTTATATTTATTTATTTAAACCATTTATATACCCCCCAAACACAAGTCTCCAGGTGGTTCATAACCTATAAAGCCCTAAACAGCTTAGGCCCTGGGTGTTTAAGAGAAAGTCTCCGCTATGAACCACAGCACCCATTGAGATCATCAGGAGAGGTTTGTCTGTAGTCGCCACAAGCTTGTCTGGTGGCTACTCGGGGACAGGTCTTCTCCATTGCTGCCCCGAGGCTTTGGAACATGCTCCCTGCTGAAATAAGAGCTTCCTCATCTCTTACAAGTTTTTAAAAGGCAGTCAAGAAACATTTGTTCATCCAGGCTTTAAATTAGATATTGTTTTAATAGTTTGATTGTTTCAATCAAAACAGTTAAAACAAAAAAGTTTTATCGTTGTTTTAAATTTTAAATTGTTGTAAAGGTTTAACCTTTTTACTGTTGTTTTTATTGTTTTGTTGTAAACTGCCCAGAGACTTGCCTTGTGGGCGGTATACAAATATCTTAAACAAACAAACAACTCCTACTGATCACTAGGGAAATTAGGAGTAGAGGTAGACAGTGTAGGCCTGCCCCATTGTTCTCTCTCATTTCTTGTATCTCTGCTCTCTTGCAATTGGTAGACTGATATTCTTAGGACACTTTTCTTCTCTCTGTTCTTCCTTTTTCCTTCTCCACCATGAGGTAGCTAGTACAGAGTGCAAGTTTTCCTAAGTTTGTAAATTGAACAAACCTTTACTGTTTAAAGACTTTAAACAATTGTCTCCAGATCTCTTCTGTGAGCTCTGTTCTCATCATACTGGGTTTCTCTGCTAAATAAGAAGTTGACTCAAATTCTCCCATACAGATAATCTGTGGCCTGGAGCTTCTGAGAAACTCTTCCATGGCCTAGGACTTTTGAGATCACCTTAGGGTTTAGCCATTTATGAAATACAACAGTCACTATTTCCAAAGAATGGAAAATTTTGTGGAACAAATGCACAGAAATGAAGTGGATCATAACTGCTGACCCCACTTCCATTCATTCATCTGAAGATCCGAACGGGCGGAGCCAGTGCGCATTGCTCCTTCCATGAACTCATTCTATATGCACTTGGTATATGGAAAGGTCTCTTTCTTCTTTTTCATCTGAAGAACTAGTCTTGTGTGAATGCATTCCCATGTTGTACAATCATAAGTTGACACATTTAAGCATTTTTTTCATGTTTCAGTAACTAGTTATTTTATCCATTAGGGACCCTTTTGCAAGGTTACCATTATCATAGGTCATAGTGAGGTCACAGTGAGCAGGATCTAGACTAAGTTAGACATGACTATGTTCCATTGAAATAATTAAGTTAGTCATAATTAATTTATCTCTGCAATGATGCTTAGTCATGGAACTAACTGAGTCTGTATCCTGCCCAATATTTTATTGTGCTTGGAAAACCTATAATTGAGCATTTGTGATTGGCCGTACCAATGTCACACTAGCTGCCAAAATACTCAGCACACAGAAAGTAGCCATTTTTACTTATTTTAATTTTAAAAATCAGGTCAGATGTATCACTCCAGCACATCATTGTTTAACTTACAGTACTGTACTGATTAGGTTCACCAGATCTGTACTGCAGAATCCAAAGGGAGCTACTAAGTAGTCAGAAGCAAAAGGTCTATGAGATACATTATATTAAAATATTAAGGACCAGTGCCTCAGAGACCATGGAAAAAGGCTCTGGGAGGGGATGACTGCTTATTCTACTGAAAGAGAGGTGTGTGTGTAGTAAAGCTGATTTGGTCTCGCTCACTGACTCCCAGACCATCCACAAAAGATAGAAACATGTCATTTTGTTACCAGGTTTCCTCTGTCGCATGGTAGTTACAAACCTTCATGACAATGCTTTGGCTTAATATGGGGAATTGAACTCCATTTAGTGCAAACCTGCATACAGCCTGCTTATAAATTAAGATACAGGGAAAGCTGAATGTGGATAGGATGCATCCATGTTAGAGTATTCAGAGCACAATACAGTGCAGACTTGTTCCTTGAAAGCAAGTTTAAGTTTTATTGAAGAGCAAAGTTTTACAGTAAAGGTAATAGTTGGTGCCTCAGCAGATTTGCTGGCAGTCATCTTCCATTAGGGGGTTAATGTTCTGAGAATGTCATAAAGATGTTTCCAATCCACTTTCACAGATTAGTACTGAAGAGCAGGGATACAGTTGCCGACACTAGGAAATGGGAGCAAGAGAGAAAGAGGGTGTTAGAATCCAGTTCCACTCAAACACCAGAAAGTCTTCAAATGAGGGTGAGAATCCAGACAGACCTCAAAGGTAATCTTTGGATGAGGGCCCAGAAGAGATCTCAGTAGAGGAGAGCTGGTCTTGTGGTAGCAAGCATGACTTGTCCCCTTAGCTAAGCAGGGTCCACCCTGGTTGCACTTGAATGGGAGACTATATGTGAGCACTATAAGATAAACCCCATAGGAGAGGAAGCCACTCTGGGAAGAGCATCGAGGTTCAAGGTTTCCTCTCTGGCATCCCCAAGATAGGGCTGAGAGAGATTGCTGCCTGCAACCTGGCCTCTCCCCTCCCAGTCTGAAGCCACTCCCAGTCTGTGTAGACAATACTGAGCTAGATAGACCAATGGTCTGACTCAGTATATGGCAGCTTCATATGTTCCTATCCTATTGGAATCCAAGGTGTAACCTGTCCCTCCACCAGTTGCAGGGGAGTAATGGCAGGAGAGAGGGCACACCCTCAACTCCTGTCTGTGGCTTCCAGCGGCATCTGGTGGGCCACTGTGCGAAACAGGATGCTGGACTAGATGGGCCTTGGGCCTGATCCAGCAGGGCTGTTCTAATGTTCTTATGAAGCCCAATCTGTAGAACAGGAAAGCCCTGGTTCCCATTCTCATAAGACTCCCACTGAGCAAGAGGCCTTAGACAGCTCAATAGAAGCCTCAGAGAACAACCAGACTCTGTAGATCCACAACCCTCTAGATTCTGAGCCCTTCCTTCTCTGCCAGCATATGTTTAGGAGGGCTTGCAAGGCTCTGATAAGAATGAGCCCCTGATCCCATAGGAGTGAAAATGACACCACCAGGCACATTCTGCCATATAGAAACAAAGGAAAAGCACACACTTATCAGCTCATCGCCACCAGTAGGACTGGCCTACTTGTGAGCAGGAGGCTTCTTCACATTTAGGCATCATAGCTAGGTTCAGCTGCTGTTCGTAATGACCAGGAGGCCTGTTGTCAGCTGCCAGCTGTAGGGCACGCTCAGGGCTGTGGCTATCAGAGCTGTATCTCTCTGTTCCTTTTTTATTGCTACTGACATAGGGGCCCTCAGGAAAAACATGGCCAGAATTTCTCTTTTCCTATCCTTGAATCAAGCAGAAGCTGCCTCATTACTAGAAACCATGATATAATCTAGACAGCAACGTTTCAGTTAAAGGGTGCACTGGGGAATGGAATAGGTGGTCATGGCAACAGTTTTTGCAGGGAGGCTTCAGGCCTTGCCCATACTATTAAAAAAAATCCAAACCCCCAGAGAAATTAATTACTTTCCTGGGAAATGTGGGGAAAGTATCCTATTGGACAGTATTGATCATGAGACCTCATAGAGGTCGGGAAAGGAGTGTGTGCATGTCTGTGTGTGTCCCCTCTTGGGCTTAGGTTTAAACCTCAAGCCATTTGTCCAGCATAAAATGATTTGAAGAAACATAACCCATTATAATTTTACACCTGAAAAAAGTGTAGTGATTACCTAGAGAGGTAAGACACAGGGAAAACAAAATCAAAGGCAGAATGCTTGGGCTTTAGACAAAGAGGAAGACATAAAAATAAAATGTCCTCTATCACTTTTAAAGTGTGAAATGTACATTTGTTATTATTCTCCCCTATGCCCCATCTGCTTAATGGAGTGGAAAGGAGGCACTTGAGGCCATGTTCCTTACTACAGTCAATATATTACATTTCTGCCTGACAAAACAGATTTCTAGAGGAATAAAGGAAGCTAGGAAGGAGGCCCTTCCTTACCTTATCCTAGAATATTTTCATATGTCTTACCACTTTACAATCCACTGGCTTAATCCAAGCTATGATGTTTTTTAAAAAAACTTTTCAGAACAATATGTACAGGTCTTTATTGATAAACATCTTTATTTAAGTAAGGATTTGAAACCAAAACCCATTTAAATTTAAAGGCAAAGGAACATAGGGAGCTACCATATACTGAGTCAGAGTGTTGATCCGTGCCACTCAGTATTGTGTACACTGACTGGCAGTGGCTCTCCAAGATTTGAGGCATGAATCTTCTCCAGTGCTACGTATAGATGCCAGGGATTGAACCTGGGACCTTCTGCATGCAAAGCAGATGGTCTACCACTGATCCACAGACCCATCCAGTAGGCAAGTTCTACAGGGGATGCATGTACAGATCTGTATGCACACATAAGCCCTATTCAAACATTTCCAAAACAGAGGCTGTACTCACATACAGCCTCTTAAAACATGCTGGAAGTCTATCTCCAGCACATCACTCATCTTCTCCCTCATGCGACTCATAGTTTCAACAGCATTGGCCTGAAGAGGTGAGTGCTTTAACCATGATGGCAGGTGTTTCCATGATCAGGAGGCTGGAGTGCCCCAGCCTTTGATTCTAACACTTTTTTCATTTCTTTTGTCACCCCTCATCTGTTTCCCCTTTCCTCTATGCTAGGACCCTCTCAAGCTTTATCCATTGGACTTCAGTATGTTGTATAAGGATGAACATCCCATACTCAAGAGCTCTGTCACTATTTCCCTGGGAGATAGTCCACTACTGCTTTAACCTTGTGTGCTTCTGTTCTTAAGAACATAAGAACAGCCTTGCTGGATCAGGCCCAAGGTCCATCTAGTCCAGCATCATGTTTCATGCAGGGGCTCACAAGATGCCTCTTGGAAGCCCACAGGCAAGAGCTGAGAGCATGCCCTCTCTCCTGCTGTTATGCCCCTGCAACTGGTATTAGAGGCATCTTGCATTCCGAAGCTGGAGGTGGCCTATAGCCCTCACTAGGAGCCATTGATAGATCTGTCCTCTATTAATTTATTTAAACTCCACTTAAAGCGATCTAGGCTGTGAATTCCATAGGTTAATTATATTTTCTGTGAAAACAGTTCTTCTTTTTGTTGGTCCTAAACTTCTTGGCAAACAGTTTCATGGGATGACCCCTGGTTCTAGTGTTATGCAAGAGGGAGAAAAAAAATTTCTCTATCAACTTTCTACACACTATGCATGGTTTTATAGACCTCTATCATGTCTCCCCTCAGTCATCTTTTTTCTAAACTAAAAAGCCTCAGGTGTTATAGCCATGCGTTATAAGAAAGGTGCTCTCCTGATCAACATGGTTGTCCTCGTCTGCACTTTTTCCAGTTCTACAATGTCTTTTTTTGATATGGTGACTAGAACCTTAACAAACAAATCTCCTATTTTTCAAAGAGATCTATCTTGACTCTGTTACTCCCTCGCACAGCCCCCAGAAGTTCCAGGATGCCACACAAGCGTGCAGGGCATCCTGGAGAGACCTCCAGGGCCGAGAGGCTTGTTTCAGCCTCCCAGCAGGGGTCTCCTCATGTGTTGCCCCAGCACGGAGCTGTGCCACGGCAATACATGATCAAATAGACAGGGTTAGCAGAGCGCTTGCTCCACTAACCTTGTCTAAGGGAAGGGGGGATTAGGAGGGTTTGCTGCCGGGAGCCGCGCAGTTCCTGTGGCAGCAGACGATCAGGAAAAGTGGGCTAGGCTCCCTTAGCCCACTTTTGCCCGATCGAGAGAATCTCCTCCAGGGCTTTTCCACAGCTCATTTGCCTTTCTGATTTAAAATTGCTAATATATGTTACTAATTGTGAAACCGAAATGCACATTATCAAGCTGCTTTTAGAATCTTGGAGTCAATGTTGTTGTCTCTGTAGTAATTACGCCTATCAACCAATCTAACAAGAAGTTTTCAGACGTTTGAGCATCCCCCCGAGGTCTTTCACTTGTAACATTAAAAGCAGCTCCAGTTCTAACATGGAACCAGGAAGGGAATTAAAAGTCGGAATATTTGTGTGAGACTGGCCGTAGGGCAAGAGTGATGGCACAGGTATTGTGAGGAGAAGGGTTTAAATGCCATTTAAAAGGGTTTAAATGCCTTTTTCCTGCCGAGAGTGAGTGGCCGATGCCAAAAAGGCACAATTATGCTCGGCATGCCCCCTTGAAGATTATGGCCAATGGCTGCCACTCTGCTGACAACGCATGCTAATGCCTTGTCCACAGTTTGGTAATGCGGGCACTTCAGAGATAGCTGGAATGCAGCCTTGGAAGACTAGGGAGAGGGAGGGGCTCCTCTACCCCTCTAAACTGGAGGTTGCCTGAACTGGAGGTTGCCTGTGTTGGAAGATCATCTGTGGGACAATTCCCAGGTTCAAGGATTAACCTCGGGTTCATCAACTTGTGGGTTTGGCATTATGTGCAAAGGTGGCCACTGATATAAAATTGCAAGCCCTAACCATGAAAGATAGAAACTTTGCTGTCTTCTTAGAAAAGTTCCAGTCCTTGCCCAGACTATATTATTATTATTATTATTATTATTATTATTATTATTATTATTATTACACAAGAACAGGCACTAAGAACAAATGCAATAAGAGCAAAAGTAGAAAAATCCACAACAAACAGCAAGTGCCGCCTTTGTAAAGAAGCAGATGAAACCGTGGACCACCTAATCAGCTGTTGTAAAAAGATCGCACAGACTGACTACAAAAAAAGGCATGACAAAGTAGCAGGGATGATACACTGGAATATCTGCAAAAAATACAAGCTACCTGTAGCCAAAAATTGGTGGGACATAAAATTGAAAAAGTTGAAGAAAATGAAGATGCAAAAATATTATGGGACTTCCGATACAAACAGACAAACATCTGCCACACAATACACCAGGTATAACTGTAGTTGAGAAGAAAGAAAAACAATTCAAAATAATCGACATAGCAATACCAGGGGATAGCAGAATAGAAGAAAAAGAAATAGAAAAAAACCACAAAATACAAAGATCTACAAATTGAAATTGAAAGGCTGTGGCAGAAGACCAAAATAATCGCTGTGGTAATTGGTGCCCTAGGTGCAATTCCAAAAGACCTTGAAGAGCACCTCAACACCATAGGGGCCACAGAAATCATCATCAGCCAATTACAAAAAGCAACATTACTGGGAACAACCTATATTCTGCAACAATATCTATAATCATAACAACAACAACACTGATAATAAAATGAAGCCATCCCAGGTCCATGGGAAGGACTCAATGTCTGGATAACTCAAACCAGTCAATAACACCTGTCTGACTGTGTAAATTACAACAACAACAACAACAACAACACCTCGGCTATATTATTTATTTATTTATTTGATTTATACATTGCCCTTCCAAAATGGCTCAGGGTGGCTTACAATTAAAACAAACCACCAAAACAATAAAGAGATAAAACAAATTAAAAACAATATAACAACAATTAACAATTTAAACACATTTTAAAACAACAATTAAACAATTACAGTGATTAAAAGCCCCAAAATCGGGTTATAATATTAAAACAGATTTAAAAACCCTGGAAAGCCAGGCCAAACAAATACGTTTTAAGGGCTCTCCTGAATGCTAACAGAGAATTCAAATTGCGGATTTCCACAGGCAGCTCATTCCACAGCCCCGGAGCAGCTATAGAGAAGGCCGACCTCCGAGTCGCCACCAGACGAGCTGGTGGTAACTGGAGACGAACCTCCTCAGATGACGTTAATGTGCAGTGGGGATCATGCAGAAGAAGGCGCTCTATAAGGTAACTCGGGCCTAAGCCATTCAGGGCTTTAAAGGTAATAACCAGCACTTTGTTTTTTGCCCAGAAACATATCGGCAGCCAGTGCAGTTGTTTCAAAATAGGTGTAATATGGTGTCTCCAGGTTACCCCAGAGACCAATCTGGCTGCCGCATTCTGAACTAATTGAAGTTTCCGAACTACGTACAAAGGAAGCCCCACGTAGAGCGCATTGCAACAGTCAAGCCGGGAGGTTACCAGCCGGTGCACCACAATTTTGAGGTCATCCTCTTCAAGGAATGGGCGCAGCTGTCGAATCAGCCAAAGCTGATAGAAAGCATTCCTGGCCATGGCCTCCACCTGAGAAACCAGAGTGAGGCATCGATCCAGGAGTACTCCCAAGCTGTGCACCTGCTCCTTCTGGGGGGGTGTAACCCCATCCAGCACAGGAAGATCTAACTCACTCCTCAGACTCTGAGCCTCCAAAATGAGCACTTCTGTCTTGCTTGGATTCAGCTTCAATTTGTTATCCCTTATCCAGCCCATTACTACCTGTAGGCAGGCATTTAGAAAATGAGTGCCATTTCCTGAAGCTGAGAACTAGAATATATATATATATATATCCCAAACTGCAGATGAAAAAATGAATTAATAATGCACATGAAAAATGCATTTATGCCCTGGAAAAATGCAAGAAACTCTCCCATTGGACAGTATGGGCCATGAGACATCATACAGCCTCATAGAGCTAGGAGAAGACAAAAGTAACAATGACATAAAATGTTAATATGCTTGCAAACTGCAAGCAATTTTACTAGTGTGTGTAGACAGAGATAGAGATAGAGATAGAGATAGATCGCTGCTTGGGCCTCACTGGGAGACTCACTTACATTCAGGAAAATTCCAGAACAAACCACAAAAAATAGAATGTTTTTGCAGATAGGTTCCAGACATTGCCCACACTAACAAATCAACAAAACAAAAACAAACATCTAAACCTGCAGAAAAATTCATTACTTTCCCAGAAAATCCAGAAAAAACTCTCCCTTTGGAAACCATGGGAAATTAGATCTCATAGAGCTTGGAAAAGAGTAGAGTCACAGTGAGAGAAGAAATTAAGATAGTTGCAAACTCCAAGTTCTCACTGCTCACTTACTGACTGACATAAAACTCCCAGACCATACCACGAAAGATAGAAACATGCTGTTTTCACAGGCAGGTTCCAGACCATGCCCAGACTATGAAAAAAAAAAATCCAAAACCCCATTAAAATGCATAAATGTCTGATAAAATTCAAGAAAACTCTCCCATTGGACAACATGGTTTATAAGACCTGGATATTGGACAAAATGGTTTACAGAGTTAGGAAAAGTCTATCACAGTGACATAAGGTGTTCGTATGCTTGCCAACTGCAAGCTGGTGTGTGTGTGTGTGTGTGTGTGTGTGTGTGTGTGTGTGTGTGTGTGTGATACTCATGCATTTTTGACTGCTGCATGACATGCAATTTCAATAGTACAACTTCTATGAGAATAGAATATCATGATAGGGAAAGCATCAGCAACTGTATGAACAAAATATGGAAAATTGTAATATTTGTCACTTGTGTAGCACTTTTTAACTGTGTAAAGCACTTTACACGTATAAACTCAATTTACTCCTGTAAAGTAAGTAAATATTATTTTTTGCACTTGTAACAGTTACAATTTTTAACTGTTAAAAGTGCAATAAGTAATAGTTATGTAATTGTTACATATTGTAGTTGAAGCTGAGAGGGAGTGAATTACCTAATGGTACCTTCCAGGTTCATGCAAAGGTGAGAAAACTGAGGAACTCCTGATTCCCAGCTCAATCTCATAGCACTAGATTGCATTGCACCCATGCCAAATAACCAAAAAGCATTGAAGAAGATTATTGTGTTTTTATAACATGGTCTAACTAACACATACCCATCAGCACACATTTCCACCTTTCCTTTGGAAAAGCACACTTAGCATGGTATACGATGATGCAACAATGTAACAACTAGAGGTGTGTACAAATGGTTTATTGCCGAATCAGTTCGCCTTGAACCAAACCAGTTCGGAGGGTCGATCGTGTACTGAACTGGTGGTGGTTCGACAATTCACACCAGCTATGGCTGGTGTGCCAGCTCCAAGCCTACTTGAAGTTGGACTGAACCTCAGTCACTCGTGCTTTGGTAACATCCAGATTGGACTACTGCAATGCACTTTACGTTGGGCTACCCTTGAAGATGGTTTGGAAGCTTCAGCTGTTTCAGAATGCTGCTGCAAGGATGCTCATGGGTCCAAGTTGCTTCACGGGTATTATACCCATCCTGCGTCAGCTTCAGTGGCTACCAGTCCGCTTCTTGGCTAGATTCAAGGTGCTGGTATTGACCTTTAAAGCCCTACATGGCTTGGGGCCATGGTACCTGTTGGACCGCATTCTCCCATATGAACCTGCCAGGGCCCTCTGCTCATCATCTCAGGCCCTGGTCATGGCCCTGCCGCTAACAGAGATCTGATTGGTGGGGACTAGAAACAGGACCTTTTCGGTTGTGGCCCCTCAGCTTTGGAACACATTCCCTGAAGAGCTCTGCTATGCTTCCTTTTTTAAAAAACACAACTAAAAACACATCTTTTTAAAGAGGCTTTTTTAATTTTTCACCTGTTGTGTACACTGGGTAGGTTCTTTAGTTTTTAGTTTTTAGTTTTTATCATGCTTAGTTTTTAGCTCTAAGATTTTAATCTGGAATTTTAAAAGCTAATTTTGATTGTGGTTTTAGCTTGGATTTTAAACTTGTTTAATTTGGTTAATTTTATTAGTCTGATTTCATATTGTAACTGTTTTATACATGTTGTGAGCCGTCCCGAGCAGTAATGTACTGGAGGAGCAGGGTAGAAATAAATAATTTTCAGTCGTGTGTTTCCACTCTTACAGAGTGCTTCCAAAGTATAGGAAGTGCTCAGCAATATTGGCACTCATGTGCAACAGTGTGAGCACTAGAGGACTGAGGGAATTGCATGAAGGCTCCCACAGCATTCCGGAAGACCCTACTAAAGCATTTGCTTCATTAGTCAGAATCTCATCCATCTTCTGAAGCACTTTTGGATACTTCCCTCCTGTTTTTGCTGATTGAAAATGCTTCCCCTGTGTAATTTTCCCTGTCATGAAGTAGTAAAAGCACAGAATTCTTGCCAGGGGAAAAAAGGTGGTAAACTCTAAAGCAGTGCCCAGCAATAGAAATTTCATGATCTATGGAATTTTGCAATTCATTCCCTAGCAGTCACACAGACCTCCAATTTCCCTCCATTGGAAGAGGATCACATCATGCTGTGCATGTTAATCTATCTTGTAGGGAACTGATTCACTGTATCAGTTCAAAAAAAGCCTATTGGGGGAAAGTCTCTGTAAACATACCCTTATAGGTTTAAGAAACAATTCTTGCCAAAGGTACTGTGTGTCAAACCAGTAATTAGACACAAAAGCTGAAAATGGGAGTGGAATGAATAGCAGCTCTGTAATTCACTGAGTACCACCAATTGAATGGTATTTGTTGCTCATTCTTTTGCATTTTGATGTGATAAGTATATGGGGAAAGGTGCCAAATATGATTGGCCATCTCCTTTGTAAAGTCGCTTGTTTCCTGCTATTATAGAACCTCATGTTGAGCTGCCAAAAGGGGTGTTCAGGCTGTAATGGTACAGTACCCACTGCATTACAACAGGGGAAGAATATGGAAGGATCCCATTAATCAAATACCAAACCAACACATTCTCTTTTCTGCTGGTCTGCTCTTTTGTCATCTTCTGGCTTATATCCTATAGCCTCATGTCTTGAATGATACTTGAAGAATGCTACTCAAAGAACAGACTGCAGTTTGTCAGACTCTCATAAAAGACTTCACAGATTTGAAATTCGGTGCCAAAATTCCATCAATGCTAAGTTTCGAACACCTGAGCCACCTTTATTTTCATAGGAGTAAGCATCCATTGCTAATACAGGTATTTGCTGTACCAAGCTTGCAGAGAAAGGACACAAGCTTTATTACACCAAGGTCTGCAATAGTGCTTTAAATAAAAATAATACTCATTTCTCATTAAGATAGTGATTGAATAGCACAGTTGCCAGCTTTAGATACAACGCATGAGAGACCAATGAATTGTTTCTCAGTTTAAACATATCACTTTAAAATGAGTTTGAAGGTTTGCCTCCAGCAAACATTAGTTGCAGTGAATGACACCTTCACTAATAATGCAGTGATGTGATGTGCAAAGCACCTCCACAGAGTTGCACTACATATGTATGGTGGGTGATTCATACCAATCCCCCTCTCCCCACCCCGGAAGCACTCCTTGTGATCTAGAAGTATCACCAAAGGTTGTGCATCCCTCAGAGACCCACTTCTGGGTTGTAGGGATCACCTCCAGCAAAAATTGCTCCCCATCCAACTGATTAATAAAATGCTGTGCAGGTTCAACATCCTTCCACCACTTTTACTTTATGGGAAATACGTAAAGTTACCTTATGAAGAATGGAAATGCACTTGTGGTCATGCGGTTGAAACTATGGCCCATATCTTATTTAAGTGCCCAATTTATCAGGATATAAGGCATCAATTTATTGGTTCATTATTAAAAAACCTGACGGAAAAGGCCGATGATCTTGTGGTAAAGCACTTATTAGATGATAAGGATACATCAACTTCCATTGTAGTAGCCACGTTCTGTTATTTGGCTTCTAGATTATGGACCTCAAAGAAATAGAGTTGATATGGTTCTTGGGATATATATATGTACCTATATTTGGTTTTTAGTGGGCAACTGGTCTTTTATCTAAAGTCTCAATTTTTATGGAAAGTCTGTTCTCTTTTTTTCTCTCTTCTTGTTAACTGTTTTGTAATCTTTGGTCAAAGACCATAAATAAAAATTCATTCATTCAAAATGCTGTGGAGGTGTTTCTTGTGCTGTGCCCCTCTACCATTAGAGTGGCTGTCAGGAATTGTAGGTTATGTTGGAGAGCAGGGGGGAGAATACAAGTCCTTGAAGCTGAAAATTTGCCATTGATTAAACAGCTTATTTCATGGGAAAGTCTTAGGGACTCCACACTGTTTTGTTTTTGTTTTGTGAGTTTGAACTCACAGAACTCTGAATAGCAGAAAGTATAAGCTGTTAGCTGGACTGTGTATAGATACCAGTACTCCAACACTAGTAATATCTGGATTGATTACAAGGAGCTATAAATCATCATATTATTTCCACTGAGGAAGACCTGTCAAGGATCAAAATGTATTTGGCATTTTTGAGTGACTGCCTTGGATTATTCAATTGCACATCTTGATCCTCATGGTTTCTAACATGAAAATACAAGTGATCTATCTGGACTATCACAGTTACTACTTTTAGACTTGAACTATAATTACAGGTGAGTTCGGTGTGGGATCAATGCATATATGAACTTTTCTTATGCCAGCTATTTATGGTTTGAGATTTAGTTATATTGGATTTTATCATTATCATGCTATGTATTTATTGTATTGTATTATTTTTCTATACATGTCTTATCAGACTGCTTCTAGGAATATTATAGCAGAGAAAGCAATTTATATTTTTACTTTGCCTTATTAAAAGAATACTAGACAGTTTTCTTAGTGGGGTCATATTATGTATAGGGTTACAGTAACATCATTTTGAACATCTATATGAACCCTATTTATATTAGGTTTGTGTGTGTGTGTGTGTGTGTGTGAGAGAGAGAGAGAGAGAGAGAGAGAGAGAGAGAGAGAGAGAGCGCTTATGTGCTTAGGAACATAGGAAGCTGCCTTCTACTGAGTCAGACCATTGGTCCATCTAGCTTAGTATTATCTACACAGACTGGCAGTGGCTTCTCCAAGGCTGCAGGCAGGAGGCTCTCTCAGTCCTATCTTGGGAACTTGAAACTTTCTGCTCTTCCCAGAGTGTCTCCATCCCTTATGAGGAATATCTTACAGTGCTCACATGTGGTCTCCCATTCAAATGCAGCCAGGTTGGACCCTGCCTAGCTAGGGGAACAAGTCGTGCTTACTACCACAAGACCAGCTCTCCTCTTTCTGCTTCAAAGATACTCCTGCATTATATGCTGTTCCTGCCAACCAGGAAGTGCAAACGTTTATTCTTCCTGATGTATTGCCCACGAGAAATAAATCAATAAAAACAATATACTCTGGGAGTTCATCTTAAAAAAACAAAACAACTTTTAGTTCCAATTTACCATTGACTAAGCAGCAGCTGGGTCAGGGGGCTCTGTCCTACAGCAGCTGTACCCAGCTCTTTAATAATGTTGGAGAAAAAGCCCTCCAAAACAGTTGCTGCTTAGCAGACAGTCACTACCTCTGCCTCTTACCTTCCTTTTCTACTCACAGAAATTCAGAAAACAGAAGCATGAGCATCTCCCAAACTTGGGTAGCGGGTTTCTCTTAGCCTTCTCTTGTTCTCCCTGCCTGGCTCCAACTGAGAACACAGAACCCGCTAAACTTCCTCCCTCCAAGTCCTCCAGGAGCCACCCACTCTGTGCTGAGTCGCTGATCCCTAGAAGTCACTGCCTAACAGACAGGGCAGAGTTCACTTCCAGTTCACTCTTTAGGGAAGGGGAGGGCTGAACACAGGGGTGTATCTAGGGTAGGGCAGGCAGGGCACGTGCCCCGGGTACCACTTGAAGGGGGCACCAGTTTTTAAAATTAAATTTTTTTTAAAGGCTGCCGAAAACAAAATGGCCACTGTGCATGCTCAAATGGCCTCTGTGAGGCCCTAGGCCAGGGGTGGGGAACCTTTGCCCTCCAGCTGTTTTTGAACTACAACTCCCACCATATTATTTGGGTATTTCATGAGCCCCAGCATACTGAAATTTGAAGTTTTCCAGCAATTTTTTGTATGGCTACGTCCACTGCTAAATAGTTTTTGAAATATTAAAAGATTAACGAGCTTGACTTGTATTTTTCAGCTGATATTATGGTCAAGTTATCTAAAAGATGGGTGTCAGATGTTTGGACAGGGGGCGCAATTTCAGTGCTTGCCCTAGGCACTATTTTCCCTAGATATGCTTCTGGCTGATCACCACACATGTGCCGATGATTTACATCAATTTATGAAGATTTGTGCCATTTACGATGCCGGGGGATGCATCCCATTGCTGTGGTGCTGTGTTTTAGAGGAGCAAGTGGCACAAGCTGCCCTTTGCATGGAGGTATTTCCATTTCAACAGCCCCACAGTGGGGCGGTGGGGGCTTGGAGGATGGGCAGGTAGGACCTGCCCACCTCCTCTTAAGGGGACCCCTTGCTCCACATCAAAATGTTTCAGTGCCAGGGAGCTGAAGCTTTTTGGTGCCTCTTCAAAGAGGTGCTGAAGCGCTTCGGTCTCAGCCCTAATGGCAACAAGACCTGGGGCCATTTAATGTGCCAGGGCTTAGGCTAGGCTCCTTGGTTTGTATGGTACTGCAGCTGTACTGCTACGGGACAGAGAGAAGTATCTTACGAAGGACAGAGTCAGCTGCTGTAGCTATATTTGTAAAGGATTTGCACCTAAACATTGGTTTAGTTGTGATGTAACACCAGCAGAGGTTCCCTTTACCCAAATGATGAACTCTAGAAACAAAGAAATCTGCTGAATCAGACGATTGGTCTGATAAATGTTAAAACTTGTTTTTCTTTGCACAAAAACTTATTATATATATCTCCCTCTCTCATATGTAGGAATGAGACACAGTCTGACAACAGCTTATAGTGATTAACTGCTTCAGGATTTTCCTGATGTATAGGCCTTGTTTCTAGAATCCAATGTCATGCCAAGTTTTACAACCCACCCACCCCATTTCAGTTAAAATCTGCTTTTGAGAAGGCCAGATAAAGAACTATAAGGTTGCATGTGATACATCTAGATAGATTTTGCTTGGCTTGAAAGCTGTCCTGAAATCTGTCTTTATTTTTCAGATTTTCGCTACACATTGCTGAAGTTCATTTAAGGTTTTAGAACATTTTTGGAATATAAAACCAGTTACGTAAATGCTTTAACAAAGAACACTCATTTAAAGTATGCTTAAGTGCTATAAAGACCATGGAAGACGTTGCAATAAAACTAAATATCAACACAATTTATATAGAAGATAATATGCTTGGCCTGCAAGATACTACAAAATTCACATCTTGCCAGTGTAATTGGTTTCACTTTAATCACTCCACAAGGTTTTACTTTAATCATTCCACAAAGCACAGCCTCTGTTTATTGTAATGCAGTTCTCAGCATCTTGTTTTGATATCAGGATTAAACAAATATCTTTGAAGAAATATTATTACCGCTGGGTTCAGATGCATATGTGGGGGGTAAAAAAGAGCATTCAATCTTTCTCGTACTGTATTTTGCAGAGGATCTACAAACTAAGAAAAGTTGAGGTGTTTCAAACTTTATGATCCTTTGGGGGGAAATGAAGATGTGTGTGTTGCGTTAGGTATAAAAATATAGATGTGGAACTATATCAAATAGAGACTTTCTTCTTTCATCAGGGGCTGTTCATGTGATCAAAAATGGTGACCATTTTCAGCCCAGATTAAATGTGCACATGGTGAATGGGCCACACAATCTGAGTCATTTTATATGACCTTGGATTGTGGGTGGGTCTCCAGTGAACAGCATATGTTCAGACACAAAAGGACTTATGGTGAATTTACATCACAATTGTGTGAATCATATATTATTTATCATTCTGTGATTCTAATATAGCAAAACGATTCTATAACTTGGTGTATGTTTGTCTAACTAGGTGAACCATACATATTTGGAAAAACAGAAGATTACTTCATTTCCTCCATCATCTGATTCAGTATTAGGTATACAAAAGTTCTCTATTTTGCACTATGTGTAACACTAAATTCTAGTTACAATGTTATAGAATCAGAATGTGCCAATCTGAGTAATAACAATCTCAGATCCCAAACTAATGGGAATGGTCTATTATGTAAGGTTAGAAGAGAATAATTAAAGAAGATGCATTAGAAACATTTGTGAATATGAACACTTGGTATACTTTTGCTTAGGCCAACATGTAAACATCTTCAGCGTTCTGGAATTAGAAATTCACAACTTCTACAAAGCCAGTAAAGCTCTAACAGAAGGACAGTTTCCACTGCATTTGATCTTGACACTTCCATCACTTTAAGATGTGATGTTTTATTGAATCCATATCCAATTGTAACTGTTTGGGGGATTATTCTCTGAATAGTTGGGTGGGTTTTTGTGTTGTTGTTTTTTTAATAAATGGAAGCTTTAGTCCCATTGCAACCTAATTTATCACTGAAATTGGAGGATTTAGAGGTTTTCAAACAGCTCGACAGTAATGAATTCTCTGTGGTTGCTTTAGTTTCTAAGATGAGAGGTATATATTTAATATTTGACTTACTGACAGCAAAGAGGTGGAATCAAAAGAACTTATTAGTCACACAGTTTTCAGAAACATTACAGGTAGATTCAAAATAATTCTCATCTCTTGAAACATAGCCTTTTATTTTGGGAGACCAAAGACTTGGAAAAACATAAAACTTCCTGTAAAACGCTTTATTCTGACACCATATAGTTTTCTTATATCTTTGTTACTGAAGACAAAAACAAATATTTTTGACTGTTATTTTTCTTGTACATTCTCTGCATTTAGTTAGAAGATTGTATCAAAATTATTCTCAAGTGGATTAGAAAGCTTTAAAAAAATGAGGAAGTGATTACATTTATTTCTGTATGATGTTACTTGAGAGTTGATTTACCTCTAAGATTTTCAAAATGCTTAATGTAACCCAAAGCTGCATTTTATTTATTTAGAAAATGTATATACTGCTCCTTCATAAAAAGTGGGTAACAATATTAAATATGGCCTGGCTTTTCACTTCTGCTTTCCAAGAAGAGCTCTGGCTGTACTCCAGCTGCTTAGATTTGGAATTGCTGCTCTGCAATTGCTGCTGCTCTGCATCACTGTTGCGGAATCTGTGGACTTTTTCTGCCCTCTCTGATCAGTTGAGCTGACCCCTGCGTGCTGACCCCTGCCCTCTTTGCCACCCTTGGAACCTTGCCTACCATCTTTGGACCCCTACCTGTCTTGCCACCATTGGACCCGCACCTGCCTTGCAACTGTCTGACTGCCACCTGCCTTGCCACTGTCTGATCCCTGCCTTGTTTGGATTACCTGCCTGTCATTTTATTCTGATGTATTACTTGTTGCACTATTGCCTGTCTTTTAAAAATTATTATTACCCTTCCCAATTTCCCAACTATGTAGATTGACTGCCCCATCAGCTTCTTCTTCATGAACCCCACGACATATTAAGATCATTGGGGCAGGGCCAGTTGCAGTTGCTACCAGCTCACTTGGTGGTGACCCAAAACCAGATGTTCTCAGGTTTTGGCTGCCAGTCTGTGAAGACAATACTGAGCTAGATAGACCAACGGTCTGATGCAGTATATGGCAGCTTCCTATGTTCCTATGTTCTCGAGTTGCCCTGAGGCTCTGATATACACTTCCAAATATAATCAGAATCTCTCCATATCTGGCTGTTTTTAAACAACTTTTGAAAACAGCTGTGCAGGGCTTTCTGGGACTTCTGGGGGCCCCGGAGACCCCCAGTCCTTGCTGCCCCAACACATCTCCATTACAGAGGTGATAATCGTGTGGGTGGCGGATCTGGTTGCCCAGGGTGAGCTGAATGCTCATGCCCAGGGAGAACTGATCAAGCCCGCTCCACCCGCAACCACCCTGCAGGTGCTCCACACTGCTCATGTGCAGAGCCTCAGCATCTGGCATCTGTGAAAAGGCAAATTCCATGCTATGAATTATTAAATAAGGCTTTCAAAATAAAAATGCTAAAATAAAAATAGTAATATTATAAGGCCCTTATACAAATCTATGGTGTGGCCACAGTTAGAGTATTGCATGCAGTTCTGGTCACCGTATCTGAAGAAGGACATTGTAGAACTGGAGAAAGTGCAGAAGAGGACAACCACGATGATCAGGGGCCTAGAGCACCTTCCTTATGAGGCAAGGCTACAGAGAGAGGATATGCCCTCACCTCTTGCTTGTTGGCTTCTCAGCGGCATTTGGTTGGTGGCCACTGTGTGAAACAGGATGCTGGACTGGATGGACCCTGGGCATGATCCAGCAGCGCTATTCTTATGTCCAGCCCATGGAGGATTCTGGTGGGGGATTATTTTTCCCAGTGTACAGCTGGCAGAGGCTCTCCTGAACAAGGAGTTGACTTATGTAGGCATCCCTATGGTGGGGTAGTTAGCTAACTGGGTAAACAGGCACCTTTTAAAAGTGGTGATTCCCTTTATTTATCAGGAGGAGGAGAACTGGCCTTATCCACCCGCAGCGCAGTACCCCTCCAGTGAATGTTGCTGGTGTTTATCTTATGATTCTTTTTAGATTGTGAGCCCTTTGGGGACAGGGAGCCATATTATTAATATATTATTTCTCTATGTCAACCGCTTTGGAAACATTTGTTGAAACACGGTATATAAACAGTTGTAGTTGTTGATGTAGTAGTTGTAGTTTCATCCCATTCTTATTGTAAGTGAGCACCCACAACATTTAACCACAATCGTTCTAGTTGTGAAAAGATGGCTAAGGCAGCAGTTTGTGAATATTTGAAACTGTAACTGACAAAAATGGGGCAATTTCACTAATCCATTTTAAAAATGAAATAATCCTTTAGGGGAGTTTATGGGATAACATCAACTATTAATCAGACTAGACATTGCAAACTCCATGTTCAGTGACAGTATGCCTCTCAATACCAGATTATGGAGACATTCAATGGGGAAGATGTTTTCAAAAATATTATCTTCTCACTTTGCCATCTTTTCTGAAGATGGGATAGTGAGAGAATAGCATGTGGTTGTTCATACGATCATTTCTGGGGAGTGGAGAGTGGGTGCAAGGGGAGGGAGGGTTGAACCTACTTTTCTCCCAGATGCTTGATGAAGCGCTGTGTGGCACATGGCTCTCTTGAGGCTGGGATCATGAGTCCTGGCTTCCAGGAATCCCAAGATGCACCACTTGAGTAGCATGGTCATTGAGGGATTCCACTTCAAGCCAGGCACTCTTGTGTGCAGTCTGAGTATACATATGATCCTAGACCTGAGGTAAAGGGTGTGCTTGTGCCTTTAACCCATGTAGAAGCCTGGGTAAAAATGCCAGGCAACTGGAGAAGGCAGTGCCAGAACCCAGCACTTCACATGAGCAGCCTAACCTAGGTAGAGCTGCCCAAGCCTGAGTAGGGCTGCTCATGTGAACAGCCTCCATATGTTTATTTTTGTCAAGCTGGCTTTGCTCTGAACCCAAAGTTAAGGGCAGAAATCTAAGTTTCCAACAGTAAGGAAAGGATGTTAATGCTTTACTGCTTTGAAATAGTTATAGAGTAATAACTTTGGTAAGATAGAAAGAGAAATGCTGCTGGAACCAGACATTTTACTGAAAGATTCTCCTTTTCAGAGTTTAGAGCACGTTGCATGTGTTGCTATGGGTTTTACAGTCTGGCTCCCTATTTATTCCTAGCATACAGCAATAGAAAGTATTAAAGTGGTAGCAAAGCCATTCTATTAGCTCTCTTTCAGTTGCTTTGGATTGGATTTTAAGGGTGTCATTTTTCAGTAGACTTGCTTGAATTAAAAAGCTCAGACGAGATGCACTCGGAAAGATATCTAGCCAAATATCATAGCACAATGGCATTTGAAATGTCTCCTGAAGGCTATTAAAAGTGGTTTTGATGGGTGTTCTTCAAAACTGAATCCTTTCTCCTTCTATGAACAAATCTAGCCAAAAGGGATTTGTCCATTCTATAGCTGATTCGATCTCACTGTACTTTATGAAACAAAAAGGCTGGAGGTAAGATAGCCTTTGTCCCTCTGTACCAAAATAAATAAATAAATACATTCTACTTCTGTGGTTAAGGATCAGATTCTTATTAAATGATTTTCAAAACTCAGCTCCTAATAGAAATAACCTTGGCAATAATAAATAAACGGCATAGTCCTTTGCCTGTTTTAAATAACAGAGGATTCTCTTCTCTGAAGAAATGTATGTTTCAGACATCTGCAACCTGCTTTGTTGAGTCCTAGCCAGAACACCAATTTTGGATGAATATCTGTAATGTAAGAATTGAAATGGAGAACCAAATGAGACAATGCTTAGTCTTGAATTTATTTAGCAAAGTTGCAAAAGGATCTTTCCAGAGCTTAGGACTCTGAAAATCAACTACCACCAACAGAAATATAAAACTTGTCATACTTGCTAAAAATAACAGGAAATAATTAAAATCAGATTTGCAACTTATATGTAGTTGTTCTCCTGAATCAATCAAGGGAGAGTGGATGTTTCCGTTTCCCTGAGGGACTTAATAAGTTGGTCCTTCCCAACTGCGGACTGGTGTGGAGAGGGCATGTACCCAACTCCTGTCTGCAGGCTTCCAGCAGCATCTGGTGGGCCACTATGTGAAACAGGATGCTGGACTAGAAGGGCCTTGGGCCTGATCCAGCAGGGCTGTTCTGATGTTCTTAAATAAGCAGCTTGGCATTAAACTTTAGGGATGTGCAAACCAGCTTGACCTAGAGCTGGTTTGATATAGAATTGGCCTGGTTTGAGGGCTTGACCTCAAGCCAAACTGGGCCCAGTTCAATTTGGCTCGAGGTTGAGTCTTTCACCACCACCACCACCACCACCACCAACCCGCCCCCCGGGCTGGTTCAGGCCTGGTTCTGGGTGCTAGTGATATTAATTGGGGGGGGAGGACTTACCCACTGCTGAGGGATTCTACAGGCTCTGGGGTACTATTACAACTGTGGGGGGACTCTAGAAGTTCCTCCTCCTCCCACTGGTACCCCCCCCCCAGTCTCCCCTGGGTTGGTCTGTCCCATTTTGGATCCATTTTGCTCTCTGAGTGTGCAGTGGTGATTGGTCATGCGCACAGTCCACGGTCATGCGCACAGTCATGACCCGGGCATGAAAATGACCTGTGTGCATGTGTGGCAGCCTCCAAAATGGCCGCTGCACACTCAGAGAGGCCAGAAATGGGCCTAAAATGAGCTGGCTGGCATGGAAAGGGGAACCACTGGAGACCTCCCCCCCCCGTGGCCTCAGCAGTACCCTCCAGAGCCATGGAAGCCCTCAGCAGTGGTAAGCACTGTCCCTAGCACCCCCTTACTGGGCCCGGACTGCTTTGAATTCAAACTGAGCCAGCTCCCTCGTTAGGGATGCCAAAACTGAAAATGTCCATCCAGTTTGAGTCCGGTCTGGACCCGAACCATACCAGGTAAACTGGTTTTGTGCACATCCCTATTAGCCTTGGCTGTAAGTTGGTCACAGAAAATTCCAACAACCTTATTCTCCCTCCCTCTGTGAGGAGTTAAAATTTAGGCACAGGTTACAAGGCCCTGTGATGTTGACCATTAGTGATTAGGGATGTGCAGAACGTTTTGAGCTTGGAACATTCTCACTCAAAATGGGCTGTGGCAAGTGTTCCATTCTGAAATGAAATGGAATGCCCTTCAAATGATGGGCTTGTTCTGTTGGAAAAGCTGGCAGTTCCAACAGAATGTTCCAGCATTTGTGTTCTGTGAACGCAGATGCCCGGAACATTCTGTCAGAACAAATGGTCAAGTTGGTTGTTCCGACAGAATGAGCCCTTCATTTGAAGGGTGTTCTGTTTTGGAATGGATCACTCGCAACAGCCCATTTTGAATGAGAATGTTCGAACTCAGAATGTTCTGCACATCCCTATTAGGGATCTTGAGGCATATTGTGGAACATGTGCAAATTCCTTATTGACTTATTGTGCCCTTTTAACCCTAGTAATAAACATGCTCTGTCTTTCTATTGCTTGGACAAACAGATAAACTAATGTTATCCTATTGGGTTATTTCTATTCTTTCTGGTTGGCTGTGCTCCATTCAGTTAGCAAGTGTTGGCTGATAGCAATAGCAATAGCACTTACATTTATATACCGCTTTATAGCCGAAGCTCTCTAAGCGGTTTACAATGATTTAGCATATTGCCCCCAACATTCTGGGTACTCATTTTACCGACCTCGGAAGGATGGAAGGCTGAGTCAGCCTTGAGCCCCTGGTCAGGATCCAACTTGTAACCTTCTGGTTACAGGGTGGCAGTTTTACCACTGCGCCACCAGAGGCTCTGTAATGCAATTTGTAATGCAATCTGTAATGCAATTTGTAATGCAATTGCATGTAATGCAATTTGCGTTGACATAATTATTTAGGTGGATGACTACCATGTTTGTGTACTCAAAGCAAGAGCTTGTCTATGCAGCTTATTCAATGCAAATGAGGTGATGTAAATGAACAAAGGAACATAGGAAGCTGCCATATACAGAGTCAGATCATTGGTCCATCTAGCACAGTATCGTGTACACAGACTGGCAGTGGCTTCTTCAAGGTTACAAGCAAGAGTCTCTCTCAGATCTACTTTGGAGATACCAGGGAGGGAATTTGAAACCTAGATGCTCTTTCCAGAGTGGCCCCATCCATTAAGAGGAATATCTTACAGTGCTCAGGGCAGACACACAATCATTCAACCTGTATTTGGGTCACACTCATGCCCAAAACCTGGGTTAAGTGGCAGAAATCCCAGAATGCCCAGCGTGAGTGCATCGGGCATTCTGGGGAGCATCCAATGCCAGGAGGCTTGTTGTAGCCTCCCAGTTGGGTGGGCTACTCATGAGTCACTGTGGTGCAGAGCTGCACCATGGCAACACACAAGCAATTAACCCACTTTTTGAGTGTCCTTGTGCCCGAAACCCGGGTTAAGTGGCAGGCTACCCAAGAGGGTTTGCTACTGTGCCACTGCTGGGAGCCATGTGACTCCCAGTGGTTCTCAAGCACTGTGGGAACCAGGCTGGGTTCCCTTAGCCCCTAAGTTCCCTTAGCCTCATAATGTTAGAGGAGTTTTTACATCCTTGTATTTGTGATCACAACTACAGTAGTTGAGAATATTGTCTGGAGGGGACACACTTGTCCATTATGGAAGATGGACTACCCAACTGGCTAAAACTGAAAGTGTAATCACTGTCTCACAACATGAATAGGCTGCTCTCACATGAAGCCTACCCCAGGCTAGGGAAGCCCAGCCTGGGTTAATCTGCATGTGAGAACTGCTGCGATCAGGCCCGATCCCGGCAGGACAGCACTGCCTAACCCAGCTTTTTAGCCCGGCCATTAGCCAAGGTTAAAGGAGTGAGCACTCCCTTAACTTGGACTTGCTGCTTGTGGGTGAGCTGGGCTGCTTGGAGTCCAGCCACACACAGAGACAGGCATCTAAAGCGCCCATCTCCTGGGGAATCCCGCAATGCACTGTGCTTGCTGCATGGTGCACTGCGTGATTGCTGGAGCCTGGGATGCATCGTCCTGGCCTATGGAGCTCTGTGCTGTAGCACGCAGCATGGATTATCTGGGAGTGCAGGCCGCATTCCCAGAAACAACAATCTGGGGCGAAGGTGAGTACAGCCAGCCTTCAGAGCTCCCAGAAACAACAACTAGGGATGTGCATAAAACCGGTTCTCCCGGTTCGGTTCGGATCCGAACCGGGTCCGAACCGGACCAGGGTGGTTCGGTTTTGGTTTTGCCGAACCACCCCCCGGTTTGGTTCGGATTCGAACCGGTTCGGATCCGAACCGAACCGGTTCAGATCTCAAAAAATAGCTGGTTTGAAAGGAGACCTTGTGTTCTACCTGCCACCCAAATTTCAAGTCGATTGGACCTTCCTCTGATTTTTGGCGATTTTTTAAAGTTTTAGTGACTTTGGGGCAGTTTGGGGGCATAGCATGGGATCTGGGCAAAAGGAGTGGGGTGGGGTGGTAGTGGCTAATGGGTGCAGGCTACCACCCCAATTTCAGGGGGATTGGGCAAAGGGCTGATTTTTGGTAAATTTCTGAAAATTTCATGTCTTTGGGGCAGATTGGGGCATATTGGGGCAGAAAGTGGGGGCTGGGGAATAATAGTGGGGTTTGGTGGTAGTGCCTAATGGGTGGAGGCTACCACCCCAATTTCAGGGGGTTTGGACAAAGGGCTGATTTTTTGAGAATTTTTGAACTTTTAGTGACTTTGGGGCAGTTTGGGGGCAGAAAGTGGATCTGCCCCAAAATAGTGGGGTGGGGTGGTAGTGCCTAATGGGTGGAGGCTACCACCCCAATTTCAGGGGGATTGGGCAGAGGGCTGATTTTTTGAGAATTTTTGAAGTTTGGGTGTCTTTGGGGCAGATTGGGGGCAGAAAGTGGATCTGCCCCAAAGGAGTGGGGTGGGCTGGTAGATAGTGCCTAATGGGTGGAGGCTACCACCCATCCCCAATTTAAGAGTGATTGGGCAGAGGGGTGAATTATGGTGAATAGAAAAGGTGTGAATTCTCATTCTATCATAGCAAATGAGATATTTTTCAATTAAACAACTCTCATGACCCCACTTTCACTTTTTCACACTTTCCTTTACTATGAATAATATGAGGAAGTAATCAATTTAGCACACTTCACCTTATGAAGACAAACCTCATACAAATAAATTCACCATAATTCACCCCTCTGCCCAATCACTCTTAAATTGGGGATGGGTGGTAGCCTCCACCCATTAGGCACTATCTACCAGCCCACCCCACTCCTTTGGGGCAGATCCACTTTCTGCCCCCAATCTGCCCCAAAGACACCCAAACTTCAAAAATTCTCAAAAAATCACCCCTTTGTCCAAACCCCCTGAAATTGGGGTGGTAGCCTCCACCCATTAGGCACTACCATCACACCCCACTATTCTGCCCCAGGCCCCACTTTCTGCCCCAATATGCCCCAATATGCCCCAAAGATATGAAATTTTCAGAAATTTACCAAAAATCAGCCCTTTGCCCAATCCCCCTGAAATTGGGGTGGTAGCCTGCACCCATTAGGCACTACCACCCCACCCCACTCCTTTTGCCCAGATCCCATGCTATGCCCCCGAACTGCCCCAAAGTCACTAAAACTTTAAAAATTCACCAAAAATCAGCCCTTTGCCCAATCCCCCTGAAATTGGGGTGGTAGACTCTACCCATTGGGCACTACCACCCCACCCCAAAATTTTGCCCCTGGGCCCCTTTTTACCCCCCAAATCGATTCGGATTCAGATTCGGATTAAATCCGAATCCGAACCAAATCAAGGGTGATTCGGGTGACCCAGATTCGGGCACAAAACAGAACAGGGGTGATTCGGTTCGGGTCCGAGCCAAATCACCCGAAATCCCAAATTGCACACCCCTACTAAGCACACACACAGAGAAGAAGCAGGAGGCGGAGTGTGGATTCTATGATAGCATATTAGAGTGGATTGATGGTGTCTCATTGAAAATCTCATTTGCTATCATAGAATCCACACTCAATACCTCAGAAACAAGAGAACCCTGTACCCATGGGGGTGCCCCTACCAGAGATCCCTGTACCCCATGGGTTAGAAACCCATGGGGGTGGTTGGCACCCTATGTGCACTACACCACCACTTGCTCTGGGCCACCCCAGCACCCCCATGTGCACTTATAGGGCTGCTGAAAGCTCCATTATAACTTATTATGAGGAAAAACCTTAAAGATGCGTAAACTTCAAAAATCACTTAAAAATCACCTCTTTGCCCAATTCCTTTCAAATAATTCTGATAGCTTCCTTGCCCACCCTAGGAACTACCACCCACCACACTGCACTCTACGACACCCCTTTCCCCCCGACGTGAAGCTATACATTTGCTGCAATCCTAATTATTCTCTATGAGGAATTCAAAAACACTTAACAATTCACCAATAATCAGAGGAGTGTCCAATTGCCTTGAGATTTTTTGGGTGGTAGGCACCCATGCCTGTCTACCACCCACCCTGCTTTTGTGCTCCTAGGTCCTCCACAACAGGGGATATGGACTGGTTCGGGTCCCATTATACTCAATGAGAAAAATAATTAAAAATATTTCAAATATTCATAAAAAATCATAGGGGTGTCTGATTGCTTCAGGGTTTGCATGGTTGTTGGCACCCATGAGTGCTCCACAATAAGAAATAATGGCCTGGTTCGGGTCCCATTATGTCCTATGAGAGAAAAATAAAAATATTTTTCAAAAATTCATAAAAAAATCGTACGAGTGTCCGATTGCTTTGGGGTTTGGGTGACAGGTACCCCTGGGTGCCAGCTACCATCTGACCAATTTTCAGCTTTCCGAACCGGTCCGAACCGGTTCGAAACGAACCACCCCCAGTTCGGTTCGGATTCGAACCGAACCAGGGGTGGTTCGGTTCGATCCGAACCTCCGAACCGGAACCGGTTCGGACCCGAACCGGTTCGGATCCGAACCGGTTCGCACATCCCTAACAACAACAATCCGGGTAGAGGGTGAGTACAACCAGCCTTCCCCCGCGCCTGCCTGCCGGCCTGCCCACCTACTGCCCTGCCTGCCCAGTCATGTGAATGACTTTGAACTGTGCTTGTGTGCTTCTTGTAGCCCCTGCTTTAACAATAAATTACAGTAACAAAGTGGAAATACTATTAAATGATTATAATGTTAAGATTAGCAGTAGTAGGTCACCATCATTTAAGCGCAGAATGAAATTGACTGTTCAGTAGATAGCTTAGTTTGTGTGTGCTTTAATTATAACTACTTTGGGACATTAATTGGTGTTTTAGGCATATTGTTTTCCTATTGCGAACAAGAGTGTAAAGTACTAGACATATTTTTATATAAACACCCCCAAATGTGAGATTGCATTAGCATTAGCAACTCATGGAAACAGCAAACATAAGTATTATTGTCGATCATATTCACCTTTATACGTCTATCTGGTTAATGACTGTCACTGGACAGCTAATTTTACTGCTTGCTTTGAAGTTTCTATTTATGCAGCATCTGTCTCATAGCAGTTGACATGTCCACATGTGTTGTGCTGAATCTCCACCAGTTTGTAGCAAGCAGATTTTGTGCCAGATAGCATCACAAATATTATGTGCTAACCTGGAACAAGGAAAATTATAGCTACAATGGATTTTGTCAAGAGCTAAATTGCCAATCCGTTTATCGTAACTCAAATATAACTGCCTGTAAATCACACATAGTTGTAAATGTTTAGTTTTGAGTGTTTTTATAGATATACAGATTCACCTTAGTTCCATGTACTAAGAGAAATATAATTAAAACCTATGCACATCTTTCATCATTAATATTTTCCTTTCACAAAATACTTTTCCATAAAAGAACTATGAATGTCTCAGAGCATAAAATCTGTTTCATTGGTAGAAAATTCTTGTGATATGTCAATCTGTACTTTTTGACATAAAACGTATATGCACTTACTATATACAAATTATAAATATGATAGTTTATACATCATTGTTTTGGGTATGGAAAGTTCATTTTATACAAATGGAGCTGAATTCATATAGGAATTGGCTGGGTTCATCCAGTTCAAATGAAGGATGGAAAATGGGATTCGAAGCGGGGAAATGACCTGACTAGCAAGCCAGAGGTTGCCTGTTTGAATCCCCACTGGTATTTTTCCCAGATTATGGGAAATACCTGTATTGGGCAGCAGCAATATAGGAGGATGCTGAAAGGCATCATCTCATACTGTGTGGGAGACGGCAATAGTAAAACCCTCCTGTATACTACCAAAGACAACCACAGGCTCTGATGTCACCAGGAGTCAACACTGACTCAACGGCACACTTTACTTTACAATTTCTATATGCAATATATTATCCATATGATCATGTATACATAGTGTAAAAGACACACATGGACATAACATTTAGAATAGTCATAATTAAGTACAAACAAATACTATAGATTGTTCCCTTCAGGCCGATATCAGTGATAATCATCTGTGTCAGTCTATCAGAAGATGATGATGAACTTCTTTTCATCTGATCCGGATGGGTGGTGGACATGCTAAAGAGGTGCCTAGGGTCAGTTATAGATATGATGTGGATTAATAAACCGACACTCCAGACAAAGCGTATGTATTCTTATGTGTGATTCACTGAGCCATAGAATTCAATTCTCTCTGGATGGCTTTGCACTCCTGGTTTAGGAGTAGTTTTAGATCTAACATAAGAACAGGCCTGCTGGATCAGGCCCAAGGCCCATCTTGTCCAGCATCCTATTTCACACAGTGGCCCACCAGATGCTGCTGGAAACCTACAGGCAGGAATTGAGGCGTGCCCTCTCTCCTGTTGTTATTCCCCTACAACAGGTATTCAGAGGTATCCTGCCTTTGAGGCTGGAGGTGGCCTATAGCCCACTGACTAGTAGCCGATGATAGAACTCTCCTCCATGGAGTTATCCAAACCCCTCTTAAAGCCATCCAGGTTGTTGACTGTCACCATATCTTGTGGCAGAGAAATATAATTAAAACCTATGCACATCTTTCATCATTAATATTTTCCTTTCACAAAATACCTTTCTATAAAAGAACCATTCTTATGCATTGTGTGAAAAAATGCATCTGTTTGTTGGTCCTAAATTTCCTGGCAACCAATTTCATGGGATGACCCTTGGTTCTACTGTAATGTGAGAGGTAGAAGAATTTATTTCTATCCACTTTTCCACACCATGCATACTTTTATAGACCTCTATCATGTCTCCCCGCAGTCATCTTTTTGCTAAACTAAATAGCCCCAGGTGTTGTAGCCTTGCCTCATAAGAGAGGTGCTCTAGGTCCCTGATCATCTTGGTTGCCCTCTCCTGCATCTTTTCCAGTTCTACAATGTCCTTTTTTAGATGTGATGACCAGAATTGTACACAGTACTCCAGGTATGGCCACGCCATGGTTTTGTATAAGGGCATTATAATATTAGCAGGCTTGACTTTTGATGCTTGGGTGATACCAGGTGTATGATGTACTTTCCATTAGATTAGGCTGGTGTGCCACTTGCAGCCTCTTTTAGACAAATATAATCTTTCTAATCCATGTGCTAGTAAAATTTCATTTAGGCTACATTAATATATTGTAGATAGGCTATCTTTGAAGACCACAAACTGATTCAGAAAATAAGAGTGTGGTTATTTTTGATGCCAAATCGATCGATCGATCGATCAATCAATCAATCAATCAATCATTTTTATACCGCCCAAAACACAGGTTCTTTGGGTGGTTTACACAAAACAATAAAAACAACAAATAAAAAGATTACAACATTTCAACAATTAAATATTTAAAACCTTAAAACTGTTAAAACACAATTAAAATAATCTTTATAATTAATCCTTGAAAACCTGCCTGTGGGGATGCGTCCCAGCACCCAGCAGATTGGATGGGCAGTGGAGGTGCTGGATTGGCTCAGCCATGGTGAGGCGGCGGCCTGTGCACCAGCCAGGGTCAGGAGGCAGCTGGGACACCAGGAAGAGGAGGAGGTGGCTGGAGGGGATGGAGAAACTGGCAGGAGGAAGGAGGCAGGCGGCGGGGAGAGATGTGGGCTGGGTGGGCATCAGAGGAGCCCACCGGAAGACAGAGTCAGGGAGAAGGGGCTGAAGGGGGGGGAGAGTCGAACTAGGGGCACAGATGCTATGCACCCAATCAGCTACGGTAGTATATAATTAAAAGCCTGAATGAACAAATGCATCTTGACTGCCTTTTAAAAAGTTATAAGAGATGGAAGGCTCTTATTTCAGCAGGAAGTGTATTCCAAAGCCTCAGGGCAGCAATGGAGAAGGCCCATCCCCAAGTCGCCACCAGTCAAGCCGGTGGCAACTGCAGACGAACCTCTCCAGATGATCTCAATGGGCAGTGTGTTTCAAAGCAAAGAAGACTTTCTCTTAAGTACCCATGGCCCAAGCTGTTTAGGGCTTTATAGATTATAACCAAAATCTTGTACTTTGCCTGGAAAATTATCGGCAGCCAGTGTAGCTCTTTTTAAAGATAGGAGTGATATGGTCTCTCTGAGATGACTCAGAAACCAACCTGGCTGCCAAATTCTGGACTAACTGCAGTTTCTGGACTATGTACAAAGGCAGCCCCACACAGTGTGCATTGCAGCAGTCAAGTCCGGAGGTGACCAGCAGATGTAATACTGTTCTGAAGTCATTTATCTCAAGAAATGGACACAGCTGGCGTATCTGCTGAACCTGATAAAAGGCACCTCTGGCTACTGCCTCAGCCTGGGACACCAGAGAGAGTTTTGTGTCCAGAAGCACCCCCAGACTGCGTACCTGTTCCTTCTGGGGAAGTGTGACCCCATCCAGAACTGGCAGATCAAAATCATCTCCCGAGTTCCAACCTCACACAATAAGCATCTCCGTCTTATCTGGATTCAGCCTCAGCCTGTTACCTCTCATCCAACCCATCACTGCCTCCGGGCAGGCATTTAGGGAAGTTATGCCTTCTCTTGATGATGTTAACATAGAGAAAAAGATTTGGGTGTCATCAGCGTATCATAACATCCTGAATCAAATCTCCTGATGATCTCTTCCAGAGGTTTCATGTAGATGTTAAACAACATCGGAGAGAATATGAAGCCCTGTGGGACACCATACTGAATTTCAGTTATTGAAGAACAACAGTCCCCAAGGGACACTATCTGGAATCTGCCCGAGAGGTAAGAGTGGAACCACTGCAAAGCAGTGCCTCCCATCCCAAACCCTCTCAGATGCTCCAGAAGGATACTATGGTTGATAGTAACAAAAGCCTCCGAGAAGTCCAAAAGGACCAACAGAGTCACACTTCCTTTGTCAATTCCCAGTGGGAGTTCATCCATCAGGCCGACCAAGGCAGTCTCAACCCCATAGTCAAGTCTGAAACAGATAATTAGTTTCATCCAAGAATGCCTGGGGTTGAGAGGCCACCATCCTCTCAATTACCTTGCCCAGCCACAGAAGGTTGGAGACAGGTCTATAGTTGCTCAACTCTGAGGAATCCAAGGCAGGCTTCAGCAGAAGTGGTCTAATAATTGCCTTCTCAAGGCAAGTAGGTATGTATGTGTGAACCAGTTTGACGTTCGATGCGTTCAACTTCGAACCTGTTTGGTTGTAAGGTACAGGGTCAAACCGAACCATCCTCTGTTCGATATATATACATACATACATACACATACATACATATACTTACCCCCTTTGGGGGAGTTGTTGGGGGAGGTAGTGGCAGGGTCCACAGAAGTTCCCCCTCCTTCTGCCAGCCTTCCTTGCAGCCCGATCTGGCCCATTCAGCCAGCTCTTTGGCCCATTCGGGCCTTCCCCTTCAGGTGCGGTGGCCATTTGCTGGGTCATGCAGAGTCCAAAGAGGAGCAGGTGTGGTGGCACCTGAGGAGGATGGCCCAAACAGGCTGAAGTTCCGGCCAAACAGGCCAGTTTAGGCTGCAAGGAAGGCTGGTGGGGGAAGGCAGAACCTCCACGGACCAGCCCCCGCCGCCTCCAACAACTTCCCTGAAGGGAGTACGTTAAAATAAAAATTAAAAAAAATGTTTGCGAATCCCCCTGGACTAAAGTGAACCAGGGGAGTTCGAGGGGGTGCTGGACCGAACTGGCTCAGTCTGGTTTGAGTCCGGTCCGGATTCAAACCGAACCAGACCAGCCGGTTCCGTGCACACCCCTACACATTACAGCTGGCCTTTTTTTGCAATTGCCCAGTTCATGAGTTCTATTTTATCATGCTGGGGAATGGGTGAAAAAATTGTATTGTGGTGAACAATTCTGTATTTATTAAATTATAAGAATAGAGAAAATTAACATATTCCAATGGACAACTTTTTGCATGTGTCAAACTGTTTCGACATTTGTATTCATGATGACACTGTGATGTGTGTCAGAACCTCAAGATTTTCTGCTGCAAAAGTTTCAAAGTGTACATAGGAGATCATGGAAGTTGCTTGCCTGATTGTGCTCTACAGACCAAACAAAAAGTTTTAGCAGAGGATGGAATTATGTCATCCTACTCTGCCAAAACTCTGGATTGAATTCTCGAAGCTAATCCAGCTTCCACAAGTCACAGAACTCAGCAGTTTTCCAATGCAGTGAGGGATTAGCAAAAACAGAGCCCTTCCTCTCAATTAAACTTCTAAAAGGTAGGCCATCTGTGTACAAATTTGAGTGTGACCTCTCATATTGTTGCTGAAATTGTTTTCTACCCCATATTGCATCCCACTCAGGGTCTGACTAGTTAACAGTTTGGTGAAACAATATCTGTATTTCATAACATGGCATCCTTTCATTCAATACAAAAACAGGGCATCCAATAATTATCACCCCTGTCCTCAACAATCAGATCAGCCTGTGGAAGGAAATATGTTCATAATGGAGATATATGCAAGACCTGCTTTGCTTCTCCCTTATTCTTTATTAGTCTTACCTGTCCAAAGGCATTTTATAAGACCATTACTTATCTTGTTAAAGACAGTTTATATACTGGCATTTGCTTATCTGAATCATTGTATTCTTCTGGTTCTTTTTAAAATATTGATTCACTAATAAAATGGAAATACATTTTAAACTCTGTATAAGAAAATCAGTTTTTAAAAAATTGGGGAGTGGGGGTGGGCTTTAGGATGCAAGGGGAGTATAGGTCCCTGTTTTATATGTCCCTAGTTCAGGGATATAGAGCCAAAAAGAGCATTTTCTACCCTGTGTTAATAGAGGCATTTTGAATTGGGAAGAGCAGAAGGTTTCAAAGTTCCCTCCCTGGCTTCTCTAAGATAGGGCTGAGAGAGAGTCCTGCCTGCAACCTTGGAGAAGTTGCTGCCAGTCTGTGAAGGCAATACTGAGCTAGATAGACCAATGGTCTGACTCAGTATATGGCAGCTTCCAATTTTCCAATGTTCCAATGAATTCTTTGGACACTCCCCCCTATACTCCTTCATGAGTGCCTGGCATGGAGGATCTATATTTAGAAGTTCAGAAGACATGTGTGAACTCCTAAGTGTCCTCTCTAACCTGCTTCAAAGTCAGCCCTGTGGTATTTGGAAGAACTACAAAAAACTGAAGCGGCGAGGTAGACAACTAGCCTGCAAGTGGCAGTGTGCAACAGGAAATTCAGAGCTGCCTGTTCTGGATGGGGTTACACTCCTCTTGAAAGATCAGTTATGTAGCTTAGGAGTGTTTCTGGATGCAACACTCTCTCTGGTTTCCCAGGTTGAGGCAGTTGCCAAGAACGCTTTTTATCAACTTTGGCTGATAAGTCAGGGATGTCCATTTCTGGAAGTAAATGACCTTAAAACAGTGGTACATATGGTGGTAACCTCCAGACTTGATTACTGTAATACACTCTGTGTGGGGCTGCCGTTGTACATAGTCTGGAAATTACAATTGGTACAGAATGTGGCAGCCAGATTGGTCTCTGGGACATCCTGAGGGGACCACATAACACCTATTTTAAAAGAACTGCACTGGCTGCCAATATGTTCCCCGGCAAAATACAAAGTGTTCTTCATCATGAACCCTGCCACATATTCTTCTGGAGAGGTCCAGTTACGGTTGCCGCTGGCTCACTTGGTGGTGACCTTTTCTGTGTAGTTGGTGGCTATGGGGTTTCTCTGTGGCTGCCCCAGGGCTTTGGAATGTGCTCCCGGTTGAAATAAGAGCATCTCCTTCTCTGTTTGATTTTAGGAAGACTCTCAAGATGTACTGGTTGGGGTTTTTTTAGGCTTTTAACTGAAATTAATTTTAAAATGTTTAATTTGTTTTTATTTTATTTTATGGGATTGTTCTTACTGTATTTTGTGAAATTTTAACTGTTTTTACTCTGTTTTATAGTGAGGCCATTCAGACAGTTTCAACCTGGGTTTGGAAGCTGTGTGTGCTCCCAATTTTCGGTTGTGTGGAAGGAAGGTTGGAGGAAAATCTGGGTAGAAGTGACTGTGAGGAAACAAGGTAGTAGGAAAACCTGGGTAGCTTTTCCTCCTACCTTGCTTCCACACAATCATTTCATCATCTCTGCCATTACCTTCCCCAACTCTGCTTCACTGCCCCTCTAGAAGTCCAGATGGGCTCAGGTTGTCTTGACTCCTGGGTAGCTCAGACTGCTGGTCCGGTCCCCATGTGGTCACCTAGTCTGACCCACACTGCCTTGTATTCCTAATGTTGTGTCTATGTTTGTCCCACTTTGTCTCTCCCGTCTCTGGACCAACCCTAACTCCTCTTCTCTACCTGAACCTGTTTGGGTTTAATCTATTTCACTCTCTGCTTCCCTTCTGGATTTCTGTCCTATCTTTTCCTCCTTGGCCCTCCCTCTCCCACTCCCCTTCTTCCATTGCATAGAGTAGAACACATCTATAATCAGCATTATCTTTTAGATAGTTGTTAAAATAGCCAGGTAGTTAAAGGTGCAGGTTAAGCATTAGTGCTTAGACATGTATTTCATCTTTAGCCTTCTATGTCATGTGGGAATGCGTGCCCCACATGCTCATATTATTAAAGCCTCACTCTATAATCATTAAAATATGTTGTGGTTTAACCCATTTTCTGTGTGTTATTGCTTTGAGAAAAACTGTCTGTTTTGTAACCATACTTTCTGATCCCGGAGAGAGCAGCACCCAAATATCTCCCTTTTAACACCTGCAGAAAAGCCCCCCCTTTATTTCCAGACCAAGCCCAGAACTCACCAAAGTGTGACAGCTCCAGGCCTTAAAATGCTTCTTCTCACAGCAGAAATCATGGTTCCAGGCTAGATTCTGGTAGCCCAACTTTTATAGCTGCTTCCTCATACACACAAAGAAATCTTATGCAGATTAACTAAAGGTTTATTCAGCAACAAGTCCATTTTATCCTTCTCCTTACCCTCCCTTTTCCTTTCTAGCTCCCCCCGCCCCGCAACACTCTCTACAGGATCTCCCCTGGAACAAATGTCCAAACAAACAAACTGCAAAACATTACTGGATAGAATACATCCACCCTTAGCTGTAATTGAAGCCTGACAGCCCCCAGGTTGCACAAGGTATGCTTCATGTGACTACTGATGCCAGCTAAACTCTCTTGTGCCCAATTTAATCTCTGAACTGTCCCCCTGTCCCCAGTAAAATTGTGATAGATGTAACGCATTTGGTAGCATAAGTTTTTAAATTCCATCTTAGCATGCAAGACAAATAAGCACCCAGAAACTGCCTCCCCATACTTAATGTAGTACCTTCAGGACTATGCTACAGGTGGTGTTTGAGGATAAGCCATAAAAGCAAATATAAATATCTCTAATGTAGCTAGTATTTTCACTTTATTTATATCTATAACATGACAGAGCAACTCTGATGTGAAAATTAATTCCACAAGCCTTCCATTCCCATTTTGTTCTGTGTTGCAATGATTTATTTGAAACCACCTCATGCTTAAATTCTATTGTGATGAAACAGCTGTGAAGACACCAGCCTGGCCTTTGGTGAAGTTCAAACAATTCTAGCAGAATGCTTTAAATCCTGTGAAACCCTTTTAATCAAAAAGAGTGCTTGAGCAGGACAAGATAGGATTAGAGTCAGATCCCCACAGAAACTGCTGAAACACACTTATTACCAGTCTCAAAAAGCAAAAGAAGAAGGTTCTGGTATTTAAAGAGTAAAAGGCAATAAGCCTGGAGTTTTCGGCTGGGAGGAGGGATGTCTAGCGAGTATAGCTGAGATTGTGCCTCTGAAATAGCTGCTGATTGTAATTACGCTGAGGAGAGAATACCACACTTGAGTACTTTGCATTCAGGGAGGTTCTTCGAGTTTTAAAAAGCTCACTCATTCCTCAGACCCCATTTATATGGTGGTGAATATACCATTTTGACAATTGATCGAAACACTACAGTTTTTCCAACTTGAATGGCAGCAAATTTCAAACACTGGATGCTCATCCAGTGGAGGCAATCTTGTTTAATGATCTTAGATGAAACTTTTTGAAGAAGAAGAAAAGAAAAAAACTCATTCTCAGAGCAAAGCATCAAAATGCGTTTGCTTCTTTAATGAAATCTTTATTTTTTTAAAAAACTTCCCCAGACAACAGAACTGTTCAGTGCAATCTGCCACTCAGAATTTCTGTCACTGAATAATATGGAATGCTCTTGTTCGGTCAGGGACAGTTACCCTCTGATCTAGCCCTAAGAGGCTCAACAGAAAAGGTGGCAGCAGCATCCAGGAAAGGCAAATTTATCTGAAGGAGAAATACCGGCATCCATAGGCAACCATCTTATACTTCATTTTCAGCTTCAGCGCTCCCAAGCATATTAGATTGTCAGCTCTGCAGAGCTGAGAGAGTGGTTGAAAATAAGATCCCATGCCACAGCTCCACAAATGAAGTATATCATGTGCATAAGCAGCAACAGGTCCACTGAACGCTTTATACTACAGCCATGTTTTAAGGATTCCAACACATTTTGGCAGAATTTCTTGCCTTTCACAGATTATGCCAAGCAAGTGCAACTTTTTCCAGGATGTAGAAGTAGTGATGAGACTTGTTTGGTTTTGAAACATTCATACCAACAGAATGCCTATGGATGGTTCAGACAAAACTTCATCCATTGGCCAGACATCATAGGATAAGGAAGATGTGTGTGCCCCATAAGTGCACATATCTGTACTCCCTTGCATCACTCAGGGGCACTTCTCTCAAACCAGGTGTGTGGCGGGGGGAGGCGGGAGTTCATCTAAACCATTTCTCTACATGCAGCCAAATAGTAGCTTAAACCTGGCCATATACTGACCACATGTTGTACGAACCATGAAATTAACAAATGGCGCCCCTATGTGCCAGGAAAAGGGAAGGAAATGCATGCTTATAGCACATACACGTCCTTATCCTGTGGAGTCAGGCGGACAAAGCATTAGCCGAACCAGTCCATACTCCTTCTCAAACTTTAGCAATACAGTGCTCTTTGTAATAGCAGGATTCTGTGCCTGGAAAGAAAATTCTATGCCAAAAAATATTTTCTGTTATCAAATATGATTATCCAATGCATTGGCATATTTTAAATTGCTTGGATTAATTA
The DNA here is from genome assembly GCF_027244095.1 of Hemicordylus capensis. Classification (NCBI taxonomy): domain Eukaryota; kingdom Metazoa; phylum Chordata; class Lepidosauria; order Squamata; family Cordylidae; genus Hemicordylus; species Hemicordylus capensis. Next base: position 80,649,723 of record NC_069659.1, read on the forward strand.
GGATTTACTCTTTAAATGTTATTTAAGAACTAGTGTGTCTTTTACTTAATTATTTTATGACATCATTTGTGCCATTTTTTCCATTCTATCTACAGCAGTAAACAACAAAAACAATACATGTATATGAACATTCATATTGTGCTGTTTAAGCTTGCAAATATAAAACATTTTGCTAACACCTATTTGCAAACTTTCCGTGTGTTTTTATGTTGCACAGTACCAAGACATCACTTTCCCAAAATGAGTAAGGCCTAGTTGCTTGATTAATTTCCTTTCTTTGATATTTCTAAACATAACCACATCATAAATAATGGTGTTTATTTTCACTATGGACAGCATTTATTTAAGCAGCTGTTTGTCATATTGAAGCAACTTCTTCCCATAGTGGTGTCTCTATGAAAGTCTGCCGTGTTCTTGCTACTTAATGCTGTTATAAAGCTATGCCATATGCTCTCCACATATGGTGAGCCTTTTGGAACCCTTAGGAGAAGCCAGAAATGCTCCTTGCTGCAAAACATTGTGAGAGTCACAATAAAGAAAGCCACTGGGAAAATATCATTTGTCTCTTGTATGACTAAACCTAAAAATAGTTACCCTGAAATAAATCCCACTAATTTAAATCACTTACTTTCAGGTAAGTATGTATAGGATTGTGTCCTTGGGATTATACTATGTTGAATAATGTCTTTATAACTGCTTTTATCACTTGTTGAACATGTGAAGCTGAATTATTTGTCCATCTAGCTCAGTATTGTCTACAAAGACCAGCCTCTCCAAGGTTTCAGTCTTTGAGGCTATTTACGTGTGCGGAGGAAACCGGGCTAAGGGAACCCAGCCTAGTTTCTTCCGTGAGTGTGAACCGCGTGGCTCCCAGTGGATAGCCCACCTAATTGTCCCCTCCATTAAATGAGGTTGGCGGAGCGAGCACTCTTCTAACCCAGTTTTGGTGATTGTGTGCTGCCACACCATGCCGACACACGAGTAGATCCCCCCGACCAGGAGGCTACAAGGTTGGAGGCAGGAGTCTTTCACAGCCCTATCTTGGAGATGCCAGGGAGGAATTTGGAACCTTTTTCATGCAGGTGCTCTTTTCAGAGCAATCCCATCTCTAAAGGGAATATCTTACAGTGCTCACACATCATCTCCCATTCACATGCATACCAGAGCAGACCTTGCTTAGCCAAGGGGACAATTCATGCTTGCTATCACAAGACCCTGCACTGGATGAAAATGTCACAACTTTATTGAACATTTTAACAATTGAGATGCAACAAAACTCTGCCTTCCATGCAGTATGGCCCTAACACACTGCCTAAGGTCAGACAACAACATTTCCCCCCAAAATTTATGAGCAACACAATCTGGTTCAGAACATCAAATCAGGCTGACACTGATTTCTGCTCCTCTCAGCCAACCCTGGTAGGAGTATGGGTCTTGCAGGGGGCGATGTTAACTGGGGTTAACCAGGCCTTGGAGAAGCTCAAGGAAGAGATGAAGCAGCAGAAGGAAGCAACCTCTTCCAAAGTAAATGATCATAAACTTAGACCCCTTCATGCCAAAGGAGGACAGAAGGCCTCTTGCAGTTCCCGAAAGCTTTCAGCTGAAAAGAATAACATGCCTGAAAGTGACAGGAGTCTGAGAGGTGGCCGACAGAGCTCAAAGTTGTTGTTGTTGTTTTTTAAAAAGGCAAGTCTTCAGGATGCAACAAGTTATGCCATGGAGGAGCAAGAGAGAGAGAGGCATTGGCCAGGCTCCGAGAAGAGACAGTGCAGAAAGCCAACCCCATCCGCAAGCAGCAGACTGTGGAAATTAAGCCTAGCAATTAACCATTGACAGTGCCGAAGTCTCCAATCTCTTGGATTGATTTTGGTGCTGATGTGTGACAACCTGGAGGGATTATCCACCCCACATGCAGAATGGGGAGATAATCCGCCCCACATGAAGAAAGGGGCTGCTTCCTTCTTGCCTTTGGTCACTTTTGCGTGTGGGGCTCTTAAGAGCCCTTCTCACGATTAGCTCTGGGTGTCAGGGTGCCGGGAAGCACTGGATCTCATCGGCCCGCCCCCTGGAGCTTAAATAATGCACATCGTGAGGATGTGGTGAATTATGGGGATGCCCCCCCCACCGCCGAGTGTGCCAGCTCTGGCTGCAAGCAGCTGCGGTTGACACATGATTACAAAAATGAGGTTGCAAGTGCTCGCTCCCTTAACTTCTTTTAAGAGGTGGCTGCTTAGGCAGGTTTGCCGCCATGTAGCTGCCGGGATCGGGCCTCATCCCAGTGGTTCACATAAGCATGCAAAACAGGGCTGGGCTCAGCCTGGTTTTCCACATTCGTGTGAATAGCCTCTTATATTACTTCTACTACTACTACTACTACTACTACTACTACTTTGGATATTTATATATTGCATTTCAACAAAAGTTCCCAAAGGTGTTTACACAGAGAAATAATGAATGAATGAATGAATGAATGAGATGGATATTAATGCAGACTGACTCTTCTTCTCCTTCTCCTTCTCCTTCTCCTTCTCCCATTTGGTAGTTTTCAAAAGGGCACAACTTTCTGAGGAAAAGTGTTATGAACGGTCTATAACATATCAGAACCAGAGGTACCAACTCAGAAGTATGGTGAAATATAGGCCTGTGTCTGATTTCATTTTATATTAAGAAATGATACCTGAACTCGAGGTGACCTGGCACCCAGGTCAAACTGCTCTCTGGAGCAGGAGACAATATTGTGTTGCAAAATGTGTTGTGTTGCAAAATGTGTTGCAAAATGGATATGCAAGGAAACACAATGAAGCCAGGTCTGAATGCTGAATGCTATAATACATATGCTAATACCACTGACTACCAAGTGTCTGTGGAAGGAGCCAGGGGGCTGATTCCCCCCCCCTTCCTGTTAGTGTTAAATCCTTGTCAGTATTTTGAATTGTTCTCCATGGAAGTTCAACATAGCCAAATGCATACAGAGATCCGTCTGTAGATTTTAATCTCACTTCACTGATGCTACAAATGTATTGAATGTCTCACGCACATATATGTTACTTTAAATATAATTACACACTAGATAAGAGGTACACAAGAAATAAGAATGGCTGTCTCACACCAAATAGGATCAATTCTCTTACTAACTCTGAATTTTAACACCTATTGGGGGAAGATGCAATTTGCAGCATCTTAGATGCAGATTTCCCCACCCCTCCCTTCTCAGCACAGAGTTTACAGAAGATGAGATTCAGAGATCTCTCTGGACTGGCCAATATCCTGAATAATTAAGACATTGTCCAGAAGGTAGCAGCGAATTGTCACCTTTTCGGACACCCAGGAAAAGAGGAGATTTTGAATAGATTCTATTCAAGGATCAAAGAGAAAAACACTATAAAGAATGAGGCTTTTAGACAGAGAGTTCAGCAATCTTTTGCTACAGGAAAAGCTGCTCATGAGTTTTGCTGCTAAGCCGCGGGGCAAAGCTGCTCATGAGTTTTGCTGCTAAGCCGCGGGGCAAAGCAGGAACTCTGCCATGGTCAGAGGCTGTCTGTGACTTCTACTGCGCAGTGAGAAAGTCAAGACTCCCCAGCCATTATGCCCAAGCTGCCGTGATCTGAGCACTGCAACAACTCCTGTCTCAGCCAAGCGCCTCACTGCTTCAGCTGACAAGAAGTCTCTGGTCCTGGGTAAATATGCTGCTCCTTACAAGCCTTGGGTCCCTCCATCCTTTCCCTGCTCCCTTCTCCTTCCCCCCTCTTTTCCTCTACTAATCTCCCCGAAACATGCCAGCCCTCAGCCTTCCTCCCCCCCACCTTCTCTTTTCCGTCTGTATCTGAACTGTATTAAAATCTAGGAAGATTTAACTGCACACACATATGTTAGTTAGGCACATGGGTGAATATTGATACTGGTTAGGATGTTCTGTTTAAATACTGTTGCTAATATTGATAGAGGGTTCTGCTTTGCTAGATTATGTTGTTAGTCTTTATACTCAATAAAGCCCGTTGAATCTTGGAGTGGTTTGATCTCCTTTCTTCCTTGCGTCCAGATCAAACGTGGTCACTAATATAAAAGAACCTTGTCACGTTGGTGACATTATTTATGAGCCAGACCTATTTTGTATACTAGCAAATGAGCAGATTTAGTATATAAATCAGGCCTGGTCTGTAACAAAAGGACTAGATTGGGATGCAGTGTGTCTATTTTTCATTTGTTACTGAAAAGGTTCCGCCAGTGTAATCTACATCAAGTAAGTATTTTACTTAAGAGTGTGTGTGTGTGTGTGTGTGTGTGTGTGTGTGTGTGTGTGTGAGAGAGAGAGAGAGAGAGAGAGAGAGAGAGAGAGAGAGAGAGAGAGAGAGAGATTTTTCAAGTTTGAAGCAGGTAGAATATCAATCATAACCCCTGAGCTGCAAAGGTTCTAAGGATTGATCTACTCCTCTCTCTTTTCTAAACGAGCCCAAGAGTGCTCTCCAATGAAATTCCCTTATATCTACTCCTAGCCTTCATTGCACCTACCAAGATGCAACCTATTAGCTAACTAACTGGGGAAGAGAGGTAAACATAACAGAATAGTGAAACAACACCTAACTCGGCCAGTCCGTTGGAAAGCAAAATATTCCCATTCAGGACCCAAAAGGACAACCAGCAAAGCCCATTCTGCGACTGGATGGGAGAGAGAAAAAAATCCCCCTGGGCAAATACTGCAGCAGGTGAAGGAGCAGAACACTGCAAATGGCCAGCCATGCTCCGCACGCCCTCTCCATGCTCAGCCAATAGACTCCAAGTCTCATGCTTCTTTCATCAAAGAAGGATGAGGCAATAAGACCACCCCTATCATGAGGCTGGAGGTGGCCACATTCCCCAGAGTAAAATTGGGAAGAGAATTCCAGGTTTCCTCCAAGGAGAAATGGAATTAGAAGAAAATTTCAAGATCTTCTCCCAAGGAGAAACTGAAATTTAAGGATCATTTTAGGGTTCTTCCCAAGGCCAACATCAGAGAGGTTTCTTAAACAGGTTCTCCACATCCCTGTGTAAGATTAGGTTGTAACAACAGACAATGCAATCAGTTGATGGTAACAGGTCAGTAACATAAACTCTGTCATCACTGATCTGATCTCAAGCACTCACATCTTAAACGTTTGCATCGGCCTGCAACATTATGAGGTATTTGTTCTCTACAAGACTTGAACAATTTAGTGAAGAGCAACAAGAACTTTTTTAAAAATTAAAAAGACTTGTATTTATGTTTGGATATTTTCTCAAGATTTTGCAAATTCAACTGAAAAATAACATAAAAGACAAAGTACCCCTTTTCCTGGTGCTGAGTGAGCTGTGCTGTACAAAATGTATTTTTCAAAGCAGAGAGGATAATAGCTTTTAGAATGTCTGTATAGATGTGGCTCAAAGGATTACAAAAGAAACTATCTGAATGGGAATTGAATCGAACTGTACTGAATCAAACTCCTTCTGCTACTAAACACTTTCACCAGGCATTACTTCATGGTCAGCAACCAGAAGGAACAACAGCTTCTCATTGCAAAGTGTTCTCACACAGGTTATTTTGAGAGCTGACCACTTTAATTTATTGACTGATGGACTTCCAACTATTCTCAGGCAGGATAGACAGCAGGGCAGATAGAACAACTGCCAAAATGCTGTGAAATGAAAAGAGGCAAGTAGATATGTGACCCAATTAAATCTTGTATGTGTCAACAACCTCATCACTTTTAATTATAGTTTTTTTTAAAAAAACCCTCAAAAATAGGCTACGTTTGACTTTAGTGTATAGGGATGGATGTGAATGTGCTTTGCATGTATGGGTTAAGTGTATACAACATATAGAAAAGCCTCTAAAATTTATTTATTTATTTATTTATCTATCTATCTATCTATCTATCTATCTAGCACATTTTATATTGCCCCATAAATAAGTCTCTGAATGTGCTTTTTATAAATGCGTTAAGTATATACAACATATAGAAAAGCCTCGTTTATTTCATTTCATTTCATTTAGCACATTTTATATTGCCACATACATAAGTTTTTGGGTGGTTCACAATCTAGAGGTACACCTCTATCCAATGACAATTAAACCATTATTATGGGTCCTAGAGACATGTCTGTGGTAGAATTTCATCTCCTTGCTCCTGACATAATGCTTTGCAAGGGCATAAGTAAGCCACTAATTCGTATCCTGGCTCCTGATTGCAGTTTAATGGTACCAGGGAGACTGGAATTATGCTTAGCTTTGGCCTGCTGGCAGTGAAAGATGGATGAAGTCTTACTGAATTTTATCCAAGAGCTGCTTCCCATTGCCCACCCAGTATGTACAGAATGTTTTTCTTGTGGAGAAATTCAGAATGTGTTGCTACATCTCACAGATTTCAGGGCATGTGTATTTCTGTCCTATGCTGTTTGGACCTTGACATTCAAATATTATGCTGGACTCTCTGTGTGTGTGTTTGTGTGTGTGGCACGAACAACTGCACATGTATACATTTTAAAAGTGGACCCCTCAGATGTAAAGTCTAGATTGTGCATACATTGGTACATGATCTTAATCATGTGTTAGCTGTATGTATGTGCAGATCTTTTAAAAAATCTGTGTACACTGTAAACAGTTACATGCATACAACAAATGAGTGAATAGTCCTTATGTCTCTGGAGCATAGGCAGAAAAATTATTCCTCACTGCTGCTCCTTATAATGGCTTATGCTGTAAGTATAATGCTCAGAGAGCATAAAAATTGATGTCACTGTCTTTCATTCTTAGTCTCCAAAGTATGGGTAGAGATAAATGATTCCATCCCTGTTGTCTCCGGTTATACTATAAGTATGCCTCAGAACTCATAGGGTTATCTTGGGTCTTCCTCCTCTAGTGAGCCATGCTCTCAAACCTCAGTTGAGATAGAAGCTAGTTCTCAAAATGTGAGGGCTGTGGCAGCCTATTCAATCAGATTTGTATCCCCCCCCCCCCAATTTGGTGAGGCCCAATTTCACACACCAACTAGGTGAATGTGATCATATATTCAGCTACATGCTGTGAAGAACAAATTTCAATCAGAGATCTCTGAGATATAGTAAGCATAGGGTAAAAATGAATTTAAGTGTCCTTTCTGGCTTTGAACATGCACTAAATGCACAGTGAAAAATGCAATAAACACTCCATGGATTCACTATTTCCTCTAAACTATGAGCCAGCCTTAGGTATGTTTCCATTATTGGCGGGTTAGCTTCCCTTCATGACTGCCATCTCCAAAAGCCTGCAGAGGTCTCTGTTTTCTTATATAAAGGCACCCATTACTGGTAACAACAAGATCACATCTGTTTGAAAATAGGCAGCTTATTAAATAAGCAAACATATTGACAAACCAGTGAGCCAGGATATTAAGAGCCAGCCAATATGATCAATGATGCCTTGTTATTAAACCATTACTCTCACACAGCCTTTTCATCAGAAAAGTGCTAAATTTATCCAACACTAAGATCAATGGATAGAAACGTCTTTCTACAAATAAGCAACTAAGTGAAAGAGCCACAATGTGTACCAAATTCACTACAACATTTTTGGCATTTTTACCATCTATATAGAAAGGGAACAAGGGTATTGAGCACAGTTCTGAATTTCCAGTGGGTTGAAATACATTCATAAACAATTGAATCCCATGTGACAATTGAGATTGTAGACTCGTGGGGGAATTATTTTTGTGTGACTCTTCATTTGAGCAATGTGATCATTTTCTAAGGAAAGAACATCAACACTGCAATCTTTTGCATGCTTCCTTGGAAGAAAATGCCACTGCTGACATTCTGACTTATACAACACGTGTATAGCAAAAGAAGCACATGTGCAATGGTTGCACTCCAGATTTAAGCAGGGTGAACATTTGTGTGGGAGGAGTTTCACCAAACTCCCCTTCCCTCTGTGACCCCCCGGAATAAGTCCCCTGAGGGCTGTGTGATCACCCACTCTTGGGAATCATAGGTCCCCAAACCAGCTCTTCTAAAACAAAGTGTTGAGTGTCCCACAGGGCCATTACTACAAATTCCTATTCAAAAAGGAAAATACACCTGCTCAGTAAAGAGGACAATATAGGGCACATTGAAATAACGTAAATAACAAACATTGGGCCTGCTCATGGAGCACTCACGAAGGAGAGAGTGTGCTAAGTGCAGACACATCGGAACATCTTCCACAGACATCCCAATAGCTCCCAGTGAGTCCTTTGATCTTATGGGAGGGTTGTTCATCTGAATTGCCCCTAAACACACAATACAAATACTTATTTACACAAGCATTTGCAGCATGTGTTTAGGGCAATTCAGATAAACAGCCTCAACCTGTGATCAAGGGACCCAATGGGAGGGTGGTGGGATGTCAGTGGAGGATGTCCCAACTGGAATTTTCTTGGTACGCTCACTCCATCTTCGGATGTGCTGCCACTGGTGTTCTGAAACTCCCCACTCTTGAGAACGATAGATCCCCAAACCAGCTCTTCTAAAAGAAAGTGTTGACTGTCCCACAGTGCCATTACTATAAATAGGTCACACATCAACCCTATGCCAAGCCCCATCTTTGTACATGTAACCATTATGAATGTCATATAGTGAGTTTAGGAAAATAAGCTGTGATAGAGGCTATTCACATGACTCTGTATGAGGGTGGTGGGGAGGCAGGGTTCAACCGACCTTCCCCCAGATGACTGCACTTAGCCCTGCTGTGTGCAAACTGTGCACCCACACAACCTATGCTGCCAGTAGCAGTGCAGAGCAAGAGAGGCCGGAACTCGTTATCCTGGCCTCCGAGTATCCCACAATGCACCATGTAGTGAGCATTGGGGGATTGCTCCAGGGGATGGGCACTCTAGGTGCCTGTCACATGATCCTGGCAGCCGGGTTAAGGACACGTGTGTGCCCTTAACCTTGGCTACAAGCTGGGCTTTGGCACTGTGTTTGGTGACAAGAAGCTGCCAGGATCCGTGTGGATCCCAGCAATGCTCATGGGCAGCCAAGCCCAGGCTTGCTGTCTAAGCCTGGGCTTTGCTGCTCATGAGAACAGCCTCATAGACTTCCAGTGTTTAACTGGGACTTAAATTGCAATTAAGAACTTTGGCAGGGAAGATATTTACGATTTCAGTAACATCTACAAATGCTACAAGGTTGCTGCATCTCATAATGGCATATGTGACTGAGGCATTATGGTGATAATTTCTGTTTTCATCTGATTATCAGAAAGTTGGCTAGTCTTGGCAACAGCAGAATCAGGTAGAGTAGTGCCAGATATGCCATAGAGACTGTGGCTGCAATCCATAAGTCATTTAACTCAGAAGCAAACCTATTGACTTGAACTGAATTAATAGGAAGCAAAATGGATTGTGGAATGCCGCCCATGCCATTTATGCCACATTGAGAACTGAGAAGCAATTGCAGGACTGAAATAACCACCAGGCAGTGCTTGACCGCATTCTGTAAGAGTTGAAGGCTCTTTGGAATAATGGCCACAAGTGCAAATTGTGAATGAAAAACTTCCTGTAGAAATGACAGAGGCTTGGCTTATTATTTTTGTATTTGTTTAATGTTTGAAAATGTGAAAACTCCAATATGGGATGGCTGGTATATTTGGAAGCTATCCAGGGTGCCAGCACATGATCCACTTTTGATTTCCATCTCTTAATTTACTAGTGACCTCATACCTCCAGTGACAAAGAAAAAGATAAGGGCAAAAACTTTCCATGTTGAAAAACTGGAATTGGTTACTGCTACAAAAGCCAATGGTTTTGTTCAGCATCAGCTTTCAACTTGAATAGAAGCCAGAGAATATGAGGGAAACTAAATTATCTTATATGAAGGAGCAGATAGCACTGAATAAAATAAATATTTTAGAACTAGTGGGATTTCACTTCAAGAATTTGCAGTGTAGTATCAATTATATTCAGTATCTTCTAGGTCAGGTGTTCCCATGAGGGGATGCTAGCACCCCTAGGGGTACTTGAAGGGCTCTTGGGGTACTCAAAGCCACCTGCCTCCCCGTGCTGCAGACTGCGAGGACCCCAACCGTTTACCTCTTAACTAGGGGTGTGCATGAATTGGTTTTTTTGTTTTGATTTATACCCAAGTCAAAACACTCCCAATTTGTTTTGGGTCCAAATCTGAACACACACACACACACACACACAGACACACACACACACACCCCGAATCACCCCAGATTTGATTTGTACCTGAATTTTCCTAATCTGAATCGATTCAGATTTTTAAAAAGGGTCCCAGGGCCAAAACAGTGGAGTGGGTGATAGTGCCCAATGGGTGGAAGCAACCACCCAAATTTCAAAGAAATTGAGCAAAGGGATGATTTTAAAAGAGTTTTTGAATTTGGTGTGTCTTTAAGGTTTTCCCCATAGGTAATAATGGGGATTTAAGCAACCTTATAGCTCCATGTGGGGGGCACCAGAGTGGGCCAGAGCAGGTTGTGGTGGGTGGTAGTGCCCAATGGGTGCAAGGAAACTACCACACATATTTCAAAGAAATTGGCAAAGGGGTGATTTTTAAATGATTATGCATCTTTAAGCTTTTCCCCATTGGGAATAATGGGGATTTCAGCAGTCACATAACTCCCCGGTGGGGGAGGGTGACACCAGGGTGGCCCATAGTGGGTTGTGGTGGGTGGTAGTACCCAATGGGTGCAAGGAAGGTACTACCCAGATTTCAAAAGAATTGGGCAAAGGAGTGATTTTTAAAGAACTTTTGAAGTTGGCTTGTCTTTAGGGCAGAAAGGGGGTTTCAGGGGCAGAAGATTGGGTCAGGTGGTAGTGCCCCAGTCGGTGCCTGCTACCATCCAGATTTCTAATAAATTGGTGAAAGAGGTGATTTTTAAGGAATTTCTGAAGTTTCACATTATTCCATAGGGAATAATGGGGATTTCAGCAGCCCCATGACTCCACATGGGAGCACCAGGGTGGCCCAGAGAAAGTGGTGGTGTAGTGCACATAGGGTGTCAACCACCCCCAAGCCACATGCCCACGGGGCACTGGGATTTGTTGTTTCTGAGGTGTTCTGAGAGTAGATTCTCTGGTAGCAAATGAGAGTGGATTCAATGTTTGTCATTGCACCCACTACCACCCACCACGACCCGCTCTGGGCCACCTTGGTGCCACCCCCCTGGGGAATTATAACTAAGGCTGCTGAAATCCCCATTATTCCTTATAGGGAAAAGCTTAAAGACACGTAAACTTCAAAAATCATTTAAAAATCACCCCTTTGTCCAATTCCTCTGAAATCTGAGTGGTAGTTTGCTTGCACCCATTGGGCACTACCACCCAACCCACCTTGGCCACAAAATGGAGGTCCAAATCTCCAAAATTTCTGATCCAAATCGGGGTGATTTGTTTTGTACCCGAATCTGGGCAATTGAGGACAGGGGTGATTTGTTTTGTCTACAAATTACCTGAATCAGCAAGAGTCGGGTATGAATCATTTTGTACCCAAATCATTTTGCACATCCCTACTCTTAACAGTTTCACGCCCAAGGCAGAAGCTATCCACCGCTTCAATGTCTTCATTATCAATTGAACTGAGTACTTGCATTGAAATGTAAAGGGCAAGTAAACTTCACCCATTAATTTCAGTAAGCCTCATTATGAGTAACTTTGTGTAGATATTAGCCAGTGACTGCAGCACTCGTCTCCCTAACTATAACACTTACATTTGTGTGTTTGTGGATATATGTGTAAACATACTGTATATGCACAGAAATTTAAATGTTAGAGTTATGCAATGGGCTACACCAGAAACTGGCTTACAACCAGATTAAGTTACTCATAAGAAGTTTTACTAAAATTAACGAGACAAGTTTTCTTGTCCTGTTATCATTCAGTGCAAGTACTCATGCAAAGCAGCTTCATACAAAGCAGCTATTTTTACTTGTGCCAGCAGCTTGCATGATATGAAGAAAATCAAGCTGCATTCAGACATTCATATCCTTTGTACGGGTTGTCTAAATGGTTAAGCTGGCTAATTGTGCATACAGCTTGCACATCTACATGCATAACTGTGAAATTGCTCTTTATTCATCTCCTCATGGTCCACTCTGGTTAAGCCATCCTCTTTAAAGTCAGCTTTGGAATCCCATGCTGCACGTCTAACAAAGCCTGCATGTTTTCTTGAAGCATCTTCCTTCCTTTTCTCTCTTTTTCCTCCCTTGTTCCTTCAATTCGTCAAATATTAATTTTCTTACTGAATCTCACTCCCTAGTGCATTTTTTATCTGCATGTTTCACAATGCAAGAGCATGGAACTCTCTCCCTTTAGATGGTTTCCTCTTAGTCCTGCTTTAAGCTTTAATTATTAAAAGCTTATATCTTTCCTTTTCCATTTCCCTTCTGATGTTCTATCAGGAGGGAAATATTGTGGTGTTGTTTTTTGTCATAACAATGAACATGTTCACTTATTGAAAAACAGGATATGCTGTACCCAAGGAGGGGAAAGGAGCACATACACTGAGGACTATTCCTTGGGTTCAGTGTTGGTCCGAGGAGAGCAGCAATGAATCCAAGGAAATTTGGACACTTCTGGACACTTCTTCCATAGACCCTGGGGACATTGGGAGGGGTTGTATGGTTTCCATACAATTTTTGGTTGTATGGAAGCAAGGTAAAAGAGAAACCTGGGTAGAAGTGGTTCTTTGAAAACAAGGTAGGAGGAAAACCTACCCAGGTTTTCCTCCTACCTTGCTTCCACACAATCACTTCAACCCAGGCATGGGTATAGGGTCCATTGGACGGGGTGGGGACAAATGTCCCCTGGACCGGAGGGTCAGGGAGCCCACAAGGCTTGGGGTGCACGCCACTGACACCTCCCTTTCCTCGCTGGGTGCTGGTGCCCTACAGCTGGGGTGCTCTTTCCAAGCATGATGGGAAGAGAAAAAACACTGGGGCTGGGCTTCCTCTCTCCTCCCTTCCCCCATGCTTTCTCCTCTCAGGCAGTAGACTGCCCCTTGCTACCCTCAACACGCCTGGTGCTGGGTTGAGCTTCCCGTCACCTCCCTCCCCCTGCACTTCCTCCTCCCAGGCAGCAGACCATCCCCACCAGCCTCACCACTCCTGCTGCCGCCTGCCTATCCCTGATCCTCTGCTGCCACACCCAGCAGAAGACAGCGACCCCCGGTGGCTTCTCACCCAGCCCTGCTTCACACAGTTGAGACGGCACTGCTGCTGGCGACCCTCCCACTCTGCACAGAAGGTGAGCCAGTGGAGGGAAAGGCTTGGGGAGGTTAGGTTGCCCCACCCCTTGCATCTGATGTCAGATGCAGGGGGTGTGGCTTGGGTTCAGGGACATGCTTGTGCTTTGAGTGCACGATGGAGGCCCCGTAGCTCCAATTTGTCCCCTGGTCGTCGGGAACCTCACTACGCCCCTGGATCCAGGTCTTCCTCCTACCTTGCTTCCACACAACCAAAAACTGAGAGCACACACAGCTCCCAAACCCTGCTAGAACACCGTTTTTGATTGTGCGAATGACCTCAGAGTCTAGTTTAGCAATTGTAAAGGTTTCCTTTTCACAATTATTCCTTTCTATGTTGTTGACCCTACAAGTGCAAAGTTTTCTTTCTTCTTCCAAGTCTCCTTCCCTTGTCTCGTGTTCTCATTTAGATTAAAACCAGAGAATTAATCATATTGGTTGAATATCAGAGCAAGGAAGTTGTCATGGCCCAGACCTCTGAGTCAGAAGAGTCAGAGGAGGAGCGGGGGGACTTGGTTGGGAGAACAGGCTGAGAAGCACAGCAAGAGGATTTGGCTGTGAGAACAGACTCTGAAGCTGAGGTGGAACAGCAGCAGGCAGGGGAATCTGAACAGCTGGCAGAGATGAGGGCTGAGGAGACTGATCAGGAGGAAGCTGGAATTTCATCTGTGTTAAGAAGACATCTCAAGAGAAAGGCTCTGTGGGAGGCACGCAGGCATAAGATCTCAAGGGAGAGGGAACAGAAATGCTGAGTCAGGACAGCCTGATTGGCTGCCGGTTATCTTGCAAATGCTGTTCCTGAGATGGTACTGTCAGCAACGTTGCCTACCACAGACAGTGCTCCTTGTACTTATAATTGTTCAACCTTTCTTGTTTTAGCCTGTCCTTGTTCTGTTCCTTCCTGGCTCCTTTATTTCAGTTATTGCTCAGATATCGTAAGGGGGAGGTACCTAGTTTAGTTTCAAGGGGACTTAATTTTGTTTCTACTACCTTAACTTTGAGAGCCATTCTTCGCATTCGTCTATGCAACTAAGCTGCTACTTTCTTATCTTCAGAATTTCTATCTTGACTCACTGAAGTGGAGCTGGATGGACCATAAATCCTGTCATGTCAGCCATGCCAACATATCTACAACAGAAGTGCTGGTGCAGTGAGAGAAGGACACTTCCAGAGCACTTCCAGAGTAATTGCACTGGTTCTCCACAAAAGGGGCCATTTTTGATTACTTCCCTTTCCCCAGGAAGCCCTCTGTGCCACCCAAAAATATGCACAATCCTCAGGGATATATTTTCAGGTGGCACAGAGGGCTTCGGTGCAGTTATTCTGGAAGTGCTATTTTTCGGCTCTTCTTGCTGCATCGGCACTTCCTTGCTTAGGTTGTTGGTCATTATTCTGCTGCAGGAAAAAGCAAATGTGCCTTTCACGAGTTAAAGACTATGACATTTATTGAAATATATACTTCAATCATTTTTTGACTAGAGTCTGAGGAAATGGGTTTTAGTCCAGAAAAGCATGTTAATTAATTGATTGATTGATTGATTGATTGATTAATAAATTACACTTCTATACTGCTGCTTATCTGAGACCTCCAGACAGTGAACAACAAATGAAAAACAACAATAATAAGAATTTCAATAAAAGCATACTGAAAATAAAACAAATATAGCAGTAGGCAGCTAAAAGAAAATCAAAGGGCTACTCACTCTCCAAAGGCCTGGATAAAAAGAGTAGTTTTCAATTTCCTCCAGAAGCCTGGGAGTAAGGGAGCCACATGGACCAGGAGAGCTGGTCTTGTGGTAGCAAGCATGACTTGTCCCCATAGCTAAGCAGGGTCTGCCCTGGTTGCATATGAATGGGAGACTAGAAGTGTGAGCACTGCAAGATATTCCCCTTAGGGGACAAAGCTGCTCTGGGAAGAGCAGAAGGTTTCAAGTGCCCTCTCTGGCTTCTCCAAGATAGGGCTGAGAGAGATTCCTGCCTGCAACCTTGGAGAAGCTGCTGCCAGTCTGTGAAGACAATACTGAGCTAGATAGACCAATGGTCTGACTCAGTATATGGCAGTTTCCTATGTTTCCTATGTTATCTGAGAATGATTTCCACAGCCTGGGGGGCAATCACTAAGAAGGCCCTGTCCTATATGCCCAACAAACAGGCTTCAGTAGTTGTTGGCACTTGGAACAAAGCCCTCCCAGCTCACCAGAAGGGCAGCTCCAGAAATCAATCTGACTGCTGCATTCTGCACCATCCATAGTTCCCATATACTTTTCAAAGGCAGCCCCACATATAGTAGATTGCAATAATCCAAATGCAATATGACTAAGGCATGGGTGACAGAGGTCAGATCAGCTTTCTTGAGGAATGGTGTAGCTGGCACACAAGCCAAAGCTGAGCAACACACTCTTGGTCACTGCTGCCACCTGATTCTCTAGCAACAGCACCAAGTCCAGGAGGACCCCCTTGAGAGGGAGTGCCACCCTATCTAGAACTGGCTGAAACCTCCAACTCTGGTCAGACCTTTTGGTCATTAAGCTATCACCAGATGCTTAATTGCTTTATTTCTATTGTGGGCTTGGAGGCAGGAGCTTGTGAAATTGTGTGAATACACATCTCTAGTTCAACATGTTATAGCATTATTTGCTAAGGACACTTTAGAAAGGCTGTTTGCTGTTTTTGCTGCAAGTTGTTTTATTATGCTGTCTATTTATAGTCTGTTTCTGTAGCTGGCCATGGACTAAAATAAAGTTATATAATATAATGTAACATCTCTAGTGATTTTAATCACTATTACACATAATAAATGGTGGTGAGCTGTTTCTTTTTCATTCAGGCTACAATGTTTATGACTAGAGATGAGGAAAGTTTCTCTTCTTCTGTTTGGCATATTTCACTTTTGAAGTCATTTTTTAACTATTTAAGATTTGACTGTATTTATTGTTTATTTGTTGTTATCTGTCCTGAGCCCTAAACAATTCAAGCATTAAAATATCATCATTGTCTAATTGAACTTGGCTCCTCTTTGGTATGTGTATAGCTCTAAGTTTTTTAGTCTACTTTCCAGTAGGTTAATGAGATCACCCAGCATTCTGTGTGTGTGTCCGTGTGTCCCCCACCCCCATCAACTTCGTAACACCTGGACCAATATGAACCAAATTGGGTACAGTTGTAGGGACACATAGAGACAACTTAATGGCGTAGATTGGAATGATGCCATCCACCCCAATCCAAGATGGTGGACGTGTAAACTAGGGGTGTGCAATTCAGATTTTTGGTGATTCGGTTTGGGATCTGAACCAAATCACCCCTGTTCTGTTTTGTGCCTGAATATGGGCCACCCGAATCACCCTTGATTCGGTTCAGATTCGGATTTAATCTGAATCTGAATCTGAATCTGAATCAATTCAGGGGGGAAAGGGTGCCAGGGGCAAATTTTTGGGGTGGGGTGGTAGTGCCCAATGGGTGGTGTCTACCACCCCAATTTCAGGGGAATTGGGCAAAGGGCTGATTTTTTGTGGAATTTTTGAAGTTTTAGTGACTTTGGAGCAGTTTGGGGGCATAGCATGGGATCTGGGCAAAAGGAGTGGGGTGGGGTGGTAGTGCCTAATGGGTGCAGGCTACCACCCCAATTTCAGAGGGATTGGGCAAAGGGCTGATTTTGGGGAAATTTCTGAAATTTTCATGTCTTTGGGGCAGATTGGGGCAGAAAGTGGGGCCTGGGGCAGAATAGTGGGGTGGGGTGGTACTGCCTAATGGGTGGAGGCTACCACCCCAATTTCAGGGGGATTGGAAAAGGGGCAATCTTCTGAGGTGTGAATTCTCATTCTATCATAGCAAATGAGATTTTTTTCAATTAAACATCTCTCATGACCCCACTTTCACTTTTTCACACTCTCAATTACTATGAATATGAGGAAGTAATCAATTTAGCACACTTCACCTTATGAAGACAAACCTCAGAAATTCACCAAAATTTACCCCTTGCCCAATCACTCTGAAATTGGGGATGGGTGGTAGCCTCCACCCATTAGGCACTATCTACCAGCCCACCCCACTCCTTTGGGGCAGATCCACTTTCTGCCCCCAATCTGCCCCAAAGACACCAAAACTTCAAATATTCCCAAAAAATCAGCCCTCTGCCCAATCCCCCTGAAATTGGGGTGGTAGCCTCCACCCATTAGGCACTACCACCCCACCCCACTCTTTTGGGGCAGATCCACTTTCTGCCCCCAAACTGCCCCAAAGTCACTAAAACTTCAAAAATTCTCAAAAAATCAGCCCTTTGTCCAAACCCCCTGAAATTGGGGTGGTAGCCTCCACCCATTAGGCACTACCACCCCACCCCACTATTCTGCCCCAGGCCCCACTTTCTGCCCCAATCTGCCCCAAAGACATGAAAACTTCAGAAATTCCCCAAAAATCAGCCCTTTGCCCAATCCCCCTGAAATTGGGGTGGTAGCCTGCACCCATTAGCCACTACTACCCCACCCCACTCCTTTTGCCCAGATCCCATGCTATGCCGCCGAACTGCCCCAAAGTCACTAAAACTTCAAAAAATCCCCCAAAATCAACCATGAACCGAATCACCCGAATTTTTCATGCCCGAAATTTGGGTGATTCAGCTAGGGCCTGAAAAATATCGGGGGACATCCGGGGTTATTCGGTTCGGCCCTGAATCACCCAAAATTGCTCGTTTCGGGCACAGATCATTCTGTGCCTGAAATTTTTTGCACATCCCTAGTGTAAACTTTAGAGGCGCAAGTGGGCTAACTTGTGAACCACCTAACCGATTTGTACCAAACTTGCTACAGCTGTAGGGACACATAGGCATGCCCTAATGGCATGCTGTGTGATGATGTCATCCACTCCAATTAAAAATGGTGATTTGGTTCAAATTGATTAGACTATCCACAAGATAGTGTACTTGCACCTCAAAAGTGTTTGTGTCTGCCATCTTGAATTGGGGTGGAAGACACTGTCACCATCTCCACCCTTGAGGTGTCTCTATGTGTCCCTACAGCTGTAGCAAATTTGGTTCAAATTGGTTAAGCAGTTCACAAGTTAGCTTACTTATGCCTCAAAAGTTTATGTGACCATCATCTTGAATCTCCACCCCAATTCAAGATGGCAGACACAAACACTTTTGAGTACACTGTCTTGTGGACAGTCTAACCAATTTGAACCAAATTTGCTACAGCTTAATAGGCACATAGGGATGCCCCAATGGTATAATTTGTGGTGATGTCTCCCACCCCGATCCAAGATGGTGGATGCATAAACTTTCGAGGTTCAAGTGCACTAACTTGAGGACTGTCTTACTGATTTGAATCAAATTTGGAATAGCTGTAGTGAGTGACACACAGGGACACCACAATGCTGCAGTTTGTAATGATGACATCCACTGTGATCCAAGATGGCAGACACATGAACATTTGAGGTGCAAGAGATCTAACTTGTGGACCTTGAGCGCACCAAATTTATTCCAGATGTAGATACAGTGAAAGGAAAGTAGGCTGATTAGTTCTTACTAGTAAAACTTGTTTAAATTACCTTGCAGAACTGCCACATTGTTGCCACACTGAAGATAACTGATGCCGGCATAAGTTTTATTTATTTATTTATTTATTTATTTATTTGATTTATACACCGCCCTTCCAAAATGGCTCAGGGCAGTTTACAACAGAGTAAAAACAATTAAAAACAGTTAAACATTCAAACAGTTAAAAACCCTGGAAAACCATGGCAAATATTTAAAACAATTTAAAATAGTTTACAACTGTTTAAAAACGCTTGAAGGCCAGGCCAAACAGGTTTTAAGAGCTCTCTTGAAAGATAGTAATGAACTCAAATTACGGATTTCTGCCAGGAGTGCATTCCATTGCCCAGGAGCAGCTACAGAGATAGCTTTATTCATCTCAGTTCTTCCTTCAGGTATGCAGCTGAGTATAATGTGGCAGAGATGAGATAGCGGTCGCCTAAGTGCCATCATGGCATTTAGAAACAAGTTCTGTAATTCATTTAAGAATGCATTTAATTTATAACATTAAAAATCAAAGCAAATAAAATCAATATATTAATAATGACCACAACCAAATGCACACTTACCTACAAGTAAGTCCCATTGTATATCATAGGACATACTTCAAAGTAAACATGCAAAGGATCGATTGTGCTGCACACCTTTAATTGAGAGTCTTTCTTACCATCAGTAGCAGCTTTTTTTAGGGATGTTCATGAAACATCTCATGCACATCAGGGTGTGATGGTGGAGAGCAGGTGCTTTAAAAGGAGGGAGGCAGGTCTTACTTGCCCCTCCATCACTCCTCTGCCACCTCCCCCCCCCCCGGAGTGCTGTCAGTATTAAACGTCATGCTGCATGGCTGCAGAGCGCTCCCTGGAGCCCATGGGTGGTGTCGGTACATAACTGGCATGGGTGCATGCACAGATGCCATTTATGAAGTTAGCAACACCATGTTGACCATGCAGATGGAGTCCACACGTGCAAATGCAATTTACATGCTGATATCACCCGTGGGCTGCTGGGAATAACACTGTAGCTGTGTGGTGCCGCATTTAGTACCAACAGCACCGTGGTAGGGCGACGGGGGGTGGTGGACGGGTGACAGAGGGGCAGGTAAGACCTGCCTTCTCCCTTTTAAAGTGCTTGCTTGCCACAACAATTCAGCTGGGGCTGCTCAAAGCATTTTGGCACCTCTGATTAGAGGTGCCAAAATGCTTTGTGCACATCCTTCAGCTTTTATTTATTCAGTTGTGAACTATCTTATATTTCCTTTAGGAAATAAAAGGCATCAGTACTGATGCCCTGGTTATTTTCTAATGTATTTAAATTTAATTAACTGATTAAGTGGTTAAAAGGCAAGTAGTCAATTAGCTAAAACATCTATAGTCATTCAGAAGCCCTAGAATTAATTTTATATTGATCTTTGGAGATAAACCTACTTCCCACAGTGATGATATGTACCAACTATGATCTCATAGTAAAAATATGTACTTCCCTAAAGTTTGTGAGGACACAATAATAAGCAAAAGTAGAAAAATTGTGATGGCCTTTCTTGTAGAGAGGCATTGGGGTGAAAAATATACTTGTGGTGACCTTAACACATTAGTGTAGCAGCTGCATTGTTGCTGCTGCACTAGTTTGTCATCTTGAAATCGAATAAATAAATTCATCACCACCACCATCATCATCATCATCATCATCATCATCATCATCATCATCATCATCTTGCACTTAGCACCTGATAACAGGGCTGCACAGAACTGCTGTATCATGTTGACAACCATGGGACAAACAGAGTTTCATTCTGTTCTTTTCCATGGTGACCAACTGGTTTGTTTAATGATATAGGAGCTGGGTAGGCTGGCACAAAATTAGATAGCCATAAGTAGTATCAGGGTGGTAGAGGAGCTTTCTGACACATCATGCAATGCCGGATGCCTCTTCCACTTGCAGAGCTTTGTGGTCTAGTTCTGGCAAACTGCACATGAGACAGTAAGCCTCTTTTCTTCTTAAAATCTGTAACACACTTCGTTTAATAAAGAGGCTGTCTGTTCTGTACTGCTTAGGAGCAAAGTAAATCAAGGGCTGCTTCCTTCCTTTTGCTTGGGAAGGTGGTGGCACATCAAAGGCCCTTTTAAAGTTCTCAAGGGGGTGGGCAGAACAATACGGTTCAGGTGGCCATGACACATACATGCATGGGCCTTCTCTGAGGTGGCACACTCCATTTGATACTCCCTGCCACTTGAGGTCTGATTGGCTGCCTCCTTGCCTCTGTTCCAGCAGAGGCTGAAGACACTGCTGTTTCTGCAGACAACTTCTGACCTCCTTTAAATGTTTGGATTTGGAATTTTTATTTTATTGCATTTGCTATATTATTGCTGTTTTAATGTGATGAACCACTTTGGGCTCTCTCTTGAGGAGAAAAGTGGGACAGAAATATTTTAAATAAGTAAGTAAGTAAGCAAGCAATTAAGTTTGAAGGCAAAGTCTTCTATGAGAAAAATGTTCCACCACAAAATAGATTCCCATATCTAGATAAGCAGTGTGTCAGCTAAAAAGCTAGAATAGAACATTGATCCTAATAGCCCTTGAGCCAATTTTCCAGATTCCACCCCTTGCCCCACCCAGACAGACAGCCATACAGATAAGTGTTGCTACCTCCATCGATAACATGCTATGGAAGTTGTTACGTTTAGCAATGTATTTGTTTGAAGACTGATTGGATGCTATTCCTCTGAAAGCATAATTGAACCATTTTCCTTTTTTAAAAAAGTCTTTTAACATTATGTAATGGGAATAGAGTGAAACAATTAGAGAGACTAGCAGACCATTTCCCCCCACCAACATTTACTGTTATGTTCCCATACGTGCAAGCAGTTTGTCGAGACTAGATAAGCAGTGTAATACAATAAGTCCTAGAATTATAAGATTGTCCTCTTTGTCTGAAGCAATGACACTAGCAGCAGAACAAGGAACTTCTGCATAGATAATGATTTTTGAACAAATTAGGTTGAATAAAATTCCATTACCAGAGGTGCCTTTGAGATGTCAAGCCATTGTAAAGTATGTCATGTAGATAAGGATGAATAGTAAAAATTTCATTAGTGAATATTTAGTCAATAAAACCACTGAATTTGATTCCAGCTTGGTTAACTTATGAGGTCATTGGGAGTTCGGAGACACCTCTGGCAAAGCATCACAGATGCTTCATTATATATTACTGGTATCTTATACTTTGGAATCACCTATCTGTGTAGTGATTCTTATTTTTGGATTGTATAAACTTGTGATTTCTTGTTGAAGCATGAGGTGCTAAGGGATTACTAAGGTAACATATAAGAAATTCTTCATCATCTTGCGCCTTCAGCGCCTGATAACAGGGCTGCACAGAAAATGGCTGCACAGGGCTGCCAATCCAGGAAAGACAGAACAAATGGATTTGGCTCTGTTTAAGAAGCATCCCACCCCCCACCCCCCAGATGAGTGCTCAAATGTTGCTGGGAGTATGGACCCAGACAATCTGAGTAGCATGGTGCAACATGGCCCTCTGTAGGCTGGAACAACATGCCCTGGCCTCCATATACCCCGCAATGCACTGAGTGACATGGGGGATTCCCCCAAGGAACTGGCGTTCTAGGAGCCCATCTCTGTGTCCGCTGGGGTTGAACGCAGCCCCACAAACAAATGATCCTGGAGGTTAAGGGCTAATCATGTGAACATAACTGGCACCTACCGGTTCGAAGGTGAGGGGGGATATCTTTAAGGATGGGGGAGGGTGCTCCTATGTCTCCTGCCACGTTTCCACTGCTGGTACTGTCTTTTAAAATGGTCCAGTGGCTCAGCAGCATACCTCCTTGCCGCCCTGGTGACTTCTCAGACCAGAAGTGCCCATGGGCACGTGCCCATTGCACTTCCAGCCACTTCCAGTCCAAGGGCAGCAAGGAGGGATGCTGCTGCCCTGGCAGACTGTTTTAAAAGACAGCATTGGTGGGGGAAATGCAGCAGGAGGGGTAAGAACACCCTCTCCCATCCATAAAGATATCCAGCTTCAAACCAGCTGAACCGCTGGGCATTCGAATTGGTCCAGAGGCCTGTAAAAGGGCCCTAACCCTAACCTGTAAAAGGGCCTCCAAACCAGCTCATGCTCATCCTAATAAGGGCTCGCTCGTGCCTTTAACCCAGGCTAAAAGCCGAGTTGAAAAGCTGGGCTTGGCAGCGCTGCCTGACAGGATCGGGCCTGATCATGCCAGTCCTCACGTGCAACCTAACCTAGGCTCAGTTTCCCTAGCCTGGGTTAGGCTGCATGTGAGAACAACCTCAAAGTGTCTTTCACCAGCTTTGTTTGTCCACCAGCTGCTCTCTCTTTGAGAACGGTAATGGCCATTGTCATTTACTGGACTGCTGAAACATGCTGTATGGGGTCACCATGCAAAGCACCCCTGGAGTCATGTTTTCTGTTTTAAGTTCAGTTTTATGGATTGTTATTGTAAATTGCATAAGAAACTTGGCTAGAATCAGAATGGTAGGATATACATTTCAAATAAAAATAAATGTAAAACAAAATAATAAATATCATGACAGTGGGGATAGTAGGGTCAAGTAGCCTTTCTACAGACAAGCAGGGGCATTTTTAAATTGAGTGTCTTGGCATGCTGCTGAACATTTACTGAGCCTCTAAATCTTGATCCCATTTATCAGTTACCCATTGTGATGTATGGTATCAGTGACTGACATCCAGACTATGGATGTAAGCACCCATGCTGCCAGGGAAGCAATTAACTCAGTGCAATTAACTCAGATCCACTGCTCATGCAGTGCAGAAAGATGACAGATTTCAACTTCCCATCACCTAGATGCACTCTGTGCCACCCAAAAATATATCCCTGAGGGTTAAGCAGACCTCGGGGACATAGTTTTGGGTGACACAGCATGCTTCTTGGGGGAAGGGGTTGTCAAAATTCACCACTTCTCTGTGCAAACACTGGTGCAACATTAGTCTGGAATTCTTCAGAAGTATTGGTGCTTTACTCATAACAGCAGTGTTTTGTTAGTGTGGATGTCAGCCAGTGTGACAATAGCTCAAATGTGAAATTGCTGGTCTCCTAACAAAAATATGTAACTTGTCCCTACAACCAGGCTCTGTACCAGAGGACTGGAAAGTAGCTAATATATTTCTGATTTTCAAAAAAGAATCCAGGGAGGTTCCAAGAAACTACAGGCCAGTTGGCTTAACTTCGCTGCTGGGTAAATTGTTGGAAAGCATATTTAAGGACAAAACAACAACAACATATAGAAGAACTGGCTTTGCTGACAGGCGTTGCTGAAGCAGACAGGCATTGCTGAAGGAGCACCAGCATGGTTTCTGCAAGCCCATGACTTGCCTTTTTAACATTTTGGAGTTCTTTGAGAATGTCAACATTAGGGATGTGCACGGAATGTTTCATGCACATTCGGAGCATGGTGAGTGGCACTTTAAACGTAGGGAGGGAGGTCTTACCTGCCCCTCCATAGCTCCTCTGCTGCCCTCCCTCATCTCAGCACAGCTCTGTCCATAACAAACAGCCCTGCTCCCATAGACTGTCATGGGAAAAACAATTGTACGAATGATTCTAACCTTTGTAGGTATAGACATATCATGGCATCTAAATATCCTTTCCAAGGCCTTCATTGCAACCCCACCAAGTACTAGAGTTTTTGTATAAGGGTCCACATTTGGAGTATTACATATGGTATGGGTGTGCACGGAACTGCTCCAGGCAGTTAAGCTTGTGTTCAAATTGAACTTGAACCGAACTGCCCAGTCCATGAGCCAGATCATTAGAACTGGCCAGTTCGGTTCTGGCACTAGAACCGGATCAAGTCAGTTTGGACTTGGTTTGACCTGATTCTGCATGCTTGTAAAGGGGAATCCAGTAAGGATTCACCTATACAAACAAAGGGGAGACCTATGGGGTTGGAAAGGGGGGGCAGGTTGGAGGTCACCTTATGTGCCCCAGCAGCAGTGCAGCTCCTTGCTGCAGGCAGTGGGCTTCTGGCAACTTCTCTAGGCTCTGCCAGCACTCCCCCCATCAGTGTGGGCTGGCAGGGTGTCCCGCCTGCGCTGATGGTAGGAGCGTGGAGTACCGGCAAGTCCTAGGGGAGCTGCTGCAGCCCATCGCTGCTGCTGCAACTGCTGCTGAGAAGCCGCACCACCACTGCAGTGTGCACACGCCACCACTGCCCGCCCACCCCACTCATGCTTTTCTAACTCCATAGTTTTCCACCTTTGCTTGTAAAGGGGGATCCTTACCAGATTCCCCTTTGCAAGCATGCAGAACCGGTCGAACCAGGACAAATCAATTTGATTTGAACTTAACCTGGTTTGGCTCTAACTCAGATCAGCCCCTTTTTTTTGAAGGGATGATCCAGTTTGAGCTAAAACCAGTCAAACCAGGCCAGTTTGAATCGAAACCAGTTTGATTTGAACTAGTTTTGCACATCCCTAGCATACAGTTCTGACCACCATATCTTAAGAAGGACATTGTTGAACTGGAAGAATGCAACCAAGATGATCAGGGGCCTAGAGCACCTTCCTTATGAATCATGACTACAGCATATGGGGCTTTTTATTTTGGAAAAGAGACTACTATGGGGAGACATGATAGAGGTGTGTAAAATTATGCATGGAATAGGGTAAGTGGACAGATAGAAATTTTTCTCCCTCTCTCAGAACACTAGAACCAGGGGTCATCCCATGAAACTGGAGGCCATGAAATTTAGGACTGACAATAGAAAGTAATTTTTCACATAGTGCATAATTAATCTATGGCATTTTCTGCCATGGGATGGCTACTAGCTTGGATGGCTTTAAAAGGGGCTCAGACAAATTCATGGAAGACAAGTCTTTCAACGGCTACTGATCCGGGGGCTATAGGCCACCTCCAGTCTCGGAGGCAAGAGATCTCTAAATAACAGTTGCAAGGGAGCAAGAGCAAGAGAGAGGGCATGCCCTCACCTTTTGCCTCTGGGCTTCTCAGAGGCATCTGATGAGCCATTGTACAAAACAGGATTCTGGACTGGGAATCTTCTTTGAAGATTCTGGGAAGCCTTAAGACTGATCCAGCAGGGTAGGGATGTGCAAGCCTGCTTGAGGTCAAGCCGGTTTACCGTCAAACTGGACTGGTTTGGGTCAACCTTGAGCTGAACCTCCACCAAGCTGGTTCAGAGCTCTAAATATAAAAATAAATAAAAATAAAAAATTGGTCTGCTGCCCTCTGGGGGGGTGGGTGTCCAGAGGTTCCTCCTCCACATGCCACCCGCCAGTCTTCTATGGGCCAGTCTGGCCTGTTTCCAGGCTGTTTCAGCCCTCTCCTTGGGCGTAGTGGACATTTTGGAGGCTGCTGGCCATGTGCCCTGGCCCATAGAAGACCGGGGGACCAGCAGGGCGAGGGGAAACCTGCAGAGCACCCCACCCTGCAGCCATGGCAGCACCCCCCAGACGCTGCCAGACCCACCTGAAACATTTTTTTTTTACTTGAGCTGAGCTGAGCCTGGGTTCTAGCTCGGCGGCACAAAACTGAACATGCCCAGTCCGTTTTGAGTCCAGTCTTGATTTGAACTGAACTAGGGAAATTGGTTTTGTGCTCACTCCTACAGCATGGCTGTTCTTATGTTCATATCTTAAATGATGGGATTAGCTGCTGCCGTCACACTCAATTAAGTTTTGGTCAATGGACTTCATCTAAGTCAATAAACTTAAGAAGGCCATTGTATATATGGAACTCTCACAATTTATGTAGTACATATTAGACAAGAGGATGTGTGCATGAAGCTGTAAGTTACACTGAAGTGCATGGGCACTGGTATTCCTACCATGAATTACTGCACCCAGAGCTAGAGAATCAGAACTATGGTACAGGGCAACTTAAATGATCCAAAGAAAGTGTTTTGAACATTGCTTGGTATGATTAATAAGAATTACACATTTTAATAATTGAAAGTGGTCACTCTCTCTCTAGCAAAGCCATTCACTGAAATAATATATCTACTCAGAACAGTTTTCATAATCCCATTTCCCCCCGTGAAATATGCTTCACGCTGATTACATAAGATATTTTTTTAGTACTCCCCCTTTGTGTGTTTGTGTGTATCCATAATGATTTCCATCTGGTGTAATTCACTGTGGTTTTTATCGATTATACAGCGATACAGTGATTGAAGGTTTGCCCTAATATTCTGCTCAGTGATATAATGTGAATCCTTTGTTTGCTCATAGGACTGCTGCTGTACTAGGATTACGAATCATTAGATCATAAGATCAGGCTCTTTGGGAAATGCTTCCAACTCTATTATATTCTACACTTTAATTAATCAAAAGTTACACATATAGATGGTTTATAGGCAGCACAGTTTATTTTAAAGCATTTTTTTAAAATCAGATTAGTTGCAGGGGAAAATCTGGATGCATAATAATCCCAAAACAAGTTCCCTGGTTTCTATTTTTAGTTGTAACTCTGTGGCAAGAGTAGTGTGTAAACAATCAGATGTCTTGCTCATGAGTCCAGGTGGTGGGAGAGGTGTCATTTTTATTATTTCAAAGGTGTTTAAATAGACTATTGAAGGTTATTTCTCTTGGCCGACATCCGGACAACATTCTTAGGCAGGAAAAAATGATGGCACACCTGGTCAAAGCAGTCCAGAAACCCCCAACACACTCCTGTCCCTATGTTGGCTTGCTGACTAGGGATTATCACTCTCATAAGAGGGCCAGTCCACTGGGGAGGACCAGGGGCTCCTTGAGCTCCAGGTGTCTGTCGGACAGTGCTTTCATGGGATAGCCCATCCAATTATAGGGGTCCCTGCAGATGTCTGTTAAAAAATAGAACTCTAATCCTCACCTTCCCCATTACACTCAGTCTGTACAGACTCCCAAGGAGTCTGGGCCAGTCCATGTGTGTGGCTGCTTCCCTGTGGGCTCAGTCTGGCAAGATCGGGGATAGCTCCTAGCACATATTCAAAATGCCTAGGCTTGGATTTGCATTGTGGCGTATGCAGATCAGCCACCACAGGGAATCACAGCTGAGGGTAGCCCTTATTTTCAATGATCCCCGACAAGCTAGTTGACCTTAATAGGCTAAAAAAAAAAAAAAGCATATGTGCCAAGTGGTGACCAGACTGCCAGAGTGAGTGCTTTCACTCCTGCTGTCCTCCAGTCACCACAACCTGAAAATATGTTGGTGTGGTACCCTTTCCTGAGGCTTGCATAGATATCACAATGGGGCTGGATGATGACAGCTCTCCAGCCCACATATGTGTCTCGATGGCCTTTCACTCCCATGACAGTCTGGAGTGCGGTCTGGTCTGGAGCATTACCCATCTTCATCAAACAGGACTGAATAATGCTCCAGATGGATGGTTCTTCTCATGCGTAATGCCATAGAATGTGTGCTTGCTCCAAAAGGGAAGAGGCTCCTTCCCTACTAATTTGTACAAAAAATAGAGCAGATCCACTCATGAATTCCAGGGCTTGCCTTTCAACCCAGACCCTGGGTAGCACTCCCCTGACGTGTTTTCTTCATTGGGAAACAACTGGGTTGTCTGGTTCATGGTGCCGCCAGGACTTAACATGCTTGTAGAAATACTTCTTCATCGCTTTATACTTGATTGGTGTAGAGCTCTCCACAAAGTGCCCATCTTGTCACCCCATCCTTTTTTCCCTGCAAATTGACAAAGGAGGAGAAGATGGGACACAGTGGAGAGTGGGCATCCCCCAATGCAGCTTTCCCCTTTTGAAATTCTGTAGGGCTTGGAATGTGGCAATGCAACAATTGCCGGGCTACAGCTGGAGGAGTGAAGAAACAGCAGGGGTGTGTGTGTGTCAGGGTAAGTGCTCGGAAAGGTGGCCAGCAAGAAGTGCAGCAGGCACCAAGGATCACTTGGTGATCCAAGCTGGCACGTTTCTGGGCTGGTCTGAGCCACCTTCTCTATAGTTTCAGGATGAGCTGCAGCATGAAACCCTGGTTACAACAGTGGCAGATTTCAGATAACACAATAGAGCCTCTAAACCTGAGGTATGAGCAGTGAAACTCATTGCAAAATGAAGGTACAGTTCACATTTGTGGGAGTGAAACCTCGGGCCACTTTTGTGAGAAAAAATGTGTCATGCATTTGGATGATGGTGAAATCAAACCTTTGGCTCGTTTGCCTCCAGTTTGGCATTATGGGCGAAGGCAGCCGTAAGATAGATACCACCAATAAAGGGATGCTGTTCTAGGACTGTATAAGAAAAGTTGTTTTCCCCCTGCTAAATATAAGATAATCACACTTTAAAGATACCTCTTCGCTTAGGTAGCAGGGGTGCTAGAATGTTTTTTCCTCCCATTAGCTATAGAACAAAGTGCAGGTCACAAGCAATCCACAGCCTGGATGCCACTGACGAATACACAGACTTCTTGTTTAGCCTCTTATTCCATTTAGTGTGTAGGATGTCCCATTACCTTTGCTCAGCTCTTTCCATATATGCAAAACGATGGGTACATGGAGCCTCCCCCCCCCCCCCGCCCGCCCGAAGTAAATAGAAATGCCCATGCACGCAGCTGACTTTAAGTAAACATCAAAGCCTTGAAACAAACACTCAGACTTGGGGTCAGTGTGCAAGATCCAGGTGTATACAGTGGCTGAATGCAAGGCCTACTTTGTTTGGTTTTACAAGTAGCTAGAAAGTAAGAATTTGGTTGCAGGGTTCTCTACTCTGGAAGTTAGTAGCAAACTAACAATGGGAAATGTGCCTGGAATTCTAAGAATGTATTTTATAGTAATCTGAGAGTCATGGTCCAGACTGGAAGGGTTCCCTATGTTATGAATGAATCAAATATGTTGCAATGGTTGCATCATATAACTCCTATTAAGGTCTGTGTTTCAAGGCAGAGAAGAAAGGAAGGAAATGCTGCACCATTGTCCTATTGTGGTTTGCTTTCTGTATAAAGGTATGTGTAGCATAAAGATACATATCTGGGATACTAATCTTCTTTCTTGCACTGTGGCACCCTTCTCACCTAGTATAACTATTTCATTGTCCAATCCCCTACAAACTCTATGTGATCCATAACCTTTGCATATGAACTTTGTATAAGGTTATGTGATCCATAACCTTTGAGCCGGGTCTCACAATCAGTGAGACCCAGCTTTGGAGAGTGAGTGGGGAGAGCGGGCTAAGCCCGCTCTCCCCGCACACGAGCAGGGCGGGATCCCTGGGTGGCCAGATCGGCTGCCCACATGACTGCTGGCTCCGTGAAGAAGCCAGCAGGGGCTGGGGGTGATCTGGGGCCGGGGGGAGCAGGGGCCCCACACCACCCATGGAAGCAAGCATGCAGGGCATGCTGGTGAGACCCCCGGAGCCGGGAGGTGACTTTTTGCCTCCCCTCTGGGGTTCTCCTCGTGAGTTGCCATGGCGTGGAGCCGCGCAGCAGCTACTTACGATTAAAAAAACCTGGGTTTGCAGAGCGTTCGCTCCACAAACCCGGTTTTAGGGGAGAGGTACTTAGTCGGGTTAACCACCTGGCAGCCACCGGGCTTGCCTGCAAGCCCAGTGGCTCCCACAATCAGGCAAAAATCGGGCTAGGCTCCCCTAGCCCAATTTTGCCTGATCATGGGAATAGCCCCTTTGTCTGTTTTAATGTAAACTGCCCTGAGACATTTTTGGAAGGGTGGTATAGAAATGAAATGAAATAAAATAAAATAAATAAGTGGTTCAAAGAATATTATAGAAACTTAAAGACAAGTAGATGTAATTTAATGTGGCATCAGCTCTTTTTGGCAAGAGCCTGTTTTACCAGGTAGGTACTACTTGCAGGGCAGAAGTGATTGTTTAAACAACGTTGTGCAGTGAATGCAGAGGGATGATTTAAATGAACACCCCTCACCTGTAGTTAGAGGGCATGCCAATATCACATCAATATATCTTTTGGTGACATCAGGATGGGTGTGTTTTCACCACATCCCAATCCCCCTCAAATTTAGAGAAGGCTGTTCATTTGAAAGGGCCCATTGTAGTTTATCTTACAATAGAGAAACAAGCTGTAGCTTCATTGACCCCATTTGCAAGTTCCACCTATTTGGTGCTTCCTAATGCTTACACATATTCCCAAACGTCAAGACACAAATACAGTATAATGTGAAACTGTGTACTAAATGCCAGCAAAGAGGCAAGGAATTCCTTCAGCTTTGTAGTTGGTAGAGTTGGTAGGGCATCTGAGGCATGGCCCAAAACAGCTTTCAAAGGCTCCTTCACAGCCACTCTGACCAGTCAGAATCAAGCTGCCTTCACCTGATGGGTCAGTGCTGAAAAGACAGAACAGTGGTTTTGGCTGGCTAGTTGAACTTTTTTTTTTTTTTTTAAGGAAAAAAAAGGAGAAAAAAAGAAACCCATATGTTACCTCAGCTGGAATTCTTTCCATTGAAATCTCTGTAGATTGTAGGATGGTGAGATGAACACATTTCCCCACTGCTTCACAGAATCTGAAATGATTGCAGTTAGTGCAAGTTATGTTTGATGTCTTTCAGGTGCAGCTTTTCTGGAGTATTTTAAAGTCAAAAGTGGTGCCAGCTGAGTGACTCACAAAAGAAACATTCAGTCTTGGGTAAAGCACAGGATGCTGAGCATTCTCCACTGGCTAAACTTTGAAATGGATTTTAAAAAACAAAAACAAAAAAACCCTTTAATGTTTCGAGTGACTGCAGCCAGTTGCCTGCTTTGGTAAGCAAAGCTTCATATTCGAGCAAAATGGATAAAATAAAACCTGGGGAGAAAAGATCTCAAACTGGGACCAATTCACTAACATCTTATTCTGAGTTCCTCACTGTATGTGTAGTTTGGCCAAAAATGGTATAATAGATTTAATGGCCCACTAACTGAAGTGAATATAAGATTACTACACTAATTTATGGGATAAAATCAGTACTATACATTATAATCCTGGAAAACCAAAATATGGCCAATCCAAACATATTCCTGTAAGTAAACCCTCTTGATTCTCATAGTGCTTCAGGTCCAAGGCCCATCTAGTCCAGCATCCTGTGTCACACAGTGGCCCACCAGTTGCCGCTGGAAGCTACAGGCAGGAGTTCTTTCCTGCTATTACTCCCCTGCAACTGGTACTCAGAGGCATCCTGCCTCTAAGGCTGGAGGTGGCCTATAGCCCTCTGACTAGTAGTCAATGATAGACCTCTCCTCCATGAAGTTATCCAAACCCCTCTTAAAGCCATCCAGGTTGTTGGCTGTCACACATCTTGTGGTAGAGAATTCCACAAGTTGATTATGCATCGTGTGAAAAAAGTACTTCCTTTTGTTGGTCCTAAATTTCCTGGCAATCAGAAGGTGAATATGTTCATTCTCATGGATTTCCACAGACAGATGCTACAGAAGTAGAACTTTGTTTTGGACTCTTTAGCAACTGAAAAAGTGGATGCACAAACAATGCAGCTGGTCAATATTTTATTTCCCCCTCCACATTCTCTACAGTTGAAGATTACCTGGCAAAAGTGCAAGCAAAAATACTGTCTGCTTATGCAATTGCGAGGGGAGTTTCATTGATTTTCACCAATGCCCCTTCCCATTTCAGTTATCAATGACATCCCATGCCATTCCAGAGGATTCTCCAACTGTCACAAATTGCTTTCTTAAGGATTGCTTTCTCAGGAAGAGGGAGGCAGAAAGATCCATACCACGATTTCTTCATATATAAATTACAGTCCAAATCATTTGATTGTTTTTATTCTTTTAAATCTTTTATGGGAATGGCAGGGTGGTAACTATTAAACAAATGACATTGACAGTTTGGAGCATTGACATGCTCCAGTTTGGAAACTATTTGCAATCAATTTAAGAAATAAGATATATCATTCAGGTTCAATGCTCAGCTGTGAATGCTGCCTTTTAAAAATCCCCACATCTGATTCGGAATGTCTCCCCCGCCATGAGCATTAAGTATATTCTGATCTTGCCCTTCATCATGTTGTTGGGAATTTCCTTTTTATTGAATTCCAGTGTGTAACTTTAGAATGTTTTAAAGAAGATTGGAAACCATTCTTATTGTATTTAACGAACTATTTTCCTAATATTGATTTTACAACAGGGTTTGAAATTTAGTAATATTAGCAGGTTGAGTAGATCAAAATTGTGTTTGTAAGGTTTAAATCTATGTTTTGAATTATTATTATAGCAAGGGTTAATTATATAGTTGGTGATTCACAAGGAGGTGTGAGCGGGAAGTCCATATTTGTTTAATGTGTTGTGAATGATTATTGTTAAAATTAATAAAAATTTAATTTTAAAAAAAATTCCAGTGTGTAACAAGAGTCTCACCCATTAATCAGGCATGGAGCCAGCCGAACGGAGGCCTGTGCCCGGCCCAGTCCCAGCTGCCCCTCTAGTGATGCCCTGTGTCCATGATGTCATGTGCATGGGGGTCTGGCTCGGGCTCCAGAGAGCCCCAATAAAGCTCTCTCCCTCCCACTCCCAGGCTTTTGAAAGCTGAGGGATAGAAAGAGAAATAAAGGATATCAGGCAGCAAGCACTGCCTGAAATGACCAGGGGCAAGCTTGCTTGGAGCTCTCCGGAGCCTGGGAGTGGGCAGGGCAGCACTCGCTCAGGGCTCTCTGGAGCTCGAGGCCATGCCCCCATGCATGTGACATCATAAGCACAGGGGTTTTCAGCGGCCTTTTCCTTGGCAGCCCAGGTTCTTTTTACCCGTTCGCACAATGGTGGCTCTGCCCCTGCCATTAATATTGATTGATTAATTATTAAATTTATATACTACCTTTCATTAAAACAATCCCAAGGCGGTTTACACAGAATTAAAAACAAAATTATAAAAATGACAATTAAGATAATAAGCTAAAAATATAAAACAAATCTGATTAAAAATTTAAAATACAAGAATAAAAATAGTGCAAAATACAAAGAAGCAGAGACAATAATATAAAAGCCTGGGTAAAAAGCCAAGATTTAACATGCTTTCTAAAAGCTGTGATGGAGACTGAGGAGTGGATAGCCACTGGGAGAGCATTCCAGAGTCTGGGGGCAGCAACAGGGAAGGCCCTGTCCCGCGTGCATGACAACCGAGCCTCCCTCATTGTCGGCACCTGGAGCAGAGGCCCCTCAGATGATCTTGTCAAGTGGGCAGCAACCCTTGGAAACAGGAGGTCCCTCTGGTATCCCAGGCCCAGACCGTTAAGGGCTTTAAAAGTCAAAACCAGCATCTTGAATTGGACCCGGAAAAGAAACTGGTAGCCAGTGCAGCTCTTTCAAAACGGCTGTGACGTGCTCCCATCAGGCAGCTCCAAATAAAACCCTAGCTGCTGCATTTTTCACCAGCTGCAGTTTCCAGATATTCTTCAAGGGCAGCCCCACGTAGAGCACGTTACAGTAATCCGTTTGTGACATGACTAAGGCATGGGTAACTGTGGTCAGATATGCCTTCTTGAGAAAGGGAGGAAGCTGACATACTAGCCAAAGCCGTGCAAAGGTACTCCTGGCCACCGCCTCCACCTCAGCTTCCAAAAGCAGAGCCAGGTCCAGTAATACCCCCAAGCTGTGTACTTGCTCCTTCAAGGGGAGTGCAACCCCATCCAGAACCAGTAAAATCTCCTCATCCCGATTGGCTCTCCTACTGACCATCATTACCTCCATCTTGCCCTTATTCAATTTCAGTTTGTTAGCCCACATCCAACCCATCACGGCCTCCAGCCCCCCATTCAGGACATCTACTACCTCCCTAGGATCAGGTGACAAGGAGATAGAGCTGAGTGCCATCCGCATATTGCTGACAACTCAGTCCAAGTCCCCAGATGACTTCTCCCAGTGGTTTCATGTAGATATTAAACAGCATGGGGGACAAGACTGAACCCTTCGGGACCCCACAGGCCAATGGCCACAGAGCCAAGCAGTAGTCCCCCAGCACCAGCTTCTGGACCCTCTCCTCAAGAAAGAACCAGAACCACTCCAGCACAGTCCCTCCGATTCCCATACTCGAGACGCGGTCCAGAGGCGGATACCATGGTCGATGATATAGAACACCGCCGAGGGGTCCAGCAGAACCAACAGGGTCACACTCCCCCTGTCTAGTTCCCAGCGCAGATCATCCACTAGAGCGACCAAGGCAGTTTCAGTCCCATATCCGGGTCGGAAGCCAGATTGAAAAGGGTCCAGATAATCCGTATCATTCAAAGCCCTCTGCACAGCTGGGACGCCACCACACACTCTATCGCCTTGCCCATGAAGGGCAGGTTAGAGACCAGTATATAGTTGTCTGGGTTGGAGGGATCAAGGGGAGGCTTTTTAAATAATGGTCTTACCCCCGCCTCCTTGAGGCATGATGGCATCCTGCCCTCCCTTAATGAAGCATTAATAATCACCTCCAACCATCTACCTGTACCGTCCCTGGCAGCTTTTGTTAGCCATTAAGGGCAAGGGTCAAAAGCACACGATGTCGCCCGCACACTGCCCATGATCTTGTCCACATCCTCAGGCTGCACCAACTGAAAAGAGTCCAATACAGCAGGACCAGATGGTACCAAAGGCACATCTGTCAGAACTGCCAAAACTCTGGAGTCCAAATCAGCACCGATGCGAGTGACTTTATCTGCAAAGTGACACGCAAACTGATCAGCAGGCTGTAGATGATATTGTCCATTAAGGGCAAAGAAAAGAAGGAACTAGAAACAGTGGTGCCAGTGAACAGGAAAATAAAATGTGGAGAAACATTTGATGCTACAATCCATGCCTGTTTTTATCAGATAGGCACATATATGTTATTAGCCTTAAGCTGACAAACTAGCCCATTAGACTTGCATGGTCCCACAGAGGCAGTCTAGAGAATCCTGGTGGCCCCTGAGGAAGCCAAGTGTGTGGAAAGTTCTGCCAAAGGACATGGGCTTCTTGCCTGGAACATCTCAGGGACAGTTTTCCTGTACAACTTTTCCACAATCCATACAGCTGTAAAACTCTTCAGGTCGAAGAAATGCACACCTAGATTATGTTTCACAAGTAGCACACAGGTGTGCCTTGGCCATCATGTCCTACTATTATACCAAGGGAGGGCAATATGTCCCAGCGGCTTTTAAACTATTTGAGGCAAAAGTAGCGGTGCAGCTGCTATATGGTGCTCAATTGGGCCCTTACTCCAACCTTACCCGGATAGAGACAATACAATCTAAGTTTCTAAGATCAATGATACAAACCACAAAATGCGTCTCCAATACAGCATTAACACTGGAATTGGGAGTCACACGAGTGGAAACCCAAATGTGGATTACTACCCTTAACTACAGGTTGAAGGTGGTAGTCTCACCAATGGGCCTGGCCCCACTGATGCTTTAAGACATTTTTCAGGCACAGTGGAAGTCAGATGTTAAAGAAAAGCTCACTTCTTGTGGCTTTCCCCCTGAAGTGCTGCAATCCATGGGCCATAAGCAAGCAAAAAAGGCTGTTAAACAAATAATATTGGACATGGAACGGCAACAGGAGTTAAGCAAGGCCCCCAAATGACTTAAATTATGGAGACATGCCTTTAGCACCAAGCCAGCTGATTACTGTCAAGACCTAATCCTTTCCAAATATTGCAGAGCATTTGTGTTGGCCCACTTTGATGTGTTGCCCTCAGCAGTGCTATATGGCAGATATGGTGGGACTCCCTACCCTGAACGCTACTGCCCCTATAGTACACAGGCCATAGAGGATGTGGGTCATGGTTTATTATATTGTAACTTTTACAGGGATTCACATGAATCATTAATTTTACCCTTGATTAAGGATCTGCCAGGCAGAGGAGATGAAGCGTACATTTTATTTCTTTTATCATATCATCAAGCCCACATCACCCATAACGTGGCTAAATTTCTTTTAATAGCAAGGAATATACAACAACAACAACTAATGACCACTGTAGTGGAAAGATTTATCATGCCACTGTATATTTGTAAAGCTATGCTGCTGTTATACTCTATAACAGTATACTGTACATGCATGACATTCTGTTTTTTCTTCTTGCTTCTGTACTGGTCAAAGACTGCAATAAAGTTTATATATACAGCTTTAAACCTTGCTGCCTCCCCACAAAGCCATTTTAATTGAGCAGCTTCCCAGAGAGAGAGAAAGAGCTCTTCTCAAGTAACAGCCCAAGTATCTGATTTAGTTATATCTCTCAAATTGTCTCCATATGCAAAATAACCTTGATCCAAGCATACATGGATATGGCAGTTTGAGCTGCTCAAATATAGCCTCAGTTAGGTACTCCAAATGCCACACATCAGATGTTCAGCAAAGAGATATCATAGGAGTAGGACTAAATATAAAGTCACAGAAGAACAGAACTAAATACAAAGCCACCTAGCCTGCTGATTGGAGGTACAGTATTTATTTCTAGTATCTAACAAGGGATATGTGTACACAATGGCCCTACCTGGTGGACTGGAGAGGGGCATTGTGACTGTAGCAGCTGCAGATACATACAGTTTCCCATTCAGCTGGCCCTTAAGTGGATCAGGGAGGATGTTTCTAGGAGCGACATGGCATTTTTTGTTCCATTCTCAGACTGAGGTGGAGCCTCTCTCTGCAAAAGAAAGGTGGCTACCAACAGACAAAAGAAGCTTGTGCATTTCAATTTCAGTGCTAGTACTGACTGTGAGAAAGTGAGGACAAGTAATAAAACTAACCTTTCTTGTTGGAAACTTGTAATAATGCAGAATTCCAGTTAAGACTGAAATTTACACAAAAAAGAATTGAATTATTTTTGTCGAAATGTATTCACTTTTTAACTCAAACTTAAGTAGATTCTTTAACATTATTAACATAATTTAACATAGTGAGGGTATTCTCATGATCCATGGAAAGCGGGCTAAGGGAGCTTAGCCCACTTTCCACAGATCGTGGGAACCACCGGGCTCACAGGCAAGCCTTATTTCCCCAAAGCGGGTAAACCGCTTAAATACCCCTCCCCTTAAACGGGGTTAGCAGAGTGAGCAATCCGCTAACCCCATGTTTTTATCGTGTATTGCCATGGTGTGGCTCCACGCCATGGCAACACATGAGGAGACCCCCAGCCGGGAGGCTGCAAGCAGCCTCCTGGACTCCGGGGTCTCTCTAGCATGCCCCATGCACTCACACGGGGCATCCTGGAACTTCCGGGGGCTGCATGGCCCCCGATCCCCACAGCCCCTGCTGGCTCCGTGATGGAGCCAGCAGTTGGGTGGGTGGCCGATTTGGCCGCCCAGGGCTGCAATAGTGATTGTCTGCAATAGTGATTGTCTGGGCTAAGCCCGCTCTCCCCACAAACCCCTTTCCGGCGAGTCTCACTGAACTGCTAGCAAATCTGGGTCACATGATTATATTATCAGATGTCCCTTTGAATGTCAAGGATTGCAAATCTGTTTGAACAAATATCCCTTTCTGGGCTGGACCAGGTTGAAACCACTGAACACGTTTTACTGTTTTGCTTGTTTTATAAGGATATTCGTGAACTTTTTATCACACCTCTATTATGTAAATTTCCAGGTCGACAGGATCAATATTATCGCTCTTTGTTGCTCTCTGATGCGGAGTCTGCTGTTACATCTAGAGTTGCTAGATACTGTGCTGCTGCCATTAATACTCATCGGCGGATGATTAATAAGGAATTTTATTGTTTTAATTTAATTTATAATATCTATTTTATTGTTATTGGTACATTGTATCTTAACTAATTTTAAATTTTTATTTGCTGATTTCTGGTTCTGGTCAGTGACTGTAACAATAAAGACTGACTGACTGACTGATATCCCTTTCCAATTTAAAGACACATGTTAAGTATTGAGGAGTCATACAATTGCTTTTTGACATGCATTGATGCATTTGTTCACCCAGGTTTTTAATTAAATATTGTTTTAATTGTATTTTAATAGTTTTAACTTTTAAAATTTTAATTGTTGAAATGCGG
Organism: Hemicordylus capensis; assembly: GCF_027244095.1. NCBI lineage: Eukaryota > Metazoa > Chordata > Lepidosauria > Squamata > Cordylidae > Hemicordylus > Hemicordylus capensis. The sequence goes on from NC_069659.1 coordinate 80,688,414, forward strand.
CAGTCTTTTTATTGGTTGTTTTTATTGTTTTGTAAACTGCCCAGAGAACTTGTGCTTTGGGCGGTATAAAAAATGTTAAAATAAATAAATAAATAAATAAATAAATAATTGTTCCTTGAGAAACAAGCAACACAAATCAAGTCATCTACTACCACTAATGCAATGTGAAGTTCATTACCATAACAGCAATAATAAAAATTCAATAGCTATTAATAACAATGCCATATGCACTTAAATGATGGTTGTATTGTAATTTAGCATTAACCAATTTATCATTACAATATCATTACAATAGAGTGCTATTATCTAATTTACATTTGTTCAAGCAGAAATTCAAAATCTGTATTATCATGCATTGTCTTGTTAAACTATCATGTGCTCTCACTTTACATTATCCCTTTCTATTTCATTTCCCAATAGAAGTATAAATATTAAATTTCTGAAGTTTGTAGCTGAGATCCAAAGGCACAATATGCATGCAATTGCAATGCCATCTGAACTTCTGTGTAAGAGACTTAGGGATTTTGCCATCATTTTCCTTCAGAAACTTGTAGTCCCAAATAATCAAACCCATTGCTACTACATGTATAGTTGAGCTACATGGGCATCCAAGAGAAGAGTTTTAAGGTGCATGATACAGTTCTACTGCTGAAGCTAAATATGCATGCTAGCCCCTATGTGAGAATTTTATTTAAACAAATTAAGTGCATTTCTCTGGCTTGGCCACAACCTCAGATGTAGGGCTGCCAACTGTACCTAATTATGCAGCATGTCTCTTATTTCAGGGATGAAATGTTTTTCCCTATAGGGACAGCATTTGTCCCTCATTTATTCAGTAGCATATAATTCAATTACATATATGTCACTGATACTCAGGCTCTTGATTACCACTGAATACACCTCCCAGAACCCCCCACCCACCCACAGCTAGCCCCCACAAACTTGTGTCCCTCATTCTGGAACGTGTGTCCCTCATACTGGAATTTGTGTATCTCATTCTGGCAATAAAATGTTGGCAACTCTACTCAGATGAGATACTTTGATCCAGAAGATAAGGTCTTCTTACATTTTAGTCTGATCACTCCCAAGAAAATGATCAGACTCTTACAGTTCCACTGCAAAAGGTTTCAAGTCACCACAGATCAATGAAAGGATGCAACAGAAACAAGGTAATTCAGCCGGTTGAAGTGCTCAGACTATATGTAAGGAAGGACCCTGTAAAACCTAATGCATTTATTTTTATACACCTTCTATGGTCTTAGCTGTTTACTTCCTTCTCATGGACTTCTCTCCTAGGCACAAGCATTTTACATGACCAGCCTTCAAGAATTCCCCAGATTTTGTTATGTTCCACTATGTCAACCTGAAGGATGTCTTCAGAAAACACGCCCACCCCTGCCCTACAATATCCCTGAATCCATGTTAAAATCCCCCTAGTGTTTAGCTATTAGCCACTAGCTGTTTGCTTTACTTATGAAATTTCCAGCACAGACAGCTTCTGACTCAGAAATTTCTGTAAGATCACATTTAAAGAGAGAGGTCTACATTTCTATTCAAGCCAATGCAAAGGTTTGGTCAAGCCAAAGCTTGACTTATCAATAGCTATTGCTAATATGCATCTAATAACAGAAATTGCACAATAAAATCTCCAACACCTGTAAGCTGACTCAAAAGAAAAGCATTTGGAAACACTCTGAACTCCTCAGAAGTTTAAAGGTATGTGTGAAAATTAAACCTCTCCAGAGCCTTACCCCATCCTATTTTTCTGTCCCAATTTCTAGTCATATTCCTGCCTGTGACCTTTTTTCTTTTAATTCTACTACTCTCAGTGATGCTAAGGTGTCCTATTATCTTAAAGGACTTGCCTCATTCTGAGCCAGTTCACATGAGCAGCCCTACCCAGGCTTGCATAGTCCTACCCGGAAGGGGTGCTTGTGTGGAACACCAGAATCATGCCTAATCCCAACGTTGCCCTTTCAGGTAGCCTGAGACTTTTACTCAGGATTTTACTGAGTTAGAAGGCTGCCCTTCCACCTTGGTCCCTGGTCAGGTGGCTCCTCGAGCTGCCTGCAGCCCGAGCAGCCACAGAGTCAGGCAGCTAGAGTGACCAGCAGCAGGGAAACCCCCAAATCCACTGTGCTCCTTGTGTGGTGCATTGTGGGATGCAAGAGGCCAAAGCCTGCCTGCTTGTCCCCCCCCCCCGCCCCGCTTCTGGAGTCGTCACGCATCAGTCATGTGGTGTGCAGCACTGGAAAGCCCGAGAGTGGCACTCTCTGAGGTGCTTCACACGAGCAGTGTGAAAGGCCAGAATGGGTTTAGCAGGCAGAGCAGTCTTTATGGAGCCAGTTGGGGCCCCCCGTCACAGCACGCCCCGGAAGTCTCAGCATGCGAGTGCATGGGGCATTCTGGGGAGCCCCTTGATGGCGGGGGGCTTGTTGGAGCCTCCTGGTTGGGGGGTACATGAGCCTCCTGTTTGGGGGATACATGAGTACATGAGTCGCTGTGTCCTGGAGCCACGCTGCAGTGACACAAGACCAAAAAACTGGGGTTAGCGGAGTGCTAACCTAATTTTTTTTTGGTGGGGGAGGGATTCAGCTGGCTTGCTGCCATGAGACACATGGCTCCCATTGCTGCACATGAGCAGCTGAAAACGGACTGGGCTCCCTTAGCCCGGTTTCAGCAGCTTACGAGAATAGGCTCAGTTTGTGTGGGGGAAGGCAGGCATGGAGGGAGGCCAGTGGTAGCCTGAGGCCTGACCGCTACTGCGGCCCTGCTAGCCTCATCCCCTGAGTCAGTGTCAGACACAGGGAGCAGTTAGCCATGCCCCCTGCATCTGATGTCAGTCGCAGTGGCATGGTTTAGCTCTCACATGGTGCTGTGTGGCCCCATTTGCAAGCTAAATCCAGCCAGTGCCGCATTTGCAGCATGGCCAGGAGTGGCTCTCCCTGTTTTTAGAAGTCAGGGAGAACCACTCTGACCATGCTGCAAACATAGCTCTGGCCAATTTAACTCCTAAATGGGGTTGCGCACCCCCGTTGGGGTTCTAAACCATGCCCCGTGTCTGATGTCAGACGGAGGGGGCGTGTCAGGTACGCAAGGTGCAGCCCCTGAGGGGCGGCAGCTCAGGTTCTTTGAACCCATTCGCTTAATGGTAGCTCCGCCCCGAAGGCAGGACTACCCCCGCCATCCCCAGGCCAGGTAAGCTTTGGCAGTGTGTACAGTACAACCTTTCTGTTTTACTTGCCTGTGTTGGACATCTATTTGATGCCCATGAATCTCTTCAAATATTTGTAATCATATTTCCTTTTGAGTTGCAAAGAAAGTTAAAATGGAGTAAAAGTTATAAGAAGCCAAGGCAAGTAACAATAGGTACAAAGATATTGAACATTAGATTTCTTTTTATTGTGTTTCAAGGCTGCCTTATCAATCAAAATGCTTTTAGGAAAGGTTGATGTCAAATTCATGTAAAACAACTTTTGACAGGTACATTTTTCATACATTAATGTGACATCCTATTCATGTGCAGTCAGGTTTGCCAGGTCATTATTGGCAAAGTCTATTATCTATGTCTTTGTATTCTACATTTAATCTATCCATGAACAACTGGATCATCAGGAAGTTATACGAGAATGGTAATTAATTCTGACACTTGTGCTTCTGTAAGGCATCCAGGGTTCTGACTTTGCTGCCCAGTTTATTTTACTTAAAACAGCCATGAACACTTAGTTTTCAGCCAGATGTACAATGTCTCCATATATTGTTGCTTCGCCACACACTAGAGTAATGTGAGTGTGATAAAAAAATTAAGATCCTAAGGATGAATGATCTATTCTTTCGTGTTGCTTGGTTCAGTCTGATGGGTTCTTGGTTCAGTTTCTTTGCCTGAATGTTGTGCTAAAAACCGCAAAGGGAAATATGAGTTGGTTTGATGTTCTTGCAACTGATACTGTGGGGCTGCACATTGTATGACTGGCAATTAGGGTTGTGCGCTTTGTTTTGTTTTCTGTTTTGCTTTTGGCCCGAATCTGAAACACCCCCGTTTTGTTCTTTGTTCGAAATCAGCCAATCCGAAACACCCCAGTTTTGTTCTTTGTTCGAAATTGCAAAATCCAAATCTGAAACGTTTTGGATTTTGAAAAATGGCCCCGGGGGAAAACTAGTATGTGGGGGTGGTAGTGCCCAATGGGTGGAAACTACCACCCAAATTTCAGAGGAATTGGGCAAAGGGCTGATTTTGGGTGAATTTTTGAAGTATAGGATTTTTCCCATAGGGAAGAATGGAGGTTTCAGCAAAAGTATAGCTTCATGTTGGGGAGAAAGGGGTGGCCCAGAGCAGAGTAGGGTGGGTGGTAGTGCCCAGTGGGGGCAAGGAAGCTGCCAGAATTATTTCAAAGGAATTGGGCAGAAGGCTGATTTTTAAAGATGTAATGGAGTTTGTGCGTCTGTAAAGTTCTTCTCCATAGGGAATGATGGACCTCCATAATTCCTGCCCCATAACTACACTTGGGGGGGGCACCAGGGTGGCCCAGAGCGAGTGGTGGTGGTGTAGAGCACATAGGGTGCCAACCACCCCCATGGGTTGCTAACCTATGGGGCACTGCGTTCTGTTGTTTCTGAGATGTGTAGATTCAGATTCTCTGGTAGCATATGAGAGTGGATTCATGGTTTATCATTGAAAATTTCATATGCTACCAGAGAATCTATACTCAGAACACCTCAGAAACAACAGAACCCAGCACCCCATGGGTTAGCAACCCATGGGGGTGGTTGGCACCCTGTGTGCACTACACCACCACTCGCTCCCGGCTACCCCAGTGCCCCCTAGGTGGAGTTATGGGTCTTCTGAAACCTCCATTATTCCCTGGGGGGGACCTTAAAGAAGCGTAAAGTTCAACAATTCCTAAGAAATCAGCCCTTTGCCCTGTTCCTTTGGAATAGGGCAAGTGGCAGGCACCCCTTGGGGCACTGCCACCCAACCCACTGTTTTGCCCCTCAGGCCCCCTTTCTGCCCCGAATCTGCCCCAAAGACATGTCAACTTCAGAAATGCTTTAAAAATCAGCCCTTTTCCCAATTCCTTTGGAATCTGGGTGGCAGCAGGCACCCATTGGGGCACTACTACCTGAACCACTCTTCTGCCCCCAAAGCCCCCTTTCTGCCACATATCCACCCCAAATAACATCAATATCACACATCAACAACAGCAGAGCTTTGGAAAAAATCAGGCAGATTTCCAAATGTGATGCACATGCACATCCCCCCCTCCAGAAATGCAATTGATCTACACACAACAGTGTGAAACAACAACAGTAAAATGCACACTGCCCCACTGGGCAATGAGGGTAAATGCACACTGCCCCACTAGCCAATGAGGGTAAAATTTACCCTTAAATTTGCTCAAAAGGGATAAGGAGGCAATTGCCAGCAGATCAGCCCATGCTTTTGCTGGCCAATCTGCAAGCTGGAAGGGCTGGAAATTCAAACAGATGTCAAAACTCAAAATGGAGATTGAAGGAGAAAGACATTTTGCAATTGCAAAATGGAGTTCCGAAACAGCCGAAACAACAAAACATTTTGTATCCGAAACAGGGACGTTTTGTTTTGGTTACAAAATTTTCTGTTTTGAGCATTGGGTGTTTTGTTTTGGCTACAAAACAGCCGAAACGGCCTGTTTTGTTCACAAAACGTTTTGTATCCGAAACGAAACGCACATCCATACTGGCAATGGCCACTGTTCCATACTTTTTAATGGAACCTGTTGTTCACACTGAGCCTTGTTGTGACATAGTCCTGAAGGTACAACCCAAGCTGAAAGAAGCATTTCATAAATGCTGTGGTTTCACATGTTTAAAATTATTCTGTTGGACAAAGGTTAGATAAAACTTTAAAATTCTGTTTATAATGGGAAATATGCACAATTCCATTAAACGCATCCTCGTTAGTAAGTAATGCAACTGGAAGACACGTAAAGCATCCTGTAAAGCCAGGAGGCTCTTCACACGATTCGTGTGAAGAGCCTCTAGGGGGGTTGCGGGGAGAGCGGGCTTAGCCTGCACTCCCCGCAGATGACCAGCCAGTCTGCTCTAGCGGCCGCAGCAGCCACCCACAAAACTGCCGGCTCCGTCACTGAGCCAGCCAGGGCTGGGGAGTTCGGGGGTCATGTGCCTCCCTGAAGCTCCAGTATGCCCTGCGCAAGCGTGCAGGGCATGCTGGAAAGAGGCCCTAGCCCAGAGGCTACTTTTAAGACTCCCTGCTCAGGGTCTACTCGTGAGTACTCACGGCGTAGAGCTGTGCCGTGGCTGCTCATGATTTTAAAACCCTGTTTAAGAGGAGGGGTAGTTTGGCGGGTTAACTGGTGGCTCCCACGATCAGGCGAAATCGGGCTAGGCTCTCCTAGCCCGATTTCGCCCGATCGTGGGAATAGCCCCCAGGATTGGTTATATGCATTGGAACAGAATAATATGAAAGATCAGGGATAACCACACTATAATCATAGGTTATACATACATACATACATACATACATACATACATACATACATGGATATATAAATGAATATTTTAATAATAATAATAAATTTATCTATATAAATACCTGAGAATCATTGACAAAGTCTTTTTCTTTAAAAAGAACATGAGATGAAAGATTATGAATGTGTAAGACAACAATAAATATACTGAAAATATTGATAATATGAAAGCCTACAACAATTAGTAGGCCACAATTTTCCTAATAATACGTTGTTTCACAGTTGTCCTTGGTGTCCAGAAATGTGCTCAAACTAAGGCATTTATTCTTATATAATTCCTAGTCAAGTTGTAGAACACAAAAAAGTCCTCAAAAATATGTTGACTGAGTCATTGATTCTTGTGGTTCCTGGTCTATTCAGATATGTTTTGACCTATGGTCTTCCTCAGTGACTGTTTTCATATAATGCTTTCATGAGGACAATGCATCTCTAATCTCCTTCTAGCCCAAAGAAGTTTGCACAATTTCTCCCAAGTCTCTCTTAGTAATCAACTTACACAGCTTTCTTCTAGGGGTGTGTGAGTTGGCTCAGAATCGACCTGGCTTGAGGCTGAGCTGGCTTGGCTTGATGGCATGCCCTTCAAGGTCAAGTCAAGCCGAGCCCAGGTCAAAAGCACAGACAGCTAGAGAGCTCGATGGGTAGACTTGTAAAGGGCTAAATGCGGAGGGGGTGTGTGTTGTGGATTTCTTTGTCTTTCTTGCTATTCTTAGACTTCCTTTTACCATTAAAAACAAGCTGCCACCGCTGGTGAGTACGGTGGCGGCAGAAGCGGTGGGGATGGTGGAGGCGGCAGCTTCTTCCACCGACCTCCCATTGGCCTCCCAAATGATAGACTGATCATGCTGCTGCCTGTTTCGGGTCTCTGCACAAGCACAGCTGCCATTACAGTGACCTATTAACGTGTCCCCCACCCACCACATTTAAACGGATAGCCGGTGCAGTGCACATCCCTACTTTCTTCTGTAAGATAAGCTCTTATTGTCAAAATTAGAAAACTATAGAGCCATTTATCAAAAAAGAGTAAACTTATCCATCAGAGATTTAAAATTCAGACTCCTTGCAAGTCCCTGAAAGGGAAAGATAAGGAGCAAAGAAGAATCCTTGAGGCCTGATTTAGAAATTGTACACATGGAAATTCCCCTTCTATGTTCACAGTGAGTCTCTGGTCATTTCATATAGGTTGTTTCATATCAATGTTGTGCTCACACTGAATATGTTTTATAGTGCAAAATTGTAGATTTTCTATATATTGAATGGGACCAGTGACCCATTCACTACTGGAAGGGTCACCATGGGAGTAGGAGACAACAACAACAAAATCCATTATTCTGTTGGACAAAGGTTAGATAAAATTTTAAAATTCTGTAAAATTTATAATGGGAAATATGCAAAACCCCATTAAAAACATCCTTGTTAGTAAGTAACAACAACAACAAAATCCACTATGAGCACATAATTCATTCAACAGGCTAATATGTTTGCATTAACATAATGAAGACATTCTCACGTGCACCCTACCCCAGGCTAGGGAAGCCCAGCCTACGTTAGGCTGTGCATGGGAACTGTCAGGATTGCGTTTGATCCTGGTGGGACTGCGCCACCTAATCCAGCTTTGAAACCCAGCTCTTAGCCAGGGTTAAGGGCTTGAGCAAGCCCTTAACTCAGGCCACAGGATCATGTGTTCGCTAGAGTTACGTTCAACCCAAGTGGACACAGATATGAGCACCTGGAGTGCCGATTTCCTGGGGGAATAGTCCAATTCATTGTGTATGTCACGTGGTGTATTGTGGGATATCCAGAGGCCAGGATGCATTGTCCTGGCATCCGGAGATCCCCACTGCACCATGCAGCACAGATTGTCTGGGAGCACAGTCCGGGCTCCCAGCAACAGTCAGGCACTTGTCTGGGGAGAAGGTGAATTGAACCAGGCTTCCTGCCACCTACCCACCATCCCACCTGCAAGGCCATGTGAATGGCCCCAACAAGTATTAAACAGGCTATGCAAAATGCATACACACTTCTGTGCACACATGCTTTGTTGTCTAAAGCCACACTTTCCATGACTTTTAGAAGCCTATATTGAACAGGAGAAAAAGGTCAGAACTGGGAATATGTCAGCACTACTGCAGAAAAATGTTATATTAATGGTGTTATATACAATGAGGAGTGACACTTGAGTCTGTGAGCCATGTCTTTGTCAGAGGACAAATGGGTATGATTATTCAAGGTCTGAGTTCCAGAGGAGCTTGGACGACTCCCTTAACTTTTCTCATTGTTATCAGTCACATTTTGCATCGTCTAGCATAATACAACTTTTTGTATTATGCCGGCGGCATCTGGCGGGCCACTGTGCAAAACAGGATGCTGGACTAGATGGGCCTTGGGCCTGGTCTAGCAGGGCTGCTCTTATGTTCTTATGTTCATTATTTGAATTTTTGAATTTCACAAATTTACTTTTGGAACTGCATATTTGGTGTCTGGTTGCATTTTGTTTAAAAACTACAACAACTTTTTTGTTCCCTGACTGCTGCATCTTCTCCATTTTCCTGTTTCTTTGGTCTCTAAGCCTCATTTTCCTACAATACAATATGTTTGGCTGCCACAGTCCTCAACATTTTGTTTACAAGCATCCATGGCATCATCATATAAGATACAATGTTATATCTACAATATCACATTGATCTCCATACTGAATTTGATTAAATTGCAATGAGAACCGATGAATCTTAGCACAGAGGGGATGATAATAACAGAAATCAGAAGAATGCAAGAACAACAACAATTGAACTATGCAAATATGTCTGCAGCTAAAAATCACTGCAAACAGGAGACCCTTGTATGTATGTATGTATGTATGACATTTTTATATCGCACCATCCAAAGCTTCTGGGCTGTGCACAACAACAACAAAAACCCTCAATCAATCATTTAAAACAAAAACAAATTTAAAAGCAGTTTACCATTAATACAACTGGAAACATTTAAAAGCAGTTTTAAAATCTTGGAAAGCAAGGCCAAACGTTGGTTTTAAGGGCTTGCTTGAAGGCCAACCATGATTCCAAACCACAAATTTCTGCCAGGAGTACATTCCATAGCCCAGGAGCAGCTAAAGAGGCCTCCCGGTTCCAAGTCGCCACCAGATCTACCAATGATAACTGGAGACAGACTTCCTCAGATGACCTCAACATGCAGTGGGGATCATACAGAAGAAGGCACTCTCTAAGGTAACCTGGAAGTAAGCCATTCAGGGCTTTGAAGGTAATAACCAGCACTTTGGATTTTGCCTGGAAACATATTGTTAGCCAGCGTAACTGTTTAAGTACAGGCATTATATGGTCTTTCTGGGTTATCCCCAAGACCAGTCTGGCTGCCCTATTTTGGACTAACTGAAGTTTCTAAACAATGTACAAAGGCATCCTCATATAGAGCACATTACAATAGTCCAGCCTGGAGATTACCTGCTGATGCATCACTGTTTTGAGATCATTCTTTTCAAAGAATGGACACAGACGTCAAATCAGCTGAAGCTGATGGGTGGTGCCCCTAGCCATAGCCTCTACCTGAGATATCAGGGTGAGGCCTGGATCCAAGAGCCCTCCCAAGCTGCATACCTGCTTTTTCTGGGGGAGTGTAACCCCATCCAGCACAGGGAGATCTAACTTATCTCTCAAATTCTGATCTCCTACAATGAGCACCCCCTTCTTTCTTGAATTCAGTTTATATTTGCTATCCCTCATCCAGCCCACTATTGCCTGTAGGCAGGCATTTAGGGAATGAATGCCAGATGATGATGATGATCATCATCATTGATGACGATAACAAGGAAAAATAGATTAGGGTGTCATCAACATGCTGATTATACCCTGCACCAACTCTCCCGATGACCTCACCCAGCAGTTTCATGTAGATATTAAAAAGCATTGGTGACAAAATGGAGCCCCGGGGGACTCCATATAATAGCTCCCATTTTGAAGAGCGACTGTTACCAAGCTCCACCATCTGGAATCTACCTGAGTGAAACCACCACAAAGCAGTGACTCCTATCCCCAGCTCCCCCAGGCAATCCATCAATCCATCCCAGGCAATATACCATCAAATACCACCGAGAGATCCAAAAGAACCAGCAGAGTCTCACTCCTTCTATGGATTCCCCGGTAAAGGTCATCCATCACGCCAACCAACCATGGCTTCCAACCCCATAGCCAGCTCTAAAGCCAGTTTGAAATGGGTCTAGTTGACCAGTTTCCTCCAAAACTACCTGGAGCGGTATTATGACATGAAAACAAACTTGAAATAGAAAAGATATTTTAACTCAGCTGTAGTTCTTATTTTTACATAACTTCATATATGCTGATTGGAATGCAGCTGATTAAATGTTGCAAGAGTTCCTAAGAAAGGACTCTGCTGAATAATAGCTATAGGAAAACTAGATTTGATGTTTTGCTGGCATAATATGCGTAAATTGAATGAGGAAAAGGACAATGTTTAAATTGTTTAGACCATCTTCTGCAGGCAAGACAGATGTAGAGGGTTTAGAATCAAATTAAATATAACAAAAGCCTAAGAACTTCAAACTGTTCCAGAATACCTGAATACTGTATATTTTAAGATAGAAAGGCAGCTTTTGTAAAATTTATCTAAACTGAACAGTGCCTTCTCAATTTCATGAGTTTTTCTCTAGTAACAAAACAAAAATAACACTGCAAACACACAACTCCAAAACAAGAGTAAAGACAAAGGATTAGGTGCACTCTTCTCTGTGTTCATATCTTACGTTCTCTTGGAAAACAACTCAGGCTTAAATATGGTTGACTACAATTTATATGTGGCACTACTTTTGTACTGTCCTATCAATTTGTTTTTTATGCACAGGACAAAAGAAATGGTATTTCTATTTTCACTACATTTGCCCTGGATTCAATGCTCCATTCAAAGCTGCAAGTGGCTGTCCTACAAAGAGAGGCAGGGTCCCCTGCAGTTTCTCCTCCTCCTTTGTCTTGATTACATAGGAATGCAGACAACTTCACAGCAGGTTTTTGTAACAGGGAAATCTGAGATCTACCCATACTGCAATGAAAAGAATTTCAATCATTTAAAATTGCCTGTGCTCTGCTGCTGGAATAGATGCACAACCTGGGTGAGAATAGGTATGGATTTTTGTTACTTAATGGATGACATCCAGGCTAACATAACACATGTAAAAGAGCCAAGTGGCAACTTTTGCCTGTCCTCCCTTCTTTTGCAGCCCTTTGTGCCTTCTGAAAATGTGTCTCTGAGGGTCCTGCAACCTTTAGGGACATATTTTTGGGAAGCACACAGGGCTGCAGAATGAAGGGGAGATCAGCAAAAAGAAATCACAATGTTATTTGTCATGAGCAATTCTAGTTTGCCTCTTAGTCAGAGTTATTTGTACATTTGAAATAGGATTCTGCAATGACCTGAAATTCATTTAATAAACTAATTGGTTTTAATGAAAGCATTGAACATTTTTAATTATTGGAAACTAATTATACTGGCTCGCTTCCTGACTAGTGAAGGTTGCACATAAGGAGGAACTGTGGGGACACACCAGAAGTGACATCTTTTCAATCTTACAGCACACTTTTAGAGTGTGCAGGTTCTCTGAGATGTAATGGCTCTTGCAGACCTGCACATGGGCAAGCTTGTGGCATTTCCACAGTCCCTCTGTATGCACATGCTTTATTAGTCAGGTTGTCAGCCATTGTGACAGTGCTAGCCAAGGATTCTTTTGTTAGGTAGTTTTCAGTTTAATAGCTTAGTATGGTCAGTTGTGGTTCATCAATGGACTAGGTCACCTGCTACCTCGAGAAAGTTATTGAGTATTTTGAAGGAGGTAACCATCAGAGCTTGGAGAAGGAGTCACCAAAGCCATCCCAAAGCATTTCTCCCAAATTGTGTGCCACATCATAAAAATTCCCCCACCTCCACCCCCAACTTTCCATCTTTGGATGGGACAATGGAATTCAGGTTCTGATCACACCCTGTTTGAAGTGTGGAGGAGACGGGGACTTCATTGTAATCACCATCTTGTAATCACCTTTGTGCATAGAGACAGGTGGCTCTAAATCTGTGTCAAATCACTTTTTGGCAAATAAATGTGGAGGATGTTTTAGGAGGACATAATGTAGGAGTTATGGTCCCACAGTTAGTGCCATACATCTTCTCAATGGCTGGCATATTGTGAAATATTATGCATGTGGTGCAACCTACTTTCAACTCTGCACAATTTTCATGCTTGCACAACAGCACTCTTGCACAACTGCATAGATGATGTCTTCCACTGCATGTGTAACATTGTGCAGTATGTCAGTCATATAAACGAATGCATGAACAATGATTTAGTTCATGTGGTTAGTCATCCAGAGATATTCACTGGGAATTTTAAGAAAGTGTCCCAGTGAAATCTAAACTGCAGTCTAGTCCCAGTCAATTTGCCTGTGCTGATATATCACTCACAATGTGCAGCACAATTTCCAGTAATCTCTCTGAGCTCATTCTCACAACAACGCTGTAAGGTAGGCCAGTATATGACAGAACAGTTGTAGGGGAAGAGTGAGAGACAGTGATTTGCATCAGGACACCTAATAAGTTCGATTTGTAGCAGGGACCTTCCAGATCACTTCTCATTTTCTTCATCACTAAACTACAGTAGCTGCACTCTGCTATTGCACTGCTTTCTTTCCAGCTGCCTACAGTTCATCCCAGGCCAACCAGAAAATAATTTAATGAAAATGGTACAGTATTGCATTCCAGTGAAACTGGACAATAACTTCTGGAAAAGTTATGCAGTTAGCATAACTAAGTTGACTTGTTCATATGGTGCTTCAGTTCATCAGTTGTGGCATGCACAACGGATATCTGAAAGGTTAGCCTGGTAACAAGAAACATCAGTGTCAAGAAATTAAAGTTTACTGCAAAAGAAAGAGCATTTCATAGCCAATAGTAATCTCTCTGGTTCAAAAACCTATGTTTAGTTGTATCACATCCACAGAGGATAGAGAACTCAATAGCTGTAGGCAGTTATTATTTTGATATATCTTTGCTTTTTGTGTAATTAAGCGAAATTACAGTCCCCATAAGAAACAGGTTATAATTAATGCTTATGGAATTGTGTACTTCATTTATAAGACATTGGCAATGAATATGAATCCCTGATAATTCCTGTTCATGGTATCATGTTATTTCTCTTATGCGGGCATGGCATATAAGAACCATTCGCAAAAGAAAGCTCACTTCAGCAGTTTCAGAGCAAGCCTGCTATTATCTTGCTCTTTAAGAGATTGTGTTTAGCATGGCATGAACTATTGGTTATTGCAAAATGGAGGATTAAAAGCAACAACAGCAGATGTGCCCATATGCCACCAATCTTTTGTATCGCTTGTCTGGTGACACTTTCTTTGGGCTTGCAAATCCCTTGAGAATAAAATAGCTTTGAAGCTTCATAATTGTGTTGCATTTTCAGTGGGTCAATAGAGCACATGGAGAAAGATAATGGTAGAAAGAACCATTAAGATGAAACAGTCTCTATCACACAGGGAGAACACAAATGGAATAGCTTATTTTTTTAATAGCTTTCTTGGGACTTCTCGAAAGTCAGGAAATATTTTCAAAGAAGTCTGCTGAATGGTTTATGAAGGCAATAGGTGAGCAAATAAAGTTTAATTTGTATTCTGTCTTTAAAACAGAAAAAAGAAATGACAAATGGATAGGTAGGAGATTCCCATAAAGTTCATAAGTAAAAACACATATAAAATATATCATAAGCTAGAGATCTACTACTGTCTTCTCTGCAAACTCCAAAGTGAAATGCCAGTAAGCTCAAGTCAGCACTGCCTGATGAATTCTGGGCGAACCAAAGGATTAAGGTTAAATTCATAGTGCTATGGCAGCTTACTTGGAGCTGTGTGGAACAGAGGATTGATGCTTGGAGGTTGTTTCAAAATTTGATTTTCTCCAGATTTCTATTATATATTAGAGCAGCTAACTTGGCCCTCAGCCAAGAGGTAGCAATCATACACCAATGTCTGTGGAAATTTCATTGAAGTGTGGCGTTTCCTTGGTACTTATTTGTTTATTTAAGAAAAATAGCTCATTGCTTTCCAAAGATATGTGAGCAGTGCATCAAAACACAAACACAGTTTGTGAAATAGAAGACTTGGTAGCAGAAACAGAACAAATCCACCATCTAAATCATGTTAACCTATGCCATCCACCTTTAAAAAAAAACACCCCAAGACAACAAGATTTTGACTTGGAGAAATCTTCAGGCCACAGGAGGATCAAAGTTGTGGAACAGCTTCCAGAAATCATTTTCTAACTTAGAACTCCTGCAGCCACCCTGATACTGCCTTGTCGCACCGTACCTCCATGATGTTTTGTTTTTTTCCCCTATAATTTAAGCTGCCATGTGTGTGGTTGGGGGGTGGCAGCCGAGGGCTGGGAGTGAGCTGAGCAGTACTCACCTCCCCCTACCCCAGCAGTGGTGGTCAGAGCGACTGCTGGGCCTGTTCATTTGACCCAGTGGCTCTTGATAACTGCGAGGTGCTCCAGCATGCCTAGGTGGTTGAAATAGATCATCGCAAGCCCATGGCGTCACAGGCTTGCGACAATCTATTTCAACTGTGCAGGCATGCTGGAGATCCTCGCAGTTATCAAGGGCCACTGGGCCAAATGGGCAGGCCCAGCAGTTGCTCCGGCCACTGCCACTGGAAGTGGGGGGAGTGAGGCCTGCTCGGCTCAACCCCCAGACCACCCTGTGGCCACCACCCCTCGGTCATACACATGGTGGCTTAAATTATGCCAAAAAATGGAGGTACAGTGTGGAGGGGTAGGGTAGGGTAGGGTGGGTGCATGGTGGCTGCAGGAGCCCCCCCCCCTCCATTTGGATGCTCCCCAGTCCTTGGAGGCTATGGACTGGTGTCCCAAGGTCCGGTGGCCTCTACTTGTGGTAGCACAGTACGAGTCTGAACCACAAGCTCCAGACTTAACACAACTTGGCTAGTGCAACAGTTTGGTCTAGCCCAATGTCTTTACACATGTGGTTTGGTGCTCTGGATGGCAGCCATTTTAATTAATAGATCTGTAACAGACCAATTTCTATTTTATGTATGCCATCTACAGTTAAGAGGTAGTCTTTCAAAATAAATGATAATGATAATAGTAGTAGTAGCAGTAGCAGTAGCACTGCTTCAGAGGTGGGCTGTTCTGTTCCTAGTGAACATTGCACAATTACTTTCCAATGGAAGTAGAATCACAATTGCAAGTGTGCAGTGCTTAGTAGGCACGAAGCAGCCTACCTCCACAGCTGCACTGATTTGATCTGTAGGGCCTTGCAGCAGTGCGGGCAACTCTCTCAGCTGTCAACATTTATTTGTGCAGTTTGTGAATAACAACAACAACAAACAAACAGACACATAAATAAAATAATCTGCTTTGGTCCATTAAATGGTTCTGGTTTCATAGTTCATCTTACTGATGCATAACCCAGCTACTAAAAGTGGGAGGGGAAATGATAAAACAGGTAACTGAAAGAAACATAAAGGAGGTAAAACAAGAAGTTCTGGTAAGAACGAATCTGAACACTTTCCTTTCACTGTAACCTTAATTGATAATTACCATCTTCACAAGTTAGCCCACTTCTGCCTCAAACATTCACACTTCTGCCATCTTGAATTGGGATGGATGGCATCATTACAAACTATACCATCGAGGTGTGTCCCTATGTGTCCCCACAACTGTACCAAATTTGATTCAAATCATTTAGGGGGTTCAGAAGTTAGCCCACTTGTGCCTCAAATATTCATTCATCCTCCATCTTGAATTGGGATAGATGACATCATCACAAGCTATGCCTCTGAGGCATCCCTACAGCTGTACCAAATTTGATTGAAATCAGTTAGGCAGTTCAAAAGGTAGACCCACTTGTGCTTCAAACATTAATGTGTCTACAATCTTCAATTGGAGTGGATGACATTACCACAAACTGTGCCATTGTGGTGTCCCTATGTATCCCTTCAGCTGCACCAAATTTTGCTCAGATCAATTAGGTGATTCACATGTTAGCCCTCTTCTGTCTAAAATGTTCACACACACACACACACACACACACACACACACACCATCTTGAACTGGAGTGGATGGCATCATCACAAACTATGTCATTGAGTTTTCCTTATGTATCCCTACAACTGTTCTGAACTTTGTTCAGATCAGTTAGGTGGCTCACAAGTTAGCCCACTTGCAGGTCAAATGTTCATGCATCCACCTTCTTGAATTGTGATGGATGATATCATTACAAATTACACCACTGTGGTGTTCCTCCTATGTGTCACTACAACTGTACCAAATTTGGTTCAAATTGGTCCCAGCATTGTGAATGCTGTAAAATGATTTGAACTCACATTAGGAACATAGGAAGCTGCCATATACTGAGTCAGACCATTGATCTATCTAGCTCAGTATTGTTGTCTTCACAGACTGGCAGCGGCTTCTCCATGGTTGCAGGCAGGAATCTCAATCAGCCCTATCTTGGAGATGCCAGAGATGGAACTTGAAACCTTCTGCTCTTCCCAGAGTGGATCCATCCCCTGAGGGGAATATCTTACAGTGCTCTCACTTCTAGTCTCCCATTCATATGTAATCATGGTGGACCCTGCTTAGCTAAGGGGACAAGTCATGCTTGCTACCAAAAGACCAGCTCTCCTCTCACATTGTGCCAGTGGCCACCAGTGCAGACACTACCGGGGGGTGGCAGGAGGTACCTTTAACTGTACCTCTCCTCCTGCCACACCTGAAAGCTGTTCAGAGCAGCAGCATGCCACCCTGCACTCGCTGTGGTGGAGGATCAGCTCTGCCACTCAGCTGGCCTCCACACATGCATGGAGGCCATTTGAAAATGGCCACCCTCTGCTGCAGCTGGTGCTGGGCAACATGCTGCTGCTCTGAACAGCTTTCAAGTGTGGTAGGAGGAGAGGTAAGCACCTACTAATTTACAGTGAAAGGTGCCTTGTGTCGCTGGCCACTGTTGCATTGTGCTGGTAAAGCACTACTGCAGCAAAATGCAGTAAGACAACAACTTACAGCTGTGAACACCAATCTAAATGGACAGGATCATGAAATAGCAGAAGCAAAATACAAATTACAGAGGTGTTGGGGGAGTCATCAAGGCTTTGAGATAGTATAGTTTGATAAACGGAGGTACTTATTGTGCGGGGTCAGAACTCCAGAGACAATTTTGATCTACCTGTTCTAGACGGGGTCACACTTCCCCAAAAGGAACAGGTTCACAGTCTGGGAGTACTTCTGGATTCACACTTCTCCCTGGTTTCTCAGGATGAGGCGGTGGCCAGGGGTGCTTGCTATCAGCTCCGGCTGATACACCAGCTGCGCCAATTTCTTGAGATCAATGACCTCAAAACAGTGGTACATCTGTTGGTAACCTCCAGACTTGACTTCTGTAATGCATTCTACGTGGGGCTATCTTTGTACATAGTCTGGAAACTTCAGTTAGTTCAGAACACGGCAGCCAGGTTGGTCTCTGGGTCATCTTGGAGAGACCATGTTACTCTTTTACTGATGGAGCTACACTGGCTGCCAATAGGTTTCTGGACAAAATACAAAGTGCTAGTTATAAAGCCTTAAATGGCTTAGGCCCTGGGTATCTAAGAGAGCATCTTCTTCACTACAAGCCCTACCGCCCATTGAGGTCATCTGAGGAGGTCCGTCTCCAGTTACCGCCAACTCGTCTGGTGGCTGCACAGAGATGGGCCTTCTCGGTCGCTGCCCCAGATTGTGGAATGCCTTCCCTGCTGAGATACGATCCTCCCCATCCCTGGCAATTTTAAAAGAACACCTGAAAACCCATCTTTTCCTCCAAGCTTTCTCAGCTCTTTGAAATTTTATAGGTTTTAATCTCTGGTTTATTTTAAATTATTAAATTGTTTTAAGTTGTTGTATGTGTTTTAAACTTGTTTTATGCTATTTCTAACTGCCCAGAGATGAATGTTTGGGGCAGTGTACAAATTTGAGAAATAAAATAAAATTAACAGAATAGGATAAATCTGTGGATTTTGAAGTTTTAAAATGGGTATATTGGAGAAAAATATGCCAGAGCTTACTTTTGTGTTACATTTACATACTAGTTGGAAATACCAGATAGGGGTGTGCATAGGCTATTTGTTAAGCCACCGGCAGGGAGGGGAGTGGTTCCCTTATAAAGCAGGTAAGGAACTCCTTACCTGCTTGTGTCTGCCACACCACTTTTCTGGCAACAGTGCCCGCTCTCCAAAAGGCCTCATGCAGCTGCTACACTATTTTCGGCTGCCTCCATGCGGCATTGGCATGCACATGGTCAGCTAACCCATAAAGATTACTTAGGAAAAGTCTGTGCTAGCTTTGACTCCATGGAGGATGCAGCTCAATCAAGTTAAAACTTCCCTTCTGTGAATGTTCTAGATGACCATGTATGTTTAGTAGTGTCCAAACTGTATACTTTTCTTTTTGAAATTTTGCTATTGCAAGTAATGAGTAGATAACACTTAGCTATGTATTTGGATGTATGTGGCTAAGAATGACAAAGAAATTAACATAAAAACAAAACACACCTCACAATCTTTTGCCCACATTCCAATGTGATCAAGTTTTCTTTATCTACTTACTCGCTATAACTGAATGCTTGATTTCTTTTTCCCCTTTTCAAGATAGCAAACTTTTCACTGAGCATACAGCTTTGAATTCTTTCAACACTATTCATAAGAGAGCACAGTCATTCGATTTCATTTCCCGTCATGCTCAAAAATAATCACCAATTTCCATTTCATGGCTTGCTTTCACTTTTCTTGACTGAGTGTGTAGTTTCATCACCTCCCTTTGCAAGTGCATGCAATTTCCTTATCTTAAATTTCCCATGCTCTAATCTCCTTTGTTTGCCTCATCAATGGCACTTTACACTGCAATCTACATTGAATCATGTGGACCTGATTCCTATTGTGTATGGCTACATTGTAGTTAACACTTACATGATACTTTGCAGCAGCTGGTTCTCATTGTGCATCCCTTTGGCCTGAAACTGAATGATCATCCATCCATTCATTCATGCATTTATTCATTCAAGTACAAGGATGTTTACTGTAAATGTTTGTTGATTTTCTTTTGCTGTTTTAGAATGAGAGTTTCTGATTTCAGTATTATATTATAAGAAGAGGTTACAGATTGGGTTGGTGATAATATTCAGTCCTTCTGCTACTGTTTGTGTTAGACCCAGTGTAAATATATGCTTTGCCATGTCTATGAGATTCAGTATTACCAGCATTCAGGATATGGTTAGGATGTTTATCTGAAAGTGTAGGTATTCACTATTGACAAAACTAGAGTTCAGGTGGGTCATCCATGGTTAGAATCTCCTAGATCCGTTTTTTAAAACTCATTGGCAACACCTTCATTACTTGATCAGCAGACAGATGAAGGATGTCAATCCTTTATTTATTTCATTGTGCTTTCTGGTGCTAAGTTGTTCCTTTCCCAGAAGCTATTATTAGATCTATGGAGGAGAGAGAGAGAAATACAGGTTTGTCATATTTTCACAACATTCCCCCCACTCTGCAGAGTGAAGAGTAGTGGGTTTTTGCATGTTAAGATTTAGATTGGCAAAGGGTTAAACGTCTCCTTTTGGAGCACACTTCCCTAATCTTCAAAGCAGCGGAAGGACACTTTACATTATATAGACACAGGACTGGCTCTCTAGTGTCACCTGATTCCCTACTCCAGGGAATTCTGGTCTGGTTTGTGTGCCAGCTTGGAATTAAGTGATGACTAGTAACTCAGTGGAGTATGGACAAGGGACCCATTAACCTGTTTCATAGAATGTCAGAGTTTTTCTGCCGGAGTGGGTTATTAAGAGGTACAGATATGAGTATTTGAGAAGACTATTCTGGAATAATATGGGGCTTTTCTCACGAAAAGCAAAAATCGGGCTAGGAGAGCCTAGCCCGATTTTTGCTGCTTGTGTAAACTGCAGGCGAGCCCGGTGGCTTACAAGCAGCTAGCCTGCTTTTGTAGCCTTCCCCTAAGCCCAGGTTTGCGGAGCAAGTGCTCCGCAAACCTGGGATTCCCGATCGTGAGTAGCCATGGTGCGGCTCCGCGCTGCAGAGGGGAGGTGAAAAGCTTCCTCCCGGCTCCGGGGGTCTCCTCGGTATGCCCTGCGCGCTCTCGGCCTCATCGTGCAGCCCACGAACTCCCCAGCCCCCGCCGACTCCGTCACGGAGCCAGCAATTGTGTGGGCAGCCGGATCGGGCTCCCGCTCTGCTTCAGAAACTGGGTCTCACTGATTGTGAGACCCGGCTCTAAATGTGAAATGTGGTTAGTGGATTCTCTCAACTGTTACAAGTCACCCTTAGGCTGGGTGTGAGAACCAATTTAGCCCCTGGGTCTATAACATACAAATTAAGTTACTGAGGCTATTCACACATGCATGCACAACCGGGCTAAGGGAGCCCAGCCTGGTTTTGCACATGCATGTGAATGGCTGGGATAGGACCTGATCACAGTGGTACCACAGTGGCAAACCATGGACTCATGCAGAGCATTGTGGTATTTTGGGGCCAGGATGACATATCCTGGCCCCCGACCCTCCCGGTTGCCTGAGTGCATGGGGAATCATCTGGGCGCAGGGGGGGGGGGAGCATGCCAAGCACAGGAGGAACGGTCATCTATGGGGAAGGTAAGTCTAACCCTTGCTAACTGAGGCAAGAGGCACCTTTTAAAAGTGGTGATTATCTTGTATTTAGTAATGGGAGAGCAATTAGCCCTATCCATCCCCAGCACAGCACCCCTCCAGTGGCTCTTGGTGGTGTCTCTCTTATGAGAGACACCAGAAATTTTCTTACATGGGGAGTCCCTTGGGAACAGAGAGCCATTTTATATGTGTGTGTGTGTGTGTGTGTGTGTGTGTGTGTGTGTGTGTGTGTATGTATGTATGTATGTAAACCACTTTGGGGATTCTTGTTGAAAAGCGGTGTATAAATATTTTGTTGCATTCATTGTGTAACCCGCCTTCTTGGCAGCCTGCTCTGGAGCCCTTCTCACCAGTCATGAGAAAAGGCTCACTGCTTCTTTGTTCTGTTTCTGATTCTTCCTGCCCTATTCTAGTGTTCCCATGAAAATATTTCAATATATAATATGAAAATATTTGCAGCTACAACTGTATCCTAAACATATCCCAAAGCAGCAGATCCTGAATGATGAAGTGCACCAGTGTCACATTCCATGGCTTAAAATCAGAAATGGTACAAATAAAAGGTCAAAAGAGTACATTACCTACATGTTTAAATTACACATTGCAAAATATGAAAATAACCCTCTAGAGCCCTCTTAAAATTAATCCGTGAAAAGCTGTTTCCATTCTAAGTGCCCTCCAAAGGATGAGCTATTTCTTTTTATCATCAATAAGAAAGCTAACCTTGTCTCATATGAGCAAAGGGGATGGTAACGGTAATTAGCTAACACATCTCAAGGATTTCTGATTAAAAATCAGTGTAAGCCATTTTTTAAAGCAGATACATCTTTTGTCAGGACTTTCCTTATATAATCTAGCTAAAATGTTAGAACCTATCTGGGGCACGCATGCAAACTACTACAGAAAGATAGATGCATAGTGCTTCCTTGAAAGGAAATGTGACAGGTGAGGAAGAGAGCAACAAATTAACCTATTTGGTATCAGGACTGACATGAGCAGGTATTGGGAATGCTTTGCAGAGCATGTTTGAATTTGGCTTAGAAACCAAAGCAAATCTTAGCTCAAGCCAATCTTATAATAAAGGTAAGCCTCTACCATGGTACACTATTCTGGTAACTGGCCGGATGCTTGGAAACATCTATGGCAGATGGCTTCTATTGCTTTAAAAGTGATATATTAACACTGACAAAGGTTACCGGCTACCAAGAATAATATGCTTATTAAAATGCTTATATTTGTATTAGTTCTGTGTCCCTCTAGCTATGGACTTGAGTCATAGATTCTGCTATATCTCTTGTTTTCCAGATTATTGTGCTGATCCTGCAAATAAACTTGGCCCACTCAGCTAAGAAATTAGAGTTCTATATCCAAGGATATGCTCTGTAGTCAGTTTTCCCAGTGGATGGGAAATAGATAGACAGATATAGAATTACCTATGTGCAGTGTTTAAATCTCTTATTCTCTTCCAATAGAGAAAGAGGTAAAAGAAATTACAGGCCACATTCCCAAGCGGGCATTGGGAATTAGGACTTTTGTTATTGCATACGCTACTGTAATTTAGGAGAGCCAGCATGGTGTAGTGGCTAGAGTGCTGGACTAGGATCGGAGAGACCTGAGTTCAAATCCCCATTCAGCCATGATACTAGCTGGGTGACTCTGGGCCAGTCACTTCTCTCTCAGCCTAACCTACTTCACAGGGTTGTTGTGAGGAGAAACGTAAATATGTAGTACAGCGCTCTGGGCTCCTTGGAGGAAGAGCAAGTAATTATTATCATCATCATCATCATCATCATCATTTACCCAAATAGAGGATGACCCTGAATTTAAGATAACCTCCTTTAAAAATGTGGATTAAATATAGGTTATACTAGTTTCCCCAAATTGTAGAAGAGGACCCGAAATGTAAGATGATCCCCCAATTTCTAACATAAAATAACTTTGAATAAACCTAGTCTTGGATTTAGATAAATGCAATATATAGTATGGCATATACATTATACAAAGCTTATTAACTCTCTTCCCCAGCCTGCTAGAGGAAATGCTAGGGAAGGCAATAGAGATGTACATACCAGGTGGTATTAAAATATGATAAATAAATACAAAAAATAAATAAGGCAGATAAAGAACATGTTCAGTCTGTTCTCACAAGCAGCCAAGACCGGGCTAGAGCAGTTAAGCCTGGGCTTGGCTGCCTTGGAAACCCATGGGAGCCAACCAGATTCTGGTAGCACCTTGGTGGCAAACACCACAGAAGCCCACCACTTGAATGAGGTTAAGGGAGTGAGCGCTCCCTTAACCACATTTCCCTGACCATCTATCAGCGCCAGCTGCTTTCAACCAGCACTGCAACACTGACAGGAGCCTGCCCATCGCTGGGGGGCGGGGAGAGACTTGCAATGAACCACACACTCACGTGGTGCATTCTGAGATTCTTGGAGGCTGGGACAATTAGTCCCAGCCTCAGAGTGATCAGCTCTGCTCCATGCTGCATAGAGTACGGTGGAGTACGGTGCATGGTCCCATCAGGCTTCCAAGGATCGTCTGGGGAAAAGCAAGGATTGGGAAGCCTCCCCCCCCCCATGCTGCCCCGCCTGCCTGGTCGTGAGAATGACCTCGAGGTAGGTCTCTCTCTCTCTCTCTCTCTCTCTCTCTCTCTCTCTCTCTCTCTCTCTCTCTCTCTGTATGTATATGTGTGTGTAAGTGTGCAAGTTTCAGATGTTCTGATGGTCCCAAATTTCCTAGTGATAGGGGAAGAAGGATACTTTTTCTTCTAGTAAATAACATAGCATATAGATCATGTGTGGTTTGCTTCTCATACACAGGCCATCACAATCTGAAAAATATACACAGGTAATTTGTGAGTTATTTGGAGAGTAGCTATCACACTGATTTTCAACTTTGCTTTGGGTTTTTAATCCCCTGCTTGCAAAATAATACAGAATAGTCATTAAAATCTTCAGGTGAACTTAGACAGGAAATGAAAGCATTGAGGCTTACATGCAAACAAAATTGAATGTGTATCATTGAATCAGATCGGTCACAAAACCACAAGGGAGCTGACCTGCCTTCCCCCAGATTACCAGAGCGTACAGTGGGGGGACAACTGGGGCTGCCAGGTATCTCACAATGCACCATGAGAGCAGTGAGGTGCATTAGGAAAGCTCTGTGCTGTCTGGTCACTCCTTCCCCCTGACTCTATGATTAAGATGGCTGCCAGCTGCCAGCGTGGAGCTCCACGAACTGGCAAGTGAGGTAGGAGGTGCATGTTGGTCCTTCTACCTCACTTTAAGCCTGGGTTAAAATGAGGGCTACCCAGAGAGGCTAGGGTAGTGAAGAAGACAGAGAGGCGGGTCTCACAATCAAGGAGACCCACCTTGGGAGGGTTAGCGGGGAGAGCGGGCTTAGCCCACTCTCCCTGCACACGAGCAGTCAGGCTGCTCCAGGTGGCTGAACCGGCCACCCACATGACTGCCAGCTCCATTATGGAGCTGGCGGGGGCTGGGTGGATCAGGGGCTATGTGGTCCCTGGAAGTTCCAGCATCCCCTGCACGAGTGCGCAGGGCATGCTGGAGAGACCTCCGAGCCAGGAGGCTGCTTTTGAGCCTCCCGGTCAGGGGTCTTATTGTCAGTTGCCATGCCGTGGAGCTGCACTGTGCCAATACACAATTAGAAAAACCAGGTTTGCAGAGCACTTGCTCCACAAACCCAGTTTAAGGGCAGGGCTACTTAAGCGGGTGACCTGCTTAAGAACCACCGGGCTCGCAGCCGAGCCTGGTGGTTCTCACGATGGGAGAAAATCCGGCTAGCCTCTGCTAGCCCGATTTTCTCCCATCGTGTGAAGAGCCTCAGAAAGTGTCCTGCACTGATTAATTATAGGCATGATCAGTATAACTTAGACCTTGTTGGATCAGATGACACCTCTTACTGTGTGACTGTTAAAGTATGCTGGACCAGCAAGCAAGAAGCTAAATGTTTAAAAGCACAAAAATTTATACAGAGCTGTTTCAGGTGAATGTGGCCCCCACAGCCCTCCTACACATGTTAATGTCAAGGCTGCACTGAGAATGAACCCACCCCGGTATCACTAAGGGATAAGAACATGAGAGCAGCCCAAGGCCTATCTAGCCTAGCATCCTGCTTCACACAGTGCTTCACAGAGCATCCTAATTCACACATTCCACTAAGTGCCTCTGAGAAGCCCACAGGCAAGAGGTGAGGTGGAATACCCTCTCTCCTGCTGTTGCTCCCCTGCTACTGGTATTTAGAGGCATCTTGCCTCTGAGGCTGGAGGTGGCTAATAGCCATCAGATTAGTAAGGTAAAGATAAAATGTGCTGTCAAGTTGACTTCGACTCCTGGAGCCCACAGGGCCCTGTGGTTTTCTTTGGTAGAATATAGGAGGGGTTTACCATTGACTTTCCCTGCACAGTATGATGCCTTTCAGCATCCTCCTACTGTAGATATCTTCTGCCTGATATAGTAACAGTGGGGATTCGAACTGGCAACCTTTTGCTTGTTACTCAAGCATTTCTCCACTGTGCCACTTAACGTAGCCCTTGATAATAAGAACATTTGTTAACATGGTTTCAGAGCATCCTTTACTCATGTGTAAAGGATGATCATCTGAGTTGCCCCTCTACACACACTGCAAAACCCTGTTTAGAGAGGTTTTCCTTTTACCATTTGTGATTCTTTCATGGATTGTATCCTGTGCTCTACTGTCTTCTAATTTAATATTGGAATTCATCCATAAACAGTGTGCTTCTATTCAAATCTAGATGATTATTATTTTCTTAATGAAATGAGCAATAATTTCATGTTGAAACCACTATTGTTTTTAAAGTAGGTGATAATGTGCATCAGTACAAACCATGAGTCTGACTGAGAGGACATACATATTCCTATGCCCTCTACATATCTTTAGATTATACAATTTAGACATTGTCTACACTTGCGATAATATTTTCAGGGGGAAACATAACATAATACTGTTTTGTTAATGGATGAGGAAGTCTTTCGCATATATTTTATTTTTATTTATTTATTTATTAAAACATTTTTATACTGCCCAAAACTTAGGTCTCTGGGCAGTTTACAACAAAATAAAAACAATATAAAACATTCGTTAAGACAAAAATGGGGGGGGGGGAGACACACATCACAACAATATAAAAATACTTTAAAGCAGTATTAAAACCAATTAAAACAACATTAATTAAAAGCCTGGGTGAGGAGATTTGCCGCATTCTGGACCAGCTGAAGTTTCCAGACTATGCACAAGGGCAACCCCACATAGAGTGCATTACAGTAATCCAGTCTGGAGGTTACCAGCAGATGTACCACTGTTTTGAGTTCGTTCACCTCAAGAAACGGACGCAGCTGGCGTATCAGCCGAAGCTGATAGAAGGCACTTCTGGCCACTGCCTCAACCTGGGACACCAGGGAGAGGCTCGGATCTAGAAGGACCCCTAGACTGCGTACCTGTTCCTTCTGGGGAAGTGTGAACCCATCCAGAACAGGCAGAACAAAATCATCTCTCAAGTTCTGACCTCGCACAATGAGTACCTCTGTCTTAGTCGGATTCAGTCTCAGTTTGTTATCCCTCATCCAGCCCATCACTGACTCCAGGCAGGCATTTAGGGAGGTTATGCCCTCTCCCAATGATGCTGACATGGAGAAATAGATTTGGGTGTCATCAGCATACTGGTAGCACCCTGCACCAAATCTCCTGATGATCTCTCCTAGTAGTTTCATGTAGATATTAAACAACATTGGAGACAATATGGAGCCCTGGGGAACACCATACAAAAGTTCAGATTTTGAAGAACAGCAGTCTCCAAGGGACACCATCTGGAACTTCCCCAAGAGGTAGGAGCGGAACCACTGCAGAGCAGTGCCTCCAACTCCCAACCCCCTCAGATGCTCCAGAAGGATACCATGGTTGATAGTATCGAAAGCCACTGAGAGGTCCAAAAGGACCAACAGAGTCACACTTCCTCTGACAATTGCCAATTGGAGATCATCCATCAGGCTGACCAAGGCAGTCTCCACCCCATAGCCAGTCCGAAAGCCAGTTTGAAATGGGTCAATATAATCAGTTTATAGGCAAGGTAACTGAGAGGGTGGTGGCCTCTCAGTTTCATCCAAGACTGTCTGGAGCTGAGAGGCCACCACCCTCTCAGTTACCTTGCCCAGCCATGGAAGGTTGGAGACAGGCCTGTAGTTGTTCAAATCCGAGGGATCCAGGGTAGGCTTCTTCAAAAGCGGTCTAATAATTGCCTCCTTAAGACTAGGAGGCATCCTACCTTTCCTCAGAGACACGTTTATAATCTCTACCAGTCCCTCTACAACAACCCCCCTGCTAGATAATATAAGCCATGTCGGACAAGGATCAAGAGAACAGGTGGTAGGCTGCACCTTTCCAATCAGCTTGTCCACATCCTCAGGAGTCACAAAATGGAACTGATCCAACCTAATTGCATAAGAGGAGTCACTGGACACCTCCATATCAGACACTGAGGTAATTGTGGAGACGGAATCTAAGTCGGCCCGAATACGAGAGATTTTTTCCACAGAGAATTCATTAAACACATCACAGCGGGTAATCGATGGTTCCATATTCTGATTCAAGGGAGGAGGGGCACTCACTATCCCTTTCACAGCCCTGAACAACTCTGCTGGACGTGAACTTGCAGATGCAATAAGGCCATACATGCTTCTTTGCCGCACGTATGGCGTGAGCATAGGTCTTGAAATGGGCTCTTTGTTGCAATCTGTCGGATTCAAGCCGAGTCTTTCTCCACTTGCGCTCCAGTTATCTATCTCGCCGCTTGAGCCCCTGTAGTTCTTCCGTATACCAAGGGGCCAATTTTGAAGCAGGTCAGAGAGGACGCTTAGGAGCAATCATGTCTACTGCCGCAGTGAGTTTGAGGTTCCAATGTTCCACCAGGGCATCAACAGGATCACTGGCAGAGACAACACTAAATCTCTCCAAGGCTTCTTGAAATCCTATTGGATCCAATAACCTTCTCAGGTGGATCATCCTAATAGGTCTCTCACCCCTGTGAAGGTGGGAAGTGATTGTGAGTCCGACCTTAACCAGATGGTGGTCCGTCCATGACAATGGGGAAATCACAGGATTCCTCACCCACGGAGCACCACCCTGATCAGAGTGAAAGACCAAATCAAGCGTGTGACCAGCAATGTGCGTCGGCCCCAAGACCCTTTGGGATAGGCCCATAGTCGTCATGGCTGCTATGAACTCCTGAGCCGCCCCGGGACAAATTGGTCCCAAAGTGGACATTGAAGTCCCCCAGCACCACAAGCCTGGGGGACTCCACCAAGTCCGAGACAAAGTCCGTCAGCTCAGTTAGGGACTCTGTTGAGCAGCAGGGCGATCGGTACACCAACAGAAGTCCCAGTCTATCCCTAGTCCCAGCCTTAAGTACACACATTCGATATGGTCTGACACTCTAACAGGGATCCTGGTAAGGGAAAGGTTATTCTTATAGACCACAGCCACTCCACCTCCCCGCCCACGGTCCCTCACCCGCTCCTCAACAGAGTAGCCTGGAGGGAGAAGCCGGGACCACACTGGGCCCCCAGCCTCCCCCAGCTAGGTCTCCGTAATACATACCAGGTCAGCACCTTCATCCAGAATCAAATCATGGATGGTTTCTGATTTGTTATGGACCGACCTGGCATTACAGAGGAGCAAGGTGAGGTTCCAAGTGTGGTCGGCACTGCTCCCCAAGGTCAAAGAGCTGGCAGGACAGCTAGAAGGGGAAACAGATATTAGATTTCCAAGTCCCCTTCCCCTGTAACGGCGCGCTGACCTGCCAACGTTCCTTCTTCTGTTCCCCACTGGAATGGCTGTCCCACAGTCAGTGGACACGCCCCCTGTCTCCCCATCTCCAGTTAAGCCCAGACATGTATATGTAACATATGTGACATATGTAACATTTACTTTAGTAAATACAGCACATAATGAAGCTGTTCATGTTGGAAGTTAAAGTACTTTGCGCTGTCTCTTTGTCTCAGACAGTGGAGGACAGACTAGTAAGTCAGAGGGCTAGAGAGTCAAGACATTGATCATCCCTCCTCCACTGCTCTGATGCTATCCCTTTGAAATGTAGATTGCTACTCTTAGGGATCCAACTTCCATCCTCTCTCTCTTTTCTTACCTGCCCTACTACCTTGCAACATGGCAAGCCTCTCTCCCTGCACCATATGTGCAGAGAGGATGCAGAATCTATCTGCATACAGCTAGATAGATAGATTAGAGATCCTAACTCCTCACTTTCCTATCTAGAATGGAGTTCCTTAATAAATGCCTTTTATATTGATTTGAAACTATGAATTGGCTCCAAGTTACTTTACTCTCAGCATACACACATGCCTAACTAAACTACCGCTGTGCTGTGCCTCTGTGCACTCTGCTATAATGAGAAAGGGATTCTCTCAGCACAGGGAATTTCCAACAATTCAGAGGAGCAGAAAACAGGGTAACCTCCTGAAAGCAGATAGAACTCTATTTTTACCTCATAGCAAACAGACGGGCACATGCTGCAAACCCGGCAAGGAGTGTGAGCGACACATGGTTAACAACATTTTGAGGTTCTCTCCAGCCCCAGGTAGCATTGTTGGTCCTCCAGCCACACCCATGACAAGCAGTCCCCTGAGTGGACGGGGCAAGCATGTGACCCAAGGAGACCACTCAGAGGGCTCCAAGCCGCAGTCCCGCTCTGCTGCTCGCTGATTGGTAGCCTCAGTTAACCCTTTCCTGGCAACTGCAGCACTGTCAAAGGCATTGAACTCTGTCCCCATGCCCAAAACACCCTGCTCACAACAAGGCAGGAGACAGAAGAGAACCACTGCAGCTGCTGCTGCAGCAGCCAGCAGAGCAAAAGCCAACATGAACACACATAAACCCCAACACACACCCCAGATCCAGGAGGGACACAGCAGATGCCCCCTGGAGCAGTTGCCAGATGCTGGTGAGAGCAGCTGCCAGATGCCCCACAACTAGCCCAGGCACTAAGCTGGTGGCAAGGGCTATGAGTTGTGTCTCTTACCACCCCTGTCCAGTTGCCCCCAGATCACAGTGGATGGGGAGAAAAGCAGGCAATGGTGAGTGTGCACCTGCCCTCCTTGCTACATGTGCCACTACCCCCTTCACTCTTGCTGTGGCAGCCCCCATTGCCCCATCCCACCATACAAAAGCATGGCTTGAGAAGGGGAACCAACTCTGCCCCCTCCCCCTCCCCGCAGCTGTGACCTCCATGCCACCCCCGATCCCACTGTATAGTGTGTGTAGACGGTAAGAACCCCCCTTGCCCCCCCACTGCCGCCGTAGCCAAGTGGCGACTCTGCCTCCCCATTAATCTGCCACTGCCACTCCCTGGCAGCCTCCCAAATAGCAGGGAAGTCAATCTGCACCCCATTTTGGTCCTCTGCGTGTGCACAGAGGCCACTCACGTTACCAGGCGAGTGGGTGTAGGAGCTGCTCTGCCTACCGCTGAGCCCCCTGCGGCCACCGCAAGCCCTCCGCCATCGCTGCCATTGCCACCATGAGGCCGAAACACTTTGCAAGTATCCCAGTCACCATGTGAGCACCGTCCCCCCCCACCCACCCACCGGGGCAGTGGCGGGCAGAGCTGGAGCAGCTGCTGGGCTGACCCTCTGCCTCAGTGACCCTTGCGTGGACAGTCTGTCAGTCTAGCAGTCACTACTGTTCCACACACACACCCCGCCACCACGGGGGCCAGCTCCAGCCCCTCCGCCCCCCGCACATATGGTGGCTAGAATACTTGCAAAGATCAGCAGTTTGGCTCAGCAGCAGGTGGGTGATGCTGATGCTGAACATCCATCCACCCACCCCATCCACTGGCCATATGCTACGGCCCCACATGTTTGAGGGCCCCACACACTGCCTGCATTGAGCGCATTTCAACATCCCCTCGCAGGGTATGAAGGGCACCCTCTCGCACAGCTGCGAGGTGTGAGGGCAGGAGCACACCCAGGAAGGAGAGCCGCATCCTCCAGCGGGGTGCCACAGAATGGCTCTGGTTAGCAGTGGCCAGTTCTGTTGCCACCGCCATGGCCCAGCCTGGAAGCGAGCGCAACAGCGGGCCGAACCTCTGGGAGTCTCTGGAGGTGAGATGTGCAGCGGGCCCGTTGTGCTCTGAGAAGAAGCTCCCCTGCCTGCTGGAAGGTCAGCCGGCCATCCTACCCACTCCCTGCCTGTTGGAGATGTTGTCGGACCCACCCAGAGCAGCCGCTGTCTGCTTGGGAAGGTTGAGAGCATTGGCAAGACTGCTGCTGCTCCCTAACTTGCCTTTCCCTGGATTCTGAGCAGGGCAGGGACTTGATTCTTGGGCTGCTCCCTCAGCACCTCTGCTAAGTGCATCTCTAGCCCGATTCCCGTTGAACTGGCTCCCAGCAGCAGCAGCTACAGCAGCAACACTCCCTCCGCCCCTCCAGCAGCCCCATCACCTGTGCAGTTTCCGCCTGGATAGAGCAAGGGTGCTGGGAATCTGAACTCAGGTCTACCCAGTCCTAGTCCAGCACACTAACCACTACACCACACTGCAGGCAAGGGCAGCTGCAGGCAAGGGCAGGGACACTCCTGCTCTTGTCCAGTGACTTGCAGGGTACAGGAAGGAGCACAAAAATCCCCATTCAGCCATGATACTCTGGGCCAGTCACTTCACTCTCAGCCTGACCTACTCCACAGAGTTGTTGTGAGGAGGAACTTGAGTATGTAGTACAGTGCTCTGGGCTCCTTGGAGGAAGAGTGGGATATTCTATATTATTAATTCTTCTTGATGGGCCATGCACCCTACAGGGCAGTTGGAAAGCAGTGACAGTTTGACGGTTTGAGGGGGGTGGGGTGCAGTGAAGCAGCAGGGAGCTCAGAGGCTGTCAGGCGAGCAGGCGACACTCCCTGGCAGTGGCAGGAAGAAGCAAGGACTGCAAGACGGAGATAGAAAGACAGAGGACAGAGAGCAGGAGCATGAGACCTGCGAGGGGGGAGACTTGCAGGGGATGCGAGAACAAGCGAGAGCATTGCGGGAGTGGCGAGAGACTTGCGGGGGACGAGCGGGGGTGGCAAGAGTGAGCGAGAGCATTGCGGGTGGCAAGCGGGGGTGGTAAGAGCAAGTGAGAGCATTGCAGGAGTGGTGAGAGACTTGCGGGGGGCGAGCGGGGGTGGCGAGAGTGAGTGAGAGCATTGCGGGAGTGGCAAGAGACTTGCAGGGGGCAAGCGGGGGTGGTGAGAGTGAGCGAGAGCGTTGCGGGAGTGGCGAGAGACTTGCGGGGGAGAGCGGGGGTGGTGAGAGCGAGCGAGAGCATTGTGGGGGTGCAATGCCACATGCTCAATGCAAGACCACACAGATGCTCTGTGCAGGGTCAGCTAGTAAAATGTAAAATGAATGAAGAGTATGACATGTGTCTGTGCAACTATTCCCCTTAGGGGATAGGGCTGCTATAGGAAGAAGGAGTTGTGCTCCCTGCCTGGCATCTCCAGGTCGGGCTGAGCAGGAATCCAACCTGAGAGCCTCAGGAAGCCACAGCCAGCCTGTGTCAACAGGACTAAGACAGTACTAAGCTGGATGGACTAATGGTCTGACTCAGTGGAAGACAGCTTCCTATGTTCATATTTTCCCTTGGGCTCATTTGCAAGGTGCCTGCCACTTTAAGGAAGCTCAGTGCTGTTTGCTGGACAGGCTTTCCCCAAACAAACTTCTGCTGTGCTTTGCAGCCCACTCTGTTATCCAGGCTCTATGGTATCCCGGGGGAGGGAGCCTCAAGCTGCGTTCCACAGCATTCCGTGGCTCCACACGGGCACTGGGAGGGGGTAGGCAACCTCCCCTGCTTGCTGAACCTGGTTTTAGAGGAGGGGCTGGGAACTGGGTGACCCTCTTTTGACAGAGCCCTGTTGGGGAGTTTGCTGAGGTTCCACATGGTAGTGCTAACCACTCATTTGGACCTCAAGCCCTGTTTTTGCTGGTAATGAGAATAGCTTCAATGGCATGTTATGTGCTGACCATGTCATGCCACATTCACCTATGTCTTTATGCCATCTACATGATGTGACATCCATTTAAAAAATACATTTTGAAATTTTGTCTGTATTCTATTTGTTTCTAATACAGAATCTCCCTTTTACTACACTAATTAGTCAGACATCTACATTATGATATATCATTGGTGACCTTTTAAAATCTTGGTGTAGTGAAATGCATTGTCAATTTTTTTAAAAAATAAAAAAAGATTAATATGTCAGTCTGGCATTCCTGAAAAGTGAGGTCTTGTTTTATAGACAACTAGAATCCAAGCAACATCATTATAAAGTTCTAAAATTGCCTTGCTAGAATGTAACAGTAATAGGTGTTGGAGGAAAGTGTTGTTGAGGAGAAGCTAGTTTAGACTCAGAGTTTTATTCAAAGGATCTGCAGTGGCAATATGGCATGAATATCAAACAATGTGAAGGTTCTAAAAGTGTGGTGTAAGTGTCCATTCAGTAGCATGGGCATTTGTCATGGTAACTGCTGCTTACTGCTGTCTGACATTAGTATCTTGGGTTTTCAAAGGTGAATTCACATTCACCCTTATTAGTAAAAAGAATTCCTGGAAAGATGTGTCCTTTAATTTTGGTCCTTCCTCCTTTCAGGGTACTTGTGGATAAAGGAGCTATATTTTCCACAAAGGCAAATTACCTTGGGTATACTATATGGGTGATAGAATCCAGGGCAGGGGTCCCTAATCTGTGGTCCTC
This sequence comes from Hemicordylus capensis, assembly GCF_027244095.1. NCBI lineage: Eukaryota > Metazoa > Chordata > Lepidosauria > Squamata > Cordylidae > Hemicordylus > Hemicordylus capensis. The sequence goes on from NC_069659.1 coordinate 80,722,470, forward strand.
CAGATGTTGCTGAACTGCAACTCCCATCATCCCCAGCCATAATTTATTGTGGCTGAGGGTGAAGGGTGTTGTAGTTCAGCAACATCTGATCTAGGAATGTGCATGAATCAATTTCTTTGATTTGATTTGTGCCCAAAACAAATCACCCCTGATTTGTTTTGTGTCCAAATCTGTTCCCCAAACCACCCCAGGTCCTATTTGGATTTGATTCAATTTGTTTCCGTTTTGGATTGATTTGGGCCACATATAAAGTTTCTGGGGGCACCAAATATGGGTGGTGGGTAGGAAACTATGGGTACCATATACTTTCCAAATTTCAAGGCAGTGGGGCACTTGGTTGATTTTTAATGATTTTTTAAAAGTTTTTACTGATTTTGTATATTTCCACCATAGGAAATAATGGGGATTCAAATTTGCCCTATCCAAACCATAACATGGATCTCCAGCTTTCATTTAAAAAAGCTAAGCTCTAGCCCTTGTGGAAGTGGAGATATGGAGCAAAATATGTGGTCACTATTTTCCAAGTGTTTGCATTCTTTGGTATATAATAACTTTTCCTCATAATGAATCCCTATGATGATTCATTGCACACCTCCATTTCTTCTGTTCATTTTGACTGTCATTGGGCAGTGCCAGCTGTCAACTGCCATGTGGCAACTACACCCCCCACCTGCAGTGCAGTGGGGTACTCAGTTTATTTTTTAGAAATATTGAAGTGTTTAGATTCTTTGGTGTCAAGGAAGAACAAGTTTCAGTATTCTCTCCAGAATGCCCTTTTTCTAAACTTCAGCTAGAAGTCAAACTACACATTACATTGAAACACAGGCTAACATCCAGACTGGCACTGCTATGGTGCTATGGGGGAGGAGCATTTTTTACTCAATCTCCCCTCCCTTATCACCCTTGGGGACATATTTTTTGGAGGCACAATGGGTTTCAGATATCTCATAGTTGAACCTTGTGTGGTTTTTAAGAAAACTCAAAGTTAAATATCAGTCATTAAGACTATTCTCATGAGCAGCCTAACCCAGGCTAGGCTGCTTGTGTGCAGTGCAGCTGTCTATGCAGATTCCAGCACTGCCCGCCCACCTGACCCAGCTTTTTACCTCAGCCTTTTCTGAGGTTGTGTGACCGCTTGGGCTGCTTGCAGCAGTGTGGATCATGTGGGAGCATGGTCCTCACTTCCACCACAATTGAAGGATCTTCTGGGAGGAAGGTAAGTTTGGCACAGCCTTCTTCCCACCTGCCTTCCCTCACCACCTCCCAGTTGTGTGCATAGCCTTATTGTGTGTGGGGGGGGGGGGGCGAGTGGTGGGTGGATGAGGACCACAGTGTACAGAGAGGGGATATTTTTTCCCTTTCATCTTGTGCTGTGGTCCCAGTGAAAACAATTCCATGAACCTGGTATTAGCCATGGAAGGGAAATTTCAAGTTGTGCCAACATACCTCCTGGGACTAAGAGCATCTCCAGGCACATTATTTTGATTGGAACTGTGATGTGAAGGGCAAGGATTACATACCCCCTCCCTGGGCCCATAGTCTTTAACCAGTTTTGGATGCTCTATAGGAGCATTACCATATGCATTTGAGTGGATATGCTTCTTTTGAGTATCTGAAGGGGGATTAACATGCTGTCTTTTCACCACAGAATTGTGTATTTGGCTGCAGGAAAAATGTGCTAGCCCCATTCAGACAGTGCAAGGAAGTACAGCCAGTGAATGGTAGAAGAGTCTGTGTGTTCCAATGGTAGTGATACGTTAGAACATCCAAAGCTGCTGTTTCCACGATTCCTTTCCATAACCTGTGGATGTAGTTTACCCACAGAGCTTGAGGATAAACGATCGTGAGGGTAAAAGATTATTATCTGGAGCTGGGAGAATCTGGGATCAAAAAACCCCACTATAGACTTTATGAGAGTCTTGAGTAGAGTAGAATCCATCTCTATTCAGCAAAGGACTACAGCAAAAGAAAGAAAGAAAAGACCATATGATTGCAATTCTTTACTCCCAGTGAGGCTTAAGGACAGGCTTTGTTGAATGGGTACACACTGGAGCAGAGCTTTAGAATCAATTCTCTTACCTGCCTCCTTCATTCTTTATAGTAAATTATGTGGTAAAATTCACACAGCGATTAAAAAAAGGTCCACATCATGCTGGAGGTGCTTCAGCACAATTAGGCCCAAACAAGTCTCATGGTTTAAATGGATTATGTGATGGTTGAAGGCCCAATCCATCTTGGAGCCATTCATAATATATATCCTCCATGGAGTGACTGTAGAGGAGTACCATTTAGTATACTAGATTGCACTGATGAAAGTATGTAGTAGTGGTTATTCTAATGTTTTCCAGGTATTTTTCCTGAAAAAAGTGTGATGAATTTGAAAACAAGCATGTATGACTCTTGCAACTCATTACTCTTATTAAGCCTAATGCAGCCAACTATGTAGGACAATCTAGCTAGGATTTCATAAACCTTCTGGGATTGCAGAAAAATAGGATCTGAACAGGACCAGCTCCAGGTCTGAGAGGGCTCTTGAATATATGTGCTGTCAGCCTCTTCATCCCAGGGGGCAATAAACTCAACTACACTTCTTCTTCCTCTTCTCACTATCCATCTTCAAATGGGGAAGCAATAATAATTGACTATGGATGCAGCTGCTCCTCCTTTCACTCGCAGCATCCATGAATGGGGAGGGGACTCAGTGGCAACTTCTCCTCTACCTACTCCCATGCATGAAGGGTGTCGTGATGCTTTCGCTGATAATGGCCAGTTCCATCACTCCATTTGTAGACTGGTAGAGCAGGAAGAGCCACCACTGCCATTGAATCCCTCTATTTGTGGATTGACTGGGTCACCCTTCCCATCTTTCAGTGGTAATGGACTTGGTATCAGTTCCTTCTCCCACTCTCCCTATTCTCAAATGGACTTCCTTCCACTCTTTATAGGGGCCTTTGGGGGAGAGCCTATTGGCAGGCAGGGAAAGTGGGAGAAAATAGTGGCAGCAGCATTGTTGCTGTGTCACTCCCTTCTCCCAGTACCCACATCAGCAAATGAACACCTGTCCCAGAGGTCCCTGTGATGATGCAGGGCCACACAAGGGATAGATGCAGATGGAGAGTGCTGGGGGAGGTGGCAGCAATAGCATGACTCTCTCAGCAAAGAGAGTTGCACCACTATGCTTGCTGCACAAAGGGGGACACAAGTCTTGGGTTGGTCATGGTCATAAGCACAACATTTCTCTATCTGCATCACAGGGAGGTCATTTACACAATCCAAAGCTATATTCTACCCAGTGTGTGCTCTCAATTTTTGGTTGTGTGAAAGCAAGATAGGAGAAAAACCTGGGTGGCTTTTCCTCCTACTTTGCTTCCACACAAATGAAAACTAGGAGCACACAAAGCTCCCAAACCCATGGGTAGAACACAGTTTTTGATTGTGTGGATGACCTCAGGGTGTGTTTGTGTTTTAATCTGTTCCCATTTTCTGAGGAAACTCTCCAGACCTTGAAAATTATGTATTCTACGTATGTATCTATTTCATTTTATAAGATATCAGAAAAATATCACTATGTAATGAGCAAGCAAGGGAAGGACAAAAGCAGGAGGACAAAGCTGTAAACTGGGTCAGAGAGACTGCAGAATACAACTACATATATCAGCCAGAATGGCAGACTGTCAGGATTAATGAGAGACATCTGTCTGCACATATTATGAACTAGGGAGTACATCCCATTGAGCTCAGTGGGACTTCCTTTGAGTAAACATGGCTAGGACTGTGCTGTCATAGCAATAACTTATTGGCTGAGTCCCAGCTGTGCCTCATGCAGATGTATCAAGTAAGATGAACACCAAATTCTCATCATCAAGATTAATGCACTGCAAGCCAATGTAACATAATGCATGTTCTGTTGGATAACTAGCTTAGCATGTATTTCTCACTTCTTTGTTTAGTTTAGTTATTGGAAAATTGTCTCTTGTGTTCAGTAACATTTAATCATTCATGATTTTCTTTGGAAGTAATACATAGACATAGACATAGATACACAGAAATTTGCTACCACATGTTCAGTTTCAGCATTAAATTCCTTCAACATTAAAAAATAATCTTCCAATACATTCTTCTGTAAAGCTTGTTCTTCAGCAACACATGGCTCAACTAGTATAGTCTAGGGGTATGCAAATTGATTCACCCTCAAATAGATTTGGGTCGAAATGGTGGGTATTCACAGATTCTACCCAAATCAAATAATCCTCAAAACAGAAGGCCCTGATTCAGGGTCAAGGGAAATCACTCCCTATTTGACCCAAATTAATTTGGGTGATTACACACCATTTTGAGACCCATTTTGCTGGAAGAATATGCCTTAAAAAGGGTGTCTTCTGGGGAGAGCTGGTCTACCAGTTGGGATCAGTTGGTAGACTAGTACTCACTCTGGACTTAATATGTCAGTCGTCCTTGGAGGACTGGTCTATCTGTGTTAACCCAGGAGAGCTGGTCTAACCAACTGTGATCCATATGTAGACCATTCCTCTGCTCTGGACTTGACACATCAGCCGGTCTTGGAGGACTGGTCAACCGGGTTGACCTCAGTCCTCTGAGGTGGGCTGACATGCTAAATCCAGAGTAGAGAGCTGGTCTACCCACCACTCCCAATTGGTAGACCAGCTCTCCCCAGGAAATTTGGCACCTTTTAAAAACCATTCAGATTGGATAAAATTGGATAAAAAGATTGGATAAAATTGGATAAAAAGATTGGATAAAAAGGTGCCAAAACAGGGTTGGATCATTTTAAATTTGATTTGAATTTGAATTGAATTTTCAGAGTGAAAAGAATGAATTTTTGGAATTTGATTCAAATTCAAAATGAATTGAAAAATTTGTTTCATGCACATCTCTATCATTTTACCAGTAAAGTGAAGCCCCCCAGAAGCCCTTTAAGTCATTTATCCCTAACCTACACATTGGTGGTTAGTGGATGTCTAAGTATACCAGCCTTGACCCAAAGGGAAAAACCTATACTCACATTCTCCATTTACAAATTAAAACATAGCAGAATTGGCTTAATCCTCCAAAAATTCCCAAAGAGACTCTCTCCATTGTCCATATTGAAATCAGGAACCTAGCTTTCTCACGTTTATCTTCTCGCAAGTTTTAACCCACTTTTTGCTTTTCATGCTGCGTGCCATGCAGCCGCTGCCAGTTTAAGCCACCTGATTCACCTGAAATGCAGCTGCATTGTATTAATGTATTTTACCTATTCCCTCCTTTCCTAACCCATCTATTTCTCTGATTTGTTGTTTCCCATGTCAATGAACCATCCACCTGTCGCAGAAACCACCCCCACATAGTGTTGCCACATGAATCAACCAGTTTAGCAATAAGGAGACTTGCTAGGGGTCAGATCTTTTAAAGCTCTATGGTTACTCCATTCATTTCAATGAGCACTATTGAATACATTGCTTTTCTGTGGTGTTCTATTTGCAAGTGAGTTTTACCTACTGAAATTCCCCACATTAATGATTGGGGTTGCTAGCATTACAGTTTGGAAGCTATTCTATTGATACCCCAAATGAGAATGTATATATTGATGGTCATTCAATAAATATTTAGTTTGTTGCCTCCCCTTTGTATGGTCCTTAGCACAGTGCCCAGGTTAGCAATAGATGTAAAATTTCTGCAGTGCACATGTCTGGCCCTATGTGTTTTAACAAGGTTTAATCACTGCATGAGACATTTCTGGAAATGGAGCAGCCAAATGGCAGTTGATCCTAGTCAGGCTGATGGGGAAAGTCTTGCCTAATCCCCTGCAATAATACAGGTATTTCAGTCATTGGTGCATATCATCTTTCTTTATCCTTCAGCATGGGAGACTTCTTTTAATTCCATTTCAGACACAGATTTGGTGGATAATCTCATGGTCCCACTTCCATATGTTAAAAAAGGCAATTGCTGAAATTTAGCTCACAGTGATGTTGAGCAAATGAATGAGATAAGAAAACGCTGACACCTACTCTGAGCCCTAAAGATAGGACAGACAGGCTATATAGAAACAAACGACACTTAGCAGACCCATCTCTAATCCCATGAATTTTTAATTCTTCTTATCTAATATTCAGTGGGCTATTTCAGAAACCTACATTAGGCTATATACTATACAGAATCTTCAAACATAACACCTCTCTCTCTCTCTCTCTCTCTCTCTCTCTCTCTCTCTCTCTCTATATATATATATATATACACACACATATACAAATACACACACACACACATATATATAGAGAGAGATCTATATAGAGAAAGAATATCGATGGGTATCTGTGTGTGCACACGTGTGTGTTATTAAAAAAAACCCCTAAGACATTTTAAGAAGCAGGTTTTAACTCAAACCTATGTTTCTCCAAGGCAGGACCGCCATTTGTCCTCAGTGCTACAGATAATGTCCCTACACTTACAGCCAAACAACTCTTTGGATTCTTATACCTGATGCTTCTGGACAAAATAGTTACATATCCTATCACTGCACAGTCCAATTATTTGAAACACTTTTTGAAGGAGCAATCACTATGAGGGCAGTTCTTCTCATTGGTTTGTGCAAATTAAATTGACCTATTTATTTGGACACATAAAAATAAATATACAAATGGTTTTGTGATTCCTTCAATTCTCTCTTCCACACTTGCTTCTATAGCTGGATCATTATTCTGTTTCCATCCTTATCTCTTATCTGCCCTAATCCAGCAACAGCATCATCACTGGGCAAGCTACTTACAGTTAAGTCTAAGAGAAGGAAAAAATGAAAATGCTGAAACTGCATAGGTGAAAGAACCCCAGTAAAGGCAGGCTCCTTCCATTTGCACTGAAATCAACAGCAGATCTTTATATTTCTCTAAGACATACCCATGGTTAATCCCATGTGTGGCAGCTCTTGTGAGAGTTCATGAGCCACTGCCCAGATAGCGATGGGGATGGGGGAGAAAACAGCGATGGCGGCTGGCAACGGGCCGGAGGAGGCAACAGGAGGAAGTGGCTGGCTGGCCAGCAGGAGAAGGCAGCAGCAGGGGGAAGAAAATTTGGGAGAGAAGAGAAGGTGATGGTGGGGTGGGGCAGAGAAAGCACTGGACGCTGGTGGTGCCTGAGGAGGAGTTTCACTGAGTGACAAAGCAGGGCAGAACAGGAGAGAGCAGGGTGTCTGCCTCATTAAATGCAGCCCCACAAAAAGGGACACACTCTGCTCCCTCCTCAAGGTAAGGCTGCTCCCAACGGTGGTTGCAGAAGCTCCCTTTGTTCAGAGGAGGTTCCCATAGAAACCCCCACCTCACGTGCCCCGAGCAGCCACTTGCTTCTTGCTGTTGATTTCCAGAGGCGACACAGCCTCATGAAAGGCACCTCAACACAGCTCACTGGCTGGCACTGGCAGAGAAGCACGGCCAAGGAGGATTGGTGGGGGTTGGACATGAAGGACTTCCACCTCCAGCAAGAGCAGAAGCACCAGGTCCCAGCTGGAGAAAGCCGTGCATGCTGGAGCTGTTCTCTATGTGCTGAAGTGGGCTCCTTGTTCCCACTGTGGAAAGGCATGGGGGTGGCTGAAGGTGGGGTGGCGGGGGGCAAGAAGAAGTGTGTGCTGGAGGATATGGGGAGAAGAGACACCAGGAGGAGAGGGGGGGAGAGAGAGGAAAGGAGAGCGAGAGCGTGAGGAAGAAAGAGTGGAAGGGAGAGAGAGAAAGAAACAAGGGAGGGGAGGAAAGAGAAAGGAGAGGAAAGGGGGAGAGAGAGGGGGAGGGAGGAGAGAGAGGAAGAAAGTCTTTAGACTTTGTGAAAGTTTGCAGACAGGGAGCAATGTTGGGTCATGTCAGGTGTTAATTGAATGGACAGGCTTCATAGCTTCATGGGTTGTTTGAGGACATCTCTTTCCTCCATTTTTTAGTCATGGTCAACTTAGTAAGATCATTTGACTCACTAAATATTGTATCAGGCTATCAAGAGATCAAAAACTGAGTGTATCAAGAAATTTATGACAGTGAGCTATACAGCAGGGACTGTGACAGGGGGGCAAGGAGACCAATAAAGTGCTAGTGCACAGATGCTCTGCCCAGGTAAAGCTAGTAGATTTTAAATGCCACAGAACTGATAAATAAAATGTTGATCATGGCATCATGGGTGGTTCATACATTTCTAGCATGTATCTTCTGTCTAAAACTAGAAGAGAGGGAAGCAGCGTTGTACAGTTCAAGTGTGGCTGACATGGGTCAGCCCTGTCTCATTTAATTTGGACTAATTGCAACATGGCCTCAGTCTTATGTAAGTCTTACAGGAAAAGTTGCTCAAATGTACAGATGGAGTAAATTGCCATAGCAACTCCACTGAAGACATAGTGCAGCACTATATTCATTGAATGATTTCAAAGAAGGGATTATATTTCCCCATTGTCACTCTGTTGCACATATTCTGATGCCTCTAGAGGGGCTGACAGGGACTTGATATCTTCTGAAGAGGCTCCTTTTCCTGTTTTTTTAAATCTGTCTCCGCACCATCTATCTGGAGAGGAGTGCTTTACTTAAATCATAACTACAAGCGTCTTTGAAATTCAGTCTTCAGAAAGAATTATTTTTGTGCTGAATTGGCTCACATAGCAGCCAACAAAGTTTACAAACCAAAAAACTCACAAATAAAAAAGAGAGTACAACAAAGTGCATAGGTCACCTGTTTGACAACCATAGCTTTGTTCTTCCTAATTTATAGATTTCAGTAGGCAAAGAGGAGACTAATATTTAATTGTCTCTTAACTATCGCCTAAAGGGATTATAGAAGAGAATGCTATTGTTTAGGAGAAAAGCTGTTATGTGGATTAAAATACAAGTGGTTCAAAAAAGTATATTTGCATTGCCTTATCTAAGACAAAAACAAAAGATGAAAAGGTTTTTCTTATTCATAAATGACAGACTTTTAGAACACCACTCTCATTATCTGCCTCATTACCTATATATCTTTGTTCAGTATAATGTGGTTATGCTCAACGGGTTAAAAATGTTTAAAATGGCTTTGAACCAAGCACTAAAAGGGGGAAAATACTTTATTTATTTATCTTATTTCCACTTGCTATGGAAAAACTAAGCCTACTTATATGATGATACTGAAGTGAAATAGATCTGTTTGGCATAGGATCTTAGGAGCTCAGATGTATGAAAGGTTTACATATGAACCTATCCTTGAGATTATCATCTCCTCTTTCAAAGATTAGGTAGGTGGTGACTGGAGATAGACATGTACACTGGTAGAGCTATGTAGATAAGTCTGTCAGGGGTGGAGCCACCATTGGGCGAATGGGTTCAAAGAACCCAAGCCACCACCAATCAGGGGCCATGCTTTGTGGCCTAAGACACACACACACCACGCGTGACGTCAGACGCGGGGGCGTGATTTTGCTTGCAAACAGAGCTCTGCAGCCCAGTTTGCTTTCAAAGGCAGGGAGAACCACTCTTGGCCATGCTCCAAATGCAATACTGGCCAATTTTGCTCCTAAATGGGGCTGCATGGCCCCGTTCAGGAGTTAGATCAGCCAGTGCTGCATTTAAAAGACAGAGTCACTTTGGCTGGACTGCAAATGCAGTGCTGGCCGATTCTGCTCCTGAATGGAGCCGCATGGCCATGTTTGGGAGCGAAGCCATGTCCCCTGCATCTGACATATGATGCAGGGGGTGTGGCTAAATGTGCCCTGTGTCATATGTCAGATGCAGGGGTGGGGCCTGGGGGGACCACAGCAGTGGCAGAACACAGGCCACCACTTGGCTCCCTCCACGCATGAAGTCAGTTCCTAGCTTCATGTTTTGCCAGACACTGTTCAAATTTTCAAGCTTGGCTACTCTACCCAAGGTCTTGGGTAGGTCAATAAAGATCACAAAATTCCAGTTTGTGAGATTCTGTCCTTTGCACACAAAGAATAAGTATTATCTATTTGTAAAAATCTGAGCAGATATTAGAGCACCCTTTTACTAAGCATATTTAAGGGATGAGGACCTACAATGCCCTTCACAGATCCAGAGCCGTTGGAGCTCTTGGAAGTACAACAGAGTAACTACTGAATATTGCATTTTCTAAAAATGGAGGAACAGCTGTTATTTTATCTCATTTGTTCCAGAAGTCCTAACTGCAACCTGAGATCAACGTCCATCATCTAATGACGGCTCAACATGAGTCTGTAACTTCTCCTAGAGGAGAGCTGGTCTTATGGTGGCAAGCATGACTTGTCCCCTTAGCTAAGCAGGGTCTACCCCAGTTGCATGGGAGACAAGAAGTGTGAGCACTGTAAGATATTCCCTTAGGGGATGGAGCTGCTCTGGTAAGAGCAGAAGGTTTCAAGTTGCCTCCCTGGCTTCTCCAAGATAGGGCTGAGAGAGATTCCTGCCTGCAACCTTGGAGAAGCCGCTGCCAGTCTGTGAAGACAATACTGAGCTAGATAGACCAGTGGTCTGACTCAGTATATGGCAGTTTCCTATGTTCCTATGTTCCATTTTTATGACCGACTATTTATTCTGTCACTTGATTTTAAGACCATACAACTTAAAGTGCTGCTTCACCAGATCTAGTCCCGCTCTCCCCTCTTTTGATTTGCTTACCATCCAGCCTGATGCATGATAACTCCAGAGAACTCAAAAGCTAATCACTCACAAAATGTATCCTTTTGTCTGGTCCTAATAAAGGCATTACTAGATTTTGGGGTTTTTCCCCCCTTACTGAACCATCATGATTACCTTTGACATTTATATATAAATCAGAGTTGTAACATTAAATATATATTCCTTATAATAAAATAACCTCATATAATCTTTACTTAGAGATAGAATGCCACATTTGTCAATAGTCATGAAGCTGTTTCATATTGAGTCAGATCATAGGTGTATCTTGTACACTATTGTCTGTTATGCTGAGTTGGGCTATACAATGATTCAGCTTTGAAGCGCCAAAGCTGAATTGTCTGTACATTTGTGCTAGTCCCACAGAGAGACAGCAGCTCCCTGTGTTTAACCCCATGCAGAGTAATCCTATGCTCAGCATCAGGGAAGATCATTAGAGGAATTCAAACCATGGAAAACCACCTTGGATGGTGCTTGGCAGTGCCTGCTTTCCCCATGAAGCTCCTTTCAAAGACATGTGGGGCTTTAACAGCCCTACCCGTTGTTGCACACATGGAGGTGTGTACACCATCTACCTGTGGGGCCTTGGATTCAGATGTGCAAATTATTTGGCTTCAGTGCTTCAAAGCCAATCTTTGCACAGCCCTACTGCTGAATATTGTCTGTTCTCACCCCTGCTAACTAGTCAAAGATATATGTTTTTTAAAAGGTGGCTCTTGTTTCTAGCAGGGGGAGAGCAACTGTCCTGTTCAACCTAGCATAAGTGTCTCTAATGACTGTTGCTGGTGTCTGCTTGTATTTCTTTTTTAGATTGTAAGCTCCTTTGGGACAAGTGTTTTCCTCATTTTGTATACTATGTATACAAAACATAGTATACAAAATTCCTTAACATTTTCCAAAAATGATAGATGCATAACAATAATTCTGACTGCCAGTGGTCTTCAGGCTTCCTAATATGGGTCTTTCTCCACTTGACATCTTCTTCTTTATAACTGGAGAGTTCAGGGATTGAACCTGGAGCTTTCTGAATTAAAGCAGAAATGCCTCGCTCTCTACTAAAGATTAGTACTCCCAGGCAAGTAACTCAGAGTATCAGTCTGGAGGATATAACTAGCCTTAAGGGGGGGAAAGCCCATAGCAGATCCAATCAAGAGAATAATTTCACTTGCCCTGCATTTCTCACTCAAAATAAAGGAAGTGTCTAAGTTATTATCATTTTTAGTATTTGGAATGATTCATTAGTTGCAGGATAACTGAATGCTAACAGTCATGCATAATCCACCTTAGAATAGGAACGAAAAGGTCCTGAAAGCTGACCTTTTCTTCCCAGTTTCACTAATCATCCTACTGTCTTCCCCTTCCTGTGATATATCAAGAGGGAGCAGCTTTACTTTTTAATTTGAGCTCTGGAGCAAATGTTCCCCAAAGGCCATTAACATATAAACTCTGAACTTCATTGTTGCCAAGTTGCTGTTAAACTGTATTAATGCAGTAGGAAAAATAGGTCACTATCATGTAACTGTACTGCACAGAGACTGAGGGAAGGTGTACCAGCAGTGGGACACAGTATGCTATAGCATGTGACCACACCCACTCCAAGCAATCACATTTGCCTTATCTTTCAGCTTCATATTGTCATGCCAACAAAAAACAACGTGCATATTTCCCCAGAACTGGTCCATATTATCCTTTAAAAGGCAAAAGTGACATAAGTAGATGGGAAAAGGGACATACATAGATGTGAATGCTTACCTCAGCTACAAAGCACTGATTCCTCTACCCTAAAGAAAGCTTTCCTAGATCACAAAATGTCTAACAGGACATCACCCCAAAACACCCAACCTTGATACATTACATATCCTACTAACACCATTCACACTGCTGCATTGTATCACGCCCACCACCATTCCTCTTCTCCAGATCCAGAACACTAAACCTTTCACAAAGCACACTACACATAGCAAGATTGGCTAGATGAATGATTAACACTGAACTCAACCATTGGGGACAAGGCCCAAGATTTTAACCTCACCTAAAACCTGATTTCAGCCTCCAACCACCCCATGTATACACAATGCCATGCATGTGCGGGGGAGGGAATGGCACATGTTCCTAGACCATTTTGTTTTCTTGGGTATCACAAATGCATTTCTTTTGTGATATCCATTAATATTGTTTTCAGTTTAAATAATTACATTGTTTCCCCATTTCTCTCTTGACATGAGTGTTTTTTTCCTGCAACTGTTATTCCTGATATTTCAGTTAGCTTGTATGAATTTCACAGTATTATTTTGAGATTCACTATGTACATTAGGTGAACTGTGTTTGACAAAGCAGTTGTTACCCAGAATGGAACCAGATGCTATTTAAGGACTACCACAGAACAATGACAGAACTCCTAATATTTATCACTAACCTGAGACTGTTCTCATGACCAGAAAATTTGTAGGGAAGACACCCAGATTTTCAAGACCACCTGGGTCTACGGGACTCCTTCACACCCATTTTGTTCAGACCTGGGTAACTGGACTTTTTTACCCAGGTCCAGACCAATGTAGGAAAAAAACAACTCCTCTCCTACCTTACTGTTTGATCGTTTGCATGCATTATTGGTTTAAGAAGCGGTTTCAGCTGCTAGTGGCCATCAGGAATATAGAGTCCTGTGTAAAGCAGGCCCAGGCAGAATGGAGCTGCTGAAGTACAGAGGACTGCCTCTCTGCAGCTCCCGCAGTGCATTGTGGGATACTGGAGGACTATCTCCCGGAGACCTCTCCCAGAGCACTCAGCAGTCTATCAGTGTGGGGCTGGCTAAGTAAACCCAACCTGGGGGCTTGGATAATCTGAGAGGCATGGGTTGAAGTATGCCTCCCCTCCAGCCTACCCCCATATGATCATGTGAAAGAGCTGAGTACTAAACATTATATATATATATATATATATATATATATATATATATATATATATATATACACACACACACACACACACATAATGAAGCTATTAAGATGAGCAGAAAACAGGGTTACCTCCTGAAAGCAGATAGAACTCTATTTTTACCTCAAAGAAAACAGAGGGCACATGCTACAAACCCCGCAGGGAGTGTGAGAGACAGAGACTAACTTTTTAAGGTTCTCCAGTCGTTGCTAGCATTGTTGGTCCTCCAGCCCCGCTCATGGCAACGGCACTCTGTGAGTGGGACGGGGCAAGCACATGACCCAAGGAGACCAGAGGGCTCCAAGCTGCAGTCCCGCTTTGCTGCTCCCTGATTGGTAGCCTCAGTTAACCCTTCCCTGGCAACTGCAGCACTGTCAAAGGCATTGAACACCGTCCCCATGCCCAAAACACCCTGCTCACAACAAGGCAGGAGAGAGAAGAGAGTCGCTGCAGATGCCGCTGCCACAGCCAGCATGTGCCACCACCCCCTTCAATCTTGCTGTGGCAGCCCCGATCGCCCCATCCCACCGTACAACAGCATGGCTTGGGAAGGCAGAATGGGGAACATGCCCCGCCCCCTCACCCTCCCCTCAGCTGTGGCCTCCGTGCTACCCCCCCATCCCACTGTATAGTGTGTGTAGACGGTAAGAACCCCCCTTGCCCCCCCACTGCCGCCGTAGCCAAGTGGCGACTCTGCCTCCCCATTAATCTGCCACTGCCACTCCCTGGCAGCCTCCCAAATAGCAGGGAAGTCAATCTGCACCCCATTTTGGTCCTCTGCGTGTGCACAGAGGCCACTCACGTTACCAGGCGAGTGGGTGTAGGAGCTGCTCTGCCTACCGCTGAGCCCCCTGCGGCCACCGCAAGCCCTCCGCCATCGCTGCCATTGCCACCATGAGGCCGAAACACTTTGCAAGTATCCCAGTCACCATGTGAGCACTTCTCTCCCCCCCCCCCCTGGGGCAGTGGCGGGCAGAGCGGAAGCGGCTGCTGGGCTGACCATCTGCCTCAGTGACCCTTGCGTGGACAGTCTGTCAGTCTAGCAGTCACTTCTGTTCCACCACCCCACCACCACCACCACCACAGGAGCCTGCTCCAGCCCCCCCCCCCCCCCCGGTGGCTAGAATACTTGCAAAGATCAGCAGTTCGGCTCAGCAGTGGATGGGTGATGCTGATGCTGAACATCCATCCACCCACCCCATCCACTGGCCATATGCTACGGCCCCACATGTTCGAGGGTCCCACACAATCCCCGCATGGAGCGCATTTCAACATCCCCTCGAAGCGTGCAAAGGGCTCCCTCCCGCGCAGCTGCGAGGTGTGAGGGCAGGAGCACGCCCAGGAAGGAGAGCCCCATCCTCCAGCAGGGTGCCGCAGAATCACCCTGGTTAGCAGTGGCCAGTTCTGTTGCCACCGCCATGGCCCAGCCTGGAAGCGAGAGCAACAGCGGGCCGAACCTCTGGGAGTCTCTGGTGCTGAGATGTGCAGCAGGCCCGTTGTGCTCCGAGAAGGGGCTCCCCTGCCTGCAGGAAGGTCAGCCGGCCATCCTACCCACTCCCTGCCTGTTAGAGACGTTGTCGGACCCACCCAGAGAAGCTGCCGTCTGCTTGGGAAGAAGGAGAGCGTTGGCAAGACTGCTGCTGCTCCCCACTCTGCCTTTCCCTGGATTCTGAGCAGGGCAGGGTCTTGTTTCTTGGGCTGCTCCCTCAGCACCTCTGCTGAATGCATCTCTAGCCCGATTCCCGTTGAACTGGCTCCCAGCAGCAGCAGCTACAGCAGCAACACTCCCTCCCCCGCCTCCACAGGCACCAGGAAGGGGAGAGCAGCAGCCCCATCACCTGTGCAGTTTCCGCCTGGATAGAGCAAGGGTGCTGGGGATCTGAATTCGGGTCTCCCCAGTCCTTGTCCAGCACACTAACCACTACACCACGCTGCAGGCAAGGGCAGCTGCAGGCAAGGGCAGGGACACTCCTGCTCTTTTCCAGTGACTTGCAGGGGACAGGAAGGAGCACAAAAATCCCCATTCAGCCATAATACTAGCTGGGTGACTCTGGGCCAGTCACTTCACTCTCAGCCTGACCTACTTCACAGGGTTGTTGTGAGGAAGAACTTGAGTATGTTGTACAGCGCTCTGGGCTCCTTGGAGGAAGAGTGGGATTTTCTATATTATTAATTCTTCTAGACGGGCCATGCGCCCTGTGGGGTGGCTGGAAAGCACAGTGGCAGGGGGAAGCAAGGACTGCGAGACAGAGATAGAAAGATGGAGG
Source organism: Hemicordylus capensis (assembly GCF_027244095.1). Classification (NCBI taxonomy): domain Eukaryota; kingdom Metazoa; phylum Chordata; class Lepidosauria; order Squamata; family Cordylidae; genus Hemicordylus; species Hemicordylus capensis. The sequence goes on from NC_069659.1 coordinate 80,738,302, forward strand.
ACAGAGAGCATGAGCATGAGACTTGCATGAGGGAGAGACTTGCGGGGGGCGAGCGGGGATGGCGAGAGTGAGCGAAAGCGTTGTGGGGGGCGGCAAGAGCGAGCAAGAGTGTTGCAGGGCTGCAATGCCACAGGCTCAGTGCAAGACCACACAGATGCTCTGTGCAGGGTCAGCTAGTAAAATGTAAAATGAATGAATAGTATGACATGTTTCTGTGCAACTATTCCCCTTAGGGGATAGGGCTAGGGTCGGATTAACATAGTAGCAAATGTAGCATTTGCTACGGGCACCGTGTTTTCTAGGGCCCCGCACGCCTGGCTTGAACGTCTGCCCCTTCTTTTGCTCTCTATTTGGTGCTCTCTGCTGACTCTCCTCATTGCCTGCTGCTGCCCATTCTCTCGCCTCCCTCGAGGGCATTTAAGCAAGGTCTTCCTGGCACCATGGTGTTGTTTGGGTTATCTATTATGTTAAGCAGCACGGGAGGGAGTAGTAAGAACAACAATAGGAACAGATAGCTTGCAAAGGGGTCTCAAAGATAACTTAATCACCAGGGAGTTGGTCCTTATTTGTTTAAACTGTAAAAGTTTTTTAAAACATACACAGAGAGAGTAAAAGAAATAAAAGCAGTTTAGATTTAAAAAACAACCAACTATTAATGACGGGCCTGAAGAAAGAAATGCTAGTTGAATGTTGCCAGCGTTTCCCGACTGACTGGGAAAGGGTAAAGATAAACAATGAGAACGTGTACCTTTAGGAGGAAAAAGAAAGCCGGAAGTAACTCAGATGCATGGCAAGAGGAGTCTCAAAGTTTAGTGGATCAATTGAGGGGAGCTTGGAGGGAGATTATATTATGGTCTTGTTGGGTAAGGTCACATATCCTCCTTTAGTATCTAGTGCTGTTGGGAGGGAATTTGTGATCATTGCTTTTCAAGGAACTGCCAAATTTAAGGTGAGCTCCTTTCCTCTCCTCTAGAACTGAAATAACTACTGCTGCGTTGCCAACTTCATTAGCTTTACATTGGGATGCCCGTTGAAATTGTCCAAAGATAAACGGAGGCTGCAAACCTAAACACACTTACTAGAGAGTAAGGCTCATTGAGTTCAGTGGGACTTACTTCTGAGTAAACACGCTTAGGGTTGCACTGAATGATTTGTGCATTTCCTCCTTTTAATATTAAGCATGTTAATGTAATTTAGATTGAAAGAGGCTGTGCCTCCTGCCAAAAGATTGTCTTTTGGATACTTCTGTTTTCATGGAAGTTGCTAATGCACCTCATCATAATCACATTCATTTGCAATGCATCAACTATTTTAAATTTACATCTGCTTTCCTGTCAGGCTTGCACAAGAGGTTAAACATATATTCTTTATATTGTCAAATGGCCCTTTTAATGTGATGGCTGCTGGGATCCAATATGTTCTGCACACATTAGAATCAAACATCCGCTGTTGTGTGCCAAAATTGCTAATAGGTTCAGATTTCTCAAATTACAGAATTCCTGAGAACCTTTTAATTTAAACATTCGGAGTTTTGTTCCCCACCCCCTTTCTCTTTGTGAAAATAACTCCAAAGGAAAACCCATGGTCAGGAGTCACAAAAGTGTGTGTGTGTGTGGTGTTATGAACAGTCTATAACATATCATAACCAGAGGTACCAACTCAGAAGTATGTGAAATATAGGCCCGGAATACAGGCCTGTATCTGATTTCGTTTTATATCAAGAAATGAAATCAAACCTGAACTCTGGCATACTGTTCCCTGCTCTGGGAAGAGAGGAGGAACCTGGCATTGTGTTGTTAAAATGGGATATGCAAGGGAACAATGGAGCCAGGTCTGGATGCTGCAATCCATATGCTAATACCACTGGCTACCAAGGTGTCTGTGGACGGGTTTGCCAGACCTGTTGAGTTCCTTCTTCCATTGTCAGTGATGGCCCTGCAAGGCCCAAGTGATTAAGCTCAATTGCTGTCTATAGAAATTCAATATAGCCAAATGTATACAGAGATAATGCTTGTAGACTTTAATTCTCACCTCACTAATGCTACAAGTCTCACACACATGTATGTTCCTCTAAATATTCTCTTGTTTTCAATTAAAGCAAAACACTGGATAAAGGTACATAAGAAATAGTGGAATAATTGTCTCACACCAAATGGGACCAATTCCACAATTCCATTACTAAACTCTGAATTTCCACACCTTCTGGGGACCAGACTGCCAAGATGTAATTTGCAGCATCTTAAGATGCAGATTTCCCCACCCCTCCCTTCCTGAGCGCACACAATTTACAGAGATGAAATCCAAAGATATCTCTGGACTAGCTGATATCCTGAATAATTAAGATTTTGTTGAGAAGGTGGCAGGAAGTTGACACCTTTTTTTGGACATACAGGAAAAGAGGAGATTTTTGAATAGATCCTATTCAAGGATCAAAGAGGAAATGACTATAAGAATGAGGCTTTTGAGACAGAGAGTTTAGCAGCCTATGGGCATTCTGCTCACACGGTAGCATTCTTGTGCCTACATCAAGATCTGCTCAGACGCTTTCCCAGAGTTTGCTGCACAGCCGCAGGGGATAAGCAGGAACTCTGCCCGTGCTCAGAGGCTATGACTCTCACTGCGCAGTGAGAAGTCAAGGCTCCCCAGCCATGGAGCTCTCAGCTATGATCTGAAACAATTGCACAACTCCTGTCTCCGCCAGCGCCTCACTGCTTTAGCTGAAGTGATTCGTCTCTCTCCAGCCTCTGATCCTGGTAATATGCTGCTCGGAACCCCCTTATCCCTTCCTCTTTTATTGCTCCTTTCTCCGCTCCCCCCCTTTTTCCCTTCTACTAATCTCTGATCTCCCCCAAAACCTTATCAGCCCGCAGCCTCCCCCCCCCCTTTTCTTTTCTGCCTATATTTGAAAGGTATTAGACCTAGGAAGATTTAATTGCATGCACATAAGCTAATTAGGCACACTGGGTGGAAAATATTGGTACTGGCTAGATGTTCTGTTTTAATACTGTTAGCAATTCTGCTTTGCTAAGTTGTTGTTAAGCCTTTTATGTTCAATAAAGCCCATTGAACCCTTTCAGGAGTGGTTTGATCTCCTTTCCTCTTGCACCCAGATCACACATGTGTCACCATATAAAGAACTTGATGACATTGTGGGCCAGACCTAATTTTGTATACTAGCTAATGAGCATATTTGGTGTATAAATCAGGCCTGGTCTGCAGCAGTGTGGGGGAGTGTGTTTTGCAAAGTTTGTTGACTGGCTGGCTCAGCTGAGTGGAGGCATGGGGTGGTTGGTGGGGGGGGGGGGGGTACTAGGCAAATGAAAAATTGAATTACTTTGCTATGCAAGTAAATAATTTATGTTTCAATATGTATGTGCATTTTTAAAATTTGGAGCCCCTTCATAACATATGTTACAGGCCCCACACTAGCTTAATCCGTCCCTGGATAGGGCTGCTATAGGAAGAAGTATTTGAGCTCCTTGCCTGGCATCTCCAAGTCGGGCTGAGCGGGAATCCTGCCTGACAGCCTTGGGAAGCCACTGCCACTCTGTGTATGGACAGTGCTAAGCTGAATGGACCAATGGTCTGACTCAGTGGAAGACAGCTTCCTGTGTTCATATTTTCCCTTGGGCTCATTTGCAAGGTGCTTGTCACTTTAAGGAAGTTTGAGTGAGTGCTGCTGAGAGCTGTGGCTGGCCAGGCTTTCCCCAAACTTTCTGCTTGGCTTGCAGGGCACTCTGGTATCCTGGCTTTATGGTATCCTGGTATAGAGAGGGGAAGGGAGACTCAAGCAGCATCCCACAGCATCCCGTGGCTCCACACGAGCACTGGGAGGGGGTAGGCAACCTTCCCTGCTTGCTGAACCTGGTTTTAGAGGAGGGGCTGGGAACTGGGTGACCCTCTTTTGACAGAGCCCTGTTTGGGAGCATGCCAAGGTTCCACACGGTAGTGCTAACCCCGCCTTTGGACCTCAAGCCCTGTTTATGCTGGTTGTGAGAATAGCTTATACACACACACACACACACACACACACACACACACACACACACACATATATACCTGCATAGAGCATGGTTTATTCTAGAAAGTACAAGTGATAGATGATGTATATAACTGAAAAGAGCAATGTTATAAAACATTGTTGCAGTGTACAGATTATGTTATCTTGGTTTGAAATTGGTGAGATTTTCCATCAAAACACCTTTAAGAAAATAACATATATCCAGTGATGTTCCTTCTGCTTTGGTATAAATATCTATTCCAATCTCTTTTGTATGCATGATTCCATATGAGATGCCTTTGAATAAAATGTCAGTTTTAAAGGAATAAAAAGAGATGTTTTGACAACAGGAAAGAATCTCCTTGCGCACATTAAGTGGTCAAATGCTTCATCTGGGGCAGAGGGACTCTGTCACAAGCAATTTATAAGGTCTCTGAAAGGGTACATCACACCTGAACACAACATCAGCAGCACAATGTGGAACACATCATATCTATGCCTTCTAGAGAATATGGCTAAGCTGCCTGCTATATTTGGGGATGCAAATCATCCCTTCAGTAATGTCAAAAAAGAGATCTAGCATTTCCGGCTTGCCTTTTTCTCAATTTCTGGTGCATATGACCTAGGAAAATGTAGGACACAATTCAAGATTTATTTTGCTGTGACCAAGCATGGTTCACATAAGAATTTGCGGTGCAAATTAATTATCTTGATAAAGAATGAATCTCTTAGGCTGATACAAAATCTAGGTGTGTGACACCGTGATTACTACCACCTGAGTAGCATATAAAAGTTCTAACTTCTACTTGCTATATATTCATTATTAATAATTATGAAGGTTGCCTTTTCAGTTCTGTAAAATTGCACTGCTTTATTGGTAAGGGACAGTTTTCTTCAGGCTTGCATAATATGAGTTCTGTGTATGTATGTGATGTGTGTATGCAGAGCTGCAAAGCTGTAACATGGGGACTAGGCCAAAATATAGTTTTGGGGCCCTCCTCCTGCTTCCCCCAAAATGCTGTCTATATGAACCAATACATTGGGGGACTCAGTCTTCTGGGACTGTGGGACTGTTTACGCCCTTTGCCCCACCCTCACCCTGCCCTGTGCATGCATACAAGTAGCAGAAAGCAGTAGTCTTGTTTATTGTAAGAGTATTTTGTTCCTCCAGTTCATTTAGGTCTTCAAATAAAGTTAGATTGAGGCTTACTCTGGTTAGTCTGAGACTTTGGTTAGTCTGAGACTTTGGACTGAGACTGGGTAAGGTGAAAGCGTAAAGATATTTTATTGTATTTAAAAAAATGATTTTGTAGGATATTGGGTAGTAGGATATTTTGACAAGGCAAGGATATTTTGTAGGATAAGTGGTTGTCCTGTCAATGAAGCATTCCTGTGCAAATGGCTTTTTAGTCAAATGACTAGTCACCCCTACCAGTTCCAGCAAATGAAGGATTCCATCCTGTGTGGCCATCCAGTCTTTGCTCTCCTATGTGGAGATGCCTATAATAATAACTTGTTACTATAAAATCCCTCTCCTAGGTAATGGAATCTGCTGCCATTCTCTGTAACTCTATGATGATAATTCCTTATGGTAAAAGACTTTAGACCAGGGATGTGACCTCGCCTGGTTTGGCTTCAGGCTTGGCTGAACTTGGTTCGGCCATCGAACCAGCCCGAGCTGGTTTATGGTCTGGCTTATGTATATTTATAATCCTTTACCTAATCCTAATGGTAAAGGTGACATGGATGGGGAGGGGAGCTAAAGAAAGTGGCCATTGACTTCCATACCTTTAGAGGAGGTGTCAGAGGTGTGGTGGAGAAGTGGTGGATGCAGCAGGGGGTGGTGGCAAGGGTTCTTCCAAGCCCCTCACTGACCTACCAAATAACTGTCTGAACCGGGCCACAGGAGGAGCTGCTGCTGCCTGCAGCCTCCAGAGATTCTCTGCCACAGTTGCCCAAAGCCTCAGGCTTGAAATAAAAGGTACAATGGCCCTTTCGCTCCCGAACTGTATTATGTTACGGAATTCCATTTTACTTGCTGGATTCCCCTTTACAAGTGTATCATAACCAGTCCACAAACCGGTTCTTATAACTGGGGGCCAGGCCCGAACTGGTGGTCGAGCCGGTTCACACATCTCTGCCTCCCAGGTAGATTCCAGATTGTCACTTGGAGACTGTTGCTTTGCAAAGCAAGAGTTACTGTACGGAGTTTCACAACTAGAGACATACTGTCTCCAATGCTCTTTAACATATACATGAAATCACTGGGAGAGATCATCAGGAGATTTGGTGCAGGGTGTAATCTATATGCTGATGACACCCAAATCTATTTCTCCTTATCAACTTCATCAGGAAATGGCATATCTTCCCTAAATGCCTGCCTGGAGGCAGTAATGGGCTGGATCAGGGATAACAAATTGAAGTTGAATCCAAATAAGACAGAGGTACTGATTTTATTTATTTATTTATTTTAAAAAATAATAATAATAATGGGAGGGGGGTCTTTACAAGACCCAAGAGATGCTTTAGAAATGCCTGTTCTTGATGGAGTTACATTCCCACTGAAAGATCAGGTATATAGTTTGGGAGTGCTCATGGATCTCAAACTTTCTCTGGTTTCTCAGGTTAAGGCAGTGGCCAGGAGTGCTTTTTCAGCTATGTCAGTTACGTGCATTTCTGGAGGTAAATGATAGTAAAATGGTAGTACATGGCTGGTGACCTCCAGGCTTGACTCTTGTAATGCACTCGATGTGGTGCACAATGACAAGAATAATACACTTGTTTCACTGTTCTTATAGTCTGACTTTCCTAGGTTTGAAGGTTAGTAAGTTCATGGGTCCAGTTTTGTTTTGCGTTTCATCAACTTGGGAAGGCTTCAAAACTATTTTGTCTTCTCAAAGGAAGACTTCTTGGGATAACATTTTAAGAACTCTTGCTGTTAATCATTCCAAGTTGTACTAGTCGTACTGATCAAGCAGACCTCCTCCAAATCATTTCTATGCTGACAGGATTATTTTTGAATGTCTAATGTGAAAAATATTACCAGAATGTCTAAGCATTTTAAACATCAAGCTAAGCCCCCCAATATAGTAGCAATTTATTGCCACACTTATTCTCAACCATGCATCTTGTACCCATTATGGGTTCAGATGAATTCTATTAATGTCAGCCGTGTGTCTGTCAGAGAGAGAGAATTGACTGTTATAATGATTGCACACCTAACTAAAGTAAAAGGCACTCAAGCTTGCCCTCCACTTGACAAAGAACTCCAGATTCATGAACATTGCATTGAAGCCACACACTCTTTTATGCTTTGCTGCTTAATGAACACATTTTGGCTTCCTTTATTTTGCACTTTTCAAATATAAATGTCAATTGGCAGCTTTTACAAAACTACACCCAGTCTGCTTGTCACATTGCCTTTCAACCATGAACAGTATATAATTCCCTATTATCTTGTTGACAAGGCTATGATTCGTTTCACACATCATTGTTCATTAAGATAATATGTACCTGTGCTCTAGTCTCATCCCACTTCAAGGCTCAACTACTAACAAATTCATGGCCAATTAATTTCATAGGAAAAATAGCAGTTGGGAGCTGAGGCTCCTTCCTCAACCTTTAGCATTTTGTGTTTATGTGAGATTTAATGTCCATTAAATCCACTGGAATGCAATATATTGGCACATATTAATATCTATGGTTTATCTGAAAGAAAGTTATGTTGTAGCTGCTGAAGTCTCAGTGTTAGCACCAACAAAAATCTCAATCATATTTCTTTTTATTAGCATGCTGGAAAAACATGTACTTACTTAGGAACAACCCACTCCTTTGTAGGCACAGTGCCTATGCACAGAACATCATATCAGAGCCCTCTTTTCTCTATCTCACCTCCTTCCCTCTCACATAGGCATGCTCTCCGTTAGTGCAAGGGGTTGGAGGAACTGTAGTTGGTGTGTGACTCCTTATCCTCTCAATAAAAATAATTAATGCATGGAATACAAGGAAATTGCAAGACAGACTGAGACTACTATATGGTGATATGGGACACAACTCAGTTCCTCCTAGCATACCGTTGCCTTGCCTTTGTGCATGTCCATATATTCATGTAGGTGGCTCTATTAAGATATTTCAGGATTTGCATGCATGTACTGTACCTGTGGTGCAATTAGATCATGCCCTCCAAATTTTCTTCAGTGACACAAAATGTCTAGTACGATTTTGACAAATTTTAATGTATGCATTTCATATTGATCCTGAATCCTTTCTGAAACTGCCTGGAGAGCTGCTGTCAGACAGTGCAGACTGACCTAATTAGACCAATGGTCTGAGTCATTATAAGGCAGTTTCATATGCAATAATGGCTGCTTTCTCATGTAATGGGGAACCAGAGTTGCAGGACCCTGAGGTTTCCACACCGTTACATCCAAACATCTGCAACTCCGTTCCCATTTCTAAATGATCCGAGGTTTCACTATGGAGACTCCAGTTTGAACCATCAGCTTGTAATGAGTTTCACTGCTCAAAACAGAAGGTCCATGGAGTTTCCTTTTTATCCAAATGCAGCATTGGAGGCTGCATTCAGCTGGACTGGAGTTGAGGGAGGAAGCTCTTCTCTCTCCCCTTCTGTGATTGGCTGTGCAGGCTGTCATTCAAGCAAGAAGGAAGGCCACACAGGCAGGTCCCCATCCTCTCTGCTGTCTCATAGTCAGTCTCGCTGACTTCAGAGAGGATGCTCTCCCTGTTGTCCAAATGTGGACAGGAGAGCGGGGGATAGAGGGAGCAGAACCATGGGTCCATTGGATCCATGGTTCTGCGTGACATGCAAATGCAGCCATCATGTTTTTCTGGCTAACCTAGATTACAGAAGTTAAGTTACTCATATGTAGACTACTTACATGTAAGATACTAAGGCTAAGCTAAAGTATTCATGTGTGGGAAGCCACTGTTTCTATTTAAGCCCAAACAGACAGAACACAAACTTCCTAATATATTAAAATTCAGAAGTATAACAATGGAGTCTCACTTTGAATAATGAATTTCAGGTCAGGATCAGAGTGTCATAGGAGACTGGAATGTGTGACAAATACAGGTAATCACAACCATGCAATGCAGCAATGCTCAAATATGCCCAGAATCTCAGTGCTCAGTTTGTGTTCAGCTAGCAGTTCATGCTACAGGAAAGTATATTTTGGAAAACTTAACTAGGCAGACATCTTCTGGGTGACAAGATGTCTAACTGTGGATTAAAAGAATGCCTAAAGTACACAGAAGGAAATGTTGTAAATCAGAAAGTAGAAGATGCAAGAAGCTATAAGAGCTTCTGAACAATTCAGAAATAGTTCTGTGCAGTACTATTGATTGTAGTGAAATGCTGAATTTCATGTCAATAGTCTATAAAGCTATGTAGAATTCAACGCCATCCGCAGCTCTGACTGGAACCTGACTGGTTCTGATGTTTGAAAATCACTCAGAGTAACTGTGAAATTCTATTTAATACTTAAATAAATTTCACAGTAGAACTCTGACTGATTTACAGTAGATCAGCAAGAAATCCTGCCATATAATTTCACCTAGATAAACATCACCTTGATCCAACAAGGGAAATTCATGCACCGAGGCATACAACTATGACATGCTCCACTCCTATCCATAAGCCATAAATCCTGTCAATCAAGATTACCTTAAAAGGTAAATAAATAACATGACAATTAAGGATAATACACCCAAACTGTGCCTGCTGACAGGGATTTAAAGGTGCACATCCCACTCCGCCTCTCAGCACACATTTCCATGTTCCATAATTACACAGGAGGAGGATTCATCTTAAAAAAGGGGGAAAAAGAGACTGACTTATAGAAGCATTGTTTCATTGGCTGACATGATTCACAGCGTACTGCTCCTGTAAGAGTCCACTGCGGAGTTCTTGCAGGCTTCAAAGGAAGCTCTGATGCTACCCTGTGGTAGTGATTGCAGAAGCTGCATTTCTGCATGTTTCCTCATTGTCCTAGCAAGCAGCACCAAATATAGATGCCTTTATGCAATTGTGATTTGCATCATCTAGTATGCCCTATCGTACATTGCATATTACAAAGGAAGATTATACACATATTTAACAAGCATATATGTATGCTCTTTATTGAATATTTGTGTTTAATTGCTTCCACTGACTTTTGGAATAATGGCAACTTCAAAGTACCTTTTATTGCTTGAGTGTATCAGATAAATATAGCGTTTCATGTCTACCAGTTTCAATTTTGGGGGGAAATCAAGGTCAATATGTCTGTGAACTGGTCTGCTTAAAATGCCTCAATAGCTTTGACAGTTGATTGCAAACATTAGAAACAACCAAGTAACTTGTGATTGAAATTATTGATAAAGGCATTTTTATAAAGTCTCCTATTTGGGATTCCTGTACGAGTAATTTGAATGGCAAGATGAAGGAGTGCAGTGGCATTATAGATGAAAAATCTAGGTATCTAAGACTGTTTCTAGGTATCTAGGTATCTAAGGTATCTAAATCTAGGTATCTAAGACTGTATCTAAGAGCCATTTATATTATGTTTATACACATGTTCTAGAAATTGGAATGACATAATAGTACCATTGATGCTTTGGCATGAAATGTCAGCAAGTGGAGCTCAACAGAAATTTATAAAGTGCTCCAAACTGACATATATACAGCTTATTTTACTTATGGCATTAGCAGAAATTTGGCACACAAATTATATAATTAGTCAAGCTATGCACAGTGGTGTAATTAATTACCTGACACTTGTACTGCCCCATTAGCAACCACACTGAGATAGTAGGACAGGGCCAATAATATGCCTTTTAGAAAATACTGCCTCTGTACTAAGAGTATGATCCATTTTACAAAAAATGTACAGTTTTTAAGTACAATTAATTTCAGTGGGACAGAGTTAAAGACAAGTTTGACTTTTCCTGTAAAATCAGTGGAACTTAAATTTTCTAAACTTTGGCTGGATTGTTCCCTAAGTCCCTTCATATTTTTGCTTAAGGTAGTCATGGTTACTTAACTGGGTCTTCAAGCCAGTAATAGCAGCTAGTGATGTGTGAATCCCTGCCTAGGGCTCACCTTGAAAGCCATCTGGATTTTGTAAGCATTATTCTCAAATATATGAAACTAAAGGGATTTTTTTTTTTTAGAAGTCACCAAGAATTCTCACAAAATACCAGATAGTTTTTGGTGGCCTGCCAGTCATCTCTTCCTCTTTGTAAACAACCAACCTCACCTTTTGTGAAGGGAAAGATAACTGGTGGTGGGAAGGTCTTCCTGTATATTGCCCTATGCCTAACCTTTTAGCTTGAAATGATGCTCCAGAGCATTCAGGGCAGGAAAAAAAACCCACAGATCTCATTATCTGAGCTGGAAATGATTGTCCTGCTTGGAAATCATTTCAAGGACTCAAGCTAAAGAAAGAGGCAGGCAGTCCTTTCTATAAACTTTCTTCACTGCTGGCTACTGCTTTCCCTTTCACAACATTTTTGTTTGTTTGTTTGTTTGTTTGTTTAGCAAAGGAGGGAGGAGTGGGCATGGAAGATTTGCAGGGGTAGAACTGGATTTGATCTACACCAGGCGTTCCCAACCTGGAGTCCTCCAGATGCTGCTGAACTTCAACTCCCATCATCCCCAGCCACAATTTATTGTGTAGTTCAACAACATCCGGAGGACCACAAGTTGGGAACCTCTGATTTTCATAGATGTATTGATTCCTTATGTGTGTTATGGATCACCATAGAAAGTAAATCCTCATATTAAAGGGGGGGGATCTAAGTACTTCCAGCTGTTGATGCAAAGCATCTTCTGTACCTTGTTCTTTAAAAAGTTTGATAAAATGTATCTACAAGGGGGTTCTCCCCCCCCCTTATTTATTTGTTTGTTTATTTATATTGCAAAGGAAAAGCTAATGCTTGTAATTGCACAAAGTTCCTGGTCTGTGCTGAACTCAGCTGGGAAGCTTTGTCAAGTAGTACTGCATTCATGAATCATTCATTTGATCAGGTCTATTAATTCCATTACAACCGTAAAACATCCTAAGGGACCAAGACTCAATCCTCCTTCTGTCTTCTGGCATCACAAGGAAATCTAAAGGAGAAACCTTGTCGGGGGGAGGGGAGGCTCCTTCATTAATCACATTTGCTGTGGCAGTTTCCCAGAGAGCAGTTTACTTATTTATTAAGATTAAAATGCATTTATTTAATATAGGGAAGAGTAAAAGAGTAACAAAGTGAAAATAAGCAAAATCTCGCATCCATATGCACTAGTCTCAGGTGTGGCACATTTTCTACCACTACCCCAATTGGCTGAAGTGCGAGGCTAAGTTGGGGTGAGGATTTGTTGCTGTGTATAGGGAGGGTGTGGTATGGGAGTGATGAATGCTGTTCTGCCTGGACCCAGTACTTGGAATTTTTCAGGCAACAGGAGCAGTCATGACTGATGCCTGTACTGGAGTTGGGCAGGTTGTTTGTGTTGCAGTGCTGTGACACTATAGCCTGTGTCCTGGGGCTACAGAATGGTATTGTGGAGATTCACAGCTCACAGGTAGGGTGTTTAAGGCAATTGGCTCCAAAGGTGTGGTGGGAAAAGAACAGAATGCCTAAGTAGCTCTGGAGCCTTGGTGCTTCAAAATGCAAAAAAACAACCAATTTGCACTTCTTTGACTAAAAGCACTTGAGCTACTTATGAGAGTCAGTAGGGTCCATTGGACAAGGGCCAATTGCCCAGAGTGTCAAGGAGCCCCACAAGGCTCTTCAGACCCAAGGCCAGGGTATGACATTGCCCCCCAAATGTTTCTCTCCCCCCAACCACAAGCTGTGTGACTCCCAATCATGACCAGTGAACTTTTTTCAGGCAGGAGGATGACAGTTAGTGCTGAGAAAGGAAAGGGTTAAATCAGCTCAGCAGCAGCTGTCTTTGATTGGTCCTCCTTGAGTTGTGCTCCTCATCCACTCAGCGGTTCAATGCAGAGTTAGCAAGGTAACAGGAAGGAAGCATGGCCATAAGGAGAGCTGGAGAGGAAAGTCAAGCAAACAAACAACCCTTATCTGTTTTTTTTTCTGTGAATGTGATTTTCCCCTCAGAACCCAATGGACCAGGTCTAATGATCCGTGAGACCCGGTTTTGGGAAGTGAGTGGGAAGAGCGGGCTAAGCCCGCTCTCCCCGCTCACAAGCGGGCAGGGAGCCCTGGGCGGCCAGATTGGCCGCCCACACAATGGCCAACTCCGAGACGGAGCCGGCAGGGGCTGGGGAGCTCGGGGGCCGCGTGGTCCCCAGAAGCCCCAGTATGCCCTGCATGAGTGCGGAGTGGGTTAGTCACTCCAGAACCACTAGGCCCGGCTGTGAACCCGGTGGTTCTTACGATCACAAAAATCGGGCTAGGATTTTCCTAGCCCGATTTTTGTGATTGTAAGAATAGCCTCAATGTGTGTTTTTTTCTTTCCCACATTCATGAACCGTGTGTGTGTGTGTGTGTGTGTGTGTGTGTGTGTGTGTGAGAGAGAGAGAGAGAGAGAGAGAGAGAGAGAGAGAGAGAGAGAGATCCCATCTCCAACTGAAAGCCTCCCTTGGTGTGTCTCTTCCCTATGCCCAAGCCCTTGTTTGTGCTTGTGTGAGAGATTTTTAACTTTTTAAAAATGGTTTAAAAAGATTGAATTCTTGCCAATAAGTCCTCACCCATGTGATGTTCCCCTCAGAACTTGAAATGAGTTGCTTTCCTCTCCGTGAAAGGAAAGCAGAAAATAAGAGAGCAAGTGGGGTGGAGTTTATTGGTTGGTCTGTGGTGGTGGTTGTTGTTAAATATATATTCAATGCTTTTCAACCAAGCAAGTTCTCAGAATTGTATACATAGCAGAAAGAGAGAGAGAGAGGTTTTTACACTTTAAAAAATCATTTTCAAACCTCTCAGAAGTATGCATTGAGTTATTTTCAGTGCTTCTCATTTCCTGTGTCTGGAAGCTTAGGGCTACCTCTGTCTATGGCTGATTTTGTTGTCCTTGATGTCCATATTTTGCCAGTGCTCAAAAGTCAAGTTCTTTCTTTCTTCTCCTCATGTTGTATCCAGAGTACAGCTTTGATAAGTGTGTGCGTGTGAGAGAGGGGGTGGGGGTAGGGGACAGAGAGCACAGCAGAGCAAGCACAAATGGGCAAATAAGGATAGGAACATTGCTAGGGTTTTATATATACATATATCAGGTCACGGTAGTCGGCATATTTGTTCTTCAGGAGATATTGGTGCATTTGTCAGCTATGGGCAGCAACTTCTTCTGCAGTGAACTACAATATGGATTGGGAGAATGTTTGCAGGGGGATGGCTAATCTAGGCTAAGCCCCTCCTTGTGAAAGGTACAGTGGAGGACTTAGTTACCACAGAAGGCTTATTAGAAAACAGCCCTTGACATATGTTTGGTGTGTTGAGAAGTTGTAGCCAGCCTCTAGAGGATACAGTTTGGAGAATCTTGACTGGAACTTCTATGACATTGGTGCATTTACAACCCCAAAGGCTGAATATCTGAGATGTGGGGTGATGCTCCATAAACTCCTTAGAGCTGTGAGCAGGTTGTAATCAACAAATACGTTAGGTAAACTAGGTGTTCAAATATTAGTTCTCAAACTTACTGGGTTGGGGAGCACAAACTAGGGGTGTGCAATTCGGGATTTCGGGTGATTCGGCTCGGACCCTGTTTTGTGCCCGAATCTGGGTCACCCGAATCACCCTTGATTCGGTTTGGATTCGGATTTAATTTTGGGGTGGGCTGGTAGATAGTGCCTAATGGGTGGAGGCTACCACCCATCCCCAATTTAAGAGTGATTGGGCAGAGGGGTGAATTATGGTGAATTTATTTGTATGAGGTTTGTCTTCATAAGGTGAAGTGTGCTAAATTGATTACTTCCTCATATTATTCATAGTAAAGGAAAGTGTGAAAAAGTGAAAGTGGGGTCATGAGAGTTGTTTAATTGAAAAAAATCTCATTTGCTATGATAGAATGAGAATTCACACCTCAGAAAAAACTTCTGAGGTGTGAATTCTCATTCTATCATAGCAAATGAGATTTTTTTCAATTAAACAACTCTCATGACCCCACTTTCACTTTTTCACACTTACTATGAATATGAGGAAGTAATCAATTTAGCACACTTCACCTTATGAAGACAAACCTCATACAAATAAATTCACCATAATTCACCCCTCTGCCCAATCACTCTTAAATTGGGGATGGGTGGTAGCCTCCACCCATTAGGCACTATCTACCAGCCCACCCCACTCCTTTGGGGCAGATCCACTTTCTGCCCCCAATCTGCCCCAAAGACACCCAAACTTCAAAAATTCTCAAAAAATCAGCCCTCTGCCCAAGCCCCCTGAAATCAGGGTGGTAGCCTCCACCCATGAGGAACTACCACGCCACCCCACTATTTTGGGGCAGATCCACTTTCTGCCCCCAAACTGCCCCAAAGTCACTAAAACTTCAAAAATTCTCAAAAAATCACCCCTTTGTCCAACCCCCTGAAATTGGGGTGGTAGCCTCCACCCATTAGGCACTACCACCCCACCCCACTATTCTGCCCCAGGCCCCACTTTCTGCCCCAATATGCCCCAATCTGCCCCAAAGACATGAAATTTTCAGAAATTTACCAAAAATCAGCCCTTTGCCCAATCCCCCTGAAATTGGGGTGGTAGCCTGCACCCATTAGGCACTACCACCCCACCCCAATCCTTTTGCCCAGATCCCATGCTATGCCCCCAAACTGCCCCAAAGTCACTAAAACTTTAAAAATTCACCAAAAATCAACCGTGAACCGAATCACCTGAATTTTTCATGCCCGAAATTCGGGTGATTCGGCTCGTGCCCGAAAAATATCGGGGAACATCAGGGGTGATTCGGTTCGGCCCCGAATCACCTGAAATTGTTCATTTCGGGCACAGATCGTTCTGTGCCCGAAATTTTTTGCACATCCCTAGCACAAACCTCTTGCTCGTTGCTCATTTTGACTGTTTGACATAATAAAGTCATGATCCTTTTCATCCAAAAAAACCCCTCTTCCCTCCTGTCTTCATTTGTGTGAGGACAATGGGAATTGTAAAGCTAATCAAGATCTTCAGAATCTATTATATTAATCCCCGTAGACGTGCCTCTGCTGGGAAGCCGAGGTGCCGGCTTGGCTGGGCAGTGGAGCTCACACGCGGCAGGATTCATGAGTCTGTTGAGCTGCTGCCCAGGGAAATGGTGGACGGGTGGGCGGATGGCGGCGGGACCAGCCATGGCGGGCACTGCACGCCGCCAGTGTGAGGAAGCGGCAGCAGGAGCAAATGGGCCAGCAAGCCGGTCAGAAATCACAAGCGGAGAGAGGGGGGGAAAGAAGCGAGAGGGTGGGCGGTGGTTAGAGACACCTGGGGGAACAGTTAGGGAGAAGGGGCTGAAGGGGGCTAGCCAGAGATAACTGGGGGGGCACTCGGCCAGCTGGCGGCGGCAGGGAGACTCAGCCCGCTGGCAGTGGCCACACTTGGCCCCGCCGGAGACGGGGGGGGGGTGGAGAGAGAGAGGTAGCCGGCCCCAAAGAGTGCACAGATGCTCTGTGCGGGGTCGGCTTGTTCATCTTTAATCTCTGTATTATCCATCAGCATGATTCACTACTTTACAGAGTGAAGAATTCTTTATGCAGGGAAAAGCATAAAAACAAATGGCACAATCCTATGCACATTTATCCTTATTGAATTAAGGATTTATGTGTGTATATATTAATAGGCTTTAATTGCAATGACATCTACAGTTCTTTCCATAGCCAGTTTGGCACTGGGTCATTTAAAAGACTGTCTTCTCTTTCATGATCCTGACTGATATGTTAAGTCTTTGATGGTGATCCTGCTTTGTGTCCCATCACAAGCAGAAGTGTAACTGGTAGTTATCTCTATTATGACACCCAAGCTATAGAACTCCTTCTTTTTGAAGACATATTTATTTTCCTTTCTTTTGGTGTTCAGACCATTCTGTTCTGTTGTACCAATGGGCTGTTATCTAATAATTTCTCTCTCTTGTTTTTGGCATTTGCCCTTTTCTCACTTGTTTGGGTTTACTGCTGGCATTGCTTTAAGTTATTTTTAGTTTTTTTTACCTTGTTTAGGACTCACCCCCCTTGTTCCTGGTGAGCTGCCAAGAGAACTTCTGGCATTGGTGGCCCAAGCGGCAGTGTTGGGACCTGATAATAGAACTTCCACCATGGATTGGCACCATGCCAGGTGAGCGAGGTCAGGTCTGACAGACAATCAGCCACCAAGTAGGGGTGGGTGGCTCTTTCAAATGCATTTATATATAATTAAAGTTCATTAGCTGTGGCTGTCTATTCTATGGGAGAGAAAGGTAGGGTATGAATATTATATATAGAAAGCTTAAATTTAACTTATGTTTTTAAACAAATACCGACATATCTGTGCACTGGTCATGTGTACATTTTTATATGATAATTTGTTAGGTCTCTACTAGAGACTTTACCTTCACCATAATATCCCTTTGACTAGAATATTATGGTGGGCTGCCCACATTCGGACATTCACAAATTCAAACCTCTGCCCCATTTAACTGTGGTTTTGCATCACATGCAAATGCAGCCAGAGAGTTGAGGAACATGGTCACTTATGAAAAAGAGGGTCATAGAAAACATTTCAGAATCAAACATTTCATGGACAGGACATGATGGATACTGCTGGTAGAGTTTGGAGGGAGCATAGGAAAGGTGGGGATGCAAGGAGGACAGTTAATGAAGTGAGGCAGTAGGACAAATCAGATAGTGAGTTGAAAAGCAGGAATCTGAAGGCACAGTTGAAGTAAAGCAAAGTGTCATCATTTAGGACCTCTTAGTAGACAGACAAAATCTTCAAAGATTGGCACTGTGGGCTAAAGGGCTATTGGCTTTTCTACTTCATCTGGTTTCAGATTGGCTGCAATCCTATGTATAAGTACTTGGGAATAATCCTCATGTTACACAGTAAGACTTACTGCTGAGTAAACCTGTAAAATTGAGCAAGAAGAGTCATACAGAAGAGGAAATTATCCCAGTCATGGTTTTTCCCATTACCTCAGCTTTGTGAGACAGAAACTTGGAGGGGTTAGCAAGGGCTGGGAATAACCACCCAAGTTTGGGCTGCAGATGTCTAGTTCAAATATCCATCATAGCATCTACAATACTGGCATAGCTAAGCTTTAAGTGACCTAAATGATCATGTGGCAATACTGCAGATACATTTCCTTTATTGAGTTTATAGTCTCCACAGTCCATATATCCATGACATTTGAAGATATTCAGGCTCCACATTCTACAGCAACTCAATAGCAGATTTTATCATGAAAAACATTAACATTTATATGTCTGTATTTAATTTTTATCCTATTATTTATTTAGCATTTTCAGTGTCTTCCCTTCATTTATTCAGTAGATATGAAGCAAAAAGGTTAACATAACATTTTAACTTCTGAAATGTAATACATTTCACTGAAATGACATCTAGGCTTTTTACATAATAGATTTAAGCACTGGAAAATATTTTGTAACAATATATTGGGTTAACCTCACACATCTGTGGGTTGGGGTGGGTGGAAATGACCTCAGGGCTCATTTCCAGCCATTGTTTTGAGATTGGGAGCCTCAAAATGGTGTCCCCCCCCCCACAATTGGGGAAAACCCACAATGTTCAGCCAATCTTCAGCTGATGTTTTTACTATTTGGGGGCACTGCTGGGGACCCGTGAAGAATGGTAGGCCATTTCCCCCCACATTTAAAAGGCCATTTTACCCCCCCTTCTTGCCATTTTCCCAAACTTTGGGAACCTAACCCCCATATTTGCATTGGCTCAATGTCTTTGTATTCATAGTTTCCGTATCTGTGGTAATATTAGAGAATAGAACCCCCTTGAATAGGGAGGTCCTCCTGTATAAGGCCTGGATGAAAACATATCGTTCAGACCACGTATTATCTTATAACCCATACAATTTCTACCATTAGCCAGTAACGAGCTAAAGATAGTGCTAATGGAAGCTATTCTTTCCTTCTGGGCAGACTATGCTAAATCAATCCTAAAAATGAAATGATGAATAATCCATATAAATTTTCCATTGTATTGAAAGGTATGCATTATACCTGAAGGAAGCAGAAGGAGGAAAAACAGTCTATTCTGACTTGATACTGTAGGTCTAAGAAAGAGTCCTGAGCTGTCATTCACCACTTATCTCTAAGCCACAGAGATAGCTTAGTAGTTGACATGCAGCAACATGAGTGAATTTCCATCACTACATGCTATAAATATAATGAATTACCTATGTCTTATTTGAATGAACTCCCCCTCCAAAGGAATTTTAAACTCCACTGCCCCCCACCACCACAAAAACCAACCAACCAACATCAAAATAAAACAGGTAGTTATTATATTCAGTCAGGAGAAGCTAAATGTTCCTGGTCATGTTATTCTAATAGTGCTGTGCCTATTTGTCCAATGGTGTCTGGATTGAATACATGTCTGTTTGTTTCGGGGTGTGAATTTGTGTGTGTGTGTGTGTGTGTGTGTGTGTGTGTGTGTGTGTGTGTACAATGAAATATAATAACAGGGAACAAACCCATTCAAAAAGCAGCAGCATCTCATCAAACTGCCCTCCACCCTGTTAATTATCCACATTTTAAAAACCTTCTTAGAAGGAATATCTCAAACTCCATGTGAAGGCCACTACACGAAGACACCATTCTGTGTGCATGTCAATCAAGCCTCACCTACCGTGTTTCCCCGAAAATAAGACAGTGTCTTATATACATTTTAGCCCCCAAAAATGCACTAGGGCAATTAGCGGTACATCAGAAATTACTGCTAGGTCTTACTTTCGGGGTAGGTCTTACTTTCGGGGAAACAGGGTAGTGATGGCTTGCAGAGAAGAGTCCTTTCCATTGATCTTAGTAGGAAGGCAGATTCATGTGGCAGCAGGTTCTTAAGGTACACAGCGAGCTGGGTCGGTGAGACCTAATTTCAGGTCGGTGAGACCTGGTTTGGTGAGCTGAGCGGGGAGAGTGGGCTAAGAGAGCGGATCAGCTGCCCACACGATTGCTGGCTCTGTGACGGTGCCGGCAGGGGCTGGGGGGAGCGGGCCCCATCAGCCCCCGGAAGCTCCAGCATGCCCTGCATGAGTGCGCAGGGCATGCTGGCGAGCCCCCTGGAGCAGAGAGGCAGCTTTTTGCCTCCCCTCCGGGGGTCTTCTCATGCCACGGCTACTCACAATTAAAAAAACCCAGGTTTGCGGAGCACTCGCTCCGCAAACCCGGCTTTAGGGGAGGGATATTTAGGCGGGTTAACCACCTGGGAGCGAGCCCAGTGGCTCCCACGATCAGCCAAAATCGGGCTAGGCTCCCCTATCCTGATTTTGGCTGCTCGTGGGAATAGCCCCAGCATGTGTTTAAGGTCCTATATGGTACCGGATCACATAGGTTTTAAAGATAACTAGCTGACCCCGCACAGAGCATCTGTGCGGCAGTACACTCTCCCCACCTTCAGGCCCAGTTTGTTCTCCCCCCAACCTTCTGCCTCAGTTAGTTCCCCCCCCCAATCTTAAGGCCCAGCTAGTTCTCAACCTTCTGCCCCAGTCTCCTCCGCCGCCCCGCCATCTGCCCAGTCTCCTTCCCCATCCCCCACCTTCTGCCCCAGTCTCCTTCCCCATCCCCCAGCTTCTGTCCCAGTCTCCTTCCCCACCCCCACCTTCTGTCCCAGTCTCCTTCCCCACCCCCACCTTCTGTCCCAGATTCCTTCCCCACCCCCACCTTCTGCCCCAGTCTCCATCCCCACCCCCCACCTTCTGTCCCAGTCTCCTCCGCTGCCCCACCATCTGCCCAGTTTCCTTCCCCACCCCCACCTTCTGTCCCAGTCTCCTTCCCCACCCCCACCTTCTGCCCCAGTCTCCATCCCCACCCCCACCTTCTGTCCCAGTCTCCTCCGCTGCCCCACCATCTGCCCAGTTTCCTTCCCCACCCCCACATTCTGCCCCAGTCTCCTCCACCGCCCCCACCTTCTGCCCCAGTCTCCTCCGCTGCCCCACCATCTGCCCAGTCTCCTTCCCCACCCCCACCTTCTGCCCCAGTCTCCTTCCCCACCCCCACCTTCTGCCCCAGTCTCCTTCCCCACCCCCCACCTTCTATCCCAGTCTCCTCCTCCGCCCCGCCATCTGCCCAGTCTCCTTCCCCATCCCCCACCTTCTGCCCCAGTCTCCTTCCCCATCCCCCACCTTCTGCCCCAGTCTACTTCCCCATCCCCCACCTTCTGCCCCAGTCTCCTTCCCCACCCCCACCTTCTGTCCCAGTCTCCTTCCCCACCCCCACCTTCTGCCCCAGTCTCCATCCCCACCCCCACCTTCTGCCCCAGTCTCCTCCGCTGCCCCACCATCTGCCCAGTTTCCTTCCCCACCCCCACATTCTGCCCCAGTCTCCTCCGCCGCCCCCACCTTCTGCCCCAGTCTCCTCCGCTGCCCCACCATCTGCCCAGTCTCCTTCCCCACCCCCACCTTCTGTCCCAGTCTCCTTCCCCACCCCCACCTTCTGCCCCAGTCTCCATCCCCACCCCCCACCTTCTGTCCCAGTCTCCTCCGCTGCCCCACCATCTGCCCAGTTTCCTTCCCCACCCCCACCTTCTGCCCCAGTCTCCTTCCCCACCCCCACCTTCTGCCCCAGTCTCCTTCCCCATCCCCCACCTTCTGCCCCAGTCTCCTTCCCCACCCCCACCTTCTGCCCCAGTCTCCTTCCCCACCCCCACCTTCTGCCCCAGTCTCCTTCCCCACCCCCACCTTCTGTCCCAGTCTCCTTCCCCACCCCCACCTTCTGTCCCAGTCTCCATCCCCACCCCCCACCTTCTGTCCCAGTCTCCTCCGCTGCCCCACCATCTGCCCAGTTTCCTTCCCCACCCCCACCTTCTGCCCCAGTCTCCTTCCCCACCCACACCTTCTGCCCCAGTCTCCTCCGCCGCCCCCCACCTTCTGCCCCAGTCTCCTTCCCCACCCCCACCTTCTGCCCCAGTCTCCTTCCCCACCCCCACCTTCTGCCCCAGTCTCCTTCCCCACCCCCACCTTCTGCCCCAGTCTCCTTCCCCACCCCCCACCTTCTGCCCCAGTCTCCTTCCCCACCCCCCACCTTCTGCCCCAGTCTCCTTCCCCACCCCCACCTTCTGCCCGTCTCCTTCCCCACCCCCACCTTCTGCCCCAGTCTCCTTCCCCACCCCCACCTTCTGCCCCAGTCTCCTTCCCCACCCCCACCTTCTGCCCCAGTATCTTCCGCGCCCCCACCTTCTGCCCTAGTCTCCTTCCCCACCCCCCACCTTCTGCCCCATTCTCCTTCCCCACCCCCCACCTTTTGTCCCAGTCTCCTTCCCCACCCCCCACCTTCTGTCCCAGTCTCCTTCCCCACCCCCCACCTTCTGTCCCAGTCTCCTTCCCCACCCCCCACCTTCTGTCCCAGTCTCCTTCCCCACCCCCCACCTTCTGTCCCAGTCTCCTCCGCTGCCCCACCATCTGCCCAGTCTCCTTCCCCACTCCCAACTTCTGCCCCAGTCTCCTCCGCTGCCCCCACCTTCTGCCCCAGTCTCCTTCCCCACCCCCCACCTTCTGCCCCAGTTTCCTTCCCCACCCCCCACCTTCTGCCCCAGTTTCCTTCCCCACCCCCCACCTTCTGCCCCAGTCTCCTTCCCCACCCCCCACCTTCTGTCCCAGTCTCCTTCCCCACCCCCCACGCCAGGCCGAGTGCTCAGAAGAAACTGGAATAGCAAAGAAACGGCAGTTTTGTGAGCACTTCTTCTTGCTATGCTAGTTTTCTATCTATATGCAGGGTTGCCCCCCCCCTCCATAGGCATGGCCATTCAAACGAAGCCCCTACAGCCTACAGTGGAACATTCTGGGGGGAGGGAGTGGAAACCCCTGCATTCTCCAATGGTACGTCTCGGGCTGAACGTACAAACTGACATCCAAGAGTCCGCGGCGCGTGCCAGCACTCGGGAACGTCTGGGAGATCTTCAGGGAACCTCGTATCTGTCCGGCCCTCCCTTCGGCTGTTTCCGTCAGCGCTAAGCATCTCGCCTAGCCCGAGCTGAGAGGCCCTCCAGCCAGGCCTCTCCTTCCCAAGCCGACTCTTTGGGGCCCTCCATCTCTCTCTCTCTCCACCCGCCCACCCCGTCTCCGGCGGGGCCCGAGTGCGGCCGCCGCCTGCGGGGCCCAAGTGCAGCCGCCGCCTGCGGAGCCCGAGTGCGGCCGCCAGCCACTACCTGCGGGGCCCGAGTGCGGCCGCCAGCCACCGCCTGCGGGGCCCGAGTGCGGCTGCCGCCGCCTGCGGGGCCCGAGTGCGGCTGCCGCCGCCTGCGGGGCCCGAGTGTGGCCGCCAGCCACCACCTCCGGGGCCCGAGTGCGGCCGCCGCTGCCAGCAAGGCAGAGTGCGGCTGCCAGCCACCGCCTGCGGGGCCCGAGTGCGGCCGCCAGCCTCCGCCTCACCTCCGCGGTCGGGCCCGCCTGGCTCCTCGGCCATGGCCGCCACCGCCGTTCTCCTGGGTGCGCCAGCCAATCAGGCGCCCCGCAGCCCAGCCAATCAGCTGGGCTGCCGGGACGCATTTTTCCTGGGCACACCCAGGAGAATTATATATATAGATAACCAGCACCTTGAATTGAATTGAATGCTGGAACAAATGGGAAGCCAATACAGCTCACTTAGGACAAGAGCTCCTGATACTCTGATCAAGAGGCCACCATCAGCAATTGGCTGCAACAATTTGAACTGCTTGTAGCTTCCAAATGCTCTTCAGGGGCAACTCCACTCTAGTTGTTGCAGTGGTCCAAGTGAGATGCTGTTAAGGCATGGGTGACAGTGGATGGATCTGCTTTCTCAAGGGCAGTTCACAGCTGACACAAAAGCCAAAACTGTGCGAAGGCATGCCTGGCCACAATCATCTCGTGGTTTCCTAGGAACAAAACTGGGTTTGGGAGTACACCTGATCCTTAATGCCTGTGCCCTTGCTATTTTAGTGGAAGTACATATAGAGGCTGTTCTCACGATGGGAGAAAAAAGAGCTAAAGAAGCCCAGCCCAGTTTATCCCCGTTGTGAGAACCAGCATGCTCCCGGGTGAGCCCGTGGTTCTCCTGCGGCTAGACCACCAAAGTAGCCCTCCCCTTAGCCCAGGTTAGCAGAGTGAGCACTCCACTAACCCGTGTTTCCACACCATGGCAGCACATGAGGAGACCCCCACCGGGAGGCTGCAAGCAACCTCAAGGGCTTGGGGGTCTCTCCAGGATGCTCTGCGCACTTGCGCAGGGTATCCTGGAACTTCCGGGGCCACACGGCCTCTGATCCCCGCAGCCCCCGACGGCTCCATGACAGAGCTGGCAGTTGTGTGGGCGGCCAATCCGGCTGCCCAGGGCTGCCTTTGGAACATCTGCCTTACAGCTCCTCACATTAATCACAGACCGCCTTACAGCTCCTCACATTAATCATGTGAAGAGCCTCATAGTGTTGTATTCACAAATTTAGAAGTGCAGGAACTCTCCAGGACAACCCCCAAAGCCATGCCCACACCAACTCATCAACCCCCATGGTCACACTGCCAATTTAGATAGATGCAATAATTGGGGGAGGGGGATTAACAAGAAGTCAAGGATAGCTTCCTAATCCTACAGAGCTAGAACTTCATGTGATTATTCACTTCACAGTGAACCTGCCATCTCCATTGCACAGAGCCATAGAGCTGAACAAGGAAACAAGAGGCTTTTCCATGTACAAATAGGAAATACCCCTGTCCTTCTGGAAAACCTGGAGAGAATCTGGCAATCAGTGCAAACAGTACTGAACTGGATAGACCAATGGTCTGACTTTCCAACATTTTGTTGCTCAAAGAAACATAATAGTATTATAGTATTAAACATAATACTATAAGAATTCTCTTACTGACAGGCTTATCCAAAAGGGACACTCCCCCCCCCCCCCCCAACTTAACACAGTTTAGATGACTTTTAAAAAGCACTAAAAACATCTACAGAGGAATATGTCTAATCACTAGCTCTTAGTCATGATGGCTATGTAGATCTTCTATGTTCAGAGGGAATATATCTCTGAATAATTGATTGAATTGCAATCTCAAGAAGTTCCAATTTCCTCTGCCTCTCTCCTCTCTCTACATTCCCCACATCCTCTTCTCTTTTATCCCCACTTATTTGATCCCCCATTTCTTCCTTCTCTCTTTCTCTGTGGCTCCCCCCCACCACAAGTTCCTCCTTATCTCTCTCTCTCTGGTCTCCCCCCACCCTTGCATTTATTTCCTTCCTTGGCAGCTGCTTTCTCTTAGTCCTCCTGGTAAAACACTGGGCCCATTCAGAAGTGATAATGAACCACAAGTTCAATTAACCAGGGGTTCTCTTGCCTGTCACCCGACCCACCCCTAGACATGCTGGAGCTGTGGTCTCGGTTCTAGAAAGGAGCGGAAAATGGCTGTGCGGGCTTTCCAAGAGCCAGGAAGGAAAACCTTGCCAGCCAATTAAGTTTAAGCAGAGGTAGAGGCTTCCTCCCTTAACTCTGGTTTGGGCAAGTTGCCCAAACCGGATGATACAAGCCAGCCTCTGGACCCTCGGTTTGGTAAGTGTACTTTATTTCAACCTGAGGGTTCATTGAGAGGTTGGAGGGAGGAATCGGAAATGTGGTTGGGTCTTGCAACTGCAGTTCTGATAATTCACATGTAACACGGGGCCAACCTGAGATGGTTTTACCTCAGGTTCCATGTGATGTCCGAAGGCAGCCACTGTGGGAAATCTAGGCACTGCCATTCCTTAAAGTTGCTTCCAGCCTCTGACAAGCAGAAATTCTACAGATGCATGCAGCTGTCCACTATATCTCTTCCTATTCCTCTGCACCAAGGTGAAACTTCATCTGGTGCAATCCTGCCTGCCAATTAGCTGTTTCTGCAGGGGCAAAAGGGTTGTGGAGGGAAAGAGCTAGAGAAACTTCCCTACCAGGTCACCATCCTAAGTATCACCACTTCAGACTTTGTGGTCAGCCTGTGCAGGAGCTGGGAATGGGAAGACATTATTGCTCTGAAGCCCCTTGCCTAGGGTCCCCACTGCCATGTGTTGCTGAGCACTCAAGATGGGGTCCTCACACGCACAGACACTATTTACATGATGATGGCACCCGTGGGATGCAGGGAACAGGGGACTTCCTGTTCCCAACAGGAAAATCCCACATGACATCGCTTGTAAGAATGGACAGTGGGGCTTTTTGTTATGGACAGAGACATCCTGGGGTGGTGTGGAGGAGAGGGTGGTACAGTGGAGGAGCAATGGAGGGGCAGGTAAGACCTGCCTCCTTCTGTTTAAAGCACCCACTCTCCACTCCTCCCCCCACTGAAACGTTTTGGTCAGAGGAGCTTGAACCATTTTGGTGCCTTGAATTAGAGGTTCTGAAAAGCTTCCTGCACATCCCTACATTACAGTATATTAAGAAGGCATTGTCAAAGTGGTTAGAGTGTTGGACTGGGACCAGGGAGACTTGAGTTCAAATCCCCATTCAGCCATGAAACTCGCTGGGTGACTCTGGGCCAGTCATGTATCTCCAAGCCTAACCTATCTCACAGGGTTATTGTGAGGGTAAACATAACTATGTACACTGCTCTGGGCTTCGAGGCTGAAGTCCAGGGCCTCTACACCCACTGTTAGCTAGTTAGACGGGTCACAATGGATAGGGGCAGGGCAGGGTGAGCATTCAGCAGAAGTTGGAAATTTATGCTGGTGAACATCCTGGGGCTAGTTAAATCAGGGGAGGGAGCAGTGTATCCTTAGATGCTTCATGGCTCAAGGGCTACATTTCACACTCTTACCTGCTTCTAGGACTTTGCCACTTCAAAGGCTATGGAGCCTTGGGGATGAGAAGTCCAAGAAAGAGACCCAACCCTCTGGGGTTGGCCATGATGGACAGGTATCAGTACTGCTATGATGCCTAGTTTGGAGCAAGCATGTGTCACCTTTCAGGCTGGAGAAGGGCAATGTCTGTCCATATCTGGCATAAGTTAGGCCTGCACTGCTTTGAGGTGGATTATCTTGCTAAATCCAATTTGAATTAGTTTAATAAAGTTGTGGCCCTGAAACAAATACTGTTTCATGTGTATTTCTTGGGGCACCATGCTGGAGGGTGTGGCATAATGCTCTTCAGTGGAGTCAGTTAACACATTCAGCTTTCACAGTGCAGAGAAATCAGGAAATGAGAAATGTACAGTATATGCATATGAAAACATCAAGCATCCCTTGTATAATACAAGTCCACATGCACTTAGTATCAACATTTTGATATGTACTGCTCATTTCAAGGTTTAGTTTCCTGAGTATATTTTACATTATACATAAGGAATAACACACTTTTATTTATCACTATTTTATCACAGCTTCCACAATCATAACTATCATCTAAGCCAGCATCATAATTCCATGCAAACATGTGTTTAGTTTAAATGAAGATGGTGGCAGTGAAACTAAAATGGCAAAAATCTAATAAATGCCCTAGACACCAAAGTAAATGTTGCTGTATTTAAATCTTTATTCAGTTGTGTCATGAATTTATAACAGGATGATCTTTTGTAATTCAAAGTGAATCAGACTGAATTGAACTCCTTCCATATCTGAAAAATAATCTATGTTGTAAGTATAAATCTGTAACTGGAAAAAATCTAAGTATAACAAAGTAAATTCGTTGTGTCTAATATAATTGATTGATTGATTAAGTGCTGTCAAGTCAGTGTTGAATCTTAGCGACCACATAGATCATCAACGTGGCCTTTAAGGTCTCTCAGTGTGCATTCATTGCTGCTGGTTGTCCTCTTCACAATTATTAATGTAGTCTATCTACTTTAATTTTAGTAACTGAGGACAGTTAACACATACGCATCACTTGATTTCTTATCATTAGATTGCTCAGTCTTCTTGACTGACTTCTGAATCTGTGAATTGACTCCACTGGAAAAGAATGTCTGGTTCATGCATTTGTTTGAATATAGGTTTACACAGTCATCTTAGGTCATAAATTATCTTGGCATAGGTTCACAAAATTATGCTAATGTTGGTAACCCACATTAAACCTAGATTTCAGCAATTGTGTGAACTAGGCCGCTGGGTCTGAGATAACACTGTGGCACAAAAGTTTTGCCTATAGTGCTTCATCTGCAACAACTCATTCACATGTTTAAGTAATTGCTTGCTGTTTCTATATATTTTTAATCTTAAACTGATCTGGCACAGAGCATCTGCGCCCCTAGTTCTCCTGGTGGCAGCTGCTTCTCCTCAGCCCGCCAATCCTCCCGGCGGCGGACACTTCTCCTCGGCCCGCCAGCCCTCCTGGCAGTGGCCATTTCTCCTCAGCCTGCCAGCCCTCCTGGATGGGATGTTTGCAAAGGAGCAAGTCGACTGGTTGAGAACAGGCTAGGAGCAGGATCAAACTCCATCGTGAGTCAGACGTGAATATAGATGGGTCGGTTTTCAGAAAGCATAGTGCCATGTAGAGATTCATCATGGCTATCTTTCGCAAGTATTGGGGGGGGAAGCACCTGTTGGATTCCTGCCTGGAATTTTGAACTGAAAGACCAAGGCAATGTGTGGGTACATGAAGCCTCATTTCTAAAGCAAACATAATATATGAGTCTATAGAAACGCTTTACAGCTTATATGGTATAGAAGCTAAGATGAGCACCTTAAGTTGAGAAATCCATGCTTTTAAGCATACAAATCTTAACTCTTATCTTAAATGAAAGGTTTTTGGATTACTGAATTTCCAGGCTTTTAAAAAAAGAAAATCTGACTGGGCACTGGCGGGGGGATGTAACAATGGGTCTTACTCACACTGGGTAACTGGAGTCCCCATAGTCATGAGCAGGATGCACCAAGTTAGTAGGACTATATAGAAAGACACACTGCACAGGGGTGTCACTATAACTGAGTGGATGGGTTTAAAGAACCTGGGCCCCCAGCCCCACCCTTCCCTCTTTTCTTCATTATCTCCCTCACTCTGAGGGACTGTGGGAGGGGGTGAACTACGCCCCTGCACTGCAGCAGTCAGTCCTTCATGTTCAAAGGCACTCCACAGACTGCATTGTATGCCCCTATAGCCCCCACCCCGCCCGCTGCCTTACATTTCATTGTAAGTCTAATTGCTTGAAAAATCTGGAAGCTATTACCAGGCAAGCTATATTTAACAGCCAGGGTGGGGCTGATCAGTGTTCTTCAAGTATGTCTGTGCAGCAGGAAAATATCGCAATTTGGGAAGTGAAATTTATGCAACTGGAAAGACAGGAATCCCCCCTCCCCAAAAAAACAACTTCTGCTTCAGCGTATACTTTAATTAAAAAAATAAATCTAAAGAGGTGTTTTTTAAAAATAGATGCTGTGCTGGGATTGAATAGAGCCAGTTGCTCTCCCGCTGCTTAATAGGATGTGCCAAGTGCAGCACGAATGTAAGGTTATTCTCCAAAATAATTAAAATCAATTAAAAGTTAAAAACAGAGATTATAAAACCCCATAAAACTATAACAATTAAACATTCAAAACAGTTTAAAAACCAGGTTACAACATTAACACTATTTATCCCAATTTAAAAACCCTGGAAGCCCAGGCCAAACAGAACGGTTTTGAGGGCTCTCCTGAAGGCCAATAAAGAATTCAAATTATGGATTTCTGCATGGAGTGCATTCCACAGCCCAGGAGCGGCTACACAGAAGGCCCGCTTCTGAGTCGCCACTAGATACACCGGTGGTAGCTGGAGATGGACCTCCTCAGATGACCTTAAGGTGCGGTGAAGATCATGTAGAAGAAGTCGCTCTCTAAGATAACCTGGACCTAAGTCATTCAGGGTTGTAAAGGTAATAAACAGCACTTTGTATTTTGCCCACAAACCTACGGGCAGCCAGTGCAGCTGTTTCAAAACAGGCATAAGAAGGTCTCTCCAGATTGCCCCAGAGACCAATCTGGCTGCCACATTTTGAACTAACTGAAGTTTCTGAACGATGTACAAAGGCAGCCCCACGTAGAGTACATTGCAGTAGTCAAGCCTGGAGGTTACAAGCTGCTGCACTACTGTTTTGAGGTCATCCTCATCAAGGAATGGATGCAGCTGTCAAATCAGCCGAAGCTGATAGAATGCACTCCTGGCCATAACCTCCACCTGAGATACTCGGGGGGAGGTCTGGGTCCAAGAGTACTCCCAAGCTCTGTACCAGCTTCTTCCGGGGGAGTGTAACCCTATCCACCACAGGAAGATTTAACACATCCCTCAGATTTTGAACCCCTACAATGAGCACCTCCATCTTGCTTGGATTCAGTTTCAATTTGCTATCCCTCATCCAGCCCATTACTGCCTGTAGGCAGGCATGTAGCGAATGAACACCATTTCCTGATGATGCAGATTAAAAGGAGAAGTAGATTTGGTTGTCATCAACATACTAATAAGCACCAAACCTCCTGATGACCTTACCCAGTCGTTTCATGTTGATATTAAAAAGCATTGGTGACAAAATGGAGCCCTGAGGGACTCCATATAACAGCTCCCATTTTGAGGAGCAACTGTCACTAAGGTCCACCATCTGGAATCTACCTGAGAGATAGGAGTGGAACCACTTCAAAGCAGTGGCCCCATCCCCAACTCCCCAGATGATCCAGAAGGATACCATGGTTGATGGTATCAAATGCCACCAAGAGATCAAAAAAACCGAACAGAGTCACACTCCTTCTGTTGATTCCCTGGTAGATGTCATCCTTCAGGCAACACCATAGCCAGCTCTAAAGCCCGTTTGAAATGGGTCTGGATAATCGGTTTCCTCCAAAACAGCCTGGAGCTGGTTGACCACTACCCTATCAATTACCTTGCCCAACCATGGGAGATTGAAGATTGGCCTATAACTATTCATTGCTAAGGGTCCAGGGAAGGCTTCTTAAGAAGAGATCTAACTATTGCTTCCTTCAAACATAGAGGCATCCTACCCTCCCTCAGCGATGCATTTATGATATTAACCAGGCCACCTCCAAATATCCCCGCTAGATCGAAGCAGCCAAGTCAGGCAAGGATCCAGCGATAGGATGGTAGGATGCACCACCCCAAGCAGCTTTTCCACATCCTCAGGAGTCAAAAACTGACTTCTATATATAAAGGTGTTATCAGCATACTGATAACACCCTGCATCCAATCTCCTGATTATCTTCCCTAAGGGTTTTATATAGATGTTAAACATCATTGGAGACAAAATTGTGCCCTCCAGGACTTACTACCAAAGCTCTTGTTTTGAAGAGCAACAGTCTTAAAGCAACACCATCTGGAATCTGCCTGAGATTACCACTGCAAAGCAAACCATCCCACTCCCCGTTCTTCCAGACAACCCGGAAGGATAGCATGGATGATGGTATCAAAAGCTGCCAAGAGATCCAAACTCACAAATAGAATCAAACTCCAAAAACCAGCTTGAAATGGGTCCAGATTATTTCTAAAACGTATAGTTTTTCCTATTTGGATGCAAATGTACCCCTGACACATTGCCATGAGTGCACTAATGGCTTCTTACAGGACTTGCCTTACATGTTTGACCAAAGTTTATAATGTACCTTAGGGATACATTCAAAGTATTCACACCTCTTCTGGTGTCTTCAGTATTATGTTGATGGTGATCAATTTAAATCCTGATTTTGCACCATTTTGCAAGACACCCCTGTTGGTGACCTTTCATTTTCCAGGATGGCATAACATCTTACTCTTGACCTTTGAAAAACACTTCAATCACACCTGTTTTGGTATCATCTTGATGGCCCCATCTCTCATCCTCCTTTTGTAACATATTTTCAAGATTTCCAAGATATCTTGCCCTCTCACCCCTCACCTTTGTCTGTTGTGGGGACAGGGAACCTAGGAAGTCACATGACCACCTCTGCTCTTGATATATTAATATGAACTTTTATGGAGGTTGGTACAAGGCCCAACACATAAGGAATACAGAATAAAGAAGGATGAGTAGAGCAAAAGACTACACCATGTGAGTGTATGGGATATATAACTATCTCATTCAGTTGTGATAGCAACAGAGGCTTTCATTTCATGCCATATACTGAGGATTAAACTGCTGCAAAACAGCCATTTTACATCAGATCTATGCCAGATTTGGAGTGGTGGTTACTTGCCACCTAGCTGATGTCTGCAAATGTTTGGGTAGATTGGACAGACAGTTTAGATTGTATGACCAATGTGATATTCAGGGCTCAAAATGGTAGACTGTTGAAGAACTCCTCATCTTAACTATACTGGCACTTCTGTGCCAGTATAATATCTAGATCTTGTAAGCCAGCAAGAAGCAATGTTAGAAAAAGCAGCATTCAGAACATCTGCCTCTTTTCCAAGGACAAGGAACAGTTGTCTTAAAGACATTTGTTATTCATGTATAATTAATATACAGTACACACTGCCATATCTGGTTATAAATACAAATAGGTAGCCAGAAATGCAAGGAGCTTAAGCAAAGGGACCTAAGGAAGCAAAAAGGACAAAAGTCAGCTTCTTTCCAATTTCCCCAAACAAACAAGGCCTTCCATTTGGGTAGGAAAACAGATACATGCTTGGGCGTTGTTCACGTTACAATCCGAATGAAGACAGCAAGTCCCAGTTGAAATGTCATTTTGAAAACACCCTAAATTGGCTAAGCTTGCTTTATAGGGAAGGCTTTCCAAAAGTGGCTCCCTAATCTTTCTATCACACAGTCCCTTTAGCAGAAATACAGAGAAGCAGGAATTTCTGGCTGTGTGAAAAAGTGTATCTCAGAATAAAACCTCCTCTTTCATTCAAAATGAACAGAAGTTCCGGTCCGGAAAAAGGAAGCAAAGACAGGAGGTAATCAGCAGAGACCACTAGAAAATCCACATGCTTTATCTTAACTTTTCAACTCTTTTTTTTTTTTAAGGTAAAACATATTTTAAAAAACCTTCCAATGTGAGGAGGAAATTGAAAATCCTCCCCCCACTGTTTTTAGGTGTATCCCTAGGGCTTATTTTTACCATCCAACTGTCTTGTTTATCTCTCTCCAGAGCTGTTAGTACAGATGTGTATGGCTCCTTTGCCAGCTAGTGAGCATCTCCCTTATTTGGTCCCTGCTGGGCCAATTAACTACCTTTCATTGGACCAGTCACTATCCCTGCCAGCACTGTAGGGTTTCATTAGTCTCCTTTAGTTTAAAACTCAAGTGGGAGGTGAAATGAAGTTATTTCAGACCACTTGCTCATGTACAACTGTCCACAGGTATGATTCCAACTGAGACCAATCAGTGTGCTAGCAATCAGTTTCATGCAAGTTTACAGCAACTGCATATGCAAGACCACTATATAGTTACACAAAGAGGAAGAGGCTCTTACCCACATCTGAAGTGATAGGAAGCTCTAGGGTTGTCATCCTTACAAGGTCTGTTTTCTTGCTATGGAAGTTATGTTGAGTTACTGATGACTTCAACTGAGTTTTTATCTTGTTTGTTTAGAAATGTATACACTGAGCATGGAGAAGTACTATTTTATAAAGAAACATCAGTTCCTAAAGAAAACAGTATACCTTATTGAAAGACCTGTCTACATGGTCTAGAACACATTTTTAACCCAGCAGCAAACTTAATCCCTGTCTGCCTGCCTAATTTTCAGCTTCCAAATGGTTAATTTTCCCTGCCACACACACATACTTTGCACAACACTGATCTCAGTTCCAGGCTGGTCCAGCTCAGATGATACCATCGCTGCCCACTAGGCGTATGCACAAAAATGGTTTGCCCATTTGGTTTGAGCCTGAACCAAGCTTGAACAGAACCAGACATGTTCGGTTTTGTGCCACCAAACAGAATCTCAAATTCAAGCTAGTTTGGGGGTTCTAAAGTTAATTTCATTTTTAGATCCACTCACTGGTGGGTCTGGTGGCTTTGGGGGATGCTGATGTGGCCACAATGGGGGGACATCTCTGCAGTCTCTTTCTCCACCCCACCAGCCTCCTCCCAGTACTCTAAGAGTCATTTTGGCTTGATTTGGTGGCGTCTCAGCCCTTTCCCAGTGGTGGCATACATTTTGGAGGCCACCAGAGGCATAACTATAATAGGGCAAGGGGAGACAGTTGTCTGGAGGCCCACTGCCTCGGGGGAGCCCCCAGAGGCAAGTCACATGACTGACTCCCCCATCCGTGCACCCTCCCCGGCTTCCTCCGAAACTGATGTGAGTGTTAAGACCTGGAGCTACCAGAACAGCATGTCTTTCTCTAGTACCATTAAATGACTTGCATCGTCCACAATTTACAAAACCATTTTTAAAATAATATAGGATGATGTTCCATTGTGGCACATAGGAGATCTATCTATCTATCTATCTATCTATCTATCTATCTATCTATCTATCTATCTATCTATCTATCTATCTATCCCCTGAGCCATCATTTTGGAAGGGCGGTATACAAATCAAATCAATCAATCAATAAATCAATTAATATATCATTCATATATATATATGCTTTTTGTTAGAACTATTCAGCCTCATTTAAGATTTCTTTACTTCATGAGCTGAGCTTCGGTGAGGGGGGGGGGCATTTCAAAATCTTGTCTCTGGGCCCACTCCAACCTTGCTAAGCCCCTAGAGGCCACTGTATGTACCCTGGCAATTTACATGGCTGGGTCATGACCCGACTGCTCAAATGGCCAGGGTGCATGAGCAGCAGCCTCCAAAATGGACACCACCACCAGGGAAAGAGCTGGAACAGCTTTAAAAAATGATCAAAACGGTCCTTAGAGGACCAGGGGGAGGCCAGTGGGGAGGAAAGGAGACTACAGAGATGCTCCCATGCCCGCACCAGCACCCCCCGCCCAGGCCACCGGACCCACCAGTGAGTGATTCTTTTATATATTTAGATAGATAGATAGATAGATAGATAGATAGATAGATAGATAGATAGATAGATAATTTATTTATTTATTTATTATTGTTTATTATTTATTTGATTTAGATACCGCCCTTCCAAAAATGGCTCAGGGAAGTTTACACCAAAGGAAAAGCAATTAAAATCAACTAACAATTAAAATCAAAACTAAATCAATTAAACAGTTAAAATCATTTAAAACGAACATTAAAAATTTAAAACCATGAATCTAATTAAAAGCCTGGGTGAACAAATATACACATATTAGAACACTGGAACCAGCCCCAAGAATTCTGGGGTGTGTGTGTGTTTTGGCTCAAGGTCAAGACAAACCAGACCTGGTCCAGCTCAAGGGCTAGCCCTCAAACCGGACCAGTTTGATGTTAAAACAGCTCAACAGCTCAACCTCAAGCCAGTTCATACATCCCTACTGCCCACACAATTAAGAAGGGAACATGCTGAGAGCATGCCGACCAGGAGGTCCTCCACCAATATCCTTATACTCTCCTGACACATGTTATATCTCCCCTGTGGGAAGTTCATCCCAGTGGCCCCTCTACACACACTCCAAATATTTGTTTTAAAAAGTATTGTGGCATGTTTAGAGGTGCCATTAGGATTAGCACTCCCAACACACAAAATGATCTCCTTTTCATACTGCCTGGAATTTCTGCTGCACAGTTATTTCTGCTAAAGCTAATGTGTGTGGTACAGAGATTAGGAAGACAGCTTTGGAGAACCTTTGGAAAGACCTATAGCAAGATTAGGAAGGCACCTCTGGAAAGCAAGCCTAGCCAATTCAGGGTGTTTTCACAATGACATTTAAATTGGGAGCTTCCCAAGCCAGGAAGGTGCCAGGAGGACTGTGCAGGATGTCCCATGAGTGCACCCTTAGCATGCCCCCTTCCTAATCACATGGGCAGGGATGGTATCAACTATACCAGCCCCTGGCTGTTAGGTGTGTCTTGCCCAGTAGTAGCTTCTATATGTAATGGTTCGTCGAAGGAACACCACCTAGATTTCAGCAAGCAATCACATACAAAGTAAGATCATTTAACAAATGTTGCACCATTACCTCCTTTCAATAAAGAAGTGCCAGGGGTGGGACAACTCTCTCCAGCTGCAGCTCAAGGTAAAAGGAGCTGAAATGCATAGCTGTTCTGTTAGGCAGTCATGAACACTGGTGGCTCAAGTGGTGGTTCACTGAAGGACTACCAGTTCCACTGAAGGGCACCACTGCAAAGAGAGGGAGGCTTGTTGTCAGACATGGTGAGGGCATATGTGCTATGACATCAGCATCTTGTGGGCATGCAATTGCTGAGAGAGAAGCAGCACCCAACACAGGCCACACTAGGTGCTGCTACCCATTTAGCAGCTGCATGATGCTGAAAGAGCAGCCATTGCTACCACTTCAGAGTGCATCTGAAGTAAGATGCAGTAAGAGCATCAGAGTGCCTTTCTCATGCTGCAGCACTCAGCTGTGGAAGCTCATAGGCCCTCTGTAAACTTCTGTATGAGTGTCTGCTGTGAATAAATCCAAATCAGGAAGGAGAAGGAAAGGTCTGCTGGGTGGAAATAGTTGCAGTCTTCTTTGGAGTGCTTGCTAAAGGTATTGAAGGACAGTGGAAACAGCCAGAAAAGAATAAGATGGTGGAAGGCTTTAGCCCTACGTTTGTCATGTTTACTGAATGCAGGGAGAGGGAGGGGCAAATACGACCACAGTGGCTGACCCTGGCGGACACTGTTTACCTGCCAGACACTCCTCTGGTGATTGCACTTCTTGAGGAAGGGGCATTACTTGATATTATGTAGGGAGAAACCTGGTGTATCTGGGTGCCACTCCTTCCTTAAGAATGCTAAACAGATGGTTACCAAGGGCATGGCTGGTAGACATGTCAGCATCAGGAGGTAGGACCAGCAGTGGTTGTTCCCCCTCCTTGCAGTCAATAAATGTAGGGAACATTACAGTAAATGTGGGCAGCACATCACCGAGGATAGCTCTGAAAAGTGTCAATCTGAAGCTCTTTCTCTAACAGGAGGTGGTAGCGGGTGAATAACCCCCCTTTAATCAGGCCAGACAGAAAGGATATGAAGCATACTCCCTCCTTAATCCTTAGAAGTACCTTCACATAAGTTGTTAACCTTCTGATTGAACTTGGGATAATAGTAATAAAAACAGAGATGAAAGCCTACACATTACTCTTACGGCCACTTCTTCGTAACAGTCACTCTTCCCGTCCCTCCCGTACTTCATCTGTTGCAATTTTGCAAAATTCAGGCATGGGTGAACATTTTTATTTGTGTTGTATTAATTAAACCTCTTAACTATGAAACTGGCGAAGCACCTTTTGTGACTCACTGACTCTGAACTAAAGGGCAACTTCGTTTTCAGCCTTAAAAGTTAACCTAATTAGGTTTCTTTGACAATGTATGAAGAACAGATTTTCCACTGTAAAGCATTGGATACTTAATTCCAAAGATACAGTGGCTTTTTTGTATACCATCATAGCAACAATATTCTCAAGCTGCCAAGCCAAATCATTCCCTGTCAGTGTACAATGTTCATCTACAAGAATGGCAAGAGATGGATGCCACAAAATAACAAAGGTTAGAACAATTTTAATTAACATAAATATCCATCTTTCAATCTGCAGAATAACAGCATGGTTTTTAAAAAACCCACACAACTATTACAGACCAATATGTACAAATAAACCCTCTGGTTGTTTATAGAGATTATGAATTTCATTTTGCCTTATTATTATTTAGCAGCTTCTTGAAATGTAGATTATTAAAGCCTCTGTGCTAAATTAAATAAGCATCATGCCCTTAGGGGGAGGCTTTTAAACCATGTATCATTTTCTCTGTAGATGACAGAGAACCCATTATGGGTTATTAAAATCACACTACTTATCCAAGTAGTTAGATTATTCATATGATTGAATTTTGTGGAGAAAGAATGTGGTGACAACAATGACCATATGTTTGTTTGTTTATTAAATTTGTAGACCACCCCAAACTTTCATCTCTGGGTCCTTACAACAACATGAAACAAATTAAAAATGAAAATCTTAAAACAATTTAAAACCACAGTGAAATTACAAATTTGATTTATATACCGTCCTTCCAAAATGGCTCAGAGCGGTTTACAATTAAAACAAACCACTAAAACAGTAAAGAGCTAAAACAAATTAAAAACAATATAACAATTAACAATTTGAAAACATTTTAAAATAACAATTAAACAATTACAGTGATTAAAAACCCCAAAATCAGGTATTGAATTTTAAAATAAACCAAATATTTAAAATGCCAAAATTTAGGAAGCTGAGAAAGCTTGGGTGAAAAGATGAGTTTTCAGGTGTTTTTTGAAAATTGCCAGAGATGGCGAGGATCATATCTCAGCAGGGAGTGCATTCCACAATCTTGGGGAAAACCGAGAAGGCCTGTCTCTGTGTAGCCACCAAACGGGTTGGCGGTAACTGGAGACGGACCTCCTCAGATGACCTCAAGGGGGGTGGGGCTCATAATGAAGAAGACGCTATCTTAGATACCCAGGGCCTAAGCCATTTTGGGCTTTGTAAGTTGTAACTAGCACTTCGTATTTTGTCCGGGAACCTATTGGCAGCCAGTGTAACTCCATCAGTAAACGAGTAACATGCTCTCTCCGAGATGATCCAGAGACCAACCTGGCTGCCGTGTTCTGAACCAACTGAAGTTTCCGGACTACATACAAAGGCAGCCCTACATACAGCGCATTACAAAATTCAAGTCTGGAGGTCACCAACAGATGTACCACTGTTTTGAGGTCATTGATCTCGAGAAACGGGCACATCTGGCGTATCAGCCGAAGCTGATAGAAAGCACCCCTGGCCACTACCTCAACCTGAGAAACCAGGGAGAGGTGTGAATCCAGAAGAATTCCGAGACTGCAAACCCACTCCTTTTGGGAAAGTGTGACCCCATCTAGAACAGGCAGATAAAATAGACTCTAGAGTTTAGACCCCCGTCTTATCTGGATTCAGTTTATTCTCCCTCATCCAGCCCATTACTGCTTCCAGGCAGGCATTTAGGGAGGATATGCCAGCTCCTGAAGAAGCTGACATGGAGAAGTAGATCTGGGTGTCATCAGCGTACTGGTAACACCCAGCTCCAAATCCCCTGATGATCTCTCCCAGCAGTTTCATGTAGATGTTAAAAAGCATTGGAGAAAGTACGGAGCCTTGAGGGACACCATACTTAAGCTCAGATTTTGAAGAGCAACAGTCTCCAACTGACACCATCTGGAATCAATCCGAGAGGTAGGAGCAGAACCACTGTAAAACAGTGCCTCCCACCCCAACCCCCTCAGATGTTCCAGAAGGACACTCTGGTCGATAGTATTGAAAGCTGCTGAGAGATCCAAATGACCAACAGAGTCACACTTCCCCTGTAAATTCTCAATTGGAGATCATCCATCAGGCCGACCAAAGCAGTCTCCACCCCATAGCCCACCCACAACCAGTTTGAAATGGGTCTAGATAATCAGTTTCCTCCAAGACCACCTGGAGCTGACAGGCCACCATCCTCTCAATTACCTTGCCCAGCCATGGGAGGTTGGAAGCGAGCCTATAATTGCTCAACTCTGAGGGATCTAATGCAGGCTTCCTTAGAAGAGGTCTAATGCTTGCCTCCTTTAAGACAAGGAGGCATCCTGCCCTCCCTCAGAGAAGCATTTATGATTTCCACCAGGCTGTTTACAACAACCTCCCTGCTAGATCGAATAAGCCATGTTGGACAAGGGTCAAGAGAGCAAGTGGTAGGCCTCATCGCTCCAAGCAGCTTGTCCACATCCTCAGGAGTCACAAACTGAAACCCATCCAGTCTAATCACATAAGAGTAGTTGTTGGGCACCTCCAGTTCAGACATCAGATTAATTGTGGAATCTCCATCTAGGTCGGCCTGTATCCGAGAGATTTTATCTGCGAAAAACTTAAACACATCACAGCAGATAACTGATGACTCCAAATTCTGGTTCAAGGGAGGGGGGGGCGGGCAGATATTATTATTATTTCTTGTTTACACAGTCAGACAGGTGTTTTTGATTGGTTTGTTTTATCCAGACATCAAGTCCTTCCCAAGGACCTGGGATGCCAGAATTTTATTGTCAATGGTTATAGATATCGTCGCAGAATATAGGCTGTTCCCAGTAAAGCTGCTTTTTGTAATTGGCTGATGGAGATTTCTGTGGCCCCTATGGTGTTGAGGTGCTCTTCAAGGTCTTTTGGAACTGCACCCAGGGCGCCAATGACCACTGGGATTATTTTGGTCTTCTTCTGCCACAGCCTTTCAATTTCCATTTGTAGATCTTTGTATTTGGTGATATTTCTTTTTCTTCTATTCTGCTATCCCCTGGTATTGCTATGTCGATTATTTTGACTTGTTTTTCTTTCTTCTCAACTACAGTTATATCTGGTGTATTGTTGGCAGATGTTTGTCTGTTTGTAGTCGGAAGTCCCATAATATTTTTACATCTTCATTTTCTTCAACTTTTTCAATTTGATGGTCCCACCAATGTTTGGCTACAGGTAGCTTGTATTTTTTGCAGATGTTCCAGTGTATTATCCCTGCTACCTTGTCATGCCTTTGTTTGTAGTCAGTCTGTGCGATCTTCTTACAACAGCTGATCAGGTGGTCCACTGTTTCATCTGCTTCTTTACAAAGGTGGCACTTGCTGTTTGTTGTGGATTTTTCGACTTTTGCTCTTATTGCATTTGTTCTTAGTGCCTGTTCTTGTGCAGCCAGTATTAAACCCTCTGTTTTTTCTTCAAGTTGCCGTTCTTAAGCCATTGCCAGGTCTCGGTGATGTCTGATTTTCCACTTATATTGTGTAAATATTGACCATGCAGGGGCTTATTTCTCAATTTTTCTGCTCGGTTCTTGACTTGTTCTTTCTTGTAGGCCTGTTTTGTTTCATTGGTGTTTAATAGTTTCTCATTCTTGACCATTTGAAGTGCATCTTCTTCACTGTCCCTGATATATTCTTCAAGGCCTCTTTTCTCCTCCTCTACTGTTTGATGGACTTGCAGCATTCCTCTTCCACCTGAGCTGTGAGGGAGGTAGAGCCTATCTACATCACTGCGGGGGTGCAGAGCATGATTGATGGTCATGATTTTCCTGGTCTTACGATATAGCGTCTCTAGCTCTGCCTGGGTCCAGTCTATTATTCCTGCAGTGTATCTGATAACAGGTATAGCCCAGGTGTTTATGGCTTGTATGGTGTTCCCACCATTGAGTTTGGACTTTAGGATTTTTCTGACTCTACTGATATATTCACTTCCCATTTTTCTTTTAACTTCAGTGTGTGCGATGTTATCAGCCTGGAGAATGCCCAAGTATTTGTAAGGTTCTTTCTCTTCCAGGTGCTTGATGTTGCTTCCATTGGGCAGTTCTATTCCTTCTGTTTTTGTTATTTTCCCTCTGTTCATTATTAATGCAGCACACTTGTCTAGTCCAAACTCCATTGCTATATCGCTACTGAATATACAGACAGTGTATTATTATTATTATTATTATTATTATTACTACTACTACTACTACTTTGATTTCTATACCGCCCTTCCAAAAATAGCTCAGGGCGGTGTACACAGAGAAATAATAAATAAATAAGATGGCTCCCTGTCCCCAAAGGGCTCACATTCTAAAATGAAACTTAAGATAGACACCAGCAACAGTCACTGGAAGTACTGTGCTGGGGGTGGATAGGGCCAGTTGCTCTCCCCCTGCTAAATAAAGAGAATCACCATGATAAAGAGAATCACCATGAGAATCACCATGATAAGGTGCCTCTTTGCCCAGTTAGCCTCCCCCAATGAAGTCTCAGTAATACATACCAGGTCAGCCTCTTCTTCCATAATCAAATCATGGATGAGTTCAGATTTTTTTTTTGACTAACCTGGCATTACAGAGGAGCAGGGAAAAGCTATGTGGGTTGTTGGCAGTGCTCCCCGAGGTCAAAGAGTTGGCAGGACAGCCGGAAGCGGAGACAGCTATTAATTTTCTGACTACCCTTCCCCTGGAATGGCCTGCTGACCCGCCAACATTACTTCTTCTTTTCCCCACCACCACCAGAATAGCTGCTCCATAGTCAACGAAGGCGCCCCCTGTCCCCCCATCTTCAGACGAACCCAAACACATT
The DNA here is from genome assembly GCF_027244095.1 of Hemicordylus capensis. Taxonomy (NCBI): domain Eukaryota; kingdom Metazoa; phylum Chordata; class Lepidosauria; order Squamata; family Cordylidae; genus Hemicordylus; species Hemicordylus capensis. The sequence continues at coordinate 80,780,436 of NC_069659.1, forward strand.
ACAGCAACTTCAACCCAAGTCTAGAACAGCTTAAAACTAATTAAACAGAAGCCCTCTAGACCTCCCCCTCCCCCGAAGTGGCTAACCCCTTTGGTGTTGCCCCTTCATTGGCAGGCCCGCCACCACAAGGAGCCTTCCTATAAAGCCCAAAACTGAGCAGGTGACCCGAGGAACAGCTGTGTCACTCAGGGGCTGGTCCCAGTCCTTCCCACACTTCCCACAGATGTTGACCTGAGGCTGCAGCCCCACAGGGGAAGCAAAAGCAGGCAGGCAAAAGCAGAAGGAACCCCAGAACCCACCTGGTCTCTCACTCCAGGCAGCACTGGGTGGAAGATAGATGGACTCTCCCTTCCCTCTCTGCTGGGCTTTGATATGCTCTCTGAGTCACAAGGAGCATTAGGTAAATTCAGGAAAGAGATGTCTATCAATGGTTACTAATCTGGTGGCTATAGGCCATCTCCAGCCACAGAGGCAAGTTGCCTCTAAATACAAGTTGCAACTTTCAGGGAAGCAACAGCATGAGAGAGGGCATGCCTTCACCTCTTGCATGTGGGCTTTTCAGAGACAGCTGGTGGACCACTGTGTGAAACAGGATGCTGGACAGGATAGGTCTTGGGCCTGATCCAGCATGGTTCTTTTTATGTTCTTATGAGTTCTGACCCTCCACAATAAGTACCTCCGTCTTATCTGGATTTAGTCTCAGTTTGTTATGCCTCATTCGGCTCATCACTGCCTCCAGTCAGGCATTTAGGGAGGTTAAGCCTTCTGCTGATAATACTGACACATAGAAATAGATTTTGGTGTCATCAGCATACTGATAACATCCTGCACCAAATCTCCTGATGATCTCTCCCAGCAGTTTCACGTAGATGTTAAAGAGAATTGGAGACAATATGGAGCCCTGGGGGACACCATATAAAAGTTCACATTTTGAAGATCAACAGTCTCCAAGGGACAACTAATGGAATCTGCCTGCAAGATAGGATCGTGTGGAGTGGAATTACTGGATTTTGTATTATTCTTCTTAGTGGGAGTTTGTTTTAACTGAAGGGTGGTATGTAACAGTTATAAAGAAATACATATTTTGTTCAATATTAATAATATTAAATATTAAATTAATATTTTAATATTTCTTTAAATATTAAATAAATACTAGCTGATACAACACAGAGCATCTGTGTACTAGTGCAGTCAGCCCCCGCTCACCCGTTCTCCCCCCCACTTTCCACTCAACCATTCACACACACACACGCTCACCCAGCCAGGGGCGTAACGATGGGGGGGCAGGCAGGGCATGTGCCCTGGGCGCCACTCTGGTGGGCCATGGGGGGGGTGCCAAAAAGTTCCTCAACCCCCCCAATCCCCCCTGGATTGCACAGCGGTGGCGGGCGGTGGCGAATCATCATCGTGTGCCCCTGGGAATGGATCATAGCTTATGGCGGTGAGCGTGGCGGTGGCGGGCGGCGGCAGATCGCACGGTGGTGGCGGGCAGCAGCGGGAGTGAGTGCGGTGGTGGCAGGTGGCGGTGGATCACCGAGTGCAGCAGAGCGACGCCAAGGCCTGCCGTCTGGCCCAGCGTCACTTCCCAACTGCACAGGTGTGCCTGTGCAGTTCACAGAATAAACATAGTTCATAGAACCGCTGCTGCCCACCACTGCCGCGCTCACTCCCACGCCGCCACAAGCCATGATCCCAGGGGCACACGATGACGATCCCCACCGCCCGCCACCGCCGCGCAATCTGCTGCTGCCCACCACCACCGCGCTCACTCCGGCCAGGGCACAGGTATGTGGGGTGGGGTGGGGTGGGGTGGGGGGAAGGGTGCAATTTCAGGGGCAGAGCTTGCCCTGGGCGCCGTTTTCCCCAGCTACGCCTCTGCACCCAGCAGCTGCAGGTCTGGGGTTACACTGGGCCCATTCAACCTGCCATTTGGTGGCAGGTGGGTCTGGAGAAGGAGGCCACATGCCCTCTCCACTGCCTGCTTGGCCATCTCCTCGCCTCTCTGCACAGGCACAGAAAGGCCTCATTTGGCCCCAGTGTGGCCTGACCTGTCATTTGGCTGGCAGGCAGGCCTGGAGAGGTAGGCTTCACTGCCCTCTTTTCCACCTGCTCAGCTGCTCTCCTCGTGAGGAGCACTACCTGCCCACCGTTTTCTCCTTCCACCCATCCAGCTGCTGCCACTACCTGCTGCTTCCTCTTGCCCCCCACCACCTGCCCGCCCACCCATTCACCTTTTTTGTGGCTGCCCTCTGCTCCCCCCCTCCACTGCCACTTTCTCTCCCCCCATCACCCTCTCCCTCTCCTGGCAGCTCGCTCGTGAACTTTCGCAAGAGCTGCCACTCATGTGATTAGCCACGGGTACATCTTAGAGAATTATATATAGAGATTTCTTTAAATAGTATGATATTTGTATATTATAAACAGCCCTTGAAGTGAAAAAGCTAGGCAACAGATTTTTTAAAAAGGAGTTATTCTCTATTTTTACTTTCTTGGAATTAAGCAATACCATGAAATACAGGAGGCACTAGGTATAATGTTGAAGTTCGCACTTGAATTGTCTCTCTGTATGACAATTGTGATATATGCATGCTTTAAAGAAGTAGAGATGAAAAGATTAAAAAATATTCATTGTTGTACGTAAGAATAGAATATTGCCTGGATGCACCAGCTGATGTGTGATCAAACCAATCACAGAAAATAACGTGATGTGTAAACATGATTCAGAACTGCATTGTGAAAATCACATAGCTTTGATTTCCATGCATATGACTTGTGAATACAATGTAGTTGCAGAATCATGGCAGGTTAGGTTTTGCACTTCCTTAAATCAGATAAATTCCTGCTTAAGGAGTGATCATAGGGACCACTGAAAGGGACTACTGAAAGCCTCTCATCGGTTTTCGATAACATCAACCAACTACCTTGGCCGCTCTAGTGGATGACCTATGCCAGGAACTAGACAGGGGAGTGCGTCCCTGTTGGTTCTGCTGGACCTGTCGGCGGCTTTCGATACCATCTACCATGGTATCCTTCTGGACCACCTCTAATTGTCTCTATAATTGTTTCTGCTGCTGCTCTTTGCACTTTGTACTTGGTATTGTTTTTATACTCTTATTTTAAAGTTTTTAATCAGCTTTGTCTTATATTTTTAGCTTAATATTTTTGTGGCATTTTAAAAATCTTGTTTTTAAATTTTGCTGTAAACTGCCTTGGGTTTGTTTTAGTTAGTTAGTTTTTTCATTTCTATACCACACTTCCAAAAATGTGGTTTTTATTTATTCCAAATAATAAATAAAAATATATAATATTATATTAAATATAATATAATATTTAATATAAATAAATATTATTGAATATAATATTAAATAAAATTTAATATAAGGCAGTACATAAATTTAACAATAAAAAAAAAAATGTGTGACAGCAGCAGGAACTAACCTGAATCCCATTGATGCCTGTAAAGCAGAGAAGGGCAGTGTTCCCTCTAAAGCATGCACACATGTGCACACTCACAAGTTATTTGATGTCCACTCAATTAATTTTAGATCCCACTCAGATTGAATCAGAAAGGCCCCACTCTGAATGCACGTTCACACACATTGCCTTGATACTGCCGCCAAGAACAAAACTCATCCCCAAAACAGTGGAAAAGAATGAGAGAGAACACTGCAGTAGGGGATGGCAGAGTAGGGGATGACTTAAAAAAACACAACCTGGGCAGGCAGAAGGGAGAGCTTCCCCATACCTACACTTTCTCACCTGGAACCACTTTTCTGATAGTGTTTACATTTGGTCATCATCATAATGCATAGCATTTAGGGGTGTGCAAGCTGAATCGCTTTGGGCTGGGCTCGATGTCAAACTGGCTGGGCTTGACACGTTCGGGCTCAAATTGGACCGTCGGCTGGTCTGAGTTCAAACTGAACCAGGCCCAGTTCAAGCTGAGCCAGTTTATTCTACTGGTAAAGGGGAATTCAGTGAGGATTCCTCTTTAGCAGTAGAGGGGCAGGGTTTTTTCCTAATGGTAGAGTGGGTGGGAGGGGAATAATTTAGTACTCACAAGCCCCATTGGCAGTGAGGGTGGCTGCAAGAGAGTACCAGGGTGGTGGCAGCTCCTCGCACTTCCATTGCCTTTCCCCAGAGTAGCCAGGGCCAGTGGTGGTGCAATTCAGGTGTTTTCCATCCCATTCCAAGGCTCTGCACATGAGTGGAGGTCATTTTAGTGAACCCCACTCATGCACAGAGTCCATCACACAAATGGCCTCCGCACATGCATGGAGGTCACTAAAATTGCCTCCACACATGTGCAGAGGTCCAAACCGGGCTGCCACCAACCCTGACTACTCTGGGGGAGGATGACAGGGGTGGGTGGAAGACACCACCACTGCCACCACTCCCACCATCGCCAATGGGGCTTGTAAGCACTAAATAATTCCCCTTCTGCCCACTCTACACTTAGGGAAATCCCCTGCCCCTTTACTGTTAAAGGGGAATCCTCACTGGACTCCCCGCTACCAGTAGAGCTCCGAACCAGTTCAAACTGGACCGGGTTTGACTTGGTTCAAATCCAGTTCACATTCTGAACTGAACTGAACCAGCAAAGCTGGTTTTGTGCACATCCCTAATAGTATTTGCTTAGCAATGTTTAAGTAAGCAAAGCATTTCACATATATTATGTGGAAGTAATCCAACAATAATCGTGTAGGCTAATTAAGTATTAATATCTCCATTTTGCAGCTGTAGAGCTGAGGCTTACTGAAGGCTACCTAATAAGTGCATGAAATTAAGAACATAGGAAAAGCCATGCTGGATCAGGCCAGATGTCCATACAGTCCAGCATCTTGCTTCATCCAGTGTCCCACCAGTAGTGATGTGCCCGGACTGGTTCAGAGGCCATTCTACAGGCCTCCGAACTGGTCCGGACGGGGGCGGTCTGGTTCAGAACGATTGGGGTGGGGAGTTCCATTAAGGGCGGGGGAGGGTTTACTTACCCCTGCTGCACTTTCCCCACTCCGGCGCCGTATTTCCTTTACAAATCAGGCGGCAGGATACCTCCCTGTCGCCCCTTTCCTTCTGGTTCCTTGTTCTGTTCAAATCAGGCGGAAGGATACTTCCCTGCCGCCCCCTTGAATGCTGGCTCCTTGTTCTGTTCAAAATCGGGCGTGCGCGCAAAAGGCTTCTTAAAGCGTTTTGCAGCCAAGCAGGGAAAGGGCAGCAGGGAGGTATCCTGCCGCCCGATTTCTAAAAGGAGCCCAGCGGGGAAGGGGGCGGCAGGGAGGTCCCTGCCGCCCCTTTTCCGCTGGGCTTCTTTCCAAAATCAGGCGGCAGGATACTTCCCTGCCGCCCCTTTCCCTGCTTGGCTGCAAAAGGCTTTAAGAAGCCATACTTTCATGCATGCGCAAATGCTTCTTAAAGCCTTTTGCAGCCAAGCCTGGAAAGGGGCGGCAGGGAGGTATCCTGCCACCCGATTTGTAAAGGAAATAAGGCGCCGGAGTGGGGAAAGTGCAGGAGGGGTAAGTAAACCCTCCCCCGCTCTTAATGGAACCCCCCACCCCAGTGCCGGACTGCAGCTCTGCGGTTCCGTGCACACCCCTACCCACCAGGTGCATCTCAAAAGCTGTTACAACCTGAATTCATGGCCCGCCTGCCCACCCTGCATGAAATCTCTGATGAGGATGAGGATGGAATACAGGACCCAAAGACACAGCCATACTTGGAGGACCCAGGACACTCAGGGACCCCTAGATTCCCCACACCCCAAGTGGTCACCCAGTCCCTTTAATCAGGCCAGAGAACACTGTGATGCCTCCAGACTCATAATCAGAATGTTCTATACATTAATCTGAGGTATCATAGCTTCATCAACAATAGAAACCAAGATAACAGTTGAGGTCACTTTAATTCTCCAAACCTTGTTTTGTGGGTTGGAGTTACCACCTTTCAAACTTGGGCTACAGGGAATATAAGCCTTCAGTCTGCTCCAGGTCTCTGTTGGAGCAACAACTAATGTGGAGTTTTTCTTGAATCTGTTCAGCTGGCCTGTATTCTGGCATCCTGCCCTGACTGGTTCTGACCTTAGCCTGCCTGACTCCATTCTGCCTAACCCTTTGTACATGCTGCTCATAGTTCAGCCTTGGCTTGCCTGACTCTGTCCTGCCTAACCCTCTCTGCACCTTGTGGCCTGCCTAGTATTCTGAAACAGTGTTCTTCATCTTGACTTTGGACTGTCTGCCTGCCTGGCAACAATGACCATACCACCCATCTTCTGTCAGTGCTGATACAGACCATAGCAGAAGCCAACAAGCAAGGAAAAGAGGGCAACTGCCCTAACTCTAGCACTTGGTGTTCAGGGACCTGCCACCTCTAATCCTAATGGAAATATGCAGCTACCAAGGCTAGAAGCCATTGACTGCCCTGTCTTCCATGTATTTGTCTGATATCTTTTTAAAACCATCTAGATTGGTAGCCATCACCACATCTGGCAGTAGCAAATTCCATAGTTAACAACATGTAGGCCACCTTTGGATGTCACAGGAAACCTGAGACAAACCCACCTCAGACTAGCCCTCCATGACATCTGAAAAACTGGACCCAGATTGGCAGTTCCTGGACCCAGCTTCAGTTCTGATTCCTCCCCCAAATCTCCAATGGAATCCTCAGTTGCAAGTAAGTTGCACTTATGAAACTGAGGATCTGGCAGCTCCAATGTGCCATCCAGTTTGAAACACTCCCCTAAACTGGAGTTAAGGGAGGGAGCTCTGCCTCTTAAATCCTATTGGCTGGCACAGCTTTCCTTCAAGGGTTAGAGGCAGCCCGCACAGCTAGTTCCACCCCCATTGCAGTCTCCCAGACTGCAGATCGCAATAATCTGGGAGCACGTGGGAGGACTGGCAGGCAAACTGCAGGGCTGTAGGACTCATAGTTTAAGTCACATCTGAAGGTGGCCATAGTGCAAAGTAGTACTTCCTTTTTGTCTGTCTTTGATCTTCCAGAATTAGCTTCAATGAATGACCCTAGGTTCTAATACTATGAGAGAGGGAGAAAAAGTCTCTCGAGCCACTTTATCTATGCTGTACATGATTTTATACATCTCTGTCATGTACCCCCTTACCTGCCTGCTTTCTAAACTAACATGGCCCAAAACAATTCAAACAAGGAAATGCCGGTTAACGGAGTAGTCTCTTAGTCGGTATGCTACATCAGCAATGTGTGGTACACAACTGGGAGAAAAAATGGCCAAAAGTGTTTTTTTGGGGGGGGAAGCAAAACGAGTGGGGAGGGTGCAACTATATGTCTTGCCTGACAATGAAGGAGTTTAAATTGTCCCCATCCATCTATTTGCAGGGATTTGACAGCACACCTGATTCTGCTCACAGATATGCCACATTGCATCCAGATTGGCTCTTGTAGTCCATATGATAGACCTAGCAAGGCTAGAATTCAGATTAGAATGTAAAGTATTCCATTTTAATTTTGCATTATCCAGTGCAAGCCTGCATATCTATTGAAGGAGGGCTTTTCACTCAACAGCTAAGCAGATCACACAAAAAATCAAACATTTCTATGGGTTTTTTAAAAAAATGCCTGGCAGAGCTTTGAAAAAATGTCAAAGGATGATTTTTCATGCTCTAGGAAACTGCAGTTTCTGAGGTAGGACAGCATAGAGAAGTTCTAGCTGTGCATGGCTGCTTCTCTGACCATTTTCAGGAACAACCCATAACCCACTGAACTACGGGTTAGGCAGAGACTCTTTTATATACAGTTTGTAAGTCTGTTGGCCCATATGACCATAGTTTGGGCTAGAATAGGAGAGGACTGTAATTCACATGGGCTTGGAGAGAAAGAGAGAGAGTATACAGAGAATATAAAGAAAACTGAGGTGCTTTTTAACTGTAACTAAAAAAGAGGAAAGCGAAAAATACTATTTTGGTTCAGCTCTAGTAACTATGATTATACAACAATAACAAAATGTTAATGACCTGCTATATACAGTTCATAGGCAACATTAATGAAGAGACAAAAATAATGAAAAGAAGCGGCAGAGAAAAACCGATAATCAAACAATTAGAGGCATGTATTTCAAAGTGGTTTGTATAGTTGAAGGGAATCAACCTCAACTGCAGAATAGTCTAAATACAGGGAGCCATCAACATCCACAAGTGAGCCAAAGGGGTGAAAATCCATGGACAGGAAACAAAAATCTTATGGAACAACAGGATTGTGAAAGATCATCATGTGATAACAATGATAGCAAAGTAAAGATACAAGGAAGCCATGGAAAGAACACATTTTGAAATCCATACAGAAGGATAAGGTAACTTATGGAAAGAATGCAGGAAAGGAGTGACATGATCAATTTTCTGGCCCAAGAAAATAAAACAAGCAAATGAATGGAAGGCAGAAAAAAAGAGATATCTAAAATGAGATAAAGGAAAACCAACAAGCAAAGAAATACAGTAATTCTAACAATATAAAACCAAATAATAAATTTCATGTAAACTGTCCTGAGCCATTTTTGGAAGGGCAATATATAAATCAAATCAAATCAAATCAAATCAAATCAATCAATCAACCAACCAACCAACCAATAAATAAATAACCAAAGGATTAGAGATGCCACTATGAAGAAAAGATTGACTCCTAGAAGTTTAAGACGTTGAAAGCAACAGATCTCAGCTATGTGAAATTCCTAACAAAGAGGAAATGTGAAATGAAATGAAAGAAAAAATGTGCATCCGGTCAGCAGAAATGTAAAAGGAAATGGTGATTCCAGCAACAGTAAAAGTGGAAACAAGTGGGGAAAGTTGAAACTCCATTGTAATTCAATAAAGCTTGAAAAAAACAACAATCAAGCTGTGATTAGTTACTAGTTAAAAGTATAAAGCGACTATTCAAATAAAAACACACAATACACACAAACATACATAGAAGATATTAAGGCTATACTCACGACCATATTCGAATGGGGAGGGAGGACAGGGAGAAGGATGAGTTTCACCTTCCTTCCCCTCAGGTGATCCACATTGCTCCTTGTGGGCATGCCGCCACACACCCACATGATCTGAGCTGTACAGAGCAGGGCAGATCTCTGGGAAAAGGGACTTGTTTTCCCAGCCTCTAGGAATCTCACAATGCACCATGTGATGAACTCGATGCATTGGGGGATTCCCCTGGGAATCAGGTGATCTAAGCACCCGACTCTCTATATGCTCGGGCTGTATGCAGCCTGAGTATACACACGACCCCCTACCTGGGGTACAGTGTGCGCCCACAACCTTGCAATTTTTAACCCAGGTAAAAGCTCAGGTACAAAATTCAGGCTTGCACAGGTGGCAGCACTGATCAGCCTCGATCCCAGTTCTGCACATGAGCAGCCCTACCCAGGTAGGTAGGTTCATGTGCACAGCCTCAATCTCTTATTTATAACACCTGAAGTGGATTTATAACATTTGAAGTGAACAGTAGTGCATATGCTGGTAACAACAACAACCTCCAGACCTAATCTGCTCTATGTAGGTCTGCCTCTATACATAGTCCGGAAACTGAAATTGATGCAAAATGTGGCAGCCAGGTTGGTCTATGGGTCAGCTCAAACAGTCTATGGGTCAGCTCAAACAGACCACATTACACCTATATTAAATGAACTGCACTGGCAACCAATATGCTTCCAGGCACAATACAATATGCTAGTTATAACCTATCAAGCCTTAAACAGCTTAAGTCCAGGGTATTTAAGATAGTGAGGGTATTCTCACGATTAGTGGAAAGCGGGCTAAGAGATCCTAATGTTTATTGTTTTAATGTTTTAATTTTGTTTTAATTTGTGTTGTTTTACTCTAAAGTGCCCAGAGGTGTGAGTTTTGGGCAGAATATAAATATGATAGATAGATCGATAGATCGATAGAGCTGCTTAGTGTTGGAATGAATCTCTTCCCATGGAGTGACATTTTGTGAAGAGAAATTTACTCATTGCATTTCACCCCATGTAGTCATATTCCCATACCTATTAGTCATACACTTTCCTCTTTATTATTTATTCTATATTAAACATTTGCTTTTGTTAAACCGACATATATACTAAAGAATAAGACTGAAATTTTAACAAATTGTTCTAGTAAGAACTAAACTGCCTATTGTCCTTTCAGTATTCCTACAGTTGGACTAAATTGGGTCTAAATTGGTTAGGCAGTTCATAAGTTAGCCCACTTGCACTACAAACATTCACGTGTCCCCCATCTTGAATCAGGGTGGATGACATCATCACAAATTATTATAGATGTCCCTTATGTGTCCCTACATCTGTAGGTCCAAATCAGTTCCCACTTGCATCTCAGATGTTTCAATGTCGGCCAACTTGAATCAGGGTGAATGACATCATTACAAACTACAGCCCTGAGCCTTCCTTATGTGTCCTTACACCTGTAGCAAATTTGGTTCAGATGGGTTAGGTGGTTCACAAGCTAGCCCAAATGTTCATGTGTCAGCATCTTGAATTGGGGTGGATGACATTATCACAAGCTGTGCTGTTGAGGTGTTCCTGTGCATCACTCACAACTGTACCAAATGTGATTCAAATTGGTTAGGTGGTCTACAAGTTAGTCCTCTGGCACCTCAAATCTACACACATCCACCATCTTGGATCGGGGTGGATGACATCATTACAAATGGCATCATTGAAGTGTCCCTACATGTCACTCACTGTATGCAATTTGTCACTCACTACAACTGTACACAATCAGGTGAAGCCCCAAAATTCCTACTTGACCCCAAAGGCAACTGGAAGTGGGTGGGTGGGTGCTGTGCTGCCAAGCAAAGAGGCTTGGAGAAGGCATGATCAGTGTCAAAACGCCAATCCACCTCCTCTCATTGGGTGATCGGGAGTACCCTTGTCTCCCTGGAGGCCGGGCATAACGCCACCACCAGCCTAACTGCACTAGAGCAGGTCTGGGAGTAGCATTAAAGGAGCAGGGGAGCCATCTCACCCTAGGTAATTAATACCAGTGATAGCCCTTGGGCGATCAAGGTTGCTGCTCATGGAAGTGCCTGCCTTCACAGTTATAGTGCTTAACCCTTCAGAAAAACAGCATCATATGCACCTGGCAGGAGAGGGTAAGTGGCAGTTCCAGGGAGGGACTTCTGCTCCTGTAACTTTGAGCATAGGGATGTGCACAAAATTTCGGGCACAGAATGATCTGTGCCTGAAATAAACAATTTTGGGTGATTTGGGGCTGAACCGAATCACCTCCGATGTCCCCTGATATTTTTTGGGCACGAGCCAAATCACCAGAATTTCGGACCCAAAAAATTCGGGTGATTCGATTCATGGTTGATTTTTGGCGATTTTTTTAAGTTTTAGTGACTTTGGGGCAGTTAGGAGGCATAGCATGGGATCTGGGCAAAAGGAGTGGGGTGGTAGTGCCTAATGGGTGCAGGCTACCACCCCAATTTCAAGGGGATTGGGCAAAGGGCTGGTTTTGGGGAAATTTCTGAAATTTTCATGTCTTTGGGGCAGATTGGGGCAGATTGGGGCAGAAAGTGGGGCCTGGGGCAGAATAGTGGAGTGGGGTGGTAGTGCCTAATGGGTGGAGGCTACCACCCCAATTTAAGGGGGATTGGACAAAGGGCTGATTTTTTGAGAATTTTTGAAATTTTAGTGACTTTGGGGCAGCTGGGGGGCAGAAAGTGGATCTGCCCCAAAATAGTGGGGTGGGGTGGTAGTGCCTAATGGGTGGAGGCTACCACCCCAATTTCAGGGGGATTGGGCAGAGGGCTGATTTTTGGGGAATATTTGAAATTTGGGTGTCTTTGGGGCAGATTGGGGGCAGTAAAAGGATCTGCCCCAAAGGAGTGGGGTGGGCTGGTAGATAGTGCCTAATGGGTGGAGGCTACCACCCGTCCCCAATTTCAGAGTGATTGGGCAGAGGGGTGAATTTTGGTGAATTTATGAGGTTTGTCTTCATAAGGTGAAGTGTGCTAAATTGATTACTTCCTCATATTATTCATAGTAATTGAGGTGTGAAAAAGTGAAAGTGGGGTCATGAAAGTTGTTTAATTGAAAAAAATCTCATTTGCTATGATAGAATGAGAATTCACACCTCAGAAGTTTTTTCTGAGGTGCGAATTCTCATTCTGAGGTGTGAATTCTCATTCTATCATAAAACAGAACAGGGGTGATTCGGTTCGGGTCCGAGCCGAATCACCCAAAAACCCGAATTACACACCCCTATTTGAGCACTGTGACACTCAGTAATGTTTGAATGCCATGGCACTCAGTAATGTCTGAAAAGGGCTAAAGTGTGAGGAAAGTCTTTCCACTTTGCAGCTCAGAAGGCTTGCCAAAAATAGAAAACAGAAGGTATGGGAGACAGTTCCTTCAAACTCCTCAGGAGCACTTGGCCTACCAGAACAGGTGACGTAGTGGAATGACACACTATTTTCATGTGTACTGTTGCTCTTTGGTGAAAATTGCAGCAATCACTTTATTGACGGGTGTATTCTTCTTGAATTCTTGTTTTGTTCTATAAGGTTTTATTGCTTCTTACATTTTAGCAGAGGGGGCAAAGCTTCCCCCCAATCCCACCACGATGTTAAGCCTGAACTGCAAGGTAATAAAGGGTTTGTCCCCAATTGTCTCCCTCCTACCAACTCTCTACCCTCTGCAACCAAAGAAGAGTTTTGATTGTATTTTACATTCTTTTTTCCTCTTTCAGAAAGATGTTGGGTTTCCCCCCCCTGTTTCAGTAAGATGCTGGTTTTGTCTTTCAAAAAAAGCAGGTGTAAAAAGCTTTGCATAACATGTTGAAGCCCTTTCATTATATAACAGCAACAAACTTAAACCTTGCATGTACCCTTTGTTTATAAGCTTTTTGACAGAACATAATAATACATTTGAAGAAAAGTTTCTTTTATGACTGTCATGAAATGTGCCTGCTTTTATTTCACATTAAATCCTACACACGTTACGAACCAACCAAACAAGATCTGCCATTTAGCTTTTTTTTAGTTTGACCTCTTGAACCTGTTAGAGATGTTTTGTCAGGTTTATAATTGCTTCACATGAATGGTCAACTGAACTATTTACTGCACCATATTAAGTGATTGTGGAACAGAGAGAGAACAAGCTAAGTTCTTTTTTTTGAAGACAATGAGGCTGTTCTCACGAGCAGCCTAGCCTGGGCTAAGCTGCTTGTGTGGGGCGCTGAGATTGTGCAGATCCCGGCACACCCGCCCAGCCTAACTCTACTCTAAAGCCTGGTGCTTAGCTGAGGTTAAGGGATGGAGCAAGCGCTCACTTAACCCAGTTGCTGGGATCGTGTGTCTCCTCAGGCTGCACGCAGCATGAGACGACACAGAGACAGGTGACTAGAGTGCCTATCTGACGGGGGATCCCGCCAATGCACCATGCTCATGGTGCAGTGCATTGTGGGATAGCTGGAGGCAGGGATGTGTTGTCCCAGCCTCCAGGGCTCCAACTATAATTTGGAACAAAGGAGGAAGTCTATACTAACATTAAAGGTTCTGGTAATAGGGTTTAGGTTATCTAATAAATGAACAGGCTAACCTCTGGTTCTTTTTTTCACGATGTGACACCTTTTACATTTTTTAATTTACATTAATTAATTCCACATTATAGTACAGGTTCTTGGGTTATGTAATCTGAGCAGCTACAGCAATAACCATCACTTATATAGTCATCAGGGAATGCTCTTATCCCAAGCAGTGCTAGCCCAAAATATTTGTTGCCTGAAGCAGTGTAAGTGGTACCCCCAATTCTCTACCTTTCAGATCAGGTCCCTTTCTTTCATTTCCTATTAAATTACTATCTCTCCTTTTATCTGCTTGGGGAAACAAATCTAAAATCAAGGATAACATAGTATTTAATTCACATTAATGTTCTCGATACAGTAAGCCCTCTGTTTCCATGCTTGCTCCAACCCATGTCCCTTGATGTGTGCACCTAAGCTCAAGTCAGACATTATGCTATACTAGGGTACCAATGTCTGTGCACTTGTACATGTGTTTGTGTGAATGACTGTGCCTGTGTTCATTTTAGAAGTGAACCTGGACACAAACTCTTCAAATGCATTGTACAGATAGGAAGTGTACTTCTGCACCTGCAATCAGCATAAAATGTGAATGGCTATATCTGTGTACAGATCTGTACCTGTGTACTCTGTGCACTTGTTGTACAAATGCTGAACATAATATGTGAATGGCCCTCTTGTTGTGTGTCCTTTGGTGGGGAATTATTATTTTACTTTGAAGCTGAATTGCTTGTATACCAGGGGAATCCTTTCCCTTCTCCAGTCAACTGCTACTACTGGAAAAGCAGACAATTATATATCCAGTAGAGTGAGCCCAGAGGGACTAGCACCAGACCAGCAAGCATGAGTCAGTTCTATACAGTAGAGCATCATCTTTGAGTAACCCAGAGGGCCAAACAATTCAACTGATAGGGACTTTTCCAGAGAAAGAAATAAAGTTTATTTATAGAGCACAAGACAATAACCAGGCTCAAGTATTGATTGCATTAGTAGGATTGAAGAAAGTTCCCAGAGAAGGAGTGGAGAAGTGTGAGCTAAAATATAGCCAAACCACTGATGGAAGAGCTGAAATGAGAAAGTGGTGAAAAGAAAGAGGGAGGGCAAATAAAAAGGCAGTAGTGGGCAAGGAGGTGTGATGAGACTGGGTTGGAGAGTTGGTCTTGTGGTAGTGAGCACATTTTCCCCTTTGCTAAGCAGGACCCACCTTTGTTTGCATTTAGATGGGTGACTACATGTGAGCACTCTCTCCTATAAGATATTGCCATTAGGAAATGTTTAGCTCACACTTCCCCACTCCTTCTCTGGAAATCATCTTCAGTCCTGCTAATGCAATCAATACTTGAGTTTAAGATCCAGGAGCACTTCCAAGCTATGTACCTTTTATTTCTGGGGTGTGTAACCTCATCCAGAACAAACAGATTTAAACCATCTTTCCTAGTTCTGCCCCTCCAACAGGCAGTGAAACTCTTCTCACGATTTGTGAGAAGAGCTTCTGTTGGATGTGCAGGGAGAGTGGACTTAGCCCACTCTCCCTGCAGATGATCCTGCCCAGAGCCCTGGGCGGCTGAATCAGCCAGCCACATGATTGCCAGCTCAGTCATGGAGCCAGAAGGGGTGGTGGGGATCGGGGCCGGCCAGCCCCCAGAAGTTTGAAGATGCCCTGCGTGAGTTTTATCTGGATTAAATTTCAGTTTGTTATCCCTCATCTAGCCGATTACTGCCTCCAGGCAGGCATTTAGGGAAGTAATGACATTACCTGAGGATGCTGATATGGAGAAATAGATTTGGGTGACAACAGCATATTGATAATATCCTGCACCAAATCTCCTGCTGAGCTCTCCCAGTGGTTTTACGTAATTGTTTTAAAGCATTGGAGACAGAGCCTTGTGGAACTCTATACATTAACATACATTGGAGCTCTTCTCATGATTGGTGAGAAGAGCTCTGGGGCAGTGTGCAGCGAAGGCGGGTTTAACTTACCTTCCCTACAGACGATCTCTGTGCCTTTCCTGGGTGGGAAGATCCTCTGCCCAGACAACCAGCAGCTTGCCTGGCAGCTCCAGGGACCAGGGTGCCAGGATGCGCTGCCGTGCATCACCCCACTCCCTGGAGCTCCAATAATTCATAAGTGTGCGGTGCATTAATGGCATCCCCCTCTCCCCGAGTGTGCCAGCCGTGGCTGCAAGCAGTCACTGCTGACATACGATTTAATAAATGAAGTTAATGGAGCATTCACTTTCTTAACCTTATTTTGGAGGGAGGCTACTTTGGCAGGTTTGCCATCATGTAGCTGCTGGGATCGGGCCCAGTCTTGGTGGTTCACATTCATACATGCATGCAGAACTGTGCTGGGTTCCCTTAGCCCAGTTTAGCCTTAGCACACGCATGTGAATAGCCTCATTAACTCCCGCTTTGCAGAGCAACAGTATCCAAGCAACACCCTTTGGAATCTGCCAGAGAGGTAGGGACACAACCATTGTAAAACAGTGCCACCCCATCCCAACTCCTTCAGGGACCGAGAAGGATACCATGGTCGATGGTATCAAAAGCCACCGATATCTCATCAACATTGGCCCAGAAGCAATACATAATTACAATGGTGAAGGCATATGCAAAACCTTTGCTTGAGATGCTTTTCAGTGCTTAGAGGAAGGTGGGGATATTTATTTTGACTCCTCACTATTTCCCATCAGCAGAGAACTTCTCCTAACCTGCCCCCTGCGTTAAAACTACAGATATCTGCAGTCAGACATAACACTTTAAAAGATATTTGAGTGTATAAACAAGTTTCCCTTTGTGTGGTTCAATTCATGACTTTTCATTTATTCGTCCATACTTTTCCTGTTGATTTTACAGCCCGAATTCGGGGGGGGGAGCGCACAGAAACACCCACCCACCCACAAACATTATTAATATCTGTCTGCTACAACTGAAATGTATAAAACTATTCAATATTTCATATGCCTGGAAATAACAAGGTAACAAAATTGCTCTAAAACAGTTATTTCTGCTTCCTTTGCTTTGTTTTCTTTATGTTTCTTAATACTGTTTGCCTATGATAGTTCATTATGTATAAATAATGCAATAGGCAGCATCTTTCTTTCCTGTGAATTGCAAGACTGTAGTGCAACATCATAAAAAATCCATCAAGCACATTGAGCTGTTATAAAGCTGGTTGGCTTTGGTTTCATTAGCCTTCCACTTTGAGAAGAAAAATTAGTACAAGAAATCATATTAATCAGACTGCTCTCATTTTTTATTTGAGAGAGATAGATTATAGACTGCAATAAGATTAGTTCCTCCTTGTTTCAACATGCTACAATCTGTTGGGGAGTCTAATGAATGTAGTACAAAGATACAAAGAAGGTAAGGTGTTATCTTTTATTCAGACAGCCTGTGTTGATGGACAATAATCCTGTATTGTTACCACATTTGCTCAGCCATTGTTTGCTATCATGCTCTGTGACAATACCTTTTTGAATTATTTGTTGAAATGCAGGGAATTTGCTCAAGTATAAAGTAACACATTTCTGGGATAGTTGCTCACTGATAAAGGCAGATCAGTGTTAGTATACCCCCCTTAGGGGCTATACTAATGGAATCAAGACAAGGCTTGTTGAAAACAAAGATTATGGAGCTCTTATCATGATCAGTGAGAAGGGCTCTGGGGTGGTCTGCAGGGAGAGTGGGTTACACTTACCCTCCCCGTTTGGTGTGCCAGGACATGCCACCCCACGCTGCCCTGCCCCCTGGAGCTCCAACAATGGACCACGTGAGTACACGGTGCATTATTGGGACCCCCCTCCCCCCGAGTGTGCAAGCAGCCACAGCTGACACACGATTGCCAAAACAGGGTTAGGAGAGCACTTCTTCTCCTGTCCCAATTTTGAGGGGTGGTTTCACAGGTAGATTTGCTGCCACATTGACCTTGGGATTGGGCCCTATCCAGGAGGTTCACATGTGCATGCAAAACTGGGCTGGGCTTCCTTAGCCTGGTCTTGCATGCATGTGTGAATATTCTCACAGTTTATTAAGAACAGAAGCACACTAGTAAACAGCGGTAGTTGGCAATCCCCAGAGACCAAGGCAGGGCCGTCCTGTTTATTATCCTTAATAAACAAGATACAGTTTATTAAGCAAAACATCACAGTACCGATGAGTGTCCCCATGCGACTTCAGAGGCTTCTTAGCATAGAGGGGAGGGGAAGAGAGTGCAGGTGATAGACAGAGTTTGAGGGGGGACGTAGGGAGTGGGAAGAGAGATGGGGGGGGTGAGACTATCCTTAATTTTGTGAAGCTCATGTGCATAGACTTCAAGGATGTAGATCAGGGCTGCTCAGCTTCGGCCCTTGTGCAGATGTTGGCCTACAATTCCCATAATCCTTGGCTATTGGCCACTGTGGCTGGGGATTATGAAAGTTGGTCCAAAAACAGCTTAGGGGCCTAAATTGAGCAGGCCTGATGCATATCATCCTTCATGGCAAGGGACAGATAGGCTTTATAATGAGGAGACCAGGCAGTTTGGAATGTGAGCTTGGAACTCACAGTTTAGCTGCGTTAGGGAGACCTCAGCCATTGCTGTGAAGTGTTGAAGAAGCCAGAGGGTCCTGAGCAGGACAGGAAGCAAGTCTGAGGACTTATAGCTATCCTTCTTCAGGGAAACTCATACTTAGTGAAGATTACTAAAGGAAATGGACCAGTCTGGAAGACTTCTGGCACAGTGGAAGGCTACCAGTCCCCCAGCAGAAGCAGATCCAGGAGAGAAATCTCAAAAATTGCCTGATCAGAGTCTTCGTTCAGCTGGTGCATGGTTCAGCATGACAGGGATATGCACACAGTCCTCCTTCTGGGCACACACACAAAGTGCACTTACTTGGGTGAACACATACACATACAACAGAGTCCACTTATATGGCTTTTGTGCCTTAAGGGCATAGATGAAGAGTCGATCATGCTGAAAAGGGTAAGTAATGGCTGAAGACAAGGGCTTGATCTAGTTAGGGACAGTAAGAATCTCCTATCCATTCAGATGGGTGCTTCCTCCTCTCTTGTATTCACTTAATGATTGGACATTCGCATACAATCATATGTTTTGACCATCTGTATAGGGAGAGGGCTCTTGTGGCCTTGAATATCTCCAGAAAGCCAATGCACTTTCCTTTATTTTAGTTATTATTTTTATTTATTTAAAACATTTATACCCCACCCCTCCATTACATTACTGCTCGGGGCGGCTCACAACATTTATAAAACATTTACTTTATTTCCAGACTTGTTTGTTCCTTTAGGCACTAAAGTTGATCAGCACTAATAACCTTTTCAGTCTGAGTGGCTTCTCACCCATGTTTCTAATGCACAGTCCCTTTAGCCGCTGTCAAACTAGTATGGCCATTCTTCACCCTTTGTGATCCTGTCCCCCTGGTTCACTAAGAATGCCAAAACTTTGCACTGGTCATGCTCACATAAGGGGGGTTCACAATGGAGGAAATGGGAGGGCAGGCAGTCTGCTCATAACAATATAAACTAGAGTTGCTACCAAAGCTCACCTTATGTGAAATTGCAAGGAAAATTTGGAGATTCTTATGTAAGTTAAACTATTAAGGAACTGATGAAAACAAAGACTAGTGTTAATATTAATGAAATCTCTCAAAAGAGGGGACACAAACCTGTATTTTGCCACTAAGTTTTACATCACTCAACACTTTTATTTTTTTTAATTTTTTTTTGAAGTTGCTGTAAAGGAGAAATATCTGAAGAATGTTTATAGATACAAAATGAATTTGATAAATCTAACAAAATGTCTTAGGTGGTAAATGGGTGCATACAGATCTATAGAATAAAGAATATTTAATGTTATTACTGAAATGCAATTAAAACTTCAAACCAACCATAACAGATACATGCTTATCCAGCAAGGGACGATCCATGCATGGAAACAAGCTTCAGTGTTTATGATCCAATCATACATTTTTAGAATACATATTAAAGATGAATTTCTGAAGGCAGCAAAGCAGAGATTTACACTTCTCATCACCCTCTTTTGCAAGTTCAAATTCTCAGTGGGAAATCACACTCATCATTATACCAAAAAATGAAGGATTAATGTTATCAAGCTGGATGCCTTTACAACATTGATCCACCATCCTGGCAGATATAGTGACATTTCATTTGGTTGAGTGACTTCAGTAATTTAACATAGACTATGACCTTACAAAAGAGAAACCAGCAGATGAATAACAGGATAATCCATACAGTGATTTGTGAAACAACTCTGATGTCATTGTAGATGATCAAAAGAAAGTTTTATTTCTCTAAATGGTGAAGTATTTGGGAGTTCACATTACCAATTAAAATCTCTAGTCATGGTAAGAAGATTAAGTGATCCAGCATTTTGTAAGACTTTAAAAACTACACAATATTATCTAATCACCATGCAATAGTGAGATAGATATTGTTAATAGAACTGCTCCGGAATGCTTGGCTAGGACACTCCAACAATCCTTTCGCTTAATGTGGAGAAATTAGCTTGACTATTGGGGAGCAATTTATTACAGTATTCATTTGAGTAGAGTTTTGGTTTTGGAAATAATGAGGAAACATAGATACAGTACAACAGATTTATTTGGGATGAAATTGGGATACAGGAGAGTAAATGGTGGCTAGGCAGGTCATAACATCTTAATTAACAGTCTTAACAAGAATCTCACTAAGAGGAATTTTAGCTTAAGGTCCAAGCTGTAAATAAATCAGCTTAAGGCTATAGAAAAGGGCCTTGAATGCAGAAATGGAGAGGAAAGAGGAAAGAGGGGAAGGAGATTTAGAGTGGCAGGAGGTTAGTATTATCGATCAGTAATCTGGTGGTGCATCTGCAGCACTTATAGATGGGCAGCTGAGCATGTTTCATCGCAGGGAGAAGGAGTAGAAAATCAGGAAGAAAAAAGGGTAAGGAGCGAAAGACTACCACTCAAACCCTTGAGGACCAGCAGGGTTGTGATTACATTTGTCATATTCATAACCAGCAGGATTAAAAATCCATATAGATTCTGATTCCAATTCTGATTTTGATTCTGATCCTGAAGCCATGTGGCTGGGCCTGGGATATTTGTGCTGCATACGTAGCCTGGGGCAGTGTATAGGGCATGCTCCCTCGCTGGAGGGGTTGAAATTTATGCTGAACAATGAAAGTCATGGTTACATGAACTAGTCAATTTGGGTGTAAACCCACTGAACAAAAGGCAGAATGACTTGCAGAAGTGTGCATGGAAGATTTGAATGGTGTCTTCAAAGCTTATTGAGTACTCTCTCAAGGTGCAAGATAAATTTCCTAAGTTTTAACAAGTTTTTACCTCTTTCTAATGGTTTGCCAACTCATTAGCTGTTGACAGTTGGGTGGGGAGTTTCTGCACTGATCTTGATTTACTGGAAAGAAGATTAGCTCATGCTTTCTCTTGCCAACGGGAGTTTGTTACTTCCCTAGAGAGTGTTTTTGATTTGAGGGTCTACTATGCCACCTTCCTTCTCTCTGACAGAGAGACAAAGGGAGGTTTGGGGGATGGCTGCCTTCCAGTATTCCAGGTTATTGTGACCTCGGAGTAGCATTGCCCTATGTCTTTCTTATCCTAAGACGTCAGTTGCAAGTTTTGCCAGATATGAGCATGTGGAGAGTACGTGATCCCATGAACTGAAGTATCCAAAATGGAAACTGTGGTCCCACAGGTCCAAGCATATGGTGGGGTGCTAGCTGCTGCCCCAAATAAAGCTGTTTTAGCAACAATATACAATACAACAATCTATGGCTTTATTTCATTTCAGGATGAAAAACACTGGTTGACTTCCTAAGAAGTGCATGTAGCTCTGCAGGGATGCGATGGGAAGCATACAACTTCCCCAGTCTTCCTCTACATGTGTGGTTGTACCAGGAGGCAAAACCTTTCAACTTTGGAAATGCTTTGGAAGCCCTTCATATCTTGCATATATAAGGAAGCACACTGCTGACTCTCAGACAAACATTTTAATCCATGGTAGGAATATCACCATGCACCCCCCGCCCCCACCACAAGGCTCATGCTAGGGGTGGCAGTTTTGCCTTATGCAATATATGAGGCTCTCATCATTGGTAGGGATGTGCAAACAGGTTTGAATTCAAACCGGTTCAGTTCAAAAGTTCAAACTTGAACCAAACAGGGCATTGAATTGGCAACATTGGTCTGAGTTTGAACCACATAGAGCCTGGTTCTATACAGACCGGAGACTGTTCAAACTGGTTCAAACTGGTTCAGGTGACAACTACCACCCAAACCTCAAAGCAACCAGGCACTCCAACTCTATTTAATGATTTTTAATGATTTTTTAAAAACAAAAATGCATTTTCCCCATAGGGTATTATGGGGGCTCAAATTGACCCATTATCCCCTATGCACAGCAGAACACATAGGGGCACAAACCAGGGTGGGCGGTAGGCACACAGGGGTGCCTACCACCCACTGAACCCCAAAGCAATTGGACACTCCTGCAATTTGTAATTATTTTTTGATGATTTTTCCAATTTTTGCATTTCTTCCATAGGGAAAAATGGGAATTAGAGGGTCCCCTATTCAACCCCTTTGTGGGGCAACTGGGCACCCCAGCATGGGTTTGGAGGCATGGCAGGTTGTGCCACAACTCCCTCCAGAGAGCCCCAAGTTGGTCGGGTTTATGTTTTTTTATAATATAATTTTTAAAAAGATTTTAGCCTGTTTCAATGCAATGAACACTGTGTGAACTTAATTGATGTGAACTCTGAGTTCACAGCAATTAAGGTCAGTAGGTCACATATTGTTCTACTTATATATATGGGGGAGGGTCTCCTATTCACTGCATTGAAACAGGCTAAAATCTTTAAATATATATATTAAATAAACCCCATAAACCCTACCAACTTGGGGCTGCCTGCGGGGGGTTGTGGCCATACCTGTTGTGCCCCCTAACCCACTTTGGGGTGCCCAGGCACTCCCAGGGGGCAGTTAGGGCATCCTCAAGTTCCCATTATTCCCTATGGGAGAAATGCAAACATTGGAAAAATCTTTTTAAAATAATCTAAAATTGCAGGAGTGTATGATTGCTTTGGGGTTTGGTGGGTGGTGGACACCCCAGGTGCCTACCACCCACCCTGGTTTTGTGTTGCTAGGTGCTGTGCATAGGGAATAATGGGCCAATTTGTGGCCCCATTATACCCTATGTAGAACCTTTTAGAACCACTCATTGATCAAGCACTGTTGCTAGAGGCTCAGGTGGAATCTGTAGCTCAGAGCACCTTTTATCAGCTTTGGCTGATATGGCAACTGCAACCTTACTTGGACAGAGATAGTTTGACCACATTTACTCATGCTCTGGTAACCTCTTGCCTAGATTACTGCAATGTATGTGGGGCTGCCTTTGAAAATGGTCCGGAAACTGCAGCTGGTACAGAATAGGGCTGCAAGACTGTTAACTGGGAATGGACCATATTACCCCTGTGCTTTGACAGCTGCACTGGCTCCTAGTCTGATTCCAGGCCCAATTCAACGTGCTGATTTTAACCGTTAAAGCCCTAAATGGCTTGGGACCAGGTTACCTGAGGGAGCACCTTACCCCATACGTCCCAACCCAGTCTTTAAGATCTTCTTCAGAGGCCCTCCTCTGGTTCCCCCTACCAAACAAGGTGAAGCAGGTGGCTGCTGGGGAGAGGGCTTTTTTGGTGGTTGTACCCCATTTATAGAATTGCCACTCAGTAGGTTAGCCTGGCTTCCTCACTTTGTTCTTTTAAATGCCAGGTAAAGACCTTTATGTTCACTCATGCCTTTTAATTTTTTTAAAAAAATTGATCTGAGTGTAACTCATATTTAAAAAGTGCTTTAGAAATTGTTTTGTATTCCCCACCCCCACCGTTTTTGGTCTGTTATTATTTAATGAGGGGTTTGGGGTTTGGTTTGGTTTTTTAAATCTTAAGTTTTAATATGTTGTAAACTGCCCAGAGAACAATTTGTTATGTGGAAGCTAACAAATAAAGTTCATTGTTTTAATAATAATAATAATAATAATCCTCACTCTCACTGCCCTTTTGGATTGGACACATAGCTATCATAGATAATATGAAGAGGTGGTTCCCACAAAAAGTGGGAGCCGCCTGGGGAGGGTTTGTGGGGAGAGCAGACTTAGTCCACTCTCCTCCACAGACAATCAGACAGTCTGCTCTGGGTGGCCAGAGTCGGTGGGGGTTGAGGAGTTCATGGTCCGCGCGGCCCCTGGAAGCTCCAGAATGCCCTGCGCAAGCACACAGGGCATGCTGTAGAGACCCCCGAACCAGGAGGCTGCTTTTCAGCCTCCCGGTTCGGGGTCTCCTCATGAGTAGCTGTGGCATGGAGCCGCGCTGTGGTAACTCATGAGCAGAAAAACCGGGTTTGCAGAGCGCTCACTTCGCAAACCCGGTTTAACTGTCGGGCTACTTAAGTGGGTGACCCGTTTTAGAACCACCGGGCTCTCAGCCGAGCCAAGTGGTTCTCACGTTAGGAGGAAATCAGACTAGCCTCCGCTAGCCCAATTTTCTCCCATCGTGTGAATAGCCTCTCTGTGTGTGACTGCCTGCATAGTCTCAAGGAACCATTTATATTCTTGTCACGGCCAAAATTGCCAAATACTTCCATTTTTTAATGTGCTCCTCTTGTTCACTTCCTTGTTTTACAAACTTAGTATGAGTTGTTGCTTCTCTAGATTTGCTTTAATGCTGATGTTTGCCTGTTTTCCAGATGTGATTCTTAGTTATGCGCACTTGCAGGATTGGTTTTCAGAGCTAAGCCACCCCAAACTAGGGAGCAAAAGCATGGATACAGACATGGTAGTGTGCACCTATCTGAACAAGTAGAGTATCACAACCCCTATTTTCTGAAATTGGTCTCTGGGAAGTCAGTTGTCCCTACTTTTGCCTACTGGGGATGTCTGGTTCCATATTTTTTTCATGTGTGTTATTAGACACATCATTCTTCAGGATACATCTTTCCCCCTAGAGTCTTTAGAATTTAAATCTCCAAGTGGGTGTGTGAATGCATCTAATGCACCTGCATATAAATGGGTGTGCAACACTATTCAATGCACAACTTATGGTGGGTAGAATTCATTCTTCAGCAATATGGGATAGTGAGGGGAGTGGGGTTGGAAATATGCCTTCACATGAGAATTGTTTGTTAAAGTATATCCTTATTTTCATCTGTGAAATATTGGAGGGTATGGTATAGCACAGAAAATGGTTCAAAGTCTTATGCAAAACATATATGCAAATGTGGACCCTAAAGATAAGTCAATATATTTTTATTTAATTAAACTATTTAGTTCTTGGCACAATCTAACACTATTAGATTATTGAAAGACCCGGCTTTGATCTTACAAATTCCCTGCAGTACCTGATTCAATCTGTACATTGCCTCAGTTATAATATACAGAGCCTTATTAAAATGCTGACAGCTAGAGGATTCATCAGAAGTGATTGAGAGGGCAAAAATCCTTATACTGCATAGAAAAGGTTGGAGCTCATTTTAAAGATGCTCCCTGTGTACTTGTTGTGACTCCATAGTAACTTAATATGCAAAACTAGGTATGAAAAAATGCAAACATTTTTGCTCCCATTTGCATTAGATTATTTAATGCAGGAAAATATGCAAGTAACATTGTTCTTAAAAAAAAAAAAATTAAAATCTCTGAGAATGACCATTCAAAGAACGATAAAAATGTTTTTAATCTTCACTACAGGATGCAAAATAATTTTCTAAGCAGAAAGTGAATGATTACCTGCTAATGAGTTCTGGCGCCTAATTTCACCACTTTCTCCACCCATGGTTTAACAGTTCAGATTGTGCTTGTTGCTGTAGAGAAGGTCAATGGTTGTTTAAACAGCAGTGTTTCTAATTTCATTTAGAGAAGCTTGTGGCCCTTTATTTGCAAGTGAGCTGAGAAGGAACGGATCTAAATCCATTCAGATCAGGATTCAAGTCAAGTCAAACCATTGGTCCATCTACATATGGATGAATATTCCATATGTATATATGGAATATAAACATATATTCCATATATACACATATATGTATTAACCCTATGCTTTGACAGCAGCACAGGGTGGTGTGTTCTTGACACGGTCCCAGCATTATTGTGGCGGGGACTGTGTTCAGCTGAACTGGCCCACTGTCTTATTTCTTTCTGCATTATTTCTTTCTGCTATCACTAACATTATCTGCTATCACTATCACTATCTGCTATCATTATTTCTTTTTGCTATCACCTTTGCTGTATTTATTTATTTATTTTTACAATTTATATCCCGCTCTTCCTCCAAGGAGCCCAGAGCAGTGTACTACATACTTGAGTTTCTCTTTCACAACAACCCTGTGAAGTAGGTTAGGCTGAGAGAGAAGTGACTGGCCCAGAGTCACCCAGCTAGTTTCATGGCTGAATGGGGATTTGAACTCAGGTCTCCCCGGTCCTAGTCCAGCACACTAGCCACTACATCACGCTGGCTCTATTTGCCTCTACCATTGCCCTCTTTTTATTGTTATGCTGATTATCACTGGACCGGGTCTCATGATCAGGGAGACCCGGTTTTTACGGGTGAGCGGGAAGAGCGGGCTAAGCCTGCTCTCCCCGCTCACGAGCGGGCAGGAAGCCCTGGGTGGCCGGATCAGCGGCCCACACGATGGCCGGCTCTGAGATGGAGCCAGCGGGGGCTGGGGAGCTCGGGGGCCGTGTGGCCCCCGGAAGCCCCAGTATGCCCTGCGCGAGCACGCAGGGCATACTGGGGAGACCCCTGAGCCTGGAGGCTGCTTTTAAGCCTCCCAGCCGGGGTTCTACTCACGAGTAGCTCGGGTTTGCGGTGCACTCGCTCCGCAAACCCGGGCTAAGGGGCAGGCTACAGGAGTGGGTTAGCCACTCCAGAACCACCGGGCTTGGCTGCGAGCCCGGTGGTTCTGATGATCACAAAAATCTGGCTAGGATTTTCCTAGCCCGATTTTTGTGATCGTAAGAATAGCCCCACTAATTTTCTCATTATCTAGGAACTATAAGGGTACTGTATTGTAGATATTGATAAACAGTATTATAATTTACTGTCCCATCTATCATTTCTGTAGTTTCCTTTTCAACCTTCATATTACAGTGAAGAAGAGTAGAGCAGAAGATTACTTGGAATTTCTTAGATAATGCCACTATTAAGTATTTAGAGATTTTATTCACTGTAGGTGACATTTTGATATCTAATTAATTTGTTCTTTACAACAGGAACTCTATAAAGGGTGGTTTCAGAAGTCCATGAACTCTGTTAGTTAAGTACTTGCTCTTTAAAGGACATTTTATGAAACTTACAGAATAATTTTTTTCAGCATTAATGCATTTCTCACTTGAATTTGACCATCCGCTCTTAATTGCATCAAAAGCTTAAATTGCTACCCATCAGTTTTATTTTACTTTCATAATGATACACTTCTAGATAAATGTAGGTCATATCACTGTCCACTTTGTGATCAGTTTTCAGTTCATATAACTAAGAGTAATATTACATTTCACTATACTTTAACTTGTTCATGTGTCCATCATAATGGAAAATCCATTATTTCTTCCTGTAATAAAACATCATTTCTTGTAAAATGACTAAAATTTTATAGTATAAATCAGTTATTTATATTCTATTTATATTTATATTATATTTAGAATATAAATCATATTAAGAAATATACATTTAGTAATGTTATGAACGGAAACACTCATTTTGTGAAATGACTAAAATTTTGGTCATTTTACAAAATGAGTGTTTCCAGTCATGACATTACTACATGCATATTTCTGAATATAACTGTTATGTTATGTTGGGTACTCTCTTGTTCAATCTTTAACAAACAGCTCCAGAGTTGTAAATTATATTAAGGTATTTAATAACAACATTTAACTTAACATATTTAGTAAGATGATATACCAGCGATGAAATACGTATTGCACTGTTCCAGATACAAACTTCAAAATGACTTCTTTAATGAGTAAAAGATATTAAAATAACATACAGATTTGTACACATGAAGCGAAAATAAATCCAAGCAAACATTTCAGTGTAATACACCATCCTCAGTGCTCATTTATTTATTTATTCATTTATTTGTTTATAATATAATATTTCTATATCACCCAAAACATATGTCTCTGGGTGGTTTACAATTAAAATCACTGAAAACATTTAAAACCCAATATTAAAAATATTTTTTTAAAATAATCTAATTAAAAGCCTGGGTGAATAAATGTGTCTTCAATGCCTTTTTAAAAGTAGCCAGAGATGGGGAGGCTTTTATTTCAATAGGGAGGACATTCCAAAGTCCAGAGGCAATGACGAAAAAGGCCCATTCCCGAGTAGCCACCAAACACGTTGGCAGCAACTGCAGACGAACCTCTCCAGATGATCTTAACAGGTGGTGCGGCTCATGGCGAAGAAGAAGTTCTCTTAAATACTCAGGGCCTAAGCTGTTTAAGGCTTTATCGGTAATAACTAGCACCTTTTATTTTGCCTGGAAACTTATCGGCAGCCAGGGAGGTTCCTTCAACACAGGAGTAATATGGTCACTCCTAGATGACCCAGAGATCAACCTGGCTGCCAAATTCTGAACCAACTGCAGTTTCCGGACTATGTACAAAGGCAGCCTCACATCGAGTGCATTGCAGTAATCCAGCCTAGGAGTTACCAGCATATTTACTACTGTTTTGAGGTCGTTCTTCTCAAGAAACGGACTCAGCTGGCGTATCAGCCATAGCTAATAAAAAGACACCTCTGGCCACCGCCTCAACCTGGGACACCAGCGAGAGGTTTGGATCCAGAAGCACCCCCAGACTGTGTACCTGTTCCTTCCGGGGGAGCGTGACCCCATTCAAAACCGGCAGATAAAAATACTCTCCCGAATTCTGACCCCACACTATAAGTACTCCATCTTATCTGGATTCAGCCTCAGTTTGTTATCCTTCATCCAGCACATTACTGCCTCCAGGCAGGCGTTTAGGGAGGTTATGCCTTCTCCCAGTTGTGTTGACAGAATTGTGTTTGGTCGGATTCGTGATGACTTTTCCTCCAGTGTTGTTCCAGCCATCGCCCGAGTTGCTTCATCGCCCTAAGCTCCAAGGAAAACCAAGGAGCAGATTGGGCTCACCAAGCCGGAGAGGGCGTTTAGGAGCAACCGTGTCAACAGCCCAGGCTGTCTCTCCATTCCAGAGATCAACCAGGCCCTCAACAGGGTCACCAGCTCTGGACACTTGAAACTCCCCGAGGGCCATCTGGAATCCAAACGGATCCATAAGCCTCTGGGGGGCGGACCATCCTAATCGGTCTACCCCCCAGATGGAGCAGTCAAACTAAACCCCATCAGATAATGATCTGTCCATGACAAGGGAGTTGTCTCAATTTTCCCCACCTCCAGATCATTTATTTCCCGGTCAGCAAAAACCAGATCCAGAGTATGTTCTGCCATGTAGGTAGGGCCCAATACCAACTGAGACAGGCCCATGGTTGCCATGGAGGCCATGAAATCCTGAGCCACACCCACTAGGTGGGCCTCAGTGTGGACATTGAAATCCCCCAAAACAATAAGCTTGGGGGAACCCAAAGCCACCTCCGAGACCACCCCCGCCAGCTCAGGTAGGGAGACTGAAGTGCAGTGGGGTGGTCGGTGGACCAGCAGAATCCCCAGCCTATCTTGGAGGACCCTCAAGGACAAAGACTCAAAATCCTGAGATTGCCTGACTGGGCATCAGGAAATGGATATGGGAGGAAAAGAATTGCTTCTTTGCCACACATATTGCCTGAGCATAGATTTTCAAATGTGCTCTATGTAATAATCTGTCAGATTTGAGTTGAGTCTTTCTCCACTTGTGCTCTAGTCGTCTACCTCATCGCTTCAGCCCCTGTAGTTCTTCCATATACTGAGGGACCAGTTTCGAAGCGGGACAGAGAGGATGCTTAGAATCAATCATGTCCACTGCCCTGGTTAGTTGATTATTCCAATTCTCCACCAGGGTGTCAACAGGATCACCAGTACAGCCAACACTATTTGGATCCAGTAACCTTCTTGGGCAGACCAACGGATTTATATCATGGTTCTTTCATTTCATCCTTAACATTAATATTAGGTTTCAATTGTTCTATGAACATTATTTCCTTGACCTTACGTCTTAAGCCAACAGCCATTATTAATACTTTTGTTTTGGTCACATTTCCATTGATCTTTCATATATATTGCCCATGGTTTTGTTCAACTTTTATTATGCTACAGATATTTATAACTTTTCATTATTAGTCTTTCTGATTCTCCAATATAGAATCAGAGGCGTAACTAGGGAAAATGGTGCCTAGGGCAAGCACTGAAATTGCGCCCCCCCACCGCACACAATGTCCATTTTCAACACACGCCCCCTAGAACTAGGCATAGTTCAGACTTTATTTAAAAAGGATCAACTACTTAATTTGGGTGAGAGAAAGAAGAGAGTGTGTGTGAAAAAATCTAGTTTTTAAGCTAAACATACACATCAGCGCATAACACACTGGCCCATTAATAATAAATACCAATTACTGCTTTGTCCATCATTAATTAACAGCAGTTACAGTAATTACAGAATTTTTATGATGATGAATAATTTACTCAGGAAAATAGGTCTTAAAACCCTTCAACAGCAAACAGCAAGAGAAAGGGTTAGAAACGGTTTGATTTGGATTTGGCGGGGGGTACAGTGAAGCGTGCACACAGAAGCACTAAGTCTAAGTGGGAGTAATAATAACTACTTTTCAAACAGACTATATGAAATAATTCAGAATAATCCTTTGCCTATTTTAAGGTTTTCATTTTTACTCTGTTTTATGTTGCTGTAAACTGCCCAGAAATAGAAGTTTGGATAAGTATACAAATTTGATAAACAAATAAATAGAAATAAATATTGACATTCTCTCATGCACCCCATGATAATTTTAGCCATCATGATAATGCTGGAACAATAAAGCAATTCTGAATATACAGTAAAAAAGAGAGAGAACTGCTTGCTATCTTTCCACTCCTCAAAACCCCAGAAATATACATGAACACCAAATAAGATGTCCCATCAATCACAATCAGTAGTCCATGATCAACTGAAGACTTTAGAACATAACTTGCACTTACTTTATCAAACTTTTAGTTCAGAATGTTTTTAAGTTTTATGAATAGTTATTTTAAGTTGTTTTACATGATATAATATTTTGATTGTTGCTTGTATTTTTGCCTGTAAACTGCCCAGAGATTTGTATATGGGGCGGTATATGTAAATACCGCCCCATGAGAGGAAAAAACCCACATGAGAGGGAAAAACCCACAAAGTGAGTCAAACCCACAAAATGATAGGAAAAAACCCACAAAGCAAGTCTCTTAAACAGAAAGGAAGTTGAATCTAAACAGCTACTGGAGTCTGATTAAGCCAGCTTGGGAGGGGCGGGGGACACACATCCCAAGTATTTGAGCTAATCTCCAAGATCTGACACATACCAGAGATTATGGGCAGTAGGGGGAAAGGGTGCCATAACTACCTTTTCAAGATCACACTCCAGGGAAGTTTGTCTCATAACTTTCACAATGAGGAAAGAAAGTTGCTCTAGCTGCCTCTCTGTTGTGTGTGCAGCTGTAAAAGGTACAGGAGCCCTGCCAGAAAGCAAGCGCCCACCCGCATGCTCTGGAGAGCTACTCCCACGAATGTTTCTCCCCTGTGCCCCAGGCTGCCATGACGCTCCGCTGCAAGGTGGAGCATCTTAACACAAACACTCACACACCTCACTACAGGAGGGGCTAGAGAACGAAGAGCACCACCTTCGCCATCGGCAGCCTTTTTTGCATGGCGACGACTCTTTAGTTGTTTTTGCTGCATATAGCTGTGCAGGATGCAAGCAGAGAGCCCGGTTCTTCCGCGGCTCCCTCTCAACCTGGGGGTAAAACGCCCTTGGGAGAGGAGAGAGATTTCATGTGCTCAACCAATGGGTTAAAGCCAGAGTGGTGCCTCCTTAAAGAGGCATGGGAATTTGGGCGGGGGAGGAGGTGTTTAGGGGAGAGGGCGCTGCTTCCTTTTCCCTTCCTGCAGCTAGAAGCTGCACTTTGAAATTCTCAGCAGAGGGCAAGAGGGATGGTGGCTGGTAACACTTTTGGGGGTGGGGACCCTGCACAGCTCTTCTCTTTCCCTAATGAGTTTGGTGGCCGGCGGAGACCCTGCAGCTCCTACCTTCACAGCCATCTCAGCTCCGAGTCCACCACGGATGCAGCAGTTTACACTACAATGCATTGGGCGGGGAGGGACTCGCATTCCCACCCCACATGATCTCTCTGCTTTTCAAAGCGAGAGGAGTTTGCTCTGCGTGATGGCCCCTTTTTAAAAACTCCGCTCATTTCCTCCCTAGCCATCCAGATGCGCCACCTTCGCCACCGCCTTAGCCTTGCCGCCCCTTTGCTTTTATTTTTATTTTTTCATGGTGGCTCAGTTGCTGGTACCTTTTTCCTGTCATGGTTTCAGCTGGCTCCTGTGCGAGGGGCATGAATAAATACACAAATAAATAAACAAAAAGCTCCCACGCCGAAAAAGGGTAACTTTGAGACAGGCGTGCGCATAAACCCGAGGGTTGGAAGTTTCCTCAAGTTCTCCCCCGAAGAAGACGCCACGCTGCCAGCAAAATGAATAAACTGACCAGCCTAGAGCAGCCTTAGCATCTTAATAGCAAAGCAGAAGGGGAGAGGAGGACTGCTGGGAAATGGGAAGCCAAGAGGGAAGGAGGGGAGGAGTCAGAGGCACTTTGCACCCAGCCGCCCAGCCCTCTGCTTGTTGTCGCTCATGTGGGAGTGATAAGGAAATGAAGACTGCGCCCCATGCGGGCGGTGCACTCTTCGCTCCTCCGCTCGCCAGGACAGGAGCCAATGGGAGAGTGCCCGTCCCGCCCCGACAGATCTCGCAACTGGCGAGTTGCTCTGTGCCCCTGCACCAGGGGGAGGGGGGAAGGGGAGGGGGAGCGGGCGCCGCCGCCGCCTGGACTCGAAAAAATTTATTTTTTCCAAAATATTTTTCAAAAAATTGTGGTGGGGGTGCGGGGCATGGCAGGCA
Source organism: Hemicordylus capensis (assembly GCF_027244095.1). NCBI lineage: Eukaryota > Metazoa > Chordata > Lepidosauria > Squamata > Cordylidae > Hemicordylus > Hemicordylus capensis. Next base: position 80,813,114 of record NC_069659.1, read on the forward strand.
CTTTGCGCCCTCCGTACAGCGGCGCCTAGGGCACGTGCCCTGCCTGCCCCACCCTGATTACACCTCTGTATAGAATGCTGCACATTCCACACATTCAATTTTATACACTACCCCCTTCACCTTACACCCACCCTCATCCTCCTCACAGATAGAACAATCTCTCCCTTCACATCTATTATCATACAACCGGGATTTAACTAAATGTTGTTTTAAAGTTTTAGGTGCAATACAAACAACATCAGCCTTAATTCCATGTCAACTCTAAGTTTTCTGTACAAGCCATGCAAATCTATCTGTTACAAAAGTTATTTTTTAAAGCCAGTCATCTTTTCATAAATTTCACACCCCTACTCCTACTTAGTGAAAGTTTATAACAATTAACTTGAATAAACTCTTCAGTCTTTTCCCTAGATGTCACAATATATTCACTATATGACACACATATAGCCTATTGTATTACATTCTTACCTATCTGCTCCTTTACAATTCTGGGATGAGCTGAATTACTATTCATTACTACCGAGCTCCCCAAAACTTCTATCAGAATGATCTTTAGTTCTAGTAATAATCAAGATATCAATAAACCTCTTGTACAACATTATATCTTGATCCATACACCTACTCTTAATAGAATTTATATAGGAAATAGCAAGTAAAGGAGCAGGTCAGTTTCAGTGTCTCTTGGAAGGTCTTTTAACTACCTGTCCACTTCTCATAGTCTTCTCTGGATTAAGTTCTACATCAGGAGTAGGGATGTGCAAAAAATTTCGGGCACAGATCGATCTGTGCCCGAAACGAGAAATTTCGGGTGATTCGGGGCCGAACCGAATCACCCCCAATGCCCCCCGATATTTTTCTGGGCCGAGCCAAATCACCCGAATTTTGGGGCCGAAAAATTCGGGTGATTTGGCTCATGACCGATTTTTTGGGGAATTTTTAGGGTTTTAGTGACTTTGGGGCAGTTCGGGGGCATAGAATGGGATCTGGGCAAAAAGAGTGGGGTGGGGTGGTAGTGCCTAATGGGTGCAGGCTACCACCCCAATTTCAGGGGGATTGGGCAAGGGGCTGATTTTGGTGGAATTTCTGAAGTTTTCATGTCTTTGGGGCAGATTGGGGCAGAAAGTGGGGCCCAGGGCAGAAGAGTAGGGTGGGGTGGTAGTGCCCAATCGGTGGAGGCTACCACCCCAATTTCAGGGGGATTGGACAAAGGGCTGATTTGGGGGGAATTTTTGAAGTTTTAGTGATTTTGGGGCACTTTGGGGGCAGAAAGTGGATCTGCCCCAAAAGAGTGGGGTGGGGTGGTAGTGCCTAATGGGTAGACACTACCACCCTAATTTCAGGGGGATTGGGCAGAGGGCTGATATTTTGGGAATTTTTGAAGTTTTGGTGTCTTTGGGGCAGATTGGGGGCAGAAAGTGGATCTGCCCCAAAAGAGTGGGGTGGGCTGGTAGATAGTGCCAAATGGGTGGAGGCTACCACCCATCCCCAATTTCAGAGTGATTGGGCAGAGGGCTGAATTTTGGTGAATTTCTGAGGTTTTTCTTCATAAGGTGCAGTGTGCTAGATTGATCCATTCATCATATTCTTAGTAAAAGAGAGTGTGAAAAAGTGAAAGTGGGGTCATGAGAGTTGTTTAATTGAAAAAAATCTCATTTGCTGTCATAGAATGAGAATTCACACCTCAGAAAATAAGGGAATAACATCCCTTCAGAAAAACTTCTGAGGGGACTGGTGAAATTGGGGATGGGTGGTAGCCTCCACCCATTAGGCACTATCGACCAGCCCACCCCACTCTTTTGGGGCAGATCCACTTTCTGCCTCCAATCTGCACCAAAGACACCAAAACTTCAAAAATTCCCAAAATATCAGCCCTTTGTCCAATCCCCCTGAAATTGGGGTGGTAGCCTCCACCCATTAGGCACTACCACCCCACCCCACTATTCTGCCCCAGGCCCCACTTTCTGCCCCAATCTGCCCCAAAGACACAAAAACTTCAGAAATTCCCCAAAAATCAGCCCTTTGCCCAATCCCCCTGAAATTGGGGTGGTGGCCTGCAACCATTAGGCACTACCACCCCACCCTACTCTTTTTGCCCAGATCCCATGATATGCCCCCGAACTGCCCCAAAGTAACTAAAACTTCAAAAATTCCCCAAATATCAGCCCTTTACCCAATCCCCCTGAAATTGGAGTGGTAGCTTCCACCCATTGGGCACTACCACCACATCCCAATATTTTGCCCCTGGGCCCCTTTCCCCCCAAATTGATTCAGATTCAGATTTGGATTAAATCTGAATCCGAACTGAATCAAGGTTGATTCAGGTGGCCCATATTTGGGCACAAAACAGAACAGGGGTGATTCGGTTCAGGTCCCGAACCGAATCACCAAAAATCCGAATTGCACACCTGGTCTGCTGTCACTGTTCTCAGAGAGTCCCTCAGTGTCCTGCATCAAAGGAGCATGCAAATTTAAATTACTAGAGACTGCTAAATCATCACATTTTGTTTGAGATGGAACTTTTCTCAGATGTTTGACATTTCTGATCAGAACACCAGCCAGCTTGAGTGTTCAAAGGACGTAGTTTTCTGAAGCAGCAGGCTCTGTGTGTCTGTGGAGGTTCCCACCCCCACCACCAGACTCCCTTAGGTCTAAAACCGTCCCATTCAGCCATTCTTCAGACTGTTCAGGCCTTTACCACCAGCACAGTGGCCATTTTGGAGGCTGCCACACCTGCGCTATGGACCTCTGTGCAGAGGCCCATTATCGAACCTTGCAGATCCCCCCTGCCCCCTCGGAGAACACCCCCAAGGGCTAAGTTTACATTTTTAAAAAATAAATTGTGCAAGCCCCCCCACCGGACTGGACCAAACCAGTGGGAGGGGGTTGGACTCAAACCGGACTGAACCAGCCGGTTCCGTGCACACCCCTAATCTTCAATACACACCTGTTCATTTTGACTCCACTGCTTTGTGGGTGGGGGTGGGGAATTAGTGGCATCCCATGTGCCAACTACCTCCAACCTGCAAGCCATTGGGTTTGATTGATTGATTGATTGATTGATTAAGTGCCATCAAGTTGGTGTCGACTCTTAGTGACCACATAGGTAGATTCTCTCCAGGATGATCTGTCTTCAACTTGGCCTTTAAATTTACTCAGTGGTACATTCATTGGTGGAGTAATCGAGTCCATCCACCTTGCTTCTGGTCATCTACCACTGGGTACTTAGTTTATGTTTTCAGAATTTTTGAGGTGTTCAGATTATTTGGTGCATAATGAATTCTCATAGGGATTCATTATGAAGAAAGGTTATTAGACACAAAAGAGTCTAAACACTTGAAAAAATTCCTAGAATTTTTCTAGGAATACTGAGTAGTACCCCACTGCCCTGCAGGAGGTGGGAGGGGGGTGTATTTGGCACATGGCAGTTGGCACTGTCCAAAGACAGTCAAAATGAATAGAATAAATGAAGGTGTGCAATGAGTCCTCATAGGGATTCATTGAGGAAAGGTTATTATACACCAAATAATCCAAACACTTGAAAAATAGTGACCACACATTTTGCTCCATAACTCCACTTCTACAAGGGCTAGAGCTTAGCTTTTTTAAAAAGAAAGAAAGAAAGAAAATGAAAGCTGGGAATCTGGGGGAAATGATAGGAAGAATCTGAATCTCAAAACAATTTGTATTGTGGCACGATTCGATTTGTACCCAAATCTAGCCAATGGACCACAGGGGCAAAATATTCTGTCTCCAAACTGCCTGAATCAGCTAGATTTGGGTACAAATTCACACATCCCTAGAGTTCTGGACTGAGAAGGAAAAAGTACATTCTGGGGTTGTGCAGATCAGGAAGCTAGAGAAACAATCAGCAGCAGTAATAGCAGAATGCAGTCGTTCCAGAATGTAGGCCCAATAATGCAATGAAATGAAGTTGCCGGAACTTTTAAAAGCATTGCAGGCTAACATGTATAGCTGGTTCAAAACCATGTCACCACATGTTTTATAACTGCTTCCCTTATAAACACCGGGAAATATTATGCTGATGTAACCAAGGCTTTATTCAGAAGCAATTCCATTTTTCTCTCCTCCCCACCTTCATTTTGCTTTCGGATTCTACCCCCCACCCCCCGCTCTCTACATGACCACCACTGGAACAAACATCCAAACAACAAAATATTACCAGATAGCATACAACATGGGACTAAATCGACTTCTCACAAAGCATGACATAAGTAGTATTGCTAATAGCAGCTTCCCTCCCAATGCAAGGAACAGCTTTTCTAGGGATAGGGTGGGTCTATTTTGATCAGAAATGGTTAATTACCTTCCTCCCATTTGGCGATCCTGATCTTGGTTGGTCTAAGGAAAGAAGAAAGGAAGGCTAAACTATGCATTTAATTTCATGTGTAGTTTGGCTTTCACATTTTACTGTATAATAAAATAATCCTAATCATTTACTCAGGTTGATTTACTCTATCAATCAATTAACATTTATATCCCGTTCTTCCTCCAAGGAGCCCAGAGTGGTGAACATGGTTATGTTTATCTTCACGACAACCCTGTGAGGTAGATTAGGCTACCTTTAGGTTCAGGTTTACTTATGATTCAGTGTGAATATTGAGAAAAGGATACAGAGTGTCAGAACTGTATTAGATTCCCACCAAAAGGTAAAACTGATATCTAGATAAGTAATCTTCTTGTCTTGCTCATTTTGGATTTGTGGATTCATTTCTTATATGGTTCTGAAATGAAATTGACATCTTTTGAGATTGAGGAGAACTTTCTGGAACCCACATATTGTATTCATTAATGTTCCAAAGCACCCAACTAGTCTCAGATGAATGTGGTACAGTATTATATCACCCCACATAGCAGATAATGTGCAAGGATTTGATAATTTCTGCAGTATTATGCCTACTACAGAACATAGGATGAGAAAATCATTAACTGTCTGACTTTTTAAAAAACTCTTCAGTGATGCTGCTGTTCCATTTCTGTACTGTTATTACTGTTAGATACATTTAATAATGTTAATATTGCCACCATTTCCACACTGGAGCAACAATAGGGCTTTATTTCTGTGTACATCTCATTCATTTTCTGTCTTTGTAAATTTAAAATTAAAGCTTTTACTGGCTTTAAGAAGGAATGAGGAAAAAAACCATGAATAATATTGTTCTCCCCCATGGTCCTTCATGTTTCTTGACTGGGGGAAATAGGGAATAAATAACCAGAGTTATTTGGAAGCTATTTTTAAAAGGGTGCTTCTCCTTAAAACCCCCATTTTCACTACTTCTAATTAACATTCTGGTTTTTAAAATAAATGATATTCATATTTGCACATCATAAGAATCTATGTTTATATTGCACTCAATTTAATTTCAGCTTGTGGCACAAGATACTGATTTGTAATTAAAAACCCGAACTATATTTCCACAAACTGTATTTATGTGTTTGTTGCATCATTCATATCACACACTTCATGATTTTCAGCAAAATGTTGCCCACTTCTCTAATTTATCAAAATAGTGTTTTGTTTGGATGCTGTCTCTCAAAACATCTGTGATCCTTTTAGCCTGCAGATTAAAATCCAGATGTTGAGTGTTGAGGATTAACAAGGAACAAAGGTATAAATTTTATGAGTTTTATGAATAAAGTTTCTCCTTTCTGAATTGCTGTCTGGAATTTAACCACTAGAACTGCATTCATTTTAATTTAGGTATTTCAGTAAATTAAAATAAATTATAGCTGCAACAAGAAAACATATTCAGAAAGCAACCTCTTCCATTTTGCAAAATGCACATAGTGTGCATAAATCCTATGCTTAATTAGTGTTTGCTGTTTCTTTAATGTCAAAACATATAATGGTACTCTGACTCTGAAAGATAAAGACATTTCAGACATTCGTTGCACAGGTGCATTTCAATAAACTCTTCTTCGCGGGGGGGGGGGGGACAATCAAAGCAATTTAAGACAGAAACACAATCACACAGACAACCTCAAAACATAACTAGCAGCCTTGCCTATGTCAAATTCACACTCTCTGCAGATACATCTGTCGAGAGTAGGGACATAGTGCAATGCACATGTTCATGATACCAAGGCCACTTTTCAGGCCCTTCACATTAAAGAAACCCTTATTTATAAGTTGGCGTATATTCTGCTAGAAATGAAAAGTGAACAGTATCGGCAGAGTTCAAGCAATTGCCAGATTTCAAAATCATATGTTGGCAGTATTTTGGTCCAAACTTGACTTAACAGAGTATGGCTTAGTCTACACATTTCCTTGATAACATAGAAGCTAGATCAAAAAGAAGGGGATCAAAAAAATTTTAAAATGGTTCTAAAATGTCAAAAGTGAAATTTGAAAGATTTTGTGTTCCTGCCGGAAGAAACTGAAATTCAAAGCAGAATTTCAGATTCACCCCAAGGACAAACATTGAGGGAGGGGGTGTTCAGACAATTTCTCCACATTCCTGAGCAGGCATGATGAAAGATGCTTCAGGTAGTGGGCTGTGGACCAGTTCTCAGGAGCAGCAGGGCACTCCACCCAACCCCAACCCCAACCCCCTCCTTCATTTCCAAGCATGGGGCTTCTTACACCACTGCATAATCCATTTGGAGCCAAGAAACCAGAATCTGAAACTATGCTTTGAAGTTGGTTTGTAAACCAGTTTGTACTAACTGGGGCTATACTCACGATCAGCAAAAATCAGGCTAGGAGAGCCTAGACCAATTTTGGCTGATCATGTAAACCACCAAGTGAACCGGTTGGCTTATAAGCAGCTAGCCCGCTTTTTTAGCCCTCCCTTTAGCCCGGGTTTGTGGAGCGAGCAGTCCCAAACCCAGGCTTTCCGATTGTGAGTAGCCATGGTGCAGCTCCGTGGTGTGGCTACTCACGAGGAGACCCCCAGAGGGGAGGTGAAAAGCCGCCTCCTGGCTCCAGGGGTCTTCCCAGTATGCCCTGCATGCTCGCGCAGGGCATACTGGAGCTTCTGGGAGGCACACAGCCCCCGAGCTCTCAAATCCCTGCCAGCTCCGTCACGGAGCTGGCAATCATGTGGGCGGCCGATCTGGGGGGCTTCCTCCCTGCTCCTGTGCTTAGCTCACTCTCCCTGCTCACCCTGCTAAACCGGGTGTCACTGATCGTGAGACCCGACTCATTGTGTTTTTGCATTATGTATGAATTCACAAACCATTGATAAACCACTGTTAGAATCATTTTTCTCCTTCAAGAGGCACCATAGTGCCATAGCAATCAGAATGATTTTATGAAGCAAAGTGCTGAGCAGATGTGCGGGCAGGCGGGGGGGGGATTATTTTACATTTTTTATATCCTGCTCTTCCTCCAAGGAGCCCAGAACGGTGTACTACATACTTAGGTTTCTAAGTTTACAATATTCTAATTCTAATTCTAATTAATTAATTAATTAATTAATTAATTAATTATAATTATAATTATAAGTTGAGTACAAAAATAGTTGAGTACAGTCACAAAAGATACAATAGGAACTGATAAAAATGCCAAAGGCATGCCAAATTTGATTTTTGAATTCACTCACTCCACATTATCTACTTTTTGATATGTCAGTTAGGTTTTTATAAAAGTAATTTAGAATAACTTCAGGACATTTTCTGGATTTCAGATTATTTCATCATACTAGCAACAATACTTAGCATGTATAAAATAACATAAAGTAATACATGTATTACTTTTTAAGCTTTTAAGGCTGCAATCCTGTGGATACTTGCCTGGAAGTAAAGCCTATTCAATAAAGTGGAACTGGCTTGCAAGTAAACATGCCTATGATTGTGATGTAATAATAGCAAATCCTTCCTTCACATCTTTGCACTGCAGATTAGATTAAGACATTACTGTTCACCTCTTCCTTCTTCCCTGGGAATAAGGCAGTATTTGTACTATGAGTTCGGCAAATATGCATGCTGACTTGTATAACTTTGTGGGAGTTATCTTTGCCTTCGTGGATCTTTTCTCTCATTCTTTTAAAATACTTGGAAGTTGGTTTTTTAAACAATGTTAACCTTCTACAGTACATATTTAGCAATAGCAATAGCAATAGCACTTACATTTATATACCGCTCTATAGCCGGAGCTCTCTAAGCGGTTTACAATGATGTAGCATATTGCCCCCAACATTCTGGGTACTCATTTTACTGACCTCGGAAGGATGGAAGACTGAGTCAACCTTGAGCCCCTGGTCAGGATCGAACTTGTAACCTTCTGGTTACAGGGCGGCAGTTTTACCACTGCGCCACCAGGGGCTCTTTCAGTCACCACCAGACAGTTTTGTCTAATATTGGAAACATACCCATCTAATAAGCCATGTAACATCATGTAGGAGTGGGAAGAGACAGATTTAGAAAACTGCAGATGTATGATTTAGAAACTTGCCCAATTTAGACATTCACACACCAGGCATACTTACCCCAAAGTCCCTTCGAGATTCTTGGACTGACTCCACAAACAAATCAGGCTTTGTGATGCAGATTCTAGCTTATCTTGATGTATAACTCCCTGGACTGGCTTGGGACTGCTTCAGGATTCTACAAGATTAGGCTCAGTCCAGTTTTGTGCACACTGAGCTGGGCACATTGAGCCAGGTTAAGTTCAAATTAGTTTGGGCCTGGCTCAAGGGTGGGGGCCAAAATTTGAATAACAACAACAACAACAACAACAACTTTACTGGGAACAGCCTATATTCTGCGATGATATCTATAACAAAAGCAACAACATTGACTATAAAATTCAGCCATCCTAGGTCCTTGGGAAGGACTCGATGTCTGGATAAAACAAACCAGTCAATAACACCTGTCTGACTGTGTAAACAAGAAATAATAATAATTTTTGTTATTTTTTCTATTTCTTTTTCTTCTATTCTGCCATCCCCTGGTATTGCTATGTCGATTATTTTGACTTGTTTTAATTTCTTCGCCACTACAGTTATATCTGGTGTATTGTGTGGCAGATGTTTGTCTGTTTGTAGTCGGAAGTCCCATAATATTTTTACATCTTCATTTTCTTCAACCTTTTTCAATTTTATGGTCCCACCAATTTAATAACAAAATACAAAGATCTACAAATTGAAATTGAAAGGCTGTGGCAGAAAAAGACCAAAATAATCCCAGTGGTAATTGGTCCCCTGGGTGCAGTTTCAAAAGACCTTGAAGAGCACCTCAACACCATAGGGGCCACAGAAATCACCATCAGCCAATTACAAAAAGCAGCTTTACTGGGAACAGCCTATATTCTGTGACAATACCTATAACAACAACAACAACATTGACAATAAAATTCAGCCATCCCAGGTCCTTGGGAAGGACTCGATGTCTGGATAAAACAAACCAGTCGCTAACACCTGTCTGACTGTGTAAATAAATAATAATAATAAATTATTATTATTATTATTATTATTATTTTATTTAATGTTTTTAAACATTATATAACAATTTATATTTTGCAACAACATGCCCAAGTTGCCCCCCACCCCGCCCCCATACCCTCCCCCAAGAAAGAAGTGGAAGGGGAAAGAAAGAAAGAAAGAAAAAACAGAAGAGGAAAAAAGGGAGAGAAGAAGGGAGAATCATCATTGCACTAAGATGTGGATAGGTCAGAAAGATTCTTATTCTAAGAAAAGATTAAGAAAGTTATCCCAAATTTCAGACCATTTATCCAATTTATTTACTTTTAAGAGGGCCCATTTTTCATGTGCCGCAAGCTTAAGCAGGTCCTGTACCCAATCCTCACACCGAGGGGGACATCATTCCTGATCATGTGGCATGTCTCTTAAGGTATCAGCCTTCAGTTCCAATTTCATGGCTTTATGGAGCTTGAGCCAAAATAAGATGGCCTTAGCTCTGGTCTTAAATCAACATGGTTTTTGACCATCCAATTCTAGGTATGTCCAAAAGTTTGCATGCTCACAATATGATTATCACCCAAGTCATGGCAATATGGCAAACCACTTTTGAAACACTTTTGTCTCAAAAGCAGGGTGGCATATCTCTTGGGGGTTATGGTTTAATAAGCACAAGTGTGGAGTACAAGTACCCCTTCAACATATCACACATTTTTTTTTGGATCCGGGCCATTGTCTGCAAGTCCTAATGTACTCTTCAGTAAATGTGTTTAGGATGACAACTTATGTTGGCTCTTGGATGGTGATGGAAATGTTTTATGTATATTGCCCTGAGATTTTCTGGGCATGATATGCTCTAAATAAATAAACAAGGTCAATACTCCTGTCACCACTGTAAGTGAACCATCAAAAATGAGTCAGCTTCCGAGCCAAGCAGTAGCAAAGCACAAATGAAACATGATTAAAAAATAGGCCCTGGGCAACATCTATTATTTGTGACAGGTCGCGAGACGAAAAAGAATCATGACTAAATTCTAAATGCTCACTGGTAATGAAACACATTAACAATGTAACTATGATTCTGTTCTTCTGCACTCTCTCTGCTTTTGACACATAGCTTGCAAAATGACCAGGGAACATGTGTGCCCGTTTTCAAGAAATCCAAAACAAGAAGTTTAAAACACACAAATACAAATGTACAAAAATAGTCTTTTTTATTTCACACTAATAAGAGATTATTTCAGGAAATGACAAAGAACAGCTGTCCCTTCATTATGCGCAGAAAATTGTCATTCCAAAACTCCATTGAACAAATTCAATACCCTCAAAAAATGTGTGTTGCTATTTTTAATTTTGCATTCCTTCACATCTCAATACACAACGAGTGTCACAAAGAGTCATTTTCATGCTTCAGCATGTGGCAAAAATGTGATTTAGAGGATTCCCATTTCCCCATATATTATATATGTTACCTTTCCCACCAAAAAAATGACATCTGCAAATATGACATCTGTGGGAAAAGCCCAAGGGAAGATGCCCAAATTCCCGTTTCATATGGGAGAATATGCCACAGGACATGGAAGCATGAGAGAACTTTCACATTTCACATTTCAAACAATGAAAGGAGCATTGTGTTGCTGCCTGGAAGCACTTTAAAATAATTGAGGCTGTTCACATGAGTAGCCCTACTCAGGCTTGGGCAGCCCTACCTGGATAGGGCTCTCATGTGAAGCACCAGGATCAAGGTTGATCCCAGCATTGCCTCCCCAGGTAATTTGGGACTCTAACCCAGCCTTTTACCTCCGTCTGGGGTCACGTGTGTGCTAAGCTGCAAGCAGCCCAAGCAGACACAGACCTGGGTGCCTAGAGCACCAGGCTTGAGGGGAAATCCTTCAATACACCATGCTCCTTGTACAGTAAAGGTAAAGTGTGCCATCAAGTTTATCAATGACAACATTACCAAAATGGACATGGTTTAGGCAATGTGTTATTGGATTTGTTATGGGGTAATCTGATTTTAAGAGGGTCATCATGGTGTTGCTGACCACTCACGTGGCTGCTCTGCATGCAAGGAGACTGTCTTTTGGAAGAGTGGAGGGTTAAGATCTTTGACACGAAATTATACTTATAATTATATTCCAAAATACGTTAATTCAGGTTCTGCATAAACAATTGAGTAAATTTGTGTGGTGACACAATGCCCTCTGCGCATGCAAGAGTCCTTACCAGATTCCCCTTTACAAGCAGAACCCCTTGAACCAGGTCAAATTGGGCTGAACTGTTTCGACCTGGTTTGACTACACAAACTGAACTGCCAGACAGTTCTAATGAACCGGTTCGTGGACCACAGGTTCGGTTCAAATTCTGTTTGAATTCTAACCAAATTGCCCAGAATGGTTCCTTACACTCCCCTACTGTCCACTATGTATGTTTGGATTTATGTTTTTTTTCCCCTCCCTTAACAGATCTTAGGGACCATATTGTGGTACTACCTTTCCTTGCTGCTATGATATTTTATGACTAGATAAATTTATCCAATTTGTTTTGCAGAACATGAATTGATGTATTTTGGAATATAGTTATAACTATCATTTCTTCTCAGAGCTCTCAACCATCCACTCTTCCAAAACAGTCTACTTGGAAAGGCTCAAAAGAAGCAAAAATTATCTGGATATTATGGGGATCACAAGGCAAACTCCACCTGCGAATATTTTATTAAAAATGGAGAACTATCACCAGACATTCCTGATGGTGCAGGTTATAATTTCAAATAAGAGAACAAGGATATATTTGCATCTGAAGAAGAGCATATACACAAAATGAATCAGGCCATGCAGAATAAAGATATCAACTTATATGGCACTGTTGGGTTTCCTATCTTTTTTTCCTTCCTGGTTTTCTGGTGCTGCATCGTTTTTCTTCCCCATTCTTTTTCCTTTTTTGAACAATCACCAGCACATAGTTTTCTCCAGTTTATAAAGTTGTTTACTTGTCTTAAGCAAAACCTCCTTCATTCACATCAGCACTTGTCTATTTAGTGCTAACACCCCTCCTTGGTTGGCTGTGTAGTCAAGGAATCACCCCCGTAGACCGGTTGATTGTAGGTGTCAGTATGGGAATTGGCAATGTCCTCTCGCTAAAGTCTTCATGCCTCTTCTTTCCCTCAGTAGCTTTCTCCCTTCTGTCAGCACTGCCTCCATTTCCCCCTTCCCTGCAACCTCAGTCCTCTCTATGCAGGAGCAGGCTAAGAAGACCTACCAGATTGGGGTTTGGAGTCTTGAAAGAGCCACTTAATGGCACAGCAGGGAAGCAACCTGCCTAGAGAGCACGAGGCTGTTGATTCGAATCCCCGCTGAAGTGTTTCCCAGAAAATGGGATACTCCTATATTTAATTACAGCAGTAATATAGGAAGGTGCTGAAAGGCAGCATTTCATATTTCACGGGAGAAGGCAAAGGTAAACCACTCCTGTATTCTACCAAGAAAATCACATGGCTTGGTGGGCACCAGGAGTTGACACCGACTTAACAGCACAACCAACCTTGAAGTCTTGAGCTTCTACTTGGTGACAGCATTTGCACAGCATAAGTTGCACACCATTTCAAAATACCTCAAGGTATTTGGCAGCACAAAGCTCACCACCCAGGGACTTTTGTATGGCCCATTATATAAATGTACTAAAAATATATATAGTTTGCTTTCCTCTCACAAATGCACACATATACACTCCTTTTTCAAACCTTATAGATGCTTCTGTTTGCCATAGGCACATGTACACGCACACACACACCCCTATGCATACACAGATTATACATTTCTGTTTTCCCACAAACTTTCTTATACTTCATTTTCTCTCATACCACATCTTGAAAACTATATATAGATGGCTCATTGACCGAACCACATCCCTGATTCCCATTCCCAATACACAGCAGTCTCATCAAATGAGACCGGGGCAGCGGGGAGAAAGAAATACATGTATGGAGATCTAATGGATGCAAAAAAGGGTCATTGGGTTTTTGATTGTTGTTTTGTTTTGTTGTTTGTTAACAATTGCAATTTTATTGCATTCATTATGGTTTACAAAGGGATTATTTTTAAAGCCTTATTTCTTCCTTTCTTACAATATAAACACTTCTGGGATAACCCCTGGGCAGCAGTCCTATGCACACAGCAGTTATTTCACAGATTTATTTCCACAGATTTATTTCCACAGATTTCATTGAGGCTTGCTTTGGAATAAACCATGTAGAATTGGGTTATGAGCCTGCAATACTGGACAGTTGAATTCTCTGGTACTTCCAAATAAACATGCATAAGGGATTGTGTGTGGAGCAGATGCATATTCTCTCTCTCTCATAGAGATGGTGTGAAGTATGTTTGTTTGACCACCACCTGGCTTCATCAAAACCATGCTGTAAAGTAGGGAACATGAAAACAAACCTTCTACTGATGAAGCTTGCATCAGAATCCTGAAATCCTACCCTTTTAAAAATCAATTATGGTTCGATCATATGGGCAAATCTTGTGGAAATTTTGTGGGGAAATGCTGACCAGCTCAGCTTGTTTGATTCTTTCTATCCCTGTATGCTGAGAGAGCAAGCCTGAGCTGCCTGCCTGTGGCAATTGGTCAGAGAGCTGTTTTTCAGCTATGCTGACTTCTGATTAGTTGTGGGCTTTGCAAGGAGACATCCTAGAACAATCCAAACAAGCATGTCCTACTTGGCTGTAGGGAACTATGATAGCTAATTAGACAGTGCCTCTGTGCTGCAAAGTAGAGTGTCACAGAAACTCTGCCTGAGGCAAGTTTAGTTGAACAAACTAGAGAAGTAGCCAGAGGATGCCCTCTGCTGGAAAGCATTGCAAGTGTCCATTCCTTCTGAAATCAAGGTAGGGCACTAGATGGGGGTGGGAATTCTGCAGTGTGTTCAGCAAGGGGCACTTAGACAATGAGTTTGGTGGGAGGATGGGGGTGGCAGTGTTCAACCTATCTTTACTAAGGAGCCTCCCCTGTGGTTGATTTTAATGTTGGGAAGTCCGATCATGGATCTAGTGCAACTTGTCTGTTTTGGCTCACATGCACACACACACAAAGGTGAAACATAATTTGTTGCCCAAGTTGCTTACTGTGGAACAGTAAGAAAAATAGTGTGTTATATAAAGGTTTTACCAAGTATTCATCAAGGAACAATAATTTTAGTGGGGGGGGGAGAAACAGAGTGCAAAATATAAGATTGTGCATTATTTTCCTCCATCTTTAAGATCTGCACATATTTATTGTGGAAACATTTGTGACTGTAAATGCGATGTTGCAATATATGCTTTATGTGAATAATATTTCAAAGGGGTTTTTTTTCCTGTGTCAGTAACTCAGCTCCACGAACACTTATCTACATCACTAATCTTTAATTCTTACCAAGCTTTACTGGCATCTCAGAGAGACCATACCACTTCTATCTTAAAAGATCTATACTGGTTGCCAATAAGTTTCCAGGCAAAATACAAGATCTTGGTTATAACCCTTAAAGCCCTAAACAGCTTGGGACGTCTTCTTCACTATGAACCACACCACCCATTGAGATCATCATGAGAGGTTTGTCTGCAAGTGCCCCTAGCTCGTTTGGTGGCTACTCGGGGATGGGCCTTCTCCATTGTTGCCCCAAGGCTTTGGAACACGCGTCCTGCTGAAATAAGAGCCTCCCCATCTCTGACAGCTTTCAAAAAGGCAGTCAAGACTCAAGATACATTTGTTCACCCAGGCTTTTAATTAGATACTGTTTTAATTGTTTGATTTTTAATAGTTTTAGCCTTTTAAATTTTAAATTTTTATGTTTTAACCTTTCTATTTGTTGTTTTTATTGTTTTGTTGTAAGCCACCCAGAGACTTGTGTTTTGGGTGGTATAGAAATATGTTAAATAAATAAATAAATATCGTAGTGATTCTGACTGTATCAAGCAAAAGGCTTTTTCAGACCTCCTCAAATATGCTGTGGTGCTAAGAAGAACACTAAGTTAGACTATGCTGAACTTCAAATCCAGGAAACACAGCTTTTTGAGAATGAAGCAGGATACTAGATGACCTATATACAGACACAGCAGGGAGGGTTTTAAAGGAAAGAAAGGTCATAAATGCACACAAGAACTTTAACATCTTCCAAAGTGTCTCAGAGATACCAAAAAGCCCTCAGTACTGTTGATACAATCAGGGGCAGGGGCGTGTGAAAGCTTCCTGTTACTTCCATAGGCATTTCTGCCTTTCAGCAATGGAATGCAAAAGTGGAATGTAGCTTTCAGACAGGTAAGATTTTATTAATTTTCTATTTGCATACTAGCCCATAATACTCATTTAGTATTTTTGTCCTAGCACTATTATGGGTGTGTGTGTGTAATTATTTACTTGCGTACTTTCTACATTGCTGAATGGCCTTTCTGCAGGAGCACTCATGGAGGTTCATAGTATAACATAATGTTTCAATAATAGACGTGAAACATATGAGGAAAGGGAGAGGGGTGGAAGGGGATTCAAAGCAAATTTGTGCACCATGGTCAGTGCATGAGATAGTTCTGGGTGTAGAAGATCCCAACAGCAGTTAATTTTAGATAAGCTGATGAAGGGGCTCACTGTCTCACCACTTCTTCTGAATTATTGTGTATTTTATTACAAATATGAATACAACAAATAGTTATATACTGCTTTTCAACAAGGGTTCCCAAAGCAGTTTCCATAGATATAATAACTGAATAAATACTATGGTGTTTAGAGTGCTGGACTAGGACCGAGGAGACCCGAGTTCAAATCCCCATTCAGCCATGATACTAGCTGGGTGACTCTGGGCCAGTCACTTCTCTCTCAGCCTAGCCTACTTCACAGGGTTGTTCTGAAAGAGAAACTTAAGTATGTAGTACACCGCTCTGGGCTCCTTGGAGGAAGAGCAGGATATAAATGTAATAATAATAATGATGATGATGATGTAGTTGAGAAGAAAGAAAAACAAGTTAAAATAATCGACAGAGCAATACCAGGGGATAGCAGGATAGAAGAAAAAGAAATAGAAAAAAATCACCAAATACAAAGATCTACAAATTGAAATTGAAAGGCTGTGGCAAAAGAAGACCAAAATAATCCCAGTGGTAACTGGTGCCCTAGGTGCAATCCCAAAACAACTTGAAGAGCACCTCAACACCATAGGGGCCACAGAAATCACCATCAGCCAATTACAAAAAGCAGTAAAGCAGCTTTACTGGGAACAGCCTATATTCTGCAACGATATCTATAACAAGAGCAACAACATTGACAATAAAATTCAGCCATCCCAGGTCCTTGGGAAGGACTCGATGTCTGGATAAAACAAACCAGTCAATAAGACCTGTCTGACTGTGTAAACAAGAAATAATAATAATATCTATTATGTTATTTATAATTCACAAATAAAACGATCTTCAGCTGGAAACATCCAGATTAAGGTATAGATGAACTCTGGATTGATTGAGCAAGGTTATGAATATGACAAATGTTTATTTACCACTTTTCAACAAGTTCCCAAAGTGTTTTACATAGATTGATTGAATAAATAAATAAATAAATAAATAAATTCTTGATTGAAAGGTTATTCAGAAGTGAGTCCCATCTTTCTCAACAGAGGGCATTACTAAATAAATATGAATAGGAATTCAATATTGCAAATTGTACATCATTACTGCTTTGGGAGAAATGTATTTTTCTAGTATAGTGAAGGTACACACTAAAACTGCCATATGTTTGCACCAGTGTGTGGCTATGTGTTGCTCCACTCAGAATATAACCTATATTTTCTTTAAAATGACTGTTCTTCTTTTGTAAATCTGAGCATCAAATTATTTCAGGAAATCATATATAAGAAAATATTTACTACATTGCAAATAATTACCCATTTGCATGATGTTTTTCCTGTAACAAGCCACAGAATAGAGTAAGATAGCACATTTTATTGTGTGATAATTTGGTTTAGTGAAATATAATCTACTGCATGAATTGTTGCAGATAATTTCAAATTGTAATTGTTTTCCTTACAATTTGGCATATAGCATTATAAAAGGGGAGGGGACTGCTATAAACTCTCCATTTTATGTTTTTGTCCCTCAGCTGATCATAGGCATTCAGAACATTAGAGAGTTTGTTCTCAAAATAAATAAAAATGTATGAATAGTATATAAGTTGCTGTTGAGAAGGCTACAGACTTTCTACATCACAAAAAGTAAGGTAAGAGAATCAGCCAGTGTGGTGTAGTGGTTAGAGTGCTGGACTAGGACTAGGGAGACCCAAGTTCAAATCCCCATTCAGCCATGAAACTAGCTGGGTGAATCTGGGCCACTCACTTCTCTCTCAGCCTAACCTACTTCACAGGGTTGTTGTGAAAAGAAAAACTCAAGTATGTAGTACACCGCTCTGGGCTCCTTGGAGGAAGAGCGGGATATGAATGTAAAAATAATAAAATAATAATCATAATAATGATTTGGTGCCTCCATTCATAACTGAAGATCTTGATCTGACAGATTTTATCCAGATGCAGAATGACCCCAAACTACTACTATGAGGATTGAGAAAGTGTACTAGCTACAGCTTTTGCACCAACTTTTGTTCCTGTCTTCTGGAAATTTCTGTCTGGTTTCACCTTGGAAAGCATAAAAAATTGAATTTAATGGATGCATCCCCAATTGACCAGAGTGCTGCTTTCTGAACTTAGCAGTTGGGAGGGTGTATGTGTGTGTTGGTGGGGTGGGGGGAGTTGCTTGAACTAATTTGTGCACTGGCACTCACATTCTCTCCATCTCTGTCACATGAGCTGCAGAAATGGCTGCTGTTTGCAGCTGAGATGGTATGCAGTTCATAGCATACCATCTTCTTCATTGTAGGTCTGATCTACTATCTCAGGCTGCTCTCTGCAGCCTAAGAGAATGCCTACACATCTGCTATCCTGGGCTATGGGGAGACAGCTGCTGTTTGCAAATGCCTGTTCCCAGGGGTGACATTAAACTGCCTGAACTCAGGAGAGTGCACCTTTATTGATGTGAATAAAAATACATGCACTGACAGAGGGAAGTGATTGATCATGTTCAAGTTCACTATCATGTTGATCGTGATTGATCAACAGAAGACAGCAGAATGGAATAGTAGATGAAGAAAAAGGTGAACATGACATTGAATCAAAGCAGATGACTTTGCTCATCCCTTGAAGAAACATAGCTGTTTTCTTCCCTAGCACCCACCATGGTGTCTAGGGAGGATGGAGTTGTGCCATTCCTCAAAAGAGGCTATACACATCCTCTGCACCATCATGGAATGCACATGTCTTGCCAGTCTCTGGCAGTTCCTGCTTAAATTGCCCCCACCCACTTTTGGGCCTCTGTGTTCTTTGCTCAGCAGCACAAGCATTACTGCTGACTTGCTGCACATTCTGCCTTGTGACACAATCTCATTCAGCTTGTTGAACGTCATTCTTCATCACCTCTGTGGGCTTTTTATTTCTCTCAGTGGGTTTAGATATTACAGTTTGGTTGCCTTGTAGGCCTTTTGCCTTTGCCCTTTATAGCACTTTTACAAAAGAAAAGTGATGATGATGATGATGATGATGATGATGATCTCATTAAAATTAAATTATAAAGAGGCTTAAGCTAAATAACATATGTTACTCCCCAACCCCTACCCCATTTCCGTTGGTGACTTGTTCCTTTTTATGCTTAGATTTTTTTTTTTAAGAAATTGCTCGTCTATTTGTTTTATGGTTTGCATTGTCACTGGCACAGTAGCATTTCTGTTTTATTTGTTCATGTGGTTACTCATATGTTCATTTTATCTAATATAATTTGTTAAAGAAATCATAGCTTATTTTATAAATTGTTGTTTCTGTTGGCATTGATATTCACAATGCCCCCAAAGAAGGGTGACTCATAAATCTTCCAGCCTGTTCCTAAAAGGCTACCCTCTTACCTTCCCCTTGTTTTGTCCTCTTCAGCTAAGGAAGGCAGCAGTGATCCTGTTTATGATGCTTTTGTGATGGCTAATGGTGCCACTTCCCAATTGGATGTGGCTCCTGAGCCTGTGAGCTCTGTGTGAGAAGAACCTTCAGCTTCTGCCTTGTAGCACATTTCTGTACTCTCTCTCTCTCTCTCTAATCTGATCTGTTTGGGGCATGGTCTGTTTTGAGCACTGCTCCTTCCTGGGTCATGTGCTGATGCCTTGGATACCCCTTAATCTGTTTTGAGCTTTCCTTCTTCTTACCCCAATGGGAATGTGTTCTTGCCTCTTGGGGAACACATTTATCTGTTCAGGTACTCATTCTGGTGTGTAATAAAGTTGGAACTTCATCAGGAGGGGTTGTTACCATGTTCCTTTGGGACTCACTCCTTTCATATAGGTATTGCTTCCAGAGCCATTTTTTAGGCTTCTCAGATTCTCACATCCAGCATGTTGGCGGGTGGTGCTCCACAGCATTTTGCAGTAACATTCAAGACTGGTCTCCTTCCTGTCCTCATAAGATTGTTTTCTCCTCAGCTACCTTTTCTAACTTTTTTCTTTTTCAGATTTTTCTTCCTCCTTTACCCAAACTTGGATGTTTCCTTTCAACAATCCCTCTTTTCTCTTGGTCAGGCCAACTCCTCCCTCTCTCATCACCAAACCTGTTTGGATGCCTTTCACTTTCATCATCACTCCCCTGCTGGTTCTTTTGACTGGTTCTTCCTTCCTCCTTTACCTGAACTCACTCACGTTCTTCCTTTTGCCTCTTCCACTTCTTTCCAAGTTCTTTAGACTGGCTTCTCCTTCTCTCCTGACCTGAACTTGATCGGGTGCCTTTCTTGCTCTCTCCCAGTTCCTTCCTGTTTCTTCTAACTGACTATTCCTTTCTCCTCTCCCCAAAAATTTCAGGATCTGTTCTCTCTTTTCTTCTTCTTCTTTCATGACCAGTTCTGGTACTGAGCCACTTTCCCCAGCCTCATTGGATCTGTCAGCTAACCGCCCGCCCCAGAGCATACCACCTATTACAACTTCCCTTCCCCATCCCTATTCATCATACTTTCATAGCCATAGCAGAGGTGAAGCATTGAGCCTGGGCATATATCCATCTAAGTATCCAAGTCTCGTGATAACACCCTTGTCAGCATGATAGTCAATCCTGTTCATTGTATTATATTTATATTCATTTATATATGGACTTATAAGCCTGTGGTTGTGACTGTCTGGGAAACTGCTTGTTTTAAAACCTAGCCTACCATGATCCAAAAAGGGACCAACAGTGCCCTCTTGAAACACTGGTTTTAACCTCTCACTTGTATCTTGCATCTTATTTGGAGTCTGGATGCAACACGATGACATGCATGTGCAATGTATTAATTTTGTATCAATCTGGATAGTTATCCTTTGTTGTTGAATTTATAGTTAACTCTTCCTACCCTTTTTCTACTTTGCATCTGAAATTCTTCTAAATCATCCTGTGAAAAAGTACCTAAGTAAATTATTCCAACAGTGTCCAAGGGACAACTACAAAATGCAAACTTCACCCCTCCCACAAATGCAGCTGTAGAGGATACAATTTGCAGTGGAAGAAAAGCAGAGGGCGAAAGCACAAATTCTTAAATCTGTTTCCTCCAGTAGCTTTTCCACTTAAAAATTTATTTCTCAAGCTGTTTCCCTTCCTTTGAGGTAATTTCCTTTGTGGGGGCCACTTTTGAAGAGATGTTTAGCAGAAAGTGCCAGAGGGGAAACCCTCTAGTCTTCAGTCTTTCACATGTGTTACATGCTTGTATTTTGAAGGAGATGGGAGAAAATCTGCATGAATCAGCAGCATTTAATTTGGCTCTTGAAGCAATTTCAGTGCACAAGTCTTAGTGGAAGACTTTAGTGTGCAAGTCTTAATGGTTTTGGTTATGGAAAACTGAGAAACATAGAGCTGTAGTAAGCTTTCAGACAGTGACATTGACAGTAGGTGACGTCCATTAGACACTGCAAATGCTAATCAGTGTTCCATGGGATTCCCAGATGTTGACTGCATCTCCCAACATCCTCAGCTGCAATAACCTTTGGCTGAGGATTGTGGGAGTTGTAGTCAACAATATCTGGAAATCCCTGTTAAAGAGTACACTGGTGCTAATAAAATTCATAAGTACAAGATAATTTTCATTTTTAAAAAACTGAATAGTAGGCCTCAACCATGCCACTTTTGAAATAGGAGGAAGTTTCAATTGTGACATACTTGCCAAGAAGATTGGCCATCACTGCTCTCAACCTATTGCCCTCTAGCAAGAGAAGAAGTTACATATTCATATGGCATTAATGCTTGCACTTAAGTCATTCTACAAATCATATAAATGACATTTTTATATACTGTCATCCTTCTAGTACACTCACCTTTACAGCAAAGTAAAATCTATTAATTCTGTGATGCTTAAACTCTTAAAACTTGAAGATGTTTTCAGCCTATGATTCATCATACAGTATATACTGTAGCTAAAGCAGTTATCTCCAAAAAGATAGAGGCTGCTTATTTATTTATTTTTTCAGGATTCTCCAAGTATGAACAAAATCTAATAACCTTTTAATGGTCTCTTGAGTCAGTGTTAATTAAGAAATAAATTCATTTTTTTGCTATTAAACATCTAACAAACATCATGAGACTTCTCAGAAAATAGTTTCATATGTTCACAGAGCATTTTGTGCCATAATATTCACCTCTGCATGTAAAACATCCAGATGTTAATTCAGTTTTCACAGTCAATTACTTTCCACTGTCTAATTCTTTATATTGACCTCAGCTTTCTTAATCTTATCTGTGTTAGCTATTTAATATATAAAAGCCAATTTGGGGCATTCTTCATAAATTGAAACCTAAGTAGGGCGGCATGGGGCTGCCTTTGGAAATAACGGCAAACCATGAGTCCAACAGACCCACACATTGCCTCCATTCCCTGCATCGTGCTCCCAGATGATCTCGATCTGCAGTCTGGGAGGCTGCAAGTGGGGAGAAACTATCTGCCTGGGCTTCCTCCTTTGCATGAAGGAAAGCTAAAGCAGCCAGTTGAGAAGGAGAGAGGGAGGAGCTTCCTGTCCTTAACTCTAGTTTGTTCAGCTTGCACAAACTGGGAGGAAACAGCAGCAGAATTTGGATGACACAACTTAGCTTTTGGACCTAAGGATTTGGTGGCAAAACTCAATGCTAACTGTAGGTTCAAATTCAGGTTTGAGGTTAAAAAAAGTGACCCGTGGTTCGAAGACAAAACTGTGGGTTCACGCATTTGGACAACCACAATGTTGAACCTCTGGCATGGATGCCTCTGGTGTGGTGTTATGTCCAAAGGTGGCCTGGGTCTGAATTGGTTGAGCTTGCTTGGCAATGCATTTTCTTGCCAAAAGCCTGATAACTCCATAAGTAATTTTTATAAGCATTTTTTTTAAAAAAGATTATTGGATAGTCAATATGGAACTATTCAGTAACAGACTTAGCACAGTGCCATTTTCACTGCGATAAGCGAATCTTTTTTAGGCTATTATCTCAAGATTGGTAGTTTAGACTGAAAGTCTCTCTAATTTTTTAGTCCTTTTCTTTGTAATAGGGAAGTTAGGATTGAACCAGTGGTGATGGTGGTTCGCATAATGCTGTTCCCTTGATTCTTTGTCAAGGTTTCTGTCTTTTATACCAATGGGCTATGCACATGCGCAGAGACCTCGTCAGAACCTAACGAGCTCAATTCTCCTGCTTTTCAGTGCGCCACTCCTAATCCCCTCAGTCTTTTCTTGTCCACGTTTCAGTCAACATCATGGTGCCTGCAGCTCAGCAACGAGTAGGATTGTTTGATACCCTTGTTTTATATTCCTGCTTTCCTCTTTTTTTTTACTCTTTAGTTTATTTTGCACAGTTGCATTTTTCCTCTTAGCATTTTGTTTTTTCTAGCAGACTTTCCCTTCGTTGGAACCCCGGACCTAGCTGGGACGGGGTGTGGAGGCCTACCAGCTGTCGGCACATATGACGAACATGACGAACTTTTAAAAATGTGTCTGTTGTAGATCTAAGATCTCTTCCCCCAGTACGCACACTGAGTGTCTTCTGTGCTTAGGGGAATCCCATATTGTTGAGAACTGTCTTTACTGCCAAAGGTTCACGAAGCAGGCTTACAAAAATTGGCCTTCTCACTTGAGTGTAGCCCTTTGGGACTAGGCTCTCCATTCCTCGGAATCCTTGTCGTTAAAATGATCAACAAGAATGGCCACGTTGATACAGCCTGATTGTCCAGAATCTGCTCTGGCCGGAGTTGAGACCCCAGTTTTTATACCAACATCGACGCCTCCTGTTGGTGTGCTACCAACTGTATCACAAACTGCAGCATGCACTGAGGACTTGCAGCGGTGGTACCAGAACCTTCTCATACCTCTGCTGGGTGAAACCAAAGAAGCAGCCGAAGGTCCAATATGACCTTCCGGCGGGACAGCACCTTCCCCCAATATAAAAAAAGATGAAGGCCATGCCGAGCTCTGCACCAGAAGGCCCATCGGCCAAGATGCCAAGGCAGGACCCTTCTCATGTGGAGTCTTCTACAGCTGTGCTATCTAAACATTCCGAAGCAAGGAGGAAGCAGTCAGCACCAACAGATGAACCAGAGGGTGTCTCATCAGGCGAAGAGGCCTATTCACCTTACCAACCTGCTGAGGATGCATCATAGCTGCCTCGCCGGCGCTTGCCTGCTTGTAGGCGACCAAATCCGTTCTGTCTGAGGGGTCGCAGTGGGATCACAGTGGGTACACCTTCAAATTTGAAAGAAAGCATCCTCAAGAATAAAATTGATAAAGCACATAGAAAAACAGGCCCTTCTGGGAGAGAACCAGCATGGCTTATGCAAAGGTAAATCTTGCCTCACAAAACTTTTGAAGTTCTTTGAGAGTGTCAACAAGTGTGTGGATCGAAGTGATCCAGTTGATATAGTATACCTGGTCTTCCAAAAAGCTTTCAACAGCGTTCCTCATCAAAGACTTCTGAGGAAACTTAGCAGTCATGGGATAAGGGGACAAGTGCATGTGTGAATTGCTAACTGGTTGAAAGACAGGAAACAGAGGGTAGGTCTAAATGGAGAGTTTTCACAGTGGAGGGAAGTAAAAAGTGAGGTCTCCCAGGGATCTGTACTGGGAATTGTGCTTTTTAATTTATTCATAAATGATCAAGATGTAGGGGTAAGCAGTGAGGTGGCCAAATTTGCAGATGATACCAAACTCTTTTGGGTAGTGAAATCCAAAACTGATTGTGAAGAGCTCCAAAAGGATCTCTCCAAGCTGGGTGAGTGGGTGACAAAGTGGCAAATGCGGTTTAACGTTGGCAGGTGTAAAGTGATGCATGTTGGGATGAATAACCCCAACTTCAAGTATACGCTGATGCGATCTGAGCTGTCAGTGATGGACCAGGAGAAGGATCTTGCGCCATGGTGGACAGCTCGTTGAAAGTGTCGACTCAATGTGCATCAGATGAGGAAAATGCCAATTCCATGCTAGGGATCATTACAAAGGGGATTGAAAATAAAACTGCTACTATTAAAATGCCCTTATACAAAACGATGGTGCGGCCACACCTGGAGTACTGCATACAATTCTGGTCACCACATCTAAAAAGGACATTGTAGAACTAGAAAAGGTGCAGAAGAGGGCAACCAAGATGATTAG
Organism: Hemicordylus capensis; assembly: GCF_027244095.1. Lineage (NCBI taxonomy): Eukaryota > Metazoa > Chordata > Lepidosauria > Squamata > Cordylidae > Hemicordylus > Hemicordylus capensis. The sequence goes on from NC_069659.1 coordinate 80,838,166, forward strand.
GGGCCTAGAGCACCTTTCTTATGAGGCAAGACTACAACACCTGGGGCTTTTTAGTTTAGAAAAAAAGACGACTGCAGGGAGACCTGATAGAATTCTACAAAATCATGCATGGTGTGGAGAAAGTGGATAGAGAGAAATTCTGCTCCCTCTCTCATAACACTAGAACCAGGGGTCATCCCATAAAATTGATTGCCAGGAAATCTAGGACCAACAAATGGAAGTACTTTTTCACACAACTCATAATCTACTTGTAGAATTCTCTGCCACGAGATGGGGTGACAGCCAACAACCTGGATGGCTTTAAGAGGGGTTTGGATAACTTCATGGAGGAGAGGTCTATCATTGGCTACTAGCTGGAGGGCTATAGGACACCTCCAGCCTCAAAGGCAGGATGCCTCTGAGTACCAGTTGCAGGGGAGTAACATCAGGAGAGAAGGCATGCGCTCAAGTCCTACCTGTGGCTTCCAGTGGCATCTGGTGGGCCACTGTGTGAAACAGGATGCTGGACTAGATGGGCCTTGGGCCTGATCCAGCAGGGTTGTTCTTATGTTCTTATATTCTTACAGTTTAGGCACACTCAGTTTGGTCTATGGCAACATCAGCGGCCTTTGATTTGGTGGTTCCCTTTGGATGTTATCTGCCAGGTGGCCACTTGTGCTTCGCCGCATTCGTTTATCCCCCATTATGCATCTGATGCCAGGTCGAGAAATGATGCCTTTTTTGGCAGAAATGTCCTCCAATCTATTTTCAATTGATGCACTGGGTTTGAACTAAAGGTTCTGCTGATTTAAATATTGCCTATGTCTCTTCCCTCCTCTTTGGGTGCTAGCTTGTTATGCGTCCATTGGTGTAAAAGACAGAGACCACCTCGAAGAACTACAGGTTGCTTACCTGTAACTTTGGGTCATCTAGTGGCCATCTGTATCTTTACATGCCCTCCCGTCCTACCCACTGGGTCTCCTGAAGGCACACTCCATGACTGAGGGGATGAGGAGTGGTGCAGCCGCATATAGTGGCTGGGGGCGCATAGCCCATTGGTGTAAAAGTACAGTTGACCACTAGAAGAACCAATGTTACAGGTAAGCAACCTTTAGTTTTGTTAAGCTGTTTCACCCAAATCCCTAAACCTACAAATGTGTGCATGTTTCAGCCATTTCTGTTTTGCCTTCCCACTTCTATCGCTGTTTCACCGTATGAGCTGGCAGAGAAGATGAAAGATGATTGCATTCCCAAATAATTCTTAAGAATACTCCAATATCATTTGATCCATTTATCACTTCAGTACACTCAATACCAGACTAAAAATAAAGTGACATTTTTGTGATCAACAGCAACAACAAAAAATGCCAATCTGGGAAATGTTAAAAAAGGGAAAAAAATCCTCCTGCCTAATTAATTACAAGATGTGTGATGCTTGCTGTGTGTATTCTGCTTTCAAGAAATAGATATTTTGGCAGTTATTTTACAGATCTATAATCATCAAGGTACCAGAATAATTAAAAAAGCAGACACTTGTTTTGAAGTTATTTCTGCTTTATTTGTTAATCAAGATTTGGAGTTATCTTGTATTACAATACTTTGATTTGCATCCAAACTGAAAATGCTCTTGTGCACGTTTCAAAAAGCCCATTCCAGTTGCTGCTGAAAATACGAACTTGATATGAAGCAGCATCTATGAATGACCACAGATTTTAACCTCACCAGCAAAACTCTGCAAATTCATTTCTTCTTTCTCTTCAACAACATCATCACCACCACTACTGCTAATGGTTAAATACATTGCTATATTGTGATAGTTATAGCTCAAAATTTGATTTTGAGCTATAATTGCTTAGCATCAACCTTTAATTAATGCTGAGAATTGCAGTAAATCTTCTAACCTTTATTGAATCAACCTCACCCTAATCCTAATTTTGTAAGGATTTTTTAAAATTCAGTTCCATTGGTTCATGTAGTTTGTCAGACAATTTGCACAGAGCATTCAAAACAAATATGTTGTATCACCAAGACACCACAGTTCAAGAATAATGAAAGGAAAGCATGCAGCATGTAAAAGAAAAAAGGATATTATCCATATTGGTCTTAAACTGATGTGTGCATGTTCCTCATCCACTCTGTAGCATAGGTAGCAATGATAAGGAAAGGTAAGAAAATGTAAAATACTAAAAGGCTTAAGTCCAATTCAAACATCTAAATTCAAAGAGTGCACTTGACTAGTACTGTGCATGATAGAAAATATTGGATCAGATCTGATATGATAAGTATCAGAATTGGATTTTGGAAACCTTGCAAATATCAGACATGGTATCGTTATCCAGTAAAAATTGGGGGGGGGGTCCGTATAGATGTCTGTGGGAAAGAAAACAAATCAGAAATCAGGAATAGCTGGGCAGAGCTCCGAATTTTGGCACACATATAGTTCAGGATGAAAGGATTCTGTGTATTGAATTCTCAGAAAACTAGTCCATTTATTGATTTTGAATGATTTTTTTATTTCATAAGGAAGCTATTCACACGAGAATGCAAAACCAGTTTTGCTTCTGCATGTGTTCTGCTGGGATTGGGCCTGATCCTGGCAGCACTGCAGCAGGAAACCCACCTACAAAGCCACCCTGTTAAATGAGATTAAGAGAGTGAGCACTGACCTTCTTTTACTGACTGTCTGTCAGCTGTGGCTGCTTGTAGCCACGGCTGACAGATGGTGGGGATCCTGGCCAGTTCTGGGGAGGGGAGAGGAGTTCCCATGCACTTGCACTTGCATTTTTGGAGCTCTAGGAGGGGCAGTGCAACGCATCCAGGCATCCCAACCATCAGAGCTACTGGCAGCAGCCAGTGATGATCTGGGTAGGCAATCTGCCCACCCAAAGGAAGGAAGCTGTTCGTCTGTGGAGAGGTAAGCTTTTAAAGTCTTCCTCCCTGCTGACCTCTTGACCTTTCTTATGGCTTGTGAGAAAGTGCTCAAGGTGGTCTTGAGCAAGAACACCTTTTGGGTTTGACAAAATGGTGCTATTGTGCAAGAGGCTGTTCCATGTTCTGGAAATGCATGGGCTGGCAGGAAGGCAGATGGCAGAAGATTGGAATTTTTTTCCAAATGGCCATCCAATAAAATTGCTCTAATTGCCAAAAGATGCCATTGTGTATATTTGATGCCATTTTGTCTGATATTCTGATATTTCCCCCAATATCTGGACAGCAATTCTGATAATTCTGTTTCAATATAGGCTGCTAAATACCGGATTGGAATTGTTTCCATTATATCTGATATCATTCCGATGTTCATACATTCAGTGTATGTGTGTACATCCATCAAAAAGTGAGAAGATGTATTTAAAAGAGTGGTTTCATAAATGAGCTCTCCATTCACAAAATTAATACAGGAGAACCAGAATTACTGTAGAAACCCAGATCTGAATGAATTTTTTTTTAAAATGCTCGAGCAGGACTGCTGTGCAATGCTTCTATGCTGAGATCCTGCTGCCTGCAACAGCAATATTGCTGTCACAGATTGCCTCATAAATATTTTGCTCCCTTCCAAAAAATTTTCCAGCTCATGAGCTGGAGTTTGATATACACTCGGGAGTTGCAGAACTATCTGGGCAATAATGCAGCATGTTTTTAAACCAATAAAAACAGGAGAGTTCTTAAAACTGGGTGCTCCAATCTGGGATAGGCACAAATGCTAGTACAGCTTAAAAGATAATTTCCAGACATTGCATTTTGCAATGATCAAGCTAGTGAACAATAAAATATAAATCAATGTAGCCTGGTCTACACATCATAATATTAGTTATACTCTCTCAGCCAGATATAAGCAGACAAATGTTTGTTAGTGGTTGGCACCACTGACAGTACGATCAAGAATTCTCAAAACATTAATTTTTCAAAAAACTTTTATCCATCACTTCCAGTCAGCAAAACTGAATTTATTTAGCAATCATATCAGTCAATGTTTACATCATATCTAAAACTTGGCTGGTATTTATATTAGACAAGGGAGGATCCATGAAGAAATCACAGTGTGAAAAAGGTGGGCAGGACAGAGAAGGGGAATGAAGCTTTCTTCCCCCAGCACACATGCATGCAGGCCCACACAACACATTTGCACTAACATGTCCATGCATTCCATCTGTCTCATACAGAAACAAGCATTTTATGAATTTCTTTCTCTCAGACACATTCATCTTCTCTAATAGCCACATGGGAGCCCTACTCAGACATTATATCTGTGCATATGCCTGTACATGTGTACAGATACTTGAACCCATGTACATGGCTCTGTGTGAGGGACTGCCTGCGTTCATTTTAAGCATGAACCCGGGTTGATTCATGCTCTCTCAAATGCAGATAGAAATGTTGCACTTGCATTTGTTGAACACAATGGGTGAATAACTACATGTTGCAGATTTGTACATATGTGCCTTGTGCACAGACTGTATGAGCAACAAATATACCATGCAAAAAGGCCAGAACATCTTCCCTTTCACTTCAGTTTAACCCTCTGGACTCCCAGCCCTTTACCCTGTCCAGTCATGCATCATGTTCTTGCAGCAGTGCAGTTGTTTCATGTGTATTATCTAATATCTCTCTGTCTATATACTTATTTCTCTAAGAAAGGCCATGCGTGGCTGAATGGGAATGCATCACGGAAATCTTGCAAGAGCCATGGAAATCTCGCAAGAGCCGCGGAACTCTAGCAAGGAACTCTCATGAAGGTTGTGAGGCAGGTGGTGAGGGCGTGGTGGAGGCAGAGGGAGAAGCAAGCAAGAGCTGGAGGGAGAGCAAACTCTCCTAGCAGCTGGCGGGTGGCGAGGGGGCGGTGGCGACGAGTGAGATGGAGGCAGGGGGAGAAGCAAGCAAGAGGTGGAGGGAGACCCAAGGGAGAGCAAACTGGCCCAGAAGGTTGCGGGGCAGGTGGTGTGGGGTGAGTGAGATGTGGTGTGGTGGTGAGTGAGATGGAGGCAGGGGGAGAAGCAAGCAAGAGGTAGAGGGAGACCCGAGGGAAAGCAAAGTGGAGAGAACCCTATGTGTGCACTTTTGGGCACATGTAAGCTCTCTTCTGACCTTCCAATGAATGTGAAGGGGCTATAAGTGACAGGATAGCAGATCACATGCATAGAATACAGAAAGTCCCCAGTTCAGATCCCTGGCATCTCCAAGGAAGATGCCTGCTATTCCTTGCCTGCTAGTGTAGACAGTACTTGCCTAGATGGAACAATAGTCTGAATGCCTTATGTTATGTGCTGGGACGCTCATGATTCCTCCTAGGTTCTCCCCACCCACTTTGCTTGCATTCTATGACGTTCAAAAAATGTGTGCAGGTTGCAGCGGAAACAGTACCTAAAATCCAACTCCCCCACTCTTACATATGGTGAAAATAATCTGAAAAGAGCTTAATTCAACTGGATTTCTATTAAGATATTACTGGTTTGATTCTGTCTGAAAATTAGAAATTATCATAAATTGTTATTAGAGTTGTACATGCTACTGATGCAATATATGCTGTACCATTACTGCACATGTGTTGTTCAGATCTCAGTTTAAAGAAGAGAAGTGTGCTTTTCCATTTTCAGATTCTACTTAAAGGAATTCTTTCTGATTAAATCAAAGGGAGACCATACAATGTCATGGATTATGCTAGAATCCATTGATTTTTATGTATTTCATATTAAATTGGATGATCTTTTTTCACAAAATATTCTGTGCAAGTTAATGATAAACTTTTCAGTGCTACTCATAATGTACTTAGCAAATGCTTCCTCTATTTCATCATTTTGATAGGCAGATTCCATTCTTCCAACTGTATAAGTAGAGTTAGGCCAAAAGTCAATCTCTGAATTGCTTTTAAATCAATTGTAATGTAAATTTGCAAAGAAAACTGACTTTCTGCACTACTGCTAGTCTAGACAGTATGTATAGAAATGGTCTCATTTTAGTTGAAGTCTGGATGCATTTTAACTGGAAATAAATTGGATGTGAGTTGTATAGAATTCTATCCATTTAAACAGTATGCATTCATCTATTGTTTTAGAATTGTTTATTCATTACTTGAAACCACAGTAGTTGGACTGGATAAGAATTTCTAATCATGTGTGCATAATGTCAGTGTCAGGTCTAAATATTGCTTAATTATTCAAAGAACTTAATATCAAATTGTTTTGTGCTCTAATGTAAATGAGTACTAGTATTTCTTCTAATAGGCCATGGAAGAGTTGTCAGAACAGAAATTGTTTCAGAAAAATTATGCTGATTTTATACAATGCAGGGCCATTAGATGCTGATGCAAGAGCTTGCTAATGCTAGCTCAAGCACAGAATTTTTAAATATAGCCTTACTCATAAACTGTAATGTTACCATGTTGAGCTAAAGAAAGGAAATTGGAAGCTGGTTGTGAACCCCAAGCAACAGAAAAATCATTTTCATTCATTCATTGATTTCTATACCACCCTTCCAAAAATGGCTCAGGACAGTTTACACAGAGAAAAAACAAACAAATAAGATGGAACCCTGTCCCCAAAAGGCTCACAGTCTAAAAAGAAACATAAGATAGACTCCCAGGGGCGGACTGGGGGCACTGAGAGGGCGGTGGAATGTATGTGGGGAGGGCGCTGAATTTTGAGCAGAATAGGTAATTAATGGTAGGAGTTGGGGCGCAGGGGCGCCGCGCATGTAGGGCGCACTGGGAATATGCCCTGTTGCGCTGTGGGCCAGTCCAAGCCTGTAGACGCCAGCAACAGCCACTGGAGGTACTGTGCTGGGGGTGGATAGGGCCGGTTACTCTCCCTCTGCTAAATAAAGAGAATCACCACGTTAAAATGTGCCTCTTTGCCAAGTTAGCAGGGGCATTTTGAAATATACTTGAAATATCAAACAAAAAGGTCACATAGATGACCACTCAGATGACATATGGATTGGACCCAAGGCTATACTACCCACTGGAGATAGTTGAAACCACCCTGGCTTGCAATGGACTGCCTAAGCTATTTCTCAGAAAATAGCTCGGCTTATTTCTGAACTGGACCCAGATACTTGCCACAAACACTTGTCCCAGCAGAGGTGCGGGCCAAATAATGAGATTGTAGGAGGGGCCAACTGGTATTCTCCTCCGTCCCCCTCTATGTAGTATGAATATGTGCTGCAGTTCTGAGAATAGAATTCTGTATGCAAATGCGCACTGAATGCTTGTAGCTCTCCTCCTATGTGCACTCACTCACTCTGGATATATGAGAATAGGCTAATTAGTTTAAACTTAAACCAGCATTCTAGAATTACACTGTAGATGTACTGCTTTATCTCCTCATTCATTTCCATTGGGGGAAATAATTGGAAGTCAGAAAGTGAAGCCTATACCTGCATGATAGCTCAATTTGCTACCGGGATAATCCCCTGTGTTTGTGGTCTTGCCATGATTGTTCCTATCTTTAAACAGGAAATGAAGGTAACCCTGCAAATTATCACTCCATAAGCCTTCTAAGTGTTGTTAGCAAGATATATGCTCGACACCTTTATTGGAAATTGAAAGATTGCCTGGAGGGCAAGGGTGAATTGGCTGACAAGCAGGCTGGTTTCAGGGACAGTCATTCTACGATTGATCATAGCCATATTCTGCAACATTTTATTGAAAAATACACCTCTCGGAGACCGGCTTTGCTATATGAGGCCTTTATTGATCTTAAGGCCTCTTTTGATTCTATTTCCTGAGGAAAGCTCTGGACCAAACTTTACAATTCATCGATAGACTGGTGCCTTCTTATTCGAGCTATGTATACCGACACTTTGCTTAGTGTCTGCCTTAGCCCTCAAGGCTCTCTGTCAGCATCTGTTCCAATCCTGAAGGATATGAAACAAGGGTATATTTTAGCACCCTAGCTTTTCAATTTTTACATGAATGGGATTGTTACTAGATCTGATAACCCAAAGTATCATTCTCCAAAATTGGCAAACAAGCATATTCCCATCTTTATATGCTGATGATGTGGTTTTATTTATTTATTAGATTTCTATACTGCCATTCAAAAAATGGCTCTGGGTGGTTTACACAGAGAAATAATAAATAAATAAGATGGCTCCCTGTCCCCAAAGGGCTCACAATCTAAAAGAAACATAAGATAGACACCAACGACTGTCACTGGAGGTACTATGCTGCGGGTGGATAGGGCCAGTTACTCTCCCCCTGCTAAATAAAGAGAATCACCACATTAGAAGGTGCCTCTTTGCCAAGGTCACCAATAGGGATAAAGAGGCTTTGAAATTTTTTGCAGAGTTCTGTTCAGACAATAAGTTAGAAATCAACTATGGCAAAACTAAGGTCGTGGTCTTTGCTAAAAGACCTAAGAACTTTATTTGGTACATTAATGGTAATGTCATTGAACAGGTATTTAAATATTTAGGAGTTGGCATGCATGTTAGGAGTAGCAGGAAGGCACAGAGGGACATGGTTGCTTGTAACGCACATAAGAGCGCTGTTCATGTCACGAGGAAGGGCCAATTTATTCCAGCCTCAGTTAAGTTATTTGAGGTCAAGTCTTTGGCCCAGATTCTCGATGGAGCCCAATTAGCTCTTTCTCCTAACATCACTCCTTTAGAGATAATACAGTCAAAATTTCTGAGGGCTATTTTCCAGGATGCATGCTGTGTTTCTAATGTGGCTTTATGCTTAGAGGCTGGCTTGGTGAGTGTTTCTGCTAAATTTTGGCTAGCTATGCTAACTTATTGGCTTAAGCTTTCCCTTTCCACAGCTGGCCTTGCACCCCTGATACTTGTTAATCACTTCCATTCCTCTTGGAAAAGTGCAATTCAATCCAAGCTCTCTTTACTAGGATTGTCGTCCACGCAGCTTGTATCTATGGGGCTGGAGAGGTCCAAGTAAACAGTGTATACTTGACGTAGAGCATCAAGTGGACTTAGCCACAGCTCCTTTGTTGCTCTTAAATGAGTGTGTTAGATACCTTGTAACCCCTGCAGCCTATCTCTTCCATCTGCAGCTCCCTCACCATCATAGAACATTTCCTTTGGCATGATTTATTGCCCTGCCTTCTGCTCTAGTTGAGGGTAGATATAAAAAACTTGCATACCATCTACTCCTCTGTCCTTGTAATGCTAATCAGATAGAAACATCAGAGCATGTGATAACTTGTTGTGAAATATATAACAATGTCAGGTCGCCTTGATTGATTGATTGATTGATTGAATTTTTATACTGCCCTACCCAATTTGGCTCAAGGCAGTTCACAAGCAAAACACAGTTAAAATCAGTCACCAATAAAAACAAATTTTTTAAAATAACATAAAACAATCAGTTAAAAAACAATTTAGAAACCCTTAAAAAAGAACAGTACATTAAAAAACCTCTACAACCATTTTAAAACCCTGAAAGGCCAGGCCAAACAGATAAGTCTTCAGGGATCTCCTGAAGGTCAATAAAGAGTTCAAATTACGAATTTCTTCAGGGAGCACATTCCACAACCCAGGAGCGGCTACAAAGAAGGCCCGCCTCTGAGTCACTACCAGACGTACCAGTGGTAACTAGAGACAGACCTCCTCAGACGACCTTAATGTGGGGTGGGGATCATGCAGAATAAGGTGCTCTCTGAAGTACCCTGGACCTAAGCCATTTAGGGCTTTAAAGGTAATAACTAGCACTTTGTATTTTGCCCGGAAACATATCGGCAGCCAGTGGTCTCTCCAAGTTGCCTTGGAGACCAACAGACATAATATGGTCTCTCCAAGTTTCCCTGGAGACCAATCTGGCTGCTGTTTTTTGAAATAACTGTAGTTTCCGAACTACGTACAAAGGCAGCCCCACATAGAGCACATTGCAGTAGTCAAGCCTGGAGGTTACCTGCTGGTGCACCACTGTTTTGAGGTTGTCCACTTCAAGGAATGGATGCAGCTGTTGAATCAGCCGAAGCTGATAGAATGCACTCCTGGCCATGGCCTCCACCTGAGATACCAGGGTGAGGTCTGGGTCCAGTAGTACTCCCAAGCTGTGTACCTGCTCCTTCTGGTGGAATGTAACCCCATCCAGCACATGGAGATATAACTCATCCCTCAGATTCTGAGCCCCTACAATGAGCATCTTGCTTGGATTCAGCTTCAATTTGTTATCTCTCATCCAGTCCATTACTGCCTGTAGGCAGGCATTTAGGGAATGAACACAATTTCCTGATGAAGCAGATGAAAGAGAGAAGTAGATTTGGGTGTTATCAGCATACTGATAACACCCAGCACCAAAACTCCTGATGACCTCACCCAGCAGTTTCATGTAGATATTGAAAAATGTTAGTGACAGAATGGAGCCCTGAGGGACTCCATATAACAGCTCTTTAGAAGAGCAACTGTCACCAAGCTCCACCATCTGGGATCTGCCCGAGAGATAGAAGCAGAACCCTGCAAAGCAGTGCCTCCTATCCCCAGCTGCCCCAGGTGACCCAGAAGGATACCATGGTCGATGGTATCGAATGCCGCCGAGAGATCCAAGAGAACCAACAGAGTCACACTCCCTCTGTCTATTCCCCGGTAAATGTCATCCATCAGGCCAACCAAGGCAGACTCAATCCCATAGCCCACTCTAAAGCCAGTTTGAAATGGGTCTAGATAATGGGTTTACTCCAAAACCACCTGGAGCTGGTTAGCCACCACTTTCTTAATCCCTTGCTCAACCATGGGAGATTGGAGACCGGCCTATATCTTTCCATTGCTGAGAGATCCTGGGAAGGCTTCTTAAGAAGAGGTCTAACCATTGCCTCCTTCAAACATGGAGGCACCCTACCCTCCCTCAGCGATGTATTTATGATGTTGACCAGGCCACTCCAACAATCTCCCTGCTAGATCGAAGCAGCCAGGTCAGGCAGGGGTCCAGAGAACAAGTGGTAGGCCGCATCACCCCAAGCAGCTTGTCCACACCATCAGGAGTCACAGATTGAAAATGATCCAACCGAGCACTGCAAGAGTGATCGCTGGACATCTCCTTTATAGACCCTGCAGAAATAGTGGAGTCCAAGTCGGCCCGAATACACAAGATTTTGTTTGCAAAGAACCCTTTGTTGAGCATGCCTGGGAAGTCTGCTCCTTACCAAATGGTTGAATTTCTGTTATCTGGTTTAAGTCCTTATATTACTCATCAGGTTGTTAAATTCTGTGCAGCAGCATTAAAAATAAGGCAGGCCACAGTCAAAATATTTGCTAACTGCTAATTCCAAATAAGTATTACTGTCTGTAGGTTTGTTTTTATCTTTCCCTTTTAAATTATTTTTTATACATATACTGTACTGCAATGAATAAGCTAATGTTTTATGCTGGTTTAAGACTGCAATAAAAAGATTTGATTTGATAGCTCAATTCCCTTTCATCTCCTTTTTCCTTCTCAAGCATAGAAGATGGGGGCTAGGTATGGAACCCTAGGGCACTTGGCAATCACATCCTACATGGAGGATTCTACTGGTATGGCTCTAAACCATACCATGCCAGTATCAATGCAACCATTCTTCAGTTTCCTAGTTACATGTAAGAAACTGCCTTATATATATTCCTACAATTTATCAATGGTTTTCTAACTAGCAATGGTTCTTCAGTGTTTCAGGCAAAGGTCTTTATCAATCCTGCAACCTGAGATCCTTCTCAGCTGAAGGAGAAATGATTAAATTTGAGACCTTCTGCATGAAACACATTGCATTGATCTATAGTTCCCTTTTGGCTTAACACCAAGCTCCATCCATAGATGGTCAGATTTTGGAGGCCACACTCAATCAATAAACTGTAAAGTGGAACAATAGCATCTGTCACATATATAATTTGTTTAAATTATTAGAGACTTAAAAGTTTCTAAACATAGATGAGGCATCCAGAATTTCAGCAGAGTGGTGCACCATCCATGGAGGCTCCTGCAAGGACCTCTTCCATTTACCCCAAAAAATATCGCATGAGTGGAAGAAGAATTGCTGCTCCACTGAAGGTCTATCTTATATACCATCTGGAGACTTTTGTGCCACTCTGCGCTTGAAATAGAAGAATTTGGGGTAATGAGACTGAAGTACTGTTGTTACTATATAGCAATGGCTCTTCAGTATGACTTCTTGACATAAACAGGCCACATTGCTCATCTGCAATTCTATTTCCCAAAGCAAAGCTATTTCTGAGTTTAGTACTATCAAGAGGAAAGCAGCAAAAGCAAAGATTCCACTAATTCTCTAACAGTTTGAAACTGTGTTCCAAATTGAGCAGTTCCTCAGGACCAAAAATATTCCAAAACTTACTAAGGAACAAATAGAAATTATGAATGCTCCGATAACAGCTATGGAAGTAATCGAAGTAATAAATCAAGCCAAGCTCAACAAGGCCCCTGGGCCTGATGGACTATCAGCTTTATACTATAAGTCATTTTATACTATAAGTCAAAGATCAAATTTTACAACCTTTTCAATGGACTATGAATGATATTTTACAAAAAGGGACTATGCCGGATTCGTGGAAATACGCAAATATTGTAGTAATCCCAAAACCAGATCAAGACTTAACGTTAGTTAAAAACTATAGACCAATTTCACTTTTAAATAATGATTATAAACTTTTTGCTGCTATTTTGGCAAGAAGAATGAGGGTTATACTGAGGCATTTTATCCATGAAGATCAAGCTGGTTTTTTACCAAAGAGACAATTGAGAGACAATGTCAGAACAGTCTTGAATGTTCTGGAGTATTATGAAAAACATAATGATAAACAAATGGCGATGATCTTTTTGGATGCAGAAAAAGCCTTTGACAATATTTCGTGGCAATTTTTGTGGAGATTACTAGAGGTAATGATTGCTGGCAATAATTTTATTAGGGCAATTAAGACCATTTATTCGGAGCAATATGCTAAAATTATTGTAAATGGGGAACTATCAGACAATTGTGTAATACAAAAAGGGACAAGACAAGGATGTCCACTTTCCCCATTGCTTTTTATATTGGTTTTAGAAGTGCTCTGCAGAACTATCAGAGAAGATGACAAATTACATGGTCCCAAAATTGGGAAACAGGATTATAAACTGAGACCTTTTGCAGATGATGTTGTGCTGTTTCTAGAAAATCCAATGGATAAGATCGAAAGACTCTTGGATAAAATACAACAATTTGGTCAACTGGCTGGATTTTATATAAATAAGACCAAGACTAAGGTTTTAACTAAAAATATGGACCAGAAAACTAAAGACAGATTCTCTCAAATAAGTGAGCTGAAAGTGGAGAAGAAAGTTAAATATCTGGGGGTTTGGTTATCAAATAACAACTCCCTGTTGTTTATAAATAACTATGTCAAAATATGGAATTCAGTGAAAACTGATCTAGAAAGATGGTCCAAAATGAATCTCTCTTTAATGGGAAGAATTTCAGTGGTGAAAATGAATGTCTTGCCTAAAATGTTGTTTCTCTTTCAGACTATTCCCATAATTAATACTTTAACTTGTTTCAAGCAATGGCAGAAGGACATAACTAAGTTTGTTTGGCAGGGGAAAATACCAAGAATTAATTTTAAGAATCTAACAGATGCAAAGGAAAGGGGCGGTCTTACCTTGCCAGACTTAAGGTTGTACTTTGATGCTGTTTGTTTGACATGGATAAAAGAATGGATAACGCTAAGAAATCCTAGAATTCTTGATTTAGAAGGATTTGACAGAAGGTTTGGTTGGCATGCGTATTTATGGTATGAAAAAAGTAAAATACATAAAGATTTTTTGAACCATTATGTGAGAGGGAGTTTAATGAGGGTGTGGTTAAAATATAAAAATTGGTTTGAACCTAAAACTCCGTTATGGGTATCTCCGATTGAAGCTTTATCACGTAAAGAAGTAAATATGCAAATGGGTTGGGGTACCTATAGGGATTTGGTACATTTTCACGAAAAGGATTGTAAGTTAAAAAGTTTAATTGAAATACAAGATATAGTTAGAGATTGGTTTCAGTATCATCAGTTAAATGAGATGTATAAGAAGGACCTTAAAGTCGGATTTGAGGACCAGACTTCAAATTTTGAGAAGGAATTATGTCAAAATGATGAAAAATTAGTTTCTAAAATGTATAAACTGTTGCTTTTGGAGGAGACAAGAGAAGAAGTGGTTAAAATGACTATGATAAAATGGGCTCAAGATGCGGGGCGTAATATAGAAATGGCAGCCTGGGAAAAGTTATGGAGAAAGGATTTAAAATTTACTGCATGTTATGCTATCAAAGAAAACTATTATAAAATGATGTATAGATGGTATCTGACACCAAAAAGACTGGCTTTAATGTATAAAAATGTTTCAAACAAATGTTGGAAGTGTGGACATTCTGAAGGCACATTTTTTCACATGTGGTGGACTTGTGGGAAGGCTAAAGCCTATTGGGATATGATATATAATGAATTAAAGAAAATATTTAAAATGACATTTCCTAAGAAGCCAGAATCCTTCCTGCTGGGAATAACACAAGGAGCTATTTCTACAACCAATTTAACATTTTTTATGTATGCCTTTATGGCAGCTAGAATTATATATGCACAGAAATGGAAGTCTAGTGAACTGCCTTCAAAAGAAGACTGGCTGATAAAAAATTTGGAATATGCGGAGATGGCAAAACTTACAGCACTATTAAGAGATCAAAACTTGGAATGTTTTAAAGAAGATTGGAAACTATTTTTGTTGTATTTAAAAAATTACTTCCCTACTATGGACTTGACAGCAGGGTTTGAAATTTAGTATAAATCGCAGGTTGGTTAGTTTAATTATGTTCGTAAGGGCTTGAACTTATGTTTTGAATTATTATTATAGCAAGGGTAAATCTTATAGTTGATGATTCACGAAGAAATGTGAGTGGGAAGTCCATCTTTTATGTGTGTATTTGTAATGAATGACAATATTGCTATTGTTAAAATTAATAAAAAATAAATTTGAAAAAAAAGAAAAGAAACTGTGTTCCAAAGCAATTTGCAAACTGGAACAATTATTTATCAATTATCATTGAGAATGTCACCATATACAGTTGGATATTTTTCTGGTCAAGTACAGTGGACACTGGAAGACTGGTGCAATTATTAAGCTCATGTTCATGGATTTTAAATTAATTTTCTCAAAGAAAAAAACTTCCTTAAAACTTTCAGGTGTATGTACCACAACCTCAGAAGAGTATATAGTGATTATTCTGGTGGTAATCTTTGTACAATACCAAATACCTTTGCATGGATTATCTTCCTCCAAGAAAAAGCATTTCTGCTGGCAGCACCAAGGACTTTCCAAGCCTCCACAGTGTGTCACAGATATTCTGAACTTATTCTCTAGCCCTCAGAATGAATGAATAGCCTTATTATGATCATTGATCAGTTATATGTTCAAGCAGATGATGCTACATACATATAAGGTGTGTTTGTGTGTGTATAAATAAAAATTATATATATATATATATATATATATATATATATATATATATATATATATATATATAATGCTGCTCAGGAGTGGCTGCATAAGTGGCCAGCTCCCAGGAACCTGCCCTCAGTTGCTTCAGAGTGAGAACCCCTCCCTCCCGTCCCACTTCAGTGAGGGTTGTCCTGTCACCTTTGGGGGCCAATTAGGAATTTTTGGGGTCACACATAATTGGTCTTGGTGTGGCCTTTTTTCACCTACTTCTCATTGACATTGAGTATAGAGTTGTCATTTGAACGTTTGGTCACTTTGTCAGTGAGTGGCCACCTCCCGCCTCAAAGGCAGGATGCCTCTGAGTACCAGTTGTGGGGGAGTAACAGCAGGACAGAGGGCATGCCACCAACTCCTGTCTGTAGGCTTCCAGTGGCATCTGGTGGGCCACTGTGTGAAACAGGATGCTGGACTAGATGGGCCCGATCCAGCAGGGCTGTTCTTATGAATGCGGGTTGGTAAAGGTTGTCTTTATCGGTGTCTGACTGTAGGACAATTTAAGGTGAGTGGGCAAGCTGAAAAACAGCTCTTGCAGGTTTTGCAGCCCTTGGGCTGGGATATGCCTCTACTCAGAGGCTGGCAGGCACCCACCACTCAAAGATTTGTGGCCTGGGTGGATGGGGCTGGTTGGCCTCCCCACAGCGGGGTTAACACCTCATGGTTGTTATGATGTCCATATTTAGTCCAGGCTGATTTAAAACCCAGTCAGTCATTTGCCCAACTCTGAGTGGTTCTCCTTATGAGGCTGACCCTTAGAGGGGGTACCCATACTCATGAAGCATGTTATGCTTCATTGCAGGTTGTGTAACCTTAACTAATAAAAGTGGGCTGGATTTTGTTGATTTTCTGAGGTTTTTCTTCATAAAGTGCAGTGTGGTAGATTGATTCATTCAATATTCATAGTAAGTGAGAGTGTGAAAAAAGTGAAAGTGGGGTCATGAGAGTTCTTTAATTGAAAAAAATCTCATTTGCTATCATTGAATGAGAATTCACAACTCAGAAGTTTTTCTGAAGGGATGTTATTCCCTTATTTTCTGAAATTCCCTCTGGCCAATCACTCTGAAATTGGGGACGGGTGGTAGCCTCCACCCATTAGGCACTATCTACCAGCCCACCCCACTCTTTTGGGGCAGATCCACTTTCTGCCCCCAATCTGCCCCAAAGATACCAAAACTTCAAAAATTCCCAAAAAATCAGCCCTCTGCCCAATCCCCCTGAAATTGGGGTGTTAGCCTCCACCCATTAGGCACTACCACTCCACCCCACCCTTTTGGGGCAGATACACTTTCTGCCCCCCAACTGCCCCAAAGACACAAAAACTTCAAAAATTCCCAAAAAATCACCCCTTTGTCCAATTCCCCTTAAATTGGGGTGGTAGCCTCCACCCATTAGGCACTACCACCCCACCCCACTCTTCTGCCCCAGACCCCACTTTTTGCCCCAATCTGCCCCAAACTGCCCCAAAGACATAAAAATTTCAGAAATTTCCCCAAAATCACCCCTTTGCCCAATCCCCCTGAAATTGGGGTGGTAGCCTGCACCCATTAACCACTACCACCCCACCCCACTATTTTTGCCCAGATCCCATTATATGCCCCCAAACTGCCCCAAAGTCACTAAAACTTCAAAAAATCCCCCCAAATCGGCCATGAGCTGAATCACCCGAATTTTTCAGCCCTGAAATTCGGGTGATTTGGCTCGGCCCCGAAAAATATCGGGGGGCATCGGGGGTGATTCGGTTCGGCCCCGAATCACCCGAAATTGCTCATTTCAGGCACAGATCGATCTGTGCCCGAAATTTTTTGCACATCCCTAATGACTTGTCCCCTTTGTCAGGTAGCATCTGCCCTGGTTTGCATTTGAATGGGAGTCATGTGTGAGCACTGTAAGATATTCCCCTCAGGGGATGTGGATGCTCTGGGAAGAGCATCTGCATGCAGAAGGTTCCAAGTTCCTTCCCTGGTACTCCAAGATATGGCAGAGAGAGATTCCTACCTGCAACCTCGGAGATGCCACTGCCGGTCTGTGTAGACAATAGACCAATGTTCTGACTCGGGCAGCTTCCTATTTTCTTATTTAATTTCAATAGGACTTCCATCAAGTAATTTATTGATGTCAGCTGCTGTTTTGATGGTGCTTGGGTATACTTTGTAAAAAAAATACTTCATAAGCAATAATAATTCTAAATATAATATGAATGAATATTGTTTAATAACTCTCCTTTTAAAAAGTGCCAATTTTTAAAAATGTTTTAAATAATGTAATTTCGAATTCATGCCCTGATAAATGTTAGCTTTTAACGAATGCAGTACAAACCTAGGGACACAGCTCAGATTGGTGGAAATTATTCACTTTTCAAAACAAAAGACAAAAGAACATAACCACTATCTGCCTATAAAATGCTACTATTATATTAAAAACATTCATGACCTTGTGTAATGCAAGAGGTCGCAGATCTTTGCTGCATTCCCACCTTGCCTAATTAGCAGGACAAGGAGATAGGACATATCATATTTAAAAGTAAGTTAGTCTCCAAGGGCAAAGGTAAATCCTACATTGCTGCTATTGAACTTTGAAACAAAACACACACGGCCAAACTATGTGTTTAACATGTAATGTTCACTTTGGGACTTAACTGTTAGGAGCAACTCAGGAGTTCATAGCAGCCATGACAACTATGGGCCTATCCCAATTAGCCCTAGGACCTAAGCACGTTGCTGGTCAAATGCTGGATTTGGTCTTTTGCTTGGATCAGGGGGATGTTCTGTGAGTGGGGATGCTGATGATTTCCCCATTGTCATGGACGGACCACCACCTAGTGCAGGTTCAGTTTACAGCCACTAGTCACCTCTGCAGGGTTGAAGGACCTATTAGGATAGTCTGCCCGAGGAGGCTATTGGATCTATTAGGATTCCAAGAAACCCTGGAAGGCTTTAATGTTGGTTATGCCAGTGATCTTGTTGATACCCTGGTGGAAAATTGGAATAATGGGCTCACTAGGGTGATAGACTTAATCTCTCCTAAACATCCTCTCTGGCCTGCTTCTAAATTAGCTTCATAGTATATGGAAGAACTACAGGAGCCGAAGCAGTTAGGTAGCCGACTAGAGCACACGTGGGGAAGGACTTGGCTCAAATCAGACAGATTACAGCACAGAGCACAATTGAAGATCTATGCTCTGGCAATATGTGCGGCAAAGAAGCAAGTCTACTTTGCTAAGCAGGATCCATCTTGGTTTGCATTTGAATGGGAGACATGTGTTAGTACTGTAAGATATACCCCTCTGGGGATGGGGCTGCTCTGAGAAGAGCATCTGCATGCAGAAAATTCCAAGTTCCCTTTCTGGCATCTCCAAGATAGGTCTGAGAGAGACTCCTGCCTGCAACCTTTGAGAAGCCATTGCCAGTCTGTGTAGACAATGGACCAATGGTCTGACCTGGTATATGGCAGCTTTCTATGTTCCTATTTAATTTCAATAGGACTTCCATCATATTGATGTCAGTCACTGTTTTGATGGTTCTTTTATTTTGAATATATTGTTTTAAATGTTGTGCTAGTACATGAACTTGGGTACGTTTTGTAGAAAGGTGTTTAACATATTTCATAAACAACAATAATTCTAATTATAATATTAATGAATATTGCTTAATAACTTTCCTTTTAAAATGCACCAATATTTTTAATGGTTTAAATAATGTAATTTGGAATTCATACCCTGATAAATGTTTGCTTTTAATGAATGCAATACAATATAGCATTTTAAGTACTATTGAAACAGATAGCCAATTGTTATGATTGTGATACACTATTTAATAGTTCAAAATGACCACAGATACTCACCACAGCAAATGACGAATACCTGCTCAGCAGAATAAACATCTACATTACTTGAAGACTATCATAAGATATGAGTACAATGTTGTCTGCACTGTTTACATTAGTTATTGAATTGCATTTAGAAAACTTAAAAGAATATACAAGTATACAGTGAACAATACAGGAATGTTGATTTTCAGATTTGAAAGGATAGATTTTCTATGCAATGCATTTTAAATTAGACAAGTAAAATATGCTGCATTGACTGAGGGAATAATCTATTCCTTTTATGAGATATTTTCCTTGCTACTGATGTTTATTCTTCCTGAGGAATGTTGTTGACATACAAGCATTAGGCTGCTGTAACCCACCTTTTTCATTTAAGCTAATTAGAATGGTAATGGATAATGGATCATCTAGATATAGTGACATTTCTCAGTCCAGGCAGCCCAAGAGTGACACAATACATTAGGTGCAGGTGGTACTGAAGACACAACACAGTCGTAGCCTAGCTGAGATTTAATTAAAGGATTTTATTAACTGGAGGCAGAGTCTGTTCTCATTGTTTTGCCGTAGAACACCTTCTGCTTCAGATTAGCACTGTTCCAATTATTAGTTCTCTGGCTCTTTCCTCTAGATCATTTAAAAGAGGACATGTTCTGAAGGACATCTCATTAGTCTGGGCACCCTACTTTTGCATACATTTAAACATGTTCTGAATGTAAACACACACAAGCCATTCAAAAAATGGTCAGATTTTTAAATTTAGATGGCTTTCCAGGGTCCACAAAATGTTTCGGGGCAGGTGCAAGGAACTAGCCAAAATAAAGCCATGGGAAGGATCATTGACTTCAGTGGAAGATTTAAGCATGTGCTTAGATCTCTCAGTTAAAATCAATTGGCTTAAAAGTGCTTAACTCTGGCTGCATTGTGCTCAATTTTTAACACAATACATCTTTTCAGTAGTAGTGGTTTATTCATCTTAAAAGTGATTCCTCAACCCACATTAAAACAGTTTGCCAAATTTGCAGGGTAAACTTCTACATTAGGGCTAATACAGTTGGTGGTGGGCAATTAAATTCACCTGTCCATAGAAGCATCTTTATTGAAATGAATAGATCCACAGGATGTACCCCTCATCTTCTCAATCTGCCATTTCTCTCCCTACTCTAGGTATTTGTAATTAATCCTGTTGATGCTCCTACATGTTGGCTGCATTTGCATGTAACTCAGAACCATTGGTCCAGTGGACCCAAAGTACCATACAGTTCCATGCCTCCTTCCCCAGCTCTTCCATCCAAATGCAGACATACAGGAGAGCAGTCAGCAAGACTGCAGAGAGGTGGGGGAGCTTGCCGAGCAGGTTTCCTTCTTTATTTAAGGACAACCTGCACAACCAATCATGCCGGAGTTGAGGGAGGAGCTTCCTCCCTCAACTTTGGTTCGAACATCCATGAATTTGTATGTATCTCAGGCTGCCTGGAACTTTGGGTAGCAGCAATGAAACTCATCACTACAACCTGAGGGTTCAGATTGGAGTTCCAATTCTGTACCTTGGTTTCATCGCCCTGCTAGGCTCCAATTTCCCACATTTGGATGTAATGTCCACGGGACCTCAGGCCTATTCAACTGTGGTTCCACATTATGTGCAAATGCAGCCAATGTGTTGATTGCATCATCATTATTTAATTTTATCTATGTCAGCCATGTGTATAGTGCTTTACAATAAATGAGATGAAAGACTCCTGTTCCTTTACAATGAATGAGATAAAAGATTTGCACTCCCATTGCAGATCATCACTAAAATTGGACAGCATGCTGGGCTATATCAACATCTTGAAGCATTGTTCAATTAACATTTCAAATTCTAGGATGACCAACATTTTGTTTTCCATATTTCTGGAATGATATTCAACTGAAAATTATAGAATTACTTCAGTTGTTCATTTTGGTGACACTAACAAATGCGGAACTAGGGAATTTGTGGCTGCCTAGATCAACACAGACTCCTAAAAATGCATAGTATGAAATTTAGCACATGTACAATCCTTAGATGACAGTTCAATTTATTTAACATGCCTATTTTGGAATACTGTCAGGGCCAGCCTTGGGGTGGTGAGTGGGGCAGTCATCCAGAGAGCCCAACTGCTCAGCAGGGGGCTGAGCATCGTGGCTTGCTCTTTGTTGAGTATACTGTCTACAGTAAAGCTACAGAAGGCCTGCGAGATTTCAATGGGTTTACAGAACTGCAGCAGGAGAGCATTGTTTAAAAAATTATTAAAAAGTTGTTCCCTTTTCATGGGCATTGCTGGGACAGCCTGGAGACAGGAGTAGGGCCTGTTCAGTTGCTAGGTTTTACAATCCTACAGAAGCAACAACTTGCAATGTGGATAAACTAACTGAAGGGGGACACCAAAGGCACTCCTTGCCCAGGACACTATGTATCCTAGAGCCTGTGAAAGTATTGTGAAGTTCCTGTGTACTGTGAAGAAGACATGGAATCATATGAAATCTCAAGTTCACAATGACATTAACATTTTAACATGAAAAGATGTTAATGTGATTTAATATTTTTGATTATCTGCTACATCATGCACCTTACTCATTCTCAGTATTTCACTAGTTGCATTGATTCTTTGCAGAAAAACAGTAGTCACTGAATTATGCTTATTTTCCCACTATGTATTTTGCACAAGCTCAGATGTTATATATTTTGCACAAGCACTTATATTTGTACAGCATCATATGGCTCTGCATTTCAGTACCTTCTGTGTAAAGGTAAAGTGTGCCATCAAGTCGGTGTTGACTCCTGGCAACCACAGAGCTCTGTGGTTGTCTTTGGTAGAATACAGGAGGGGTTTAACGTTGCCTCCTCCTACGCAGTATGAGATGATGCCTTTCAGCATCTTCCTATATCACTGCTGCCTGATATAGGTGTTTCCCATAGTCTGGGAAACATACCAGCAGGGATTTGAACTGGCAACCTCTAGCTTGCTAGTCAAGCCATTTTCCCCTGTGCGCCATTAGGTGGCTACCTTTTATTTATTTATTTATTTATTTATTTATTTATTTATTTATTTTTAAATTTATATACCACTTTTCATTAAAACAATGCTAAGGTGGTGTACACAAAAATTAAATCAAGGCTATAAAAATGACACAAAATATAAAGCTAAAATATAAAACAAATCTGATTTAAAAGATTTAAAATACATCCATAAACCTGTACAAAATACAGAGAAGCAGCAGTAGAGACATTCCTATAAAACCCTGGATAAAAAACCAAGGTTTAACAAGCTTTCGAAAAACTGTGATGGAGACTGAGAAGTGAATAGCGACCGGGAGACCATTCCAGAGTCTGGGTGTTACGCCCTCGATCTCGGACAGCGAGGAGGAAGGGGAAGCTGTCAACTTTCCAGGTGATGCAGGAGTGTCTGAGGGGCAGAGCCCGGCTGTCAGTGTTCATGAAACAGCTGTGGTTAATGATTCAGAACAGGCACAACAACCTGAGGCAGCAGAAATTGTGAAAGACCAATCGGAAGAAGAGCTATACAACCAGCCCCCGCTGACTCCGCAACAGCGGTGTGTCACGAGACGCCGGGATCAATTGGAGACTATTAGGAGAAGCAAATGCCTATTGCAGAGGGCTGATAAGCCTTGAATGCCTGCCAGGTGGGAGCTCTCGGCTTGCACTATAAATCACGTCACCAGTCTTCTACTCACTGCTGAAAAACAACATTCGTCATCCCTTGTGCCAACAGCGTGCAGCCAAGTCCGGTCGAGACAAACTTCCCAAGCCGTATCCAGTTTCAGCAGCTTCACTGTGTCTCGTTTTCTTCCCTGGCAGTCGGCCAGATCTTGACACTGGGGGCACCAACAGAGAAGGCCCTGTCCCGTGTGCACAACAACTGAACCTCCTTCATTGTCGGCACCCGGAGCAGAGCCCCCTCAGATGACCTTGTTAAGTGGGAAGCAACCCATGGGAGTAGGTGGTCCCTCAGGTATCCCGGGCCCAAACCATTAAGGGCTTTAAAAGTCAAAACCAGCACCTTGAATTGGACACTGAAACAAACTTGTAGCCAGTGCAGCTCTTTCAAAATGGGTGTGACGTGCTCCCATCAGGCAGCTCCAGATAAAACCCTAGCTGCCACATTTTGTACTAGCTGCAGTTCCCAGATATTCTTCAAGGGCAGCCCCACATAGAGTGTGTTACAGTAATCCAACCGTGACGTGACTAAGGCATGGGTAACTGTGGCCAGATATGCCTTCTCGACAAAGGGAGGCAGCTGGCACACTAGCTAAAGCCGTGCAAAGGCACCACTGGCCACCACTTCCATCTGAGCTTCCAAAAGCAGAGCCTGGTCCAGTAATACCCCAAAGCTGCATACTTGCTCCTCCAAGGGCAGGCCACCCCATCCAGAACCAGAAAAATCTCCTCATCCCGATTGGCTCTTCTGCTGACCAATATTACCTCCATCTTGTCTGGATTCAGTCTCAGTTTATGAGCCCACATCCAACCCATCACAGCCCGATTCAGGACATCCACTGCCTCCCTAGGATCAAGTGACAAGAAGAGACAGAGCTGAGTGTCATCTGCATATTGCTGACAACTCAGTCCAAGTCCCCAGATGACCTCTCTCAGAGGTTTTATGTAGATGTTAAACAGCATGGGGGACAAAACTGAACCCTGTCGTACCCCACAGGCCAATGGCATTGGAGCCGAGCAATAGTCCTGCAGCACCCCCTTCTTGACCCTGTCCCCCAAGAAAGGACTGGAGCCACTCCAATGCAGTACCTCCAATTCCCATACTCAAAAGGCAGTCCAGAAGGATACCATGGTAGATGGTACTGAACTCCACTGAGTGGTCCAGCAGAAACAACAGGGGCGTACTCCTCCTGTCTAGTTCCCAACGTAGGTCATCCACTAGAGTGACCAAGGCAGTTTCAGTCCCATATCCGGGTCGGAAGCCAGATTGAGAAGGGTCCAGATAATCCATATTATCCAAGACCCTCTGCAGCCGGGACGCCACCACACGCTCTATCACCTTGCCCAAAAAGGGCAGGTTGGAGACAGGTCTATTGTTGTCCAGGTTGGAGGGATCAAGGGAGGGCTTTTTTAATAATGGTCTTACGATTGCCTCCTTGAGGCACAATGGCATCTTGCCCTACCTTAATAAAGCATTAATAACCACCAACCATCTGCCTGTATCCTCCCTGGCAGCTTTTATTAGCCATGAAGGGCAAGGGTCAAGAGCACACAATGTAGCCCACATACTGCCCAGGATCTTGTCCACATCCTCAGGCTGCACCAACTGAAGAGAGTCCAATACAACAGGACCAGATGGTACCAGATGCACGTCTGTCAGAACTGCCAAAACTCTGGAGTCTAAATCAGCATGGATGCAAGTGACTTTATCTGCAAAGTGACATGCAAACTGATCACAATGTGCTGTAGATGATTCTTCCATCATTACCTGGGGGGATGTGTGCAGCAATGTCTTTGCTACACAAAACAGCTGCACTGGTCTGCATTAAGCAGAAGCAATGGAGGCAGAGATAAAACATTTCTTTGCAACTCCCACCGCCACGGAGTAGTCCTTAAAGTGGGCTCTAGCCTGTGTTCGGTCAGATTCATCACAACTCTTCCTCCAGTGTCATTCCAGTCATTGCCTGAGTTGTTTCATCGCCCTAAGCTCCGAGTAAAACCAAGGAGCCAAACAGGCTCCACCAAGCCGGAGAGGGCATTTAGAAACAACCGTGTCAATAGACCGGGCTATCTCTCCATTTCAGAGATTCACTAGGGCCTCAGCAGGATCACCAGCTCTGGACAATGGAAACTCCCCGAGGGAGTAGGCAATGGTGACATTTTATTTTTTCTAGTCTAGTATATAGCCTGCTTCTGTCTGCCCTGACTGAAAGCTTACTCGGGAGTTTCTGGGTAGCCTGCACCATCTCATTTTTGCATGCCAAGCCACCAAAATTATCAGGGATTGCTGGTGCATTTTTACTTCATTCTGTCATTGATTATCCCTGATCAGCACTCCAATTCTGTGGTTTCCCCCTGAATTGAAATCAGTACCTTTTCACTCATGAATTTACTTTCCCACAATGTCCCTTGCATGTGTTCCTACAATAATTTTAAGCTGTCTGTCATTCTGCCAGTATCACAAGGCTTGACACATTTTGCAACCCCACAAAACCAGCCTCCCTGCAGGCTTGAAAATGATCAAACTGTTACGGTGGCTGCCCGCCCCCCTGCCAAGGTAACAAATGCACCAAGCATTCTTTCTCCCAGCATAGTAAATTCATATCAGCAGCAAGAGTATTTCCATCCTTGGCTCTCTACATCAGGGTTAGGGTTAGGGTTAACTTTAGGGTTAACAAGGCCTGTTCAGCTTTGCCCTCCCACAACTGTTTATGGACCACAACTCCCATAATCCCCAGTCACAGTGGCCAATAGCCAGGAGTTATGGGAGTTGTAGGCCAACTTCTCCAGGAGGTCTGAGGTTGAGCAGCCCTTCTCTATACCAATTTAGAGTAAGTGCAAAATAGAGCAGTCAGGTTGCCTCACTAACAGCGTTATTGGCTACAAGGCAATGTGATGGCATCATGTTTCTTACATTGCCCGTTATTGGATGGTATCATTTAGACAAGAAAAAGAATTCCAAGGGACAGAAAATTGGCACTAAAGTGGCTGAGGAGGGGGAAACAGGAACTTCATATTGCAAACAGTTGCCAAAAAAGATGAGGGGTGTTTGTGTTTTGGAAACATTTACTGTTGCCCTAAACTCCCCTTTAACCCCAAATGCTGATAAGTAAAAATACATTGTGGCCCTAATCATTGCCACTTTGGGGGAAAAAATAAGTTGAATTTGTTTCCAGCAGTTTGCATTGACTCCTGTGGGAAAGTCTCATGGGTAACAGGCCACCAGTTTAGGTTCTTAATATGGATTAATGGCCCAAGCTTTAAGCATCTGCTTTAGACTGTAATTGCAATTTCAGTAATAACTGAAGTCAAAATCATTACTAATTAAGGCACTAAAAAAACCCTTTTTAGCACTAGGGACTCAGCTCAGATTGATGGAAATTATTCAATTTTCAAAATAAAAGACAAAAGAACATAACCACTATCTGCCTATAAAATGCTGCGATTATATCACAAACATTCATGACCTTGTGTAATGCAAGAGGTCGCAGATCTTTGCTGCATTTCTGCCTTACCTAGTTAGCTGGAAAGGAGATAGGGCACATCATATTTAAAAATAAGGTCATCTCCAAGGGCAAAGTTATTGCCAGAGCATGGTTGCTATTTAACTTTAAAACTACATGGCTGCTATTGAACTTTAAAACAAAACACACACGACCAAACTATGTGTTTAATATGTAATGTTCATTTCAGGACTGAACTATCAGGAGCAGCTCAGGAGTTCATAGCAGCCATGACAACTATGGGCCTATCCCAATTAGTCCTAGGACCTGAGCACATTGCTGGTCAAATGCTGGATTTGGTCTTTTGCTTGGATCAAGGGGGTGTTCTGTGAGTGGGGATGCTGATGATTTCCCCATTGTCATGGACGGACCACCACCTAGTGCAGGTTCAATTTACAGCCACTAGTCACCTCTGCAGGGTTGAAGAAACTATTAGGATAGTCTGCCCGAGGAGGCTATTGGATCCAATAGGTTTCGTGATCTTGTTGACACCCTGGTGTAAAAACTTGAATAATGAGCACACTAGGTAATAGACTCAATTGCTCCTAAGCATTCTCTCCGATGCTTCTAAATTATTTCCATAATATACTGAAGAACTACGGGAGCTGAAGCAGCTAGGTAGCTGACAAGAGCGCAAGTGTGGAAGATCCTGACTAGAATCTGAAAGATTGCATTACAGAGCACAACTGGATCTATGCTCTGGCAATACGTGCGGCAAAGTGATTTTTTTGCTGTGTGTATTGCATCTGTAGGTTCATGTCCAACAGAAGAGTTGAGGGGGGTGAGGGAACATACATGTGTATATGTGTTTTTTGCCCCAATATGTATTACTTTACACTTGCTTACATTGAACCGCATTTGCCATTTTGTCACCCACTCCCCCACTTAAGCGAGATTCTTTTGGAGTGCCTCACGATCTGTTTTGGATTTCATTACCCTAAATAGTTTAGTGCCATCTGCAAATAGTCATTATTCTCTGAGGTTATACCCACTGTTGGTTTTGTAGGTGTATTATATATGTGTTGTGCTAGAAGGGTACATTATCTGACAAATATTTTATCCATCTGTTAATGAAGAGTTCTTGAACATTACCATACACTTCTCAAAATCACATTATTCTGTCATACACCTGTATAAATTCAAATTTTACCTGGTATTGTAGGTGCCCAATTTATCATGTATGCTGTATACTGTAATTTCCTGTAATGCTACAAGATGTGCTTTTTTTTTTTTTTTAAGTAATAAGACTTAATTCAAAGCCAGGCACATTTTTTGCATGACTACAGATTAATGCATAAACCACCAGAAAGAAGCTGACACAATAAAAGAGAAAGATCAAATTCAGAGCACAATTACACACAACTAAATAATACTTAATAGAGCCTGTGGATTGCCATTTGGTTGGATTTAACGTGATCTGACCTTTTTCTTCTCTTTGTTTAAAAAAAATGACACCAAGCTTGATTCAGTGTTATATTTAAAGGAGAAAACCCATTCAAAAATGTCCATGTGAAAATCTTGCCCAACCTGTATTGATCTTTTAGGCTGAAAGCAACATTTCAACTTTCTATTTACTGTACTATGGGGGTGGGGATGAGATTATTATACTGTAACAGTCTTCTGTATTGAACCTATCTCTCTCCTTCTCATTCATGTATTTGCATTAACAAGTTAAAAGGTTGTGGGGACCTACATATGTTGAGTGAATAGAAGCAAAGACTGCTGTTTCCTTCCTCACAAATCCCTGAAACAAACAAACGAAGAACAAAACAAAACACAGGAGATTCTGCCTATCTTCAGAGTAATCTTTAACGTCTATTGATTGCAATGGGCACAAACTGTAGGAAGGTTTAGATAAGTAACTAAAACATTAAATATATAAAGCACAGAAAGGAGGGCTTATACTTGGAGCTGCTATAGAAAACAATTCTCAGATAGCAATAAAAGGATGGTTTGGTTTGAAGAAGATAATATTTTCTTCTCTGGTAAAAATTATATTCAGTCATCATAAATACAATTGCAGTCTGATCGTATGTACAGGTACATCTAGTTGGGAATAAGCCCCATTGAGTTACTTAAAGTCATGATCTTATGCACACTGAGAGTCAAACTAGACAATGGGAGAACTGTGATTGGAATAATCTCCTACAGTGGCTTTGTTTTCACACCTGTGGGGAACCGGGCTATAGTGGAGATAAAAGGGAAATTTAACCCATTCATGTTGCACCATTTTCATCTTAGAAATAATATAAACTTTGAGGTTGCTGTTTGCCCTATGGGGTAAACATACATGTGTTTGGTTTTCAGTGGCTGCCTTCAGCTGTGAAAAAATGACACGAGTTCCCGACATAAAGCTCCCATTCTGTCATCTAGTTTGGCACATGTTTAGAGGATT
Source organism: Hemicordylus capensis (assembly GCF_027244095.1). Lineage (NCBI taxonomy): Eukaryota > Metazoa > Chordata > Lepidosauria > Squamata > Cordylidae > Hemicordylus > Hemicordylus capensis. The sequence continues at coordinate 80,867,013 of NC_069659.1, forward strand.
ATAAATTCAAATTAAAACCCTCAGTTTTCACTCTTTGTAGTTTAATGTATCTATTAATTCTACATGAGGTAGAATCATGTACCCTAAATAAAAATGAACCTTAAGATACTTGAGTCCACATCACTCATGATCTCCCATGTGTTTATGGGACATAGAAAACACTGTATCGGGTAATCCTGCCCCCACTCCAACACATTTTCTGGTCATATCCCTTCAGCCGTGGTGTATTCACCTTTCTTGGGACTTCTCTATATGCACCAGAATTACTAGTTTAATTTTATTTATTTATTTATTTATTTGATTTATATACCGCCCTTCCAAAATGGCTCAGGGTGGTTTACAATTAAAAACAAACCACTAAAACGATAAAGACCTAAAACAAAAATTAAAAACAATATGACAACAGTTAACAATTTTAAAACATTTTAAAACAAGAATTAAACAATTGCAGTAATTAAAACTCCTGAAACCGGGTTAAAATATTAACACCGATTTAAAAACCCTGGAAAGCCAGGCTGAACAAATACATTTTAAGGGCCCTCCTGAAGGCTAATAGAGAATTCAAATTACAGATTTCCGCAGGGAGCGCATTCCACAGCCCTGGAGCAGCTATAGAGAAGGCCCGTCTCTGAGTCTGCACCAGACGAGCTGGTAGTAACTGGAGACAGACCTCCTCAGATGACCTTAATGTGCGGTGGGGATCATGCAGTTTAAGCTACACATTTAGGGAGAGGTGCCTTGGCATGCTAGGAGTGGGGAAGATGTATGTATGCACTAGTGCCTATGCATGTCCTGATTGTGTGTGGTGAGCTGGGTGCACAAAGTATCATCCAAACTGGCTCTCCGTGTGTATTCAACATGAGTGAGAACTTAGATTGTCCAAGGTTCCAGATCATATGAAGAACACCTTGAGGGTCTCTTTGTCATGAAATCTGAATGTGTGGCTACTATGGGACATATCCAGTTGGGTGCAGAGGCACTGATGTGGAGGCAGATGGTATGGTCCTACTCTCAGCCCATTCAATAAATGCATGAGAATAATTCTTCCTAAGAAGAAGAGGGCTAGTTATTGAAGGAGATAGGATATATATAATGAAGTCATCCACACATGCAAAAACTGTGTTCTACCCAGGTTTGGGGGCTGTGTGTGCTCCCAATTTTTGGTTGTGTGGGTGCAAATAAGAGGGAGAAGAGAGTGTGTGGAAGCAAGATAAGAGGAAAAGCTACCCAGGTTTTATTCCATACCTTGCTTCCACACAGTCACAATCTCCCTCCTCCTACCTAGTTGTTTGTACCCACACCACCAAAAATTGCGAGCAAACACAGCTCCCAAATCTGGGTAGAACCGTTCCCGCTTGTGTGAATAACCTCAGTGATTGTTTCACAAAGTACTACTTCAATTTAAAGAGACAAAGCAAATGCAACAGCTCTAAATTATCTACAGATGAAACTCGGAAAATTAGAATATCGTGCAAAAGTCCATTAATTTCAGTAATGCAAATTAAAAGGTGAAACTGATATATGAAACAGATGCATTACATGCAAAGCGAGATAAGTCAAGCCTTAATTTGTTATAATTGTGATGATCATGGCGTACAGCTCATGAAAACCCCAAATCCACAATCTCAAAATTAGAATATTACATGGAACCAAGAAGACAAGGTTTGAGAGAATAGAACAATATCGGACCTCTGAAAAGTATAAGCATGCATATGTATTCAGTACTTGATTTGGGCCCCTTTTGCAGCAGTTACTGCCTCAATGCAGCGTGGCATGGATGCTATCAGCCTGTGGCACTGATGAGGTATTATGGAAGACCAGGATGCTTCATTAGCAGCCTTCAGCTATTCTGCATTGTTTGGTCTCATGTCTCTCATTCTTCTCTCGGCAATGCCCCATAGATTCTCTATGGGGTCAGGTCAGGCAAGTTTGCTGGCCAATCAAGCACAGTACACTGTATACTTTTCAGAGGTCTGATATTGTTCTATTCTTCAATCCTTGTCTTCTTGGTTCCATGTAATATTCTAATTTTCTGAGATTGTGGATTTGGGGTTTTCATGAGCTGTACGCCATGATCATCACAATTATAACAAATTAAGGCTTGACTTATCTCGCTTTGTATGTAATGCATCTGTCTCATATATCAGTTTCACCTTTTAATTTGCATTACTGAAATTAATGGACTTTTGCACGATATTCTAATTTTCCGAGTTTCACCTGTAGACCTCAGGTTCTAGATACTTTTCTTAGGTCCCTGATTTTGAAGGGAGGTATAAAATTTGGAATGAGGGCAGAAATTGTATTTATGGTTTTGGGGCAACTGCATTTGTTCCTCATTATTTGTTCAAGTGTAGTCTGTGCAGTTCAGCTGGAGAAGCGCTATTGGTGCCAGGACTTCATAGAATACTGTTTTGGCTAACTGCACTGAAGATGAGTTTCCTGTTTGAAGGTGTCAATAAGAATGTCACTAGGAAGGTAGTAGATTCATAATAACTTTTTGGAATACAAGGCAGTATGCAGGCAACTTGTTTTAAAGCAGTACTGTAAATGATATTTGAGAATGTAAAAGTCTGAGAGTTTCTTGTCTATATAATTTCCTTTTGTATTGTGCTTGTGACAATAAATATATCAATCTCTCTACCATGCACATAGTAAATGAAACTAATAGTAGACAAAAATAGCCTTGAGCAGTCCTCCTTATACTGAATGTTCCGTGAAAAAGGGATCAATATCATAAATGTCCTGTTTTGTGTCCTGATAAGACACAGTGCTGGTCCATGAAATTTTGCTGCCAGAAGAATAGAATCAAATGGCACCACTCCCTTCCCACTTTAATTGTTTTATATTAAAATCATAGTTGCAGTTTCTTCCTTTGTTCAAGTCTCCCTTCCTTTTCTCCTTTTTAAAAAATTAGCAAGACAACATGTCTTGTATATGGCCTGGTACGTACCTTGTACATTGTCATAGACGTTGTAGGTCATATACATGGGAGAGTGGCTCAAGTGGACTTTCCCAGGCTTTTTAGGCTTGAAAGTGTTCATTTATAGAAGCAGGGAGGGAGCTTTTCCTCATCCCTCAGGACACAGCCATATATGGTAAACTTAGTGGCTGACATACCACGGAGCAGGACGTTGGCATTAGGGATCTGCCAGGATTGCTACATAACCTGAAAGGCAGCCCCAGTAGTGTAGTGTGGCATGTGCAGTGTGTTTCCAGCAGAAGCAGCAATGTGCAAGTGTACTGATATTGTTTTAAGCTACCCTGTCAGGCTAGCCTGTCAGGAAACACCATCAGTGCTGCCCTTCACATTGTGAAGTAGTCCTGGCCCCGACCAGGGCCAGTGTTTCACTGTGTGGAAAGCCAATATTTTGAACTGGACCTAGGAAATAAAAAGCTGTCAATGGAGCTGATACAAGTCAGGTCGCATCTGCTCTTGTTATCCTATTTGCACAAGAAGGCAGCATTCTCTACCACATTATTCTACTAGATTACCAGACAGCTGAAGGGCAGATCCATGTGGAGAATACAATGTGGCTAAACACATTTTAACCTTTCTGTGCAGGGGCGTTTCTAGGGTGGGGCACATGCCTCGGGCACGACTTGAAGGGGGGCGCCATTTTAAAAAATTTAAAAATTTAAAAAATTGGCCTCTGAAAACAAAATGGCCACCACACATGCTCAAATGGCCACTGTGAGGCCCTAGGCAATGCCAGGCATCACAGAGGCCATTTGTGCATGCATTTTTATTTAAAAAATAATTTTTTATTTTAAAAAATGGCCACCGCACATGCTCAAATGGTCCCTGCAAGGCCCTACCTTTGCAGATACCTCCCCCCACGGCCTTTAGGAAGGCCCCTGAAGGGGCTACAGGTTAAAAAAATAAATTTTTAAAATATACTATAAGTCACTGTACACATATTCAGATTGGCATTATGTATAGAGAATCAGGACTTGTGAATACTGAGCTGAAGCTTATGAGCTAGGATTGTATTCATTTGCTCTTACTTTGCTTCTTGTGATAAGTGAGTTAAATGTGATGTCTTAATAATATGGCTATTAATGGTGAGTTTGTCTTTGAATCAGTTTGAAATCCTTAGTATTAAGGCCCACTGGGAGTTTCTTGCTCTCTTTCTCTCATTTTAACCATCTTTCTGAAATACTAGAATATATTCCAAGCAGTGACACAGTTTACTCTGCAGATCATTTAATTATTTTCAGAGTATCTGGGAAAAGTCAAATTCTCCATTTATTTTTAAAACTTATGTAATAGTGATGCTAGAATGCATAGTAGAGAATTAGACAGGCATTTATTTATTTATTTACTTACTTACTTAAATATTTATTTAGCACATTTTTATACCGCCCTAACCCAAGGTCTCAACTTCTGTTTAGTTTTCCAAGTATACCTCCACATAGTATTTGGGTATTTTATGTGCCCCAGCATACTGAAATTTGAAATTTTCCAGCATTTTTTGGTCTGGCTACGTCCACTGCTAATTAGTTTTTGAAATTTTAAAAGATTAATGAGCTTGACTTGTATTTTTCAGCTGATATTATGGTAAAGTTATCTGAAAGATGGGTGTCAGATGTTTGGACAGGAGGTGCAATTTCCGTGCTTTCCCTAGGCACTATTTTCCCTAGAGACGCCTCTGTCTCTGTGTGTATGTGCACACACACCAAAATATATTTATATACCAATGAATTGTTTAATCAACTAGCTTAACCCACACAGAGCATCAGTATGCTAGTATTGGATTGCTCCCCTCACCCCCTGCAACAGCGCATGTCACCTCAGAGATCTCTCCACCCACATCTGAGCCTCACTCCTGCTCCTCCTCCATCCCATTGCTTCCATCCCCTTCATCCCTCTTTGTCACTCCTCCATCCATTTACTCCATCCCCTTTATCCCTCTTGGTCACAGCTGCAGCGTTGCTGGTGCCTGTTGGCCAAGCTGCAGTTCCCTATCCCCAGAGATCTCCTCCCCCAAGCCCCACACCTGCTCCTCCATCAGGAGCAGCAGCAGTGGTTGACTGGGTCCTTCATCACTGCCACAGCCGCTTGTTCTCCTTGGGCCTTTGACAGGCCCTGACCTGTCGCTTGCCTGCCAGCCACACTCTGCCAATGGCCTCGGTAGCCCCAAACAGCAGCAGTGGTTGACTGGGCCCTTCCTTGCTGTCAATAGGCACCTCCATGGCTGCTCATTCCCCTCAGGCTGCTGACAGGCTCAGGCCTGTCCCTTGCACTTCCTTCTTTCTCTCCTCCCCTCTCTTCTTTCTCTCTCCTCCACTCGCTCTTCCCCTGTCTTTCTCCCCCCCCCTTCCTGAGTTAACAGATCTTGTTTATCTTGTTTCCTCATCTAATTCACACAACAGCAGCCTCCTTCTCCTGAATGGGCTCTTTCCTCTCTCATGACCCCTCTCTTCATAGACCCTTATAGAGATAGAGATAGAGATAGATAGATAGATAGGTAGATAGATAGATAGATAGATTCCTCTCCTCTACAATCAAGAACATCTTCCAACCAGTAACAGTTGCATTCTAACTGACCTTAACCATCACAAGCTCCCTATCTGCATATAGAATCTCTACTGCCCAATCACCTTGGTGCCACAGGCTCCTCCTCCCTATCTGTATATGGTATCAGCACTGCCCAATCACCACGGTAATTCTGCTCTCTAACTCTTGTGAGAGCTACCACATACTGGATTAACCACGGGTACGCCTTATAGAATTATATATAGAGGTGAATTATACATGGCCAATAGATTATATATCCATATATTAACCAATGGATATATCTATGGATGTGTGAACTGGCTCGCCCTCAAGCTGGTTGGACATCAAGCCGGACTGCGCCTGGTTCAGCTCAAGGCTGAGCCAAACGGCACCAGGCTGGTTTGGGGCCAGTTTGGGGGTTATATATATATATATATATATATATATATATATATATATATATATATATATATATATATTACACACCTCCTTTTTCCAGGGGCCTTGGGGTGTATTGCTGCTGTGGCCAGTTGGGGGGGATATCCAGCAGTTCTCCCTCCCTCCCACCAGCCTCCACTCATTTCTATTTGGCTGTTTGGGGCCATTTCAGTCCAATTGGGGGCTATTCTGGCCCTTGTTGAGTTAGCAGTGACCATTTTGGAGGCTGCAGGACATGCGCCCTGGCCATTTGCATGGCCCAGTCATGACCTAGCCATCCAAATAGCCAGGGCACATGCAGGCAGCCTCTGACATGGCCACCACCACCTCAGCAATGGCTGGAATGCTCCCAAAATGGGCTGAAACAGCCTTGGAGAGACCAGGGGAGGCCAGTGGGAGGAGGGGAACCACTGTATACCCCTGTGGCCGCCAGAAGCACCCCCGAAGGCCTCGGAGGTGGCGTCCTCAATTTTAAAAAAGTCCTGAACTGGGCCCAAACCAGCTCAAATTCAAGCTGTGCTGGGCCCCTCATTTGAGGTGCCAAAACCAAACTTGCACATTTGGGTTTGAACCCCGTTCAAACTTAAACCAGGAAAAGCGGTTTTGTGCAATGCTTTATAAATATCCACACGAGGCAGCTAGGTGGATTTGTAAAAGCCTGGGCAATACTCTGATATAAGTCCAGCTAGGAGTAAACTTAGTGGATCAATGGTAGGGTCCATGGGAAATGGTATGTCAACAGTCACTGGATGCAAACCCTCATTCTGCTTGCTGCGATCAGAGCTAAACTTTGCTAAGGGTAAGGTATGGAGAAGAAGTCATGATATAAGGATGACTCATTTCATTCATTAGCTGCTGGATGCCTGAGACTCTCTACTGCAACCTCTGCTTTTAGGTCCTAGACAAAACAGAGGCTTCCTTCACACATAATGACAAACTGGAGAAGAAAGGGAGCAGAGCTTCCATTTCATAGTCATACGGATGCATGAAACCAAGGTTTTGTCCCAAAAGTGACCTGAGGTTTTCAAGCCCAAACCATAATCTGAACCTTTGGTTTGTAGTGAGTTTTGCTGCTCCAACCTGAGGTTTGTAAGTGGCACCGTGTCATCCAAATTCTGCTTCCAATGTAACCTAGGATTTTTTTGGCTTCTGCCAAAACCATAGAGAAGGCAGCTCACACACCAGCCCAGCAATGCGCCTGTTCAGTGCCTGCCGTGATTCTTGCTGGCTGTATTTCCAAGCACTTGCTCCTCCTCCTGCTGCCTCCACACTCCTCTAGCCATTGCCTGAGAACAGGGATGCCCCGTTGGCATATCCTAAGCTTCAAAGCTTGACAAAGGGTAAAGCCACATTGGGTAATGCTGCTTTCCACAGTGTCTCATGGTCCCTCCTTTAGCAATCTGCAAAAAAAGGGGATGGGATGACAAGGCGAGGTCCTTGTGGAGAGGTCTCCACAAATCAAATGAAGAAGATATATTTGCATAAGCACATGGAGTCCCAGTGGCACCATAAACTGGGCAACCCAGTTGTTTCTCAACAAAGATAACACATGCCAGGGGAATGTTACCTGAGTGTTTGAGGGGGAAAACCCTGGAATTCTTGAGTGGCTAAAATCATTAATAATGTGTGATGAAGCCTTTTCTCCCAAGGACCACTCTCTCATGAGAGTGGCAGGCCATAGAGACACACATGGGAGCCAGAGGTCACAGCCCAGCCCTGTTGCTAAATCCATGCAAGCCCCAGGGCAGGGTATCACACCAATACCTTTCCAGATCACAGCAACTAGTGGACAGCAGGAGTGGAAGTGCTTACTCTGGCAGTCTGGTTGTCCCTTGGCACATATGCATGTTGATTTTTGCCTAGTATGGTCACCGAGCTTGCCAGGAATCACTGAAATTGGGGGCCTCACCTCCAACTCACCTGTGATTCCGTGCAGTGATCCCTGTGATTCCATGCGGTGATCCCCTCACCTAGGATTCTGTGTGGTGGCAGCTCTACATATGCTGCAAAGCCAGTCCCAGCCTTGGAAATTTGAATGTGTACTAGGAGCCATCCCCAGTATTTCCAGACTGAGCCCACAGGGAAACAGCAGGACACATGGAACAGAACAGACTCCTTGGGAGACTGTAGGGGTTGCGTATGGAGGGCAATGTGAGGAGTATGAGTTCTGTTTTTAAACAGATATACCAGGGGCCCTATAGTTGGATGGCCTAACTCATGATGGTGCAGTCCTATAGAGACCCAAAACCCACGGAGCCTCTGGCCCACCCCAGTGGAATGGCCCTCTCATGAGAGGACTAATCGCCGGTTGGCAAGCCAACACAGGTGCAGGAGTGTGTTGGGGTTCCTGGACAGCTGTGATGGGGTCTGCCATCACAAGAGCAACCTTTGTCGCAGTGGACCAGACCCCAGGATCCTTTGCCTGACCTCATATACATATTCCCTTCAAAGAAGTAATCATTTTCCCTCCCCAGAGTAACTGAAAAATAGAGCTCCTCTCCATCTCCTGTAACCAGTAATTGTGCTTGTGTGAGACTGTTTGGCTGCGGAGCTCCTACGAGGGTGGCAGTTCAAATGGTGTAAGGAAAGGGTTTAAATGCCATTTTTAAGAGTTTAAACACCCTTCACCTGCAAAGGGCAAGTGGTCCATGCCAAAAAGGCATGATCACACCGGGCACACCTCCTTTAATATCATGGCCAAGAGCTGCCTCCCTGCTGACATGCTGATGCCTTTACCTTATACAAATCTATGGTACGGCCACATCTGGAGTATTGCGTACAGCTTTGGTCACCGTATTTTAAGAAGGATATTGTAGAACTGGAAATGGTGCAGAAGAGGTCGACTAAAATGATCAGAGGCCTGGAGTACCTTCTTTATGTGGCTAGGCTACAGCATCTGGGGCTCTTTACCTTGTAAAAGAGGTGACTAAAGGGAGACATGATTGAGGTGTATTAAATGATGCATGGAGTGGAGAGGGTGGACAGAGCGAAATTCTTCTCTCTCACACACAACACTAGAACTTGGGTCACCCCATGAAACTGAAGGTTGGGAAATTTAGGACTGACAAGAGGAAGTACTTTTTCACACAGCACATAATTAATCTATGGAATTCTTTGTCATGGGATGTGGTGATGTCCACCAGCTTGGGTGGCTTTAAAAGGGGCTTAGACAAATTCATGGTGGGCAGGTCTATCAATGACTACTAGTCTGGTGACTGTGGACCACCTCCAGCCTCAGAAGCACAATGCCTCTCAATAGCAGTTGCAGGGGAGCAACAGCAGGAGAGAGGGCATACACATACCTCTTGCTTGTGGGCTTCCCAGAGGCATCTGGTGGGTCACTGTGCGATACAGGATGCTGGACTAGATGGGCCTTGTGCCTGATCCAGCAGGGCTGTTCTTATATGCTTATGTTCTTATGACCACAGTCTGGCGATGTGAACACTATGGAGCTTGCTGGGATGCAGCCAGCAGAGGGAGGGACTCCTTTGCCCTGAAACTGGAGGTTCCCTGACCCGGGTTGGAAGATCATCTGCAGGATGATTCCAGGGTTCAAGGATTAACTTCAGGTTCATGAACACACGGTTTCACGCTATGTGTTAAGGCGGCCAGAAAGAGTTATGCTTATCTGTAAATGCTGCAGATGCTAGATAAAGCCAAGTGCTATCAAGTGGCCACATTGCCCAATGCCTATTACTATGCAAACTCTTCAAGCACTTTATGCATGGCCAGCCTTAGGGGTGGGCAAGCCTACCTGAAGGGGGTGCCAAGCTGAATGTGATGACTTGCTGTTTGCTGAGTGTACTGCTTGAAGTGAGCTTGGGAAAAGAAACATAGAACCAGAAAAGAGCTTTGTCTTCTAATGTAGCAGAAGAGAAAGGGCTAGGTTGGGATGAAGCTGGAGGGAAATAACTTGAAAGAGGGAAGAAGACTGAAGAGGAAGCTGGAGAAGGCCTGTAAGACTTCAGTGGGACCCCCACAACTGGAGCAGGAGAGCACTGGCAGCAAAATCAGCACATTATTTAGAGGTAACTCTGGACCCTGTTCATGGGCAATGTTGGGAGATCCTGGGAATAGCAGGGCCTATTAAATTGCTAGGCTTTGCAGTCCTGCCCAAGCCACACAACTCAAAAACACTGATAAACTAACCATAGGGGAGCACTGAAGGCACTTCTTGCTCAGGATGTTATTTATCCTAGGCCAGCCCTGGCTTTATGAATAGAAACAATATGAGAAACTTCTAATTTCCTACATTTTTCATTCTAAAAAGCTTGCTCCATAAAAAAACCAAAAACATATAGGAATTTGGGTTACCAAAGTATTTCTCCCAAATCATTGAGGTTATTCACATGAGTGTGCAAAACTGGGCTCAGGGAGCCGAGCCCAGTTTTGCACACTTGTATGAACCACTGGGATTGTGCCAATCCTTGTGGCTACATGGTGGCTAACCTCCCTGTGAAGCCTCCTGCTTACATGAGGTTATGGGAGCGAGTGCTCCCTTGACCTCATTTTTTTTTATTGTGTGCCTGCCACAGCTGCTTGTAGCCATAGCTGGCACACTCAGAAGGGGAGAGGGATCCCAGTAATGCACTGCGCACTCACACGGTGCATTATTGGGGATCTGGGAGGTGGGGTGCCATGCAGCAGCACTTCCTTGCATCCAACCTCTGGAGCTCCCGGGCAAGCCACAGGAGAGCCACCACTTGTCTGGGCAGGCAATTTGTCCACTTAGAGAAGGGTAAGTGATTGTCTGCGGGGAGGCTGAGTGAAACCTACTCTCCCTGCAGACCTTGACGGAGATCTTCTCACCAGTCATGAGAAGAGCGCCATTGTCTACCAGCTTTCCCTATTATTCTCAACATATTTACATACACCAAGTACTTTCAAGTGCTTTATTTTGTTTTGTCTGTCTTTGAGAATTGCACATACAACAGATATTTAAAAATCATCCGGACGGTGAACATTGTTGTTTCCATTACAAACAACAATAGTCCACAAGCATAATAAAATGAAAATTATCAAATAAAACTTCTGGTGTGTGAAGATCTACTTCCTTGAAACAAGTATTTTCAATGAAAAATTGAAGGGTGAAAAAGAACTCAGAAAATCAAACTCATGGTTGAGAAATGTGGATTTTTTCACATTAACAATATCTTATTATTTTAGTGATTGTTTTATTGCAATCAGATCTTCACTTCTTTACTTTGAAGAATTATGATATCATGGTAGGTTTAAAAAACCTTGAGTGATTCCAGAAGACACAACATTCTGTCAGTGTTGCAACATTCAGTTAGTGGTAACTCAAAACATTTTTCAGGTGACAAATGCAAAGAGACTGAACGTACAAAAAGGACAAGTCTGCGGTGGCCCTAATCCTGACCTATAGCATTCAGTCTACTGTATATGTGGACCTCAGTCAGCTACAAATTGTCAATGCTTAGGTTCTGTATGCACTGCTGAGCTGTGGAGGTGCCTAAGCAATGGCTAAACCTTCCTTAACATACACAGACAGCCAAAACATGGTCGCTCATAAAACATAAAACAACAGGGGGTCCTTCTCTTGATGGCCTCCTAGGCAACCTAATGTAATGGTAATATGTAGAGACTGTTTGTTACTGGTTCAGGTGGGAGAATGATCTCCCATCTGGATAAACGACACTCAGAAATTGTGTTGTATGAAATACTGTTCCATGGCAGGGTGAGGCATCAAGGGAGAATACAAAGCAGCTCTCCCACCCTAAGTTGTCGGTCACAAATTATTATTCTTCAGGAACACTTCTATCCTGCTTATTAAAGTATAAAATACTTACCACAATAAATGCTTTTGAAATGCACAGCTATTTGGAAATTTAATTTTGAATATATCAGAGAGGAGATCTTCAAAATTTGCTGTGCATCTTGCCTCAACACTGAAATCCCATCTATCAACCTCTGAAGTGTTGCTAAAAGAGAACTCCCCCCCCCAACACTCACTCCTTAGAGTTAAGTATCCATATCTATATTTTCCCACCATTATATTAAACCATGTTAACATCTTCTCACTTTGTAGGTTTGCATTCATTCATGCATCAATCTCTCAATTATAAAGGCTGTCCTAATCAATTAAAGATGATTGTTTTCTGATTGTTCTTGTGAATAAGTAGTATGTCTTGCTTGAAGGACAGAACTTGTCGAGATGACAAACCTGTCTCTGCATATCCTAGATGTAGTGCAGTGTGTGTGTGAGTCTCTGTGTGTTGTTCATTGTTATTCATTTATTATTACAATTTATATCTTGACTTTCAGTTGTTCCAAAAGGCTCAAGGTTGGTTACAGCAAAAAACAAAAAAACATTAAGATGGGGGAAAATCATAACTAGATTTACAACTAGGGATGTGAACAAAACTGGCTTGGCATGTTTGGTTTGAATTCGAATGAGCTTTGAACCAGGGAGGGTAGGTTCAGTTTTGATTTTGCTTGGAAACATACCACCTGGTTTGGTTCAAATTCGAACCCAATTCAGACCAGTTCTAAAAGGTTCTACGTAGGGAATAATGGGGAAATGAACTGGCCCATTATTCCCTACTCAGAGCACCTAGGGGCAGAAATCTGGGGTTGGTGGTAGGCACCAAGAGGTGCCAACTACCACACAAACCCCAAAGCAGTTGGACACTCCAGTGATATTTCATGATTTTTTGAACATTTTTCCCATTTTTGCATTTCTCCCATAGGGAATAATGGTGATTTGAGGCAGCCTCATTCCTCCTTTTGAAGGGGAGGAGGACCTGGGTCCGCCAAAGTGGGTTTGGGGGCATGGCAGGTTTTTATTTATTTATTTATTGTTAGATTTATATACCGCCTCACGTTAAAAACAACCCTAAGGCGGTTTACAAAAGTTAAAACACATAATAAAAATGAATTAAAAGTATTTAGCTAAAAATATAAAACCAATCCGATATCAAAATATATAATATACAAAATACAAAAAACTATACATGGATAAAAACACTCAGAAGCAGCAATAAAACAATCATGTAAAGGCCTGGATAAAAAGCCAAGATTTAACTAGCTTTCTAAAAACTGTGACAGAGTCTGAGGAGCGAATGGCCATAGGGAGAACATTCCAAAGCCTGGGGGCAGCAACAGATAAGGCCCTGTCCTGAGTACACGACAACCTAGCCCTCCCTCATTGTCGGCACCTGGAGCAGAGCCTCCTCAGATGATCTCGTCAAGGTTGTTCCACAACTCACCCTGGGGAGCCCCAAGCTTCTCCAGGAGGCAAGCAGTGGGCAAGGCCTGACTCAGAGGAGTGGTGTTGCCACACAAAGCCTTGTTCTTCACCCAGTCATCGAAGGCCATGTGCAGGATGGTCCATCTGTGCCTAAATGTAGTGTGGGACAAGCTGGAGCCAGAGGCAGCACCGGAGGTCCCCTCTCTCTCTGGGCCCCACAAGTAAGCAGTTAGGGCCAGGAAAGCAGCATGCACTCCACTCACACTGTTCCAGAGATCAGTGGTGAAATGCATGCTGGTGCCAGCTGGTGCTGTATGCAGCATGGCTGACATGATCTCCCTGCACCACCTTTACAGGGAGAGAGACCACGTTCCAGCTGGTCCTTGAGGGGATGGTGTAGTCGGGTGCAAGTATCTGGAGTATCCAGTGGAAGCTGGCCTTCTCGGCCAACTGAAAATGTTGGTAATCAGTGGCCATCATCTCCCCTATGAGGCAGGTGAGGAGACTTGGGTCCACATGACTGGGACACTTCTTGCCCGATGACTGCATCCATGGCTTGACTTGCAGCATGCCCTGATTCATGGAAGCCTTCACAAAGTTCTTGTCACTGCTAGTCGCAGGCACACTAGGTGTAGTAGTGCTGCCAACAGAGCCAAGGAGATCTGGGTGATGCCATCACATGTGTCACCACATGGAAATTTCCCCCAGATGCTTAGCACCTTTGCCCCGACTGACCTGTGCCCTAAAGTGGACACAGTGGGCAGTGGTTGGGGCAACTTGGGGTGTCTCAAAATGACACCAAACATCACTGCTCTGGGTGGCCTTTGATGTCCTGGATGCTATCTTGGGCCTTTTGGGTGACAGTGGAGCTGGGGGGGGGTGGCTGCTGGTGCTTGCCCACCACCGTCACCCTACCTCTGTCCACCCTGTGTGAAAGAAAAAGGGTCTGGCTTCATTGGAGGAGGGGGAACCTCCACCTCTGCAGCAGTCCCTTCCTCCTTGGAACCAGACTGGGAGGACCCAGAATGGGACTCCACCACAAGCTGGGAATCATCAGGAGGGCCTCCACTGAGTGGCAAGAGGAGCGTTGTAGGGGCTGCAAGAGGGAGGGACCCTGCCCTCCACCCCCACCATGGAAGCACTTTCCCTGGCAGGAGAGCCCCCTGCACTGCCAGGCTCTGCACAGGATGGCAGCACTGGCGGTGCACCCAATGGACCAGCCACTGGTCCTGGATCTGGCTCGGTGGCAGCAGGCTCCTCCAGATAGGAGAGCCTTCATGCCACCACCTCACCTGGGGCAAAGAACTCACCAGTGGGGATCTCTGGGACCCCAAGCCATCTTCTACCCTGGCCTCCCGCACCAGCTTGGGGACCCCTCCCAACTCTACCTGCCACCCTGCTGAAAGCTCTGCCATGTGGTGACATGGCACTCAGACATTCTCAAACCCTGGGAGCTTAAAAAAAATAGGGGGGTGGTTAAAAATTGAGGAGGGTGGAATCAAATAACCCTATTCAAAAAACCAAGTTTTTAAAAAGCTACCTAATAACAACAATACAATACAATACAATACAATACAATACAATACCAATACAATGAGGGCAATTAAGGAAGGGAACCTGCAAAAACAACAAAAAACCTGTAAAGCCTGTTTGCCAATTGCTGTGGCGCTGCTTGTGTGCTGTGGTCAGTGGCAGAACTCTGAGGGAATGGGTGATTGTGTGCAGGGAGGTGGGGAGGAGCCTGCCTCCCCACCAGCCCTCTCTGACCTTGGGTAAGTTGGTCGTGTGTATGAACTCACAATCAAATCACTAGGAGAAAATAATTAACATTAGTCAAGTTGGATGGAACACAAGGTGCCCCCCTGCATATAGATACAGATATATTCCTATAAAAGTTCTTTCAAAGTCATATTTACTAGCTACTAGTACACAGAAAAGTAGTTAGCTGTGCCAGCCCATTAGAAAACAAGAAACTAGATAATAGTTAGCAGTGCCCATTAGAAAAGAAGCAACAGGCCGTTAGAAAACAAGAATAGAGCATTTTAGCAACGTCTTGAGTATGGGTTGAATTTCAAGTGGGAAATTCCCAAAGCAAGAAAGTGTGCCTCCTGGTTGTCACTGGTTGGTGAACATCATTTTCTCCATCAGATGTCACTCTGAGTACTGCATCACCAATGCATCGCAACATAGTGTCATTAAGAAGGGCATACCAGTAGTTTACCATCATAGGTCAACACAGTGGCTGTGAAATAGGATTAGCAATTTAATAGTCCCCCCTTTACACCCACAAAATTCAGCCAAAAGTTCTCCAGAGCCAGAAATTAGTTACTCTTTGTCCAGAACTATGTGGAACACACAAGTTCCTTGTGAAGCAGTGAGCAGGTATAAAGATAAATATGATAGTCATTTTATTAGCAAAGTTGAATAATAATTTTTGGAGGCATACTAGCTAAAGACCTCTGGAGAACTCAAAAGCTTGCATCTATACTAGGACTCTAATAAAAAGCCAATTTCAGGTGACCAACTGGATTCCCCCCCTCCCTTTGTAGTTACTTTCCCCCTTTGTAGTTACTGATTGCAGAGAAGAGACTACACATGACAGTGTATATGTGTAGGGCAGGAGGGCGCCTGCTACCATGACCCTGGCAGGGAAAGGAGCTCGTATACAGTGATTCAACAAACCACTGACTGGGTGAGCTCTGAAGGGGGTGACTGGCCCTGTCCCCAGTACTGGCCATGCCCCCTGCATCTGACATCAGATCATGGGTCATGGCCATTGCCTGGGAGAGGGTCTGTTTAGACCCTCTCCCATCCTTCACAATCATAGTTTCATTGAAATGCTGGCTGGCCGGGCTTCTCCTCCCAACCAATTCAGCATTAGTGATGTGCCAACAGGTTCGACGTCGAACATGTTTGATGTTAAACTAGTTCAGTTCAAACGTTCAGGGTCGAACCGAACTACCCCCTGTTCGGTCCGAGCCTGGACCAACCCCCCCCCCCCAGCGGTTCACAAGTTTTTTGTTTGTTTGTTTGTTTTACTTACACTCTCCAGGGGAATTGATCAAGGGGGGGGGGTTCCTGTGGAGGTTCCCCCTCCCCCCACCGGCTGCCCTTAAGCGCTCATCAGCCTTTCTCCCCTCAGCCTGCTGGCCATTTTGGAGGCTGCCACGCCTGCACCATGGGCCTCTGCATGGCCAGGCCATGCAGAGGCCCATTGTCCAGGCATGGCAGCCTCCAAAATGTCCATTGCACCAAGGGGGGAAGGCCAGCGAGTGGCCGATGAGTGGCCAAATGGCTGAAGTATGGTTGGCGGGGGGGACGCCCACATCGCCTTGAACAATCACCTCAAACAAAAGGACACCCACATTGCCCCAAACAAAAAACAACATGAACCCCACCCAGACTGAACCGAAATGGGGGGGGGGGTGTTTCGAGGAGGTGCCAGACCAAACTGAGCTGGTCTAGTTGTGGTCCATTTTGGACTCGAATTGAAGCAGACCATCCAGTTCCGTGCACACTCCTAGTCAGGGTTTCAGTGAAGAAAAGGGTAAGTTTCAGGTTGGGGAGGGGAGGGGCACCTCATGCTCCCAGCCAGCTGGGTGCACGAGGGGGCAAAGTGGTGTCCTGGTCAAGGGTGAGGAGTTGCCTTGGCAGCCTCCCCGACCCTGGTGGCTGGGGAACAGTCATCTTCCCTTGCTCATTGTCCCTATGCCCCCATACATAATCATTTGAATTGTTTTTAGACATATATTGTGATCCGCCATACATTATTCGGCTATATGAAGGCTCACCTACTCCACAGCCTTACTGGACATGTAGGTAATATTTGGAGGCTATCCTTGTTTAGAACTTCACCTTGTCTGAATTCTGGGGTGTATTTTCCTTGTTTCTGATTGAACTCTTTAACCCTGAAGACTCTTCTGTTGTGTCACACTTCATTAAGAATACATGGCTTCATTAACAGTAAATGGATTTGGGATGGGTGTGCGTACATCACCTTTGTTAGGCAGGGTTTTTTTGTTTTGTTTTGTTTTTTGCCTCAGTTCAGAATAAGCATGACACAGCTATTTGTTTCAAATAGAGGCCAGGTTTTTCTCCTGACACCAAATTCTTGTCAATTCTCTTCTGGCTTTGATTCTAAGGAAGACCCAAGTGTTCCAAAGGAAAAAGGAGGAGGATAGGCTGTCTGCTAACAAGATCAAAAGAAATCTCTTCCTTCTCTACTTTCATTCATTGCTACCTCAGCTCCCACTCACTACTGCTGGGGATTGGTAAGTAAAAGGTAAGGTGCAAGTATGATTTTATTCATTCATTCATTCATTCAAATTTGTAGACTGCCCCAAACTTCTATCTCTAGACCAAGGTTTTAATTATCTATTTATATCTATGTAAACCACTTTGGGAACTTTTGTTGAAAAGCAGTAAATAAATGTTTGTATTCTTATTCAGTTTACAACATAAAATACCTTAAAACAATTTAAACCCACAGTCCAGTTAAATTAAAAAGGCGGGGGATTGGGCATTGGTTGGTGGGGAGAGTGTTTAGAGGTGGAGACGTCTGGTAGACTTCTCCAAGTAAAGAAGAATTATAGGGACTGAAAGAGGAACATAGGAAGCTACAATATACCAAGTAAGACCTTTGCTCCATCTGAATCAGTATTGTGTACACAGACTGGCAGTGACTTCTCCAAGATTCCAGGCAGGAGACTCTCTCAGCCCAATCTGGAGACACCAGGGAGGGAACCAGAAACGGGCAAAATACTCAGAAAAAGTATTTTAAATACAAAATACAAAAAACCTGAGAAAATGTATTTTAGATACAAAATACTTGGCAAAGAACCAATAAAAATACAAAATAGTATTTTAAAATACATCTTAAAATACCAAACACAATGCCTGAAAAAAGGAAACAATTTTGAGATGTCCGTTACTTATACAAACTTGTTTCCATTACAGTTTTTTTCAAAGCCTAAATCACTTGGGCTGTGCCTCCTTGGGCTGTGAATCATCCCAGCAAAGAAAAACAACCATTCTACAGGACCACTTTATGTTAGGCTAGTATTATATCTAAAAAATAGCCATCAGACTATGGGACATACATTCAACATACTCATGTGCTTGGATTTGTCCTGCAAAAACTGAAGTATTTACAGCTCTGTCTTATTACTTTCCGTTACTATAGTGTCACTCTTTTGTCAGTCAACAAAACAGAACCACTCAGCATCTGCTGAAGGAAGACCTTCTTCTAAACCTATTGGGTGTGGGAGGATTCATTTGCTTTGCAGAATTTATTAATAGTTCCTGGATCTTCTTCCTGGAACATCACCAATATCATTACCAATTTATTATTTATATTTCTAGAAAGATACAAGATACTGTTCTGAAAAGCATTTTAGATACAAAATACAGAAGTATTGAAAATACATATTTTAAAATACATATAGTTTAGATACTGCCCATCTCTGGAGGGAACTTGAAACCTTCTGCATGCAAGCATGCTCTTCCCAGAGCGGCCCCATCCTCTAACTGGAATATTTTACAGTGCTCACATGTGGTCTCCCATTAAAATGCAAACCATGGAGGATCCATATCCTCCTCTGAAACAAGCTTGTTCCTTTTTTAAAAAAATCCTTTTTTTCTCTAAGTCTAAACTTGGAGAATTTCACTTAACCAAACTCATGATCTTTATAGCTGAAATATGTATACATGTATCAGCTTGAGCCTAATGAAAAGCTGTAGGTGCAATCCTTATGAATAGTGCTTTCCCCTGCTATGCAATGTGTTGACAGTAGTGTAAACTCAGCATATGACAGACAGGAGTTGCCTTAGGCCGCATGTCACTCACACAGAACAACTGAGTCTAGATATTTACATTTTTGACAGTTTCTTTTTCTTTTTTAAAGGGATCCACTTAATTTCTCATGTTGGCCAGTTCACCTTGTGTCAAGTTATCAATCATCATTCATACCTTTGACAGAAGATTGTATATAGTCTGCACCAAACCTAACAATTACATTTCACAGTTATGGTGGAGCATGTAAAACTGATTTATGTCAGAAAAAGTCTGAGGGAATTAGGAAGCTACAGCTTCTCCAGGTAAATATTTAGTTCTTGACACAGCAAAGACACAGCCTGTACTTAGGAGCTATGATCTGAAAGGCAAAATAATAATGTTACAATTCCTCTTCTTCAAATGCCTGTGGCAATGGCTTGGACAATCTTTATAATGAGCACGCCATATAGCAACACAGAAGGGTCAAAGACATTATGTCTGTTGGCTGACTCATCAAGAGTAATGTTTTTGTTACCTGCACAAGCTGTCCCGTTGGTTTCTAGGATTTCTGGGAACTATGAAAGAAATGGGCTTTATGGTCATAACATGTCTCATCAAGATACTGAAGAAAGTGTGCCATTCTATCTTTAAATGATGGCATTAAAATCAATCACATTTATGAGAGCTTGATTTTCTGACAAATATCTTAACAAGCAACTAAAACAAAATGTCATTGCACCTGGAAAATGTAAAGAGAGAATGGCCACATTCGCACATAACATGAAACCAGAGGTCCATTCACACCTCTGGTTTCGGAAACTGTATGTCCAAATGTAGGCAACCACAGTTTTGTTAAGAAATGCACCCACGGTTACCCTCCCCAAACTGCCGTTTGAACCTTTGGTTTGTAGTGAAGTCTGCTGCCAGGACCTCTGGTTCCATGGTGCTAGCGTTACATTCGAATGTTGGCACCACATTTCCCACCTTCTGCAACTGGAGTTGAGGGAGGAAGCTTGTCCCTTGCGCCAGCTGCTATTAGCTGTGTGAGCTGTCCTTCATGAAAGAAGGAAGCCCACAGAGGCAGTTCCCACTCCTCTTTGCAGTCAGTGTCACTGCAGAGAGGGAGCTCTCAATTTCGTCCAAATGTGGATGGAAGAGTGGGGGAAGTGCGCAAAACCATGGGTCCATTGGACCTGTGGTTCCACGTTGAATCAGAAAGTGACCAATGACTGGTATATTCTAGGTCAATAGTTGGCCTGTGCAATTATTCATCTCCAAATATCCAAATAATATGTATGGCCTTATTGGGACCATGCAGAAGTGAGCACTCCCAGTGAACACCTCCATGCAGGACCTGCTCTCTAACTGACTCCCTGCTAGTTCTTAGGTCCCTTGAAGAGCATGGAGATCTGTTGATTTCCAGCACCATATTGAAAATCATGCTAGAAATAAGGGGAAGTGGAGTCTTTAGAAGCACATTATGTGGGTTTGGCTGTTCAGAGCCATATAACTGCACAGGCCTAGTCAATAATAGTACAGTAGAAGAGTTCAAATAGGTTCAATCAAGAGGTTTCTCCCTCCACTACAATTGTTAAAAAAACAGTGGTTGGAGAATATGCTTTTCCATGTCTACAAGGAACTGCTACCATGTCCACATGAATTGCCTGGCGTGGAGCAACACTGAAAACAAAACAGAGATGTACTCTTATAATCCAATTATCAGGTGAATCTCAAGGTCAAGAGATTCTCAGGAACTTGGTAATGATAGAGGAATTTGAAACTTACCAACAGACAAACACAAGAGAAGGAATTAACAGTACCAAATGAGCCATAAAGGAAGCTGCTAACAGGCCTTATTTGTTTGTTTGTTTGTTTATTCACTCATTCAATCATTCATGCATGCATGCATTCTTTATTTATTAAATTTCTTATCACTTTTCAGCAAACTTTGCTCAAAGCAGTGTACAAGATCAATTATCAGTTAAAAAATACAACAGAAATGCAATTAAAACAATACTTTTTTTAAAAAAAAAGCAAATTATGTACAACTAAAAATGCAATAGCAGCAAATCACATGAACCAATTAGTTCCAAAAAGCATATCTAAAAAGGAATGTTTTGGCAAGCCTCCCTCAAGGACTTACTTTCAGAAGGCACAGAGCATTTACAGAGGCAGAGAAGATTGCTGAAAATCACTCCCCCACCCCTGCGCATGTGAGTTACTCAGGAGTAGGGAAGCTCTCCAGCTGCATTAAAAGAGCATCCAGCTGCAAGGATGTAACTCCCATTGCTTCCTTGCTTCGTTGGTCAGAATGTCAGCCACTGTTTGCTGTTTAGCTTTTGAGTATTTGGGTAATGGTGCCACATTTGCACGCTAGGACTTTTCTAAGTCACGCTATGACCCGAGGACACTTTTGACCTGAGGACACATGCTGTTTTCTTTTTAATGTCTTCAAGGAGTCTTATTAGCATGGTAGCTAGAACTAGCTAGTTACATTATACATTACTAGCTGAACCCGCACAGAGCATCTGTGCACTAGGACTTAGTTGCTCTTCTTGCCCCCTGCCACAGCCCTTGCTTTATTGCTCAGTGTCAGCCATCCACTCTCAGCCGCCCCCTCCCCGATGCTCGGCTTGCCCCTCTCTGCCGCTCATTCACTCATTCACCCCCTCCCTGCCACTGGCTCACTGACTCCCTGGTCACTTGCTCACTTGTCCCTTCCCTGCCGCTCGCTTGCTCACTCACTCACCCCTCCCCACCACTTGTTCTCTCACTCTTTACTCATTCACTCACTCATCCCCTCGCCGCCGTTTGCTCACTCACTCAACCTCTCTCTGCCGCTTGCTCGTTCACTTGACCCTCCCTGCTGCTTGCTCACTCACTCACCCGCTACCCACCAGCCGCTTGCTCACTCGCCCCCTGCTGCTCGTCCCTTCCCCACCACTCACTCTCTGACTCACCCCCTTCCCACCGCTCACTCGCTCATTCGCCTGCTCCCTGCCCACTCACTCGCCCCGCCTTGCTGCTCACCCCTTCCCCTCCACTCACTCACTCACTCCCCCCTCCCCACTGTTTGCTCACTCACTCACCCCTCCCCACGCTCTTACTTACTCACCCCCTTCCCACCAGTTGCTCACTCACTCGCCCCCTCCCCACTGATTGCTCACTGACTCACCCCCTATCCGATCCTCTTCCCTATCTGCATATGGAATCCCCACTGCTCAATCACCATGGTGCTTCTGCTCTGTTACCTCTGATTGGTAAAGCACTGTGTGGGCAGGGCTTGCCACGTACAACCTTAGCATGTTATCTATATCTATATCTATATCTATATCTATATCTATCTATATGGCTGTTCCATGCCAAAAGCTTCCTATTTTGTTAAACTTTATCCCCAGGCTGAGATGTAACCAGGAGTTAGGTGCTTTCAACTAACATCTAAAATAATTACAATTAGCAGATTAATCTACACAGGAATTGCACAATGGCCCAGCTGGGTGGGGTTTGAATGTATTCCAGGCATGATACCTGATGCCTGTTTGGATTATGACCTTGACTCAAACCCCCCCCCCCTTTTTTAAAGCAATCTTCTAAATCTCTTAAAAGCTGAACTAGGAGGCAAAATACTCTGGAATTGTTCTGCCCAGTGGTTTAGGGTGAATTAGGCTGTGCTTGCTTTTCAAAGAGCATCCATCCAATAGTGCTCTTAGCCCATAAGAGAAGTGATAGCAATGACTGACATTGAAGAAAACATGGGTATTTTTAGAGGGGGAAATGAGAGACTTTCTGATTCATTTTGAAACCTTTTGTGGGGGTGGTTTGCTGTAGCAGATGTGATAGCTGCCCACAGAAAGCAATGGAGAAATGTAGGATTTTAATGTAACCATAATTAGATTGCAATGGCTAACATGAGTAGTCCCCACTGAAATTAATGGGACAATATAATCAACTGAGTCATGAGTAACCTAAGTCTGGAAGTTAGTCAGGAAGGTCATCCACATGACCACAACTGCTGGGGCTGAGGAGGGATGGTGGGGGGAAGGCAGGAGCTTACCTGTCTTCTCCCACATCTTTCTTGCTGCTTCAAACCGCACCACATTCCCACAAGGGATATGCACGCACCAGTTCGGCACTCCTTTTCTGGAGTTTGCAAGTCCTAAATTTGAGCTGGTTTGGAGGTGGGGGGTCCTTTCTTCCTCAAAGGTCAGGGAGCGTACCCTTACCTGCCGCACAGCTTTCCCCCTGCCAGCGCTCTCCCCAAAAGTGTTGACGCGGGGCTGCTGCATACCTCCCCTGCAGCCCCGGTCAGTGTTGTACCGGAAATGGCCAACATGTGTGTGTGCCATGCACACACATATTTCTGGTATGATGCTGTCCGGGGCTGCAGTGAGGTATGCTGCAGCCCTGCACCAACGCTTTGGGGGAGAATCTCAGTGGGTAAAAATTGGTAGTGCAGGTAAGGGCACCCTCCCTGTCCCTTAAACGACACCCCCCTACTCCTGGGAGTGGATGAACGATCAGCATGCAAGCATTCTTGGAGTGGCAAGGGGGATGGGTTAAACTCAGCTGCATCCTCTAGTATCCCACAATGCACTGTGCTCCTAGCCCAGTGTATTGGGGGAGTTCTGTGTTGCTGGGCTTCTCCTTCCACCCAGCTCTATGGAAGCTCAGGCTGCTGTCAGCCTGTGCTTCCACACAACTAGACAGTGAGGTAGGAGAGTGTTAGTGCACAAAACCCTGGCTAGCAGGTGGAGGAACGCCAGGATCAGAACCAATCCTGGCAGTTCTCATGATCAGCCCTAACCCAGTAAGGCAATGCTAGCCTAAGTAGGGCTGGTTGTGAGAACAATCTTTGATAGAAACAGAAGGTAGTAAGAAAGTCAGGAGCTGATTCTTTTTCTAACTCCAGTACATTTCCCATAAAGAAAGTAAATGAGTGTGGGTGTGTGTATGCTTTTAAAATTATTCTGCCCATGCAAATACAGCCCAGGTATTGCAGGTACGGGCACAGGGGCAGAGGGGGTTGAGAATTGTGGGTTGTATTATTATGAGAAGATTGAGATCTGGATGGGTTGGTTATTATGACATTTCTGCTCACATAACTACCTATGGGTTATGGCTAGAAATGCCATCAACTGAGCCTGTACATTTGGTTTTTATTGTTCTTTTTCCCCCTTGCACAGCAGTCTGTGAACTGAATGGTAGAACTTCACAGGTTGTCTTCACTAGAATGACTACTTCCAGTGTTGCTTCACTCCTTTGCTGAAGTATTGCTTTTGTCTCTTTGTTTTTCGGTTTGGTTTTGTTTCCTAGGGCCAGAGGTGTTCCATGCAGTGAACATGTTCTTTCTCTTTCATGAAAGTGCATCAATCTGCAGATTATAAGATTCCAAGTATTAAATGCAGGCAGTCCTGATACTAGGCTCTGTTCCAGTAGTTACCCCCTGCCTCATTTTTCAAGGCTTGACAGTATTATGTCATTTCCTAGTGACATCATCAAGCTCCACTTCAGAAAGCTCAGGTTTTTGGATGCATCCGACCTGGCAACCCTAGTGCTTACAGTAGTATGCTTCCCAGTCAACATGTACTTTGGGGGGTTACTGTATGATGTAATGAGTGTTCCCCAGACTCAGTTATTTATTTTTTGTGGAAGCAAAAGACTCTGCACATTTTTAGAGGCAGTCTAATTTGAACTTGGCTGGTTATGGGCTATGTCATGAGGAGCTCTCCCAAAACCATGAGGAGTTGGTGTGATGTATTGGATACAGACTGATATTTTAGAAATCTTGATCCTGTCTGTATTGAAGTTTGAAACTGAGTTCAAGACTTGGAAAAAAGCAAGCACCTCCCCATGTATAGTAGGAACTTCTAGCTGAACATTCACTGAGAAGATGCAGAGCTATGGACAGATGGAGCAACAGAATCTGAAACAGAAGAGCAAGTTTTGCTGCTGTCTGAGAGGAAAGCAAAAACAAATCCTAACATGAGCAAATGATCAAGTAAAAATATCCAAAATATTCTTCCTCAGTATTTTGAGGAATTAGTGAGAAGCTTAAAAGAGCCAAAAGAACTAGATAATGTAATGATTAATGTGCTTGATTTGTATAATCACGTATGCTATTAGGCTGTCTGGATTTGGGAGGCTGGAATATGGCAACCCTAATCCACACAAATAGTTGTCTGTTTGAAGATCTTAAAAATGAAGTGTATAGTGGAAACATTAACATAAATTTGTGCAGCACATTTGTAAAATTTCCCTTTGTACAATTTTCATAGTTATCATTTATAGTGTAATATACTAAGAAATTTTGCGAATGTGGTAAAGTATCCAAGTGACTGTTATAGAAAGGTAGGACACACAGAAAAGTCTTGGTTGTCATTGGTTAAACTGATTCTAAGGATTCTAGATGGCATTGGCTGAACTGCTAAGATCTTGAGATGGAGGAGAGCCGGGCAGAATAATCTAGAAGGATGGATAGAAGAAGCATTAGCATCGGGAAGCAAGAACCAGATATTGGAGAAATAGCAGACTAAGGGAACCATGAGCTCAGAGGAATTAGGAGAGAAAGGACAGAGGGTGAAGTCTGTGACAAGTATGACAACTGATAGCACCTGTAGAGATTAGGGCTGTGCATGATTTCAAAGTTCAATTTAGATTGAGTCCAATCTTATCTGGAACCACAGAGGTTGGGTTTGGTTCCTTTGGACCCTTCAGAATATCAGGATGGGGATCGGCTTTCCCCCCAGTGAAAATCTCCATAGAGGTCTATTTGGAAAGGTTTAAAAGATCAATTGGGGTTTAGTGGCTAGAAAGGGAGCCCTAAAAGTAGGCACAGAAGTCAGTAAGGATGACCAGACTCTCTGTATTTAATTACAATGATTCATTACAAATGAATCCAACCATCTATTGTTTTTAAATTATTATTTTTAAGTAACCTGGAAATTGTACTCACAGAGAATCATGGTAGAAAATTGATGTAACATCTGAGAATTTCAGGGGAAGTGATGAAACATGAGAGAATATTCCACTTCCTTTTTAAAATTGTGAGTAAAATATTGGGCTAAAAACTTTGGGAGGGGGATAAATGGATGGGCAAGCAGGCAGGCAGAGAGAAGCCATAAGATGGCTATCCCTACCCCCACCAGTGGTAATTGGTGGGAGCAGACTCCTGCCACCATTTGGAGCTCTGAAATGTTATGAGTGTAGCCAAAATGGGGTCAGAGCTTTGAATCCCCGCTGGTTTGTTCCCCACACTATGGGAAACACCTATATCGGGCAGCAGTGATATAGGAAGATGCTGAAAGTAATCATCTCATACTGCACAGGAGGCAGCAATGGTAAACGCGTCCTGTATTCTACCAAAAGACAACCACAGGGCTCTGTGGTCACCAGGAGCCGACACCGACTCGATGACACACTTTACCTTTAGATCGAGGTCAGAGTATCAAGGTCAAGTGGGCAATAGACCATTCCCAACCTTCCTGATCAGACCATACACAGCGCTGTGCATTTCAAATCATACTGAAAATTTGAAATAACCAGGAATTCATTAGTAAAACTACTGATGCCAGAAAGCAATAAAAACATCCCTATATTGCCCGTTTTGTAAATAATGGCTACTGGTATATTCAGGAATATACCTATACCTGAATATATCTATTTGAACAGAATTTTGGTAGGAGAAAAATGGATTGAACTAATGCAAAGTTTGTAGGCCACAGAAGATGCCTTGTCCAAATGATTCTGGGACAGCTTTCGAAAGTGTGTTTCCAGTCTTTAGAGTATATATTCTTAATGTAACTTTGAAAATAATAAATAAGCAATGATGGAATAGATATGTTCACTTATTATATAAATAATAGATTAGTCTCTAGGTATTGAATAGAGGCACAACACAGATACATGTTTTCACTTCCACATCCATATTTATAGGACCAGAGCTTTAGCTAAAGGTAACTAAAGGTGCAGCTCTGACAAGGCCGATTAAGAATTCATTACTCATCTAGTTAACTTTCCAGCACCTTAATACTAACCATGAGATAACACCCACATCCACTGAATTAAATCACTCTTTATGGTCACTCCTTATGGAGGCCTTGAGGGTATTCTTGACTCCTACTCTGATTTACCTTTGGGGTTTTTTCGCCTTTGTTGAGTTTTTGGAGACAACTTGGTGCTGTCTCCAGATAACACAAGGGAGGTAAATTTGCTAGGTTTCAGAACTTGCTTTCAGAACTTGTTTGGAGGCAGTTGTTTTTCTAATAGTGTCAGCTGAGGGTTTGGACAACCTCTATCTAGACATCTTTATTGTGGTAAGGCTGGGGCAAACTGCAGCAGAGTAGATGTCATTTGCCCCAGTCTTTGCACTAGGCTGCTTTTCTGGGTTGGGATCCTGGATTCAGCTAGGGCATGGGGAAGGAACACTTGCAAGCAGGGTTCTTGTCCATTCCCCATGGGCTACTAGGAGATAGCTCCTGGACCATCCAGCTACTGGTATGATGCCTTGCATAAGAACATAAGAACAGCCCTGCTGGATCGGGCCCACGGCCCATCTAGTCCAGCATCCTGTTTCGCACAGTGGCCCACCAGATGCCGCTGGAAGCCACAAACAGGAGTTGAGGGCGTGCCCTCTCTCCTGCCATTACTCCCCTGCAACTAGTACTCAGAGGCACCCTGCCCTTGACGCTGGAGGTGGCCCACAGCCCTCTGACTAGTAGCCGTTGATAGACCTCTCCTCCATGAAGTCATCCAAACCCCTCTTAAAGCCATCCAGGTTGTTGGCTGTCACCACATCCTGTGGCAGAGAGTTCCACAAGTGGTTCACGCGTTGTGTGAAAAAGTACTTCCGTTTGTTGGTCCTAGACCTCCTGGCAATCAATTTCATGGAATGACCCCTGGTTCTAGTGTTGTGTGAGAGGGAAAAGAATCTCTCTCTCTCCACTTTCTCCATGCCATGCATGATTTTATAGACCTCTATCATGTCTCCCCACAGACGTCTTTTTTCTAAACTAAAAAGCCCCAGGTGTTGTAGTCTTGCCTCATAAGAAAGGTGCTCTAGGCCCCTGATCATCTTGGTTGCCCTCTTCTGTACCTGGAATATATAGGTTGTATGTTTATTTCAATAAAGTTGTGACTAGGCATGTTCTGCACCAAACAGAGCCATATGTACCATGTAGTGTGTCTCTATTGATTTCAGTCCAGTGTGAAATCTTGTCACTTAATTTCAATTTCAGAATAATGCACTAAAGTAAACCAAATATATGATGTAACAGAATTTCAAAAGAAGCCTGTTTCAATATAGATTAAATGAAGTAGGAAAAGAAAACTAAAATGCAATTGTAGTTTTATTCACAAAAAAGTCAAGTTTTGTTTTGTTTTTCTTTCAAAGTACAAGCTACTAGCCAAAAGTTATCATCCAAGTGACAGAAATATATATTATACTGAGCAATGGGAACTGATGCCATTCAGAACCTCTTCCCTCTAAAAAATGAGAAGAAAATAGAAAAGGAGAAAGCTATTAAGAAGAATGAGATATTTCACTGTGTAACTTAAAATAAATATCAAGGGAAATAAACACAGGGAGTATTTTATCAGCAGGCCTAGATAACCATATAATGATATTATTTTTCCATCAATACTAAAAATGCAGAAAGAATATAAGCTGACATTGCAGCCAGATCATTGAAATACTGAAAGATACATTTCGTTTAAACATGGCCCTTCAATCCCTTCCAATGGATAATGTGTTTGATCTAAGCAGAATAATATGAAAAGCCTGATAAAATGAGTGAGGCAAGATGCATGAAATTGCAGAGAAGCTGCAGATTTTGCTGGACACTTCAGCAAGTTCATAAGGTGACGAACATACAGTTTAGTTAGAATCTAAACTCGGCACCTGCCCATCCAGTAACTTTCTAACAACCTTTCTTAATATTTACATAGGTTTGTCATACTTTATTTGTATAACACCTTTGACCTCGGCTTGAGATAAGAGTATATTGTTGCCTTGTACATAGCTGAGAGAAAGTATCACAAGGAAGCTAGCTGAAAAATATGCATGAAGACTTGCTGAATAAGCAGTGAACAGCAACGCTACTGGAACAGTGTGACAGATTTAGCTGAGTACAATTACCATCTTCATGAAGTATATGCACAATCACAGGGAAGAACTATGAGATGCCCAGTTTAGACTGTTGTGAAAAAGTGTTCTGCCCACATTGGATTGTTAATTACACTGAGGCGATTTTGACCGGAGAAAAAATGGAATGGAGATTCTTTTAGATAGTTGGTGGACAGTCTATACCTTTTATAAAAATACCACTTTAACCAAGACAGCTCTACAGATATTAGTTGCTGCCCTTCCTCCAGATCATGCAGAAGTTTCTGAGTTCTCTCCTGGCATCTTCAGATAGGGCTGAGAGAGACTCCTGCCTGGAACCTTGGAGATGCTGCCGCCGTTCAATATAGACAATACTGAGCTAGACAGATGAATGGTCTGACTTGGTATAAGGCAGCTTCCTGCATTCCTATGTAAGGGGAATATAACCTCATCCGGAGTTGGTTGAATCCCCCCATCTTTATTGGCTCTTTAACCAAGACAGCTCTGTAGATACTGGTTGCTGCCCTTCCTCCAGATCCACTCTGCATGAAAATGAAAGAGGGTGATTCAGTAGTTCTGAGCACATTCTTTCTTGTAGAAAGCTCTGTACACAATGCCCAGCATCCCCAACTGTCTACAATCCTGGAAAGTCAATGCCAGTCTGTACAGATAATAAAACATTACAAACAAACATTGCAAACAATGAGGCTATTCCCACAATCACTGGAAAGCCTTGGGATTGTTTTTAATGAAAGGCAGTACAGTGGTCCCTCGACTTACGAACTACTCGACATAAGTATTTTTCGAGTTACAAACGGCAGTTTTAGATCCGGTTTTAGATGCGGTTTTTTCGACTTACAAATTTTTAGATGGGGTTTCCTCAACTTACAAATTTTACATGCGGTTTCCTTGACTTGCCTGCCTGTTTACTGCCTGTTTATTCTTGAAAAGAAATGTTCCTGTGCAGTTTGCAAGCCTTACTGGGGGTCTGGGTCTTTTTTCTAGGCTCCGGAACGCATTAATCTGTTCCCAATGCATTCCTATGGGAAACCGCTTTTCGACTTACGAACTTTTCGACTTACAAATGTGCATTCGGAACGGATTGATTTCGTAATTAGAGGGACCACTGTATATAAATTTAACAATAAAATAAATAAAACAAGGGAGCTTAGCCCACTTTCCAGTGATTGTGGGAACCACTGGGCTCACAAATGAGCCCAGTACTCCCAAGGCGGCTAGCCCACCTAAAACAACCTCCCCTTAAATGAGATTAATGGAGTGGGCATTCCATTAACCTTGTTTCCCTGCTCATGTGCAGATGCAACACTCAGTGACACACAAGTAGACCCCTGGCCAGGATGCTACAAGCAGCTTCCCGATCTTGGGAGTCCCCCCAGTCCCTGCAGTCCCCACCAGTTCTGTGACAGAGCTGGCAGTTGTGTGGGCAGCCAATCCAGCCGCCCAAGGCTGTACGTTTGATTGTCTGCAGGGAGAGTGGGCTAAGCCCCCTCTCCCCACAGGCCAACCAGAAGCTCTTCTAACTGATCATGAGAAGAGTTTAAGATGAGGAGGCTGTTTCACAAGCAGCCAAGAGAGGGCTGAGGCAGCCAAGCCTGCTCATGACTGCTTGTGAGAAGCAGCAGGAGGCAAGTGTCTGCCACCACCACAGCAACAAACCCACCTCCAGAACCCTCCTGCAAAATGATGTTAAGAGAGCAAATTAACCTCATTTTTGTTGTTGTTGTCTGTCAGGGCTGGGAAACTGTGGGGTCGGTGTCCAGTGTTGGGGGAATCCCCACAAAGTACCATGCACTTGGTGCATTAGGGAAGTTTTGGTTGCTGGGATGCCACTTCCCATCCCCGGACCTTTGGCACTGCTTGCAGCTAATGGCTATCGGCAACTGTGTGGGTGGACAATCCACCCACCCAGGAAGAGAAGAGGGATTGTCTGTGGGGAGATGAGTGTTAGCAGCCTTCCTTTCTGCTTTCCCTCAAGCCCTTTCTCACTGATAGTGAGAAAGGGCTTGAGAGTTAAAGGTGCTTACAGCTTTCACTTGTGGTCTAAGAAGAGTGTGAACATAGCAAGTTGACTTCTGCACAATGAAAGCAGTAAAGCCCTTATTGTACGATACTGGCTCTACACATTAGGCTCAGTGCACCCACTTTGTTTTTTCATATTTCAGCTTGATGTTGGGCAGCAGGGATTTGTCCAGACTGTTAGGAATTCTCTCTGGTAGGAGGAACCCTTTTTCATTATAGCAGAGTGCACAGAGGCACAACACAGCGGAATTTAGTTAGGCATGTGTGTATGCTGAGAGTGTTTCTTGGAGCCAGTTCATAGTAACTTGTAAGCCAGTTCATAGTTGCAAATCAATATAAATTGTATTTATTAGAGAACTCCATTCTAGATAGGAAAGTGAGGAGTTAGGATCTGTAATCTAGCTAGCTAGCTGGATGCAGATGGATTCTGCATCTCTGCACACATGGTGCAGGGGAGAGGAGCTTGCATGTTGCAAGGTAGAAGGAAGGGAAGAGAAAGGTGAGAGGAAGTGACAAGGCAGGCAGGCAGGAAGTGTCCCTGAGAGTAGCAATCTACATTCCAAAGAGATAGTGTCAGAGCAGTAGAGAAGGGATGACCAGTGTCTTGACCCTCTAGCCCTCTGACTCACTAGTCTGTCCTCCTATGTCACTGAGACAAGAGACAGTGCATAGTCTTTCACTTCCAACACAGACAACAGCTTTAATTACCATTGTGGTTGTGGTGTGAGCTTTGCAGTTAGCAGTGCATTTATACAACACACTGAAGCAACAATCGCACTGACTATGTTATCACACTCTAATTCTAATCTGTTATATCTTCTTTTACAGTTCAGCCAGTTATTCGACTAGTTTTAAGCCAAAGCAGATCTAAGCCAATCATTGGAGCAGTTCATGTAGAATGATAGTTAACATACTCAAGACTCAGCAGATAAGCCTCAGAAGATCCCTCTTCCAACTGCAATGAAAATGAAACCTTGGATGGTCATTGTGTCCAAACCCAGTGATGTTGGTTTATTCTGACCTACTTCCTTGAAATAAACAGAAACTGAAGCCCACTTCAAAACTTAGGTTCATATCTTTGTATTTTTGAGAAAGCAGTACAAATCACCCACTGAGACAAATTAGCATCCTATATAAAACACAGAGAGGCGGGTCTCACGATCAGTGAGACCCACTTTTGCCGGTTTTGCGGCAAAAAATCCGTCTTCCCACAGACAAGCAGGGCGGGAGCCCTGGGCAGCTGGATTGGCTGCCCACACGACTGCTGGCTCCATGACAGAGCCGGTGAGGGCTGGGGAGTTTGGGGGCCGTGTGGCCCCTGGAAGCTCCAGTATGCCCTGCACGAGTGCACAGGGCTTACTGGAGAGACCCCCGAGCTGGGAGGCTGCTTTTAAGCCTCCCGGTCAGGGGTCTCCTCGTGAGTAGCCAAGGCTACTCATGATTTTAAAAACTGGGTTTGCACTTGTTCCACAAACCCAGTTTAAGGGGAGGGAATGTTTGGCGGGTTAACTGCCAGGAAGCCACCGGGCTCCCACGATCGTGGCTCCCACGATCAGCTGAAATCGGGCTAGGCTCCCCTAGCCCGATTTTGCCTGATCGTAAGAATAGCCTGTAACTCTATGCCAAACACACAGCACAATCTTAGGTGTGTTTACTCAGAAGTTTGTTCAATGAGGCTTATACCCAATTATATAGGACTGCATCCTTATCAACTTCTATCAGAGGTAGTGCAGTGAGAAGGCAGCATGGCATTGTCAAGAAAATCTGGACTGAAGCTTGTCAAACTTTGTTGATCTAGTTACCAATTAAAGCTTCCAATTCTACTATTGCCCAATATGTTTCAGCTAAGCTTCTCATCATATTGTCATAGCATTAAAAATGTACGAGATAATGTTATTATGCCATTTTTTTAGCAGCTCTTTTTGCAAGGTTTTGAAAACCTTGAAGCAGATTACTTGTTTATTTGGTGAATGTAGCAGATTTTATCTACTTTTGAATAGTCCAATAAATTAAACATTTCTAGCATCAATTAAACCTTTGAACCATTTACATGGGAAAAATAATGGACTAAACTGTATGTTTCAAAAGACAATACTATATATCCCTCTATGTGTGTTTTCTTTCTTTCTTCCTTCCTTTCTTTCTTTCTTTCTTTCTATATGCATCTCTTT
Source organism: Hemicordylus capensis (assembly GCF_027244095.1). Taxonomy (NCBI): domain Eukaryota; kingdom Metazoa; phylum Chordata; class Lepidosauria; order Squamata; family Cordylidae; genus Hemicordylus; species Hemicordylus capensis. Next base: position 80,900,241 of record NC_069659.1, read on the forward strand.
ATCTCAGTTTAAAACAAGCTAAGCTTCTTCATAATGTTAAGAAAATCTGCATTTAGATTCTTTTAAAAAAATCTTCACTTTATTCACTACAGTAAAATTTGTATCTCTAAGAACAAAGGATCTTTACCAAGGAGGACCCCCTCCCTCCAAAATATCTGCATTTTAAGGCAAAGAGCAGGACTTCAGAGAGAGGAAAACCATGAGGATCTCGCCTAAATTCTTGGGAAAGGAGAGAGGGAAGCCACTTTTCGGGGTAGGGAGGGAGAAATGTTTTGGAGATTGAAGTTATGGGTGATTAGATCTGGTGGGGAAGGAAAGTTCAGGAGGAGAGGACTCCTGAAATGCTTAATGAGGAATTTGCACCCCTGAAGTGCAAATTCCCTGGGCGGGGGGACTCAAAGGAAGAAATTGCTCTCGTTGAACTTATGGCTATGCTTGCTGCTATGAGTGCTACTGTGGCAGCTGTTGCAATCCTAGGACGTAAGGAGTCACAATTGTGGGTGATAGAGCAGCAAGTTGTGCCAATGATGTTACTGCAGCACAGGCTCCATGACTGGCATTGGATTCTGGGCCAATGATTCTTTCCTGGCCATTTTTGGACTGTTTGAAATGTGTGTTCTGTTCAGGGAGGGACAGATTCCCTTTAACTTTGTGCTTCTGTAGTGTTTTTCAAGGCAGGGTTGCAGAATGCATTGCAAATTGCAATGCAAAACTTGTGTGCACTCTGTAAGTGCAGCTTGTTGGTCCCCATGGGTAGCTCCTAGGGACACCAAAGTGGGTTGTGTGGTAGGGCATGATAGATGCTACCTACCACCAAATCACAAAATAAATGGGTGAGCAGGTGATATTAAACACATTTTTAACCTTTCCCCCAAACCCACTTAGGATCCTATGTCTCAATGGTCTTTTTCTGTCAAACCGGTTTGACTGCTGTTTCGACAAAACATTTCAGCCATCTGTGTTTTTTGTTTTGAGCTTGAAACGAAACGCAAAATCCTTTTTGTGCACATCTCTACCAGAAAGTCATTTATATTTCACATTCTTCACTTTGAATGAGATCTAAAAGTCTTTTCAATAACAGGTTTTCTTCTAACCTTCCAGTCAAAGGATGGCAGAGGGTAAGCTCAAGCATTTGGCTCATTACTTTATGTATGAAAAGGGTCTATGTCCAACAGTTTAAAAAGATAGGAATCAAGACATTCTCTAGAGCAATGGTAAAGCCACTGGGTCTAATAAAGATTCAAGAAGAAGCCATTTTCCATTGGTAATGAAAAATGGGCTCCTATGCCCCTCAGGTTGTAGGAGAGGCTACAAGCAGTTTGAAGCTTGGACAGTAAATTATGTGGAAAGGACAGTAAATTATGTGGGAAGAAGTGGGAGGCTCACAAGTGAAGAAGAGGGAAGCTGGAATAAGGGAAGGCTGGGACAGTGGAGGCCATGAAAGCATTTGTATTTGTCCCAGTTCTTCACACACTCACAGAACTCTCAGGAAAACCCCAGAATTGTTTTTCAAAAATTATTTGAGAAAGTTTAAAAACATGATCCCATTCAAAATAGAGATGAGGGGAGTTTGCCAACGCTCAGCTCCAATGTTATGTTTCCCATGTGTATATTTCTCTTGTAAAAATAATTCTGAGGGAAACATTAACTGAATTAATTTTAAGTATATTTAGGATCAAGGAGAGAAAGGAGTATCAACATTAACAGCAATGGTAAAGGTGAGTAAATTTCTGTGGAAGAGGCAGAATTGGAAACAGAATTAGATTGTGGTCTTCTTCCCTTTTAATCATCTAATTTGGGATTGAGCCAAAGTTTCCTGTCAAAGTAATAGGGCACATCGTTACTAAAGAGAATGACTAGCTCCCAGGCTTGGAGTTTTCACTTACTCTGAATGTAACCTGTGTGGGCTGTTAATTAAATATTCAGTTCTTTTACTAGAGAAAAAGAGAATGATGCAAGTTTGTAGCTTTTACACGATTTAATTAAATTCTCCTTAATTTAAAAAATGTACCAACTACCATAGCTGCAACAATTAACATTGCAGACAAAGACAGATACAGGAAAATACAAGGACACAGAGGGAACACCAGGATTAAAACTGCAAAACATAAATACATAAATAAATTAATTTGTGCTCTGGCTCTTCTTAGAATATCTCTTTATCTCCCATTTCTGTCCCCCTTCACCACTGTCACATGTGAATATAATGTAAAAGACCATTTGTTCTAGGTGATTGCAGACTCAAAGAAAGGAAATAACCACCCCCATTTCCCATTTATATCACAAATTATGCAGGCATATTATAACTGAAGGAAAGATATCAAGTTAATAAGCTGGCAATGCTATGGATATATTAACTCTGAACAATTCTTCCACCAAGACCTCTTTATTACCCAAGATATAAAATACCATCCACCAGATATTACAAATTAAAACAAAACTGGTTTCAATGTCAATACACCATCCTCAGTTGCTTACAAAAACCAAATATCTCAGCACTGCTTAAATTTCTTTCACACAAGGTAAGGGATGGGGAGAGGGCACCATAATAGCTGCAATGAGGAACTATAAACACAGCTTATGTGAGTTTCATAATGAATTTCATAGCCGAAACCATCTCCTCCTCAATGTTAATATCTGCTTTCAATTTGTCTATATACATTGCCTCCTTAACTTTATCCTTCTGCAAATTTGCACCTGTGTTTTTGCACAGACGGCCACTAGCTCAGCTGGAACAACGAGCCATGTGCAGCTGCAGGTGGGACTGCCTCCCCACTATTCACTATCACTGTCTTCCCCCCTAATTGGGGGGGGGCACCCAGTCCCCCTTGACAGTGGCAGAAAACTGGGAATAGCTGGAAGGGTAGTGTTTCTTTAAAAACTCTGTAGGCATCACTGTTGCCAAGCAGAATTGGTAAGAGAAAAGACGAAGGTGTGGGGCATGGTGCTCTGGCAGAGAGTAAGACATCGAGAGCTGCAGCGTGCATAGAGTTACCATATTCCTGGGTGGGTCTGGGCCACCTTCTCTGTTACTGCAGTTCCAGAAACAGCACAAAACTGCAGTTATAGTGGTGTCCATGTTTGGATGTAACATTTCAGCAGCCACACCTCAGGTCTCCGTGGCAAACCTTACTGCACATAAAGCTTCGAATTGGAGTTTGGCAAGGCAAATCTCAGGCCTCTTTTGGCTCGAAACTGCAGTTGCACAAATTTGATGTAATGGAGTTACAACCTCTGCCCCATTTGACTCCAGTTTTGCATTACATCTGAATTCAGCCGATGACAATTCACATTGGCTCACATACTGCACAGTGAAATATGGGTGATAAAGCATGGACATACCTTTGTTGCTGTGTGTGGAACCTCTGTTGTGAAACAGAGCAACTCTGCCCTGTGTAAAAACAAAACTGTGCAGTGTAATACCATTTATTTCCAATGGATGTTGCATTGCACAACCGTGTTTGTTCAACTTTAAAACAGGACGTGGCTGTTCAACTTTAAAACAGGACTGTTTCACAACAGCCCCAATGGTGGCTTCTCACACAGCAGTGTGAACAGGTGCTCCGTCACCAATGTTTAACTCCTTGATATATGAGCCAGTTCCTTCTAAACCACTAAGAGAAAATGAACATTTTCCCTTCTCAGGTGAAAACAAGGGGGAGCATGTGAAGCTAGTATTACGCATCCTAGTACTAGTAAACCATGGTTTAACACTGCATTATTTAAAACTGCACTTACAGAACTTGTCTGTAAGTGCTAATTTGCAAAGCTTTAAGAATGGAAGAAGAAAACTGTAAGTTTTTGAGGCCTATAAAATAGCCTGGTTTTTAATCCAGAGTTAGTTCTGGATGATGTAGTTCACTGCAAGTTTGTACTCCCTGTAAATTCTGGGACTTCCACCACAATCCTGTCCCATTGGACTTGGCAAAGAAGCTCATTTAAAATCAAGACGTCTTACATCTAAGTAAATGTGTTGAGAATTGGGGGTTAAGACTTAATTCAGCTTCTTGGATTTAATCCTTAGAAGCCATCTTTATTCATTCTCCTTTGTTCACTGGGCTACCTGCTATTTGAGAGCTCTTTAAAGCATGCTGGTTCTCTGTGACATATTCAGTTCTATTGGCCTCCTGCTGTTGCTACTTTCTGCTGCTTTGCTTTGAACCTATAATAACTTGACCTTTGGACTATAAAGCCTTTAGGGCAGAGGACCTGCTTATGTGTATGCCATGGAGTGCTTCAGTGCTTAAACAGAGCAGTGTAAGTGGTTATGGTCCAACAGCTTATTCATGCCATAACAAAGGCAGCTTATGTTTGCACTGTGTGCCTTACTTTAATCCAGTGGGACCGCCAGCTTCTGAATTCGTATAGAAACCTAAGCAGTCACTGGGTGGCCTAAAGCTAGTGGGGGAAATGTATGTAGGTGGTTAATAAGACTATATGAGTTGCTCTCTATCACTACAGGTGCTTATATATACTCATGTTTAAGGGAACAGGGACTCTCATCAAATGGGCCAAATCCTAACAGGAACTCAGATGATATGTATAACGTACTCACTTAGTAGGTCAGTCTCAGTTAATGTATCACTTGAGTTGCATAGGTATGCCTTTCCTGGAATGTATTCCATGTGACTTCGATACTATGTGGAATGATAAAATTGTTTGAGAAGTTTTCTTTCCCATTAATGCTTCCTTTTAAGGGGGAAGCTGGTGTGTGAACGTATAATGTGTTCTGCACATACTCACACATACACACTGCTAGAATACTACTCACCCTGCCCCATCTGTATTTTGCAAGTATTTCAGTACTTATTCTGTACAGCCGATACAGGTATTGACACTGGCAAAATAATGACAATAGCTGTTCTTGTGCTCTATTGATTGTCAACAAGGTATAACCATGATCTTGCTGCCTTATCTTAGCCATGTTTAGAGACTTGAATAGAAATCTGTAGAATACATACACATAGTTGCTGAGCATAAGACTTGGGTCCCAAGTTTTTCCACATCAACTTAGACCTTCCATGCACAATATGACGTCTAAGTGGAAAGGAGCTAGACAATAAGGTCGTTCACACAAATAGGCAGGTGTGGTGGGTGGGCGGGTGTGGGGTGGTGGGTGGGCGGGCGGGGGTAGGCTGTTCAAACTCACCTTCCCTCCAGACAAGTGTTGGTTTGTTGTTGGGAGTGCAGACTGTGCTCCCATATGATCTGCACTGCATGCCACATCATGGAGCTTCTGAGGCTGGGACAACACGTCTCCTGATATTCCACAATGCACTGTGCAACATGCATGATATATTGGGGGATTCCCCCAGGAGATGGGAGCTCTAGGCAACCATCTCTTTGTCCACTAGGGCTGAACAAACACATGACCCCAGAGCCCGGGTTAAGGGCTTGCTTGAGCCAGGTTTAAAATCAGGGCTAGGAGGTGCTGCCCGATCCCGGTGGTTCTTATGCACAGCTTAGCCAGGGTTAGGCTGCACGTGAGAATAACCTCAAAGTTTAAGGTATGTAGTAAGTACTAAATGACTCCCCACCCACCTCCTCTAGGTTTAGTGAAGCCCCCGCCCCTTTACTGGTAAAGAAGAATGTTCACTGGATTCCACTTTATCAGTAGACCCCCCAGAACTGGTCTGAACCAGTTTGGTGGTCAAGCTGTACTGGGTCCAGTTCGACCAGAACCAACACCTGCTAACTTGGCAAAGAGGCACCTTTTAACATGGTGATTCTATTTATTTAGCAGTGGGAGAGTAACTGGCCCTATCCACCCCCAGCACATTACTTCCAGTGACTGTTGCTGGTGTCTATCTTATGTTTCTTTTTAGATTGTGAGCCCTTTGGGGACAGGGAGCCATCTTATTTTGTTTGTTATTTCTCTGTGTAAACCACACTGAGCCATTTTTTGAAGGGCGGTATAGAAATATAATAAAATAACAACAACAACAACTGAACCAGCCTGGCAAGCCTATTAGGCTGTGCATGAGAATCACCAGGATTGGACCCAGTCCCAGTGGGGCAGCACCACCTAGCCCATGTTTTAACCTGCTTTTAGCTGGGGTTAAAGGTTTGAGTGAGCCCTTAACCCAGGATTGTGTGTTCGCTGGGGCTGCATTCAGCCCAACTGGTACAGAGATGGGTGCCTAGAGTGCCTGTCTCTTGGGGGAAATCTCCCAATGCACCATGCATGTCATGCAGTGTGTTGTAGGATACCTAGAGGCCAGAATGCATCATCCTGGCCTCTGGAGCTCTGTGCTGCAGGTTAGGGAATCATCTGGGAGTATGGTTCATGCTCCCAGCAATATTTCAGCACTCATCTGGGGGAAGGTGAGTTGGACCAGCCTTCCCCTCTGCCTGCCCAGTCATGTGAATGAGCCCAATGACTTAAAATTCTCCCCACTATACAGAATGTCCATCTTCCTTTATTAATCACTAAGCTGATTAGATTGGGGGAGTAGAACAACCCACTGGAACAGGGGAAATAAGAGAGCAGAGAAGGTTCAAATAGCAATCACACTGTTTGTTATCACTGGGAGGAAGAAGCTCTCTTTCTACACATCCATGCTCTCTTTCCAACAACACCACCACCACACACACACACACACACACACACACACACACACACACCGTGGGCTGAGGAATACTATTATAAACTGTATTCACATACAGAATTGTCCTGTATGTCATATCAGACCCTGTCCTGCAGATCATATGAGAGTGCAATCTGCACTTCCAGCAACAGACCAGCACTCATCTGGAGGGGAGGTGAATATTCAAGAAGTATGCAAGGTGAATATGCAAGAGGTAGGAGGAAAACCCATGTAGCTTTTCCTCCTACCTTTCTTCTACACAATCACTTCTGCCCAGGTTTTCCTTCTACCGTGCTTTCACACAACCAAAAATTGGGAGCACACACAGCTCCCAAAGGTTGGTACAACACAGTTTTTGATTGTGTGAATGATCTTGTAGTATGACAAGGCTGTTTGTCAGGTCACCCTTACCAACTTTAGAACAAGAGGTTATTTACACAATTGAAAACTGACTTGTTCTCACACACAGTCTAACCCAGGCTAGAGAAGACCAGCCTGTGCATGAGAACCACCGGGACTGGGCTTGATCCCTGTGGGGCAGTGCCACATAGCTCATCTTTTAACCCTGGCTGTTAGAAGGTGCTAGCATGACATTAATTTCAGCTCTGGAATCATGTGTTTGCTAAGACTGTGTTCTGCCTGAGAAGACACAGAGACAGGTGCCTAGAGCATTTGTCTACCAGGGAATGCCATCAATGCCTGTACAAAAGGGACGGGCTGCACTTGAACCAAGATGGAACCAGACTGCTGGCACTTAAAATCAAAAAGGTTGCAGAGCAGCTCTTAAAATGACACCTGGGGAGCAGCCGATGGGAGCTGGGCAGCATCCCGTTGGGCAAAAGCCATCCTTTAAAGTGTGAGGCTGCAAAGAATTCAGATAAAACAGAAGGGGACAGAGCAGAACCGCATAAAGAGCAGACGGGAGCCTGTGCCAGCAGGTCAAAGAGTCAAAAGAACAGCATATATCAGCTGAGACATTCAGCATATAGGTGCTTATATGCCAATGCCAGAAGCCTCCGAGCCAAGATGGGTGAGCTGGAGTGCGTGCTTGCTAATGCAGAAATAGATATAGTGGGCATAACAGAAACATGGTGGAACAGTGAGAACCGGTGGGACACTGTTATCCCTGGGTATAAACTCTATAGAAAGGACAGAGAGGGGCGCCTTGCAGGAGGGGTAGCACTGGATGTTAAAGAAGGGATCGAATCTAACAAGCTAGAAACCCTAGGTGGACTGGAATCCTCCACAGAAACTTTGTGGGTGACTATACAAGTCCGGAAAGGGAACGTGCTACTGGGGATGTGCTATCACCCTCCAGATCAAAATGCCGACAATGACTGGGAGTTGCAGGAGGAAATCAGGGAGGCATCAAGGAGAGGCAGGGCTATAATTATGGGTGACTTCAATTACACACACATAGATTGGGTAAATTAACATTCAGGTCAGGACAAAGAGGTCAGATTTCTAGATAAGCTAAATGACTGTGCCCTAGAACAGTTGGTCATGGAACCAACCAGAGAGAAGGCGACCTTAGACCAAATTCTGAGTAACACCCAGGACCTGGTGCATGATGTCAGTGTCATCGACCCTTTGAGGAACAGTGACCACAGTGCCATCAAATTCAGCATACATGTGGGGAGAGAATCACCAAGGACGTCTAACACGGACATTTTGAATTTCAGAAGAGGAAACTTCTTCAAAATGAGGAGTAGGGTGAAAAGAAAGCTGAAAGGGAAAATCAGGAGAGTCACTTCGCTCCAGAGTGCATGGAGTTTACTCAAAACCACAATACTAGAAGCCCAGTTAGATTGTATACCCAAAAGGAGGAAAGGTACCACTAAGTCCAGGAGGATGCCAGCATGGCTAACGGGTACCGTCAAGGAAGCCATAAAAGGGAAGAAGACTTCCTTCCAAAATTGGAAGGCCTGTCCAAATGAAGAGAACAGAAAGGAACACAAACTCTGGCAAAAGAAATGCAAGGTGACAATAAGGGAGGCAAAAAGAAAGTTTGAGGAACATTTAGCCAAAAGTATCAAGGGGAATAACAAAAACTTCTTTAAGTACATCAGAAGCAGGAAACCTGCCAGGGAGGCAGTTGGACCATTAGACAATGAGGGAGTGAAAGGGATTATTAAGGAGGATAGGGAGGTTGCAGAGAAGCTGAACGAGTTCTTTGCATCAGTCTTCACGGCAGAGGATACTGAGCAGATGTGTGATGTTTTAGGGATGGAGACTAGAGAGCGGAGACAGATAGAAGTGACAAGGGATGATGTTCTAAACTGTCTGGAAAAACTGAAAGCTAACAAATCACCAGGGCCGGATGGCATCCATCCAAGAGTGCTCAAAGAACTCAAATGTGAAATTGCCGACCTCCTTGCTAAAATATTTAACTCATCCCTGAAATCGGGCTCTGGACTGGAGGACTAGAAAGTAGCAAATGTAACACCAATTTTCAAAAAGGGATCTAGGGGTGATTCGGGAAATTACAGGCCGGTTAGCCTAACGTCTGTTCCAGGCAAATTGATGGAAAGCATCCTCAAGGATAAAATTGTAAAGCACCTAGAAGAACAGGCACTGCTGGGAGTAAGCCAGCATGGCTTCTGCAAAGGTAAATCTTGCCTCACCAACCTTTTGGACTTCTTTGAGAGTGTCAATGAGTGTGTGGATCAAGGTGATCCAGTTGACATAGTCTACCTGGACTTCCAAAAAGCTTTTGACAAAGTTCCTCATCAAAGACTCCTGAGGAAACTTACCAGTCATGGGATAAGGGATAAGGGTACAAGTACATGTGTGGATTGCTAACTGGTTGAAAGACAGGAAACAGAGAGTAGGTATGAACTGAGAGTTTTCACAATGGAGGGAAATAAGAAGTGGGGTCCCCCAGGGATCTGTACTGGGACCGGTGCTTTTTAATTTATTCATAAATGATCTAGAAGGAGGGGAAAGCAGCAATGTGGCCAAATTTGCAGATGATCCCAAACTCTTCCGGGTAGTGAAATCCAAAACGGATTGTGAGCAGCTCCAAAAGGATCTCTCCAAACTGGGGAGTGGGCAACAAAATGGCAAATGCAGTTCAATGTTAGCAAGTGTAAAGGGTTGCACACTGGGATGAAAAACCCCAACTTCAAGTATATGCTGATGGGATCCGAGCTGTCGGTGACTGACCAGGAGAGGGATCTTGGGGTGCTGGTGGACAGCTCGTTGAAAGTGTCGACTCAATGTGCGGCAGCTGTGAAAAAGGCCAATTCCATGCTAGGGATCATTAGGAAAGGGATTGAAAATAAAATGGCTAATATTATAATGTCCTTCTACAAAACTATGGTGCGACCACACTTGGAGTACTGTGTACAATTCTGGTCACCACATCTTAAAAAGGACATTGTTGAACTGGAGAAGGTACAGAAGAGGGCAACCCAGATGATCAGGGGCCTAGAGCACCTTTCTTATGAGGCAAGACTACAACACCTGGGGCTTTTTAGTTTAGAAAAAAGATGACTGCGGGGAGACATGATAGAGGTCTATAAAATCATGCATGGTGTGGAGAAAGTGGAGAGGGAGAAATTATTTTCCCTCTCACACAACACTAGAACCAGGGGTCACTCCATGAAATTGATTGCCTGGAGGTTTAGGACTAACAAACGGAAGTACTTTTTCACACAACGCGTGATCCACTTGTGGAACTCTCTGCCACAGGATGTGGTGACAGCCAACAACCTGGATGGCTTTAAGAGGGGTTTGGACTTCATGGAGGTCTATCAATGGCTACTAGTCGGAGGGCTGTGGGCCACCTCCAGCCTCAAAGGCAGGATGCCTCTGTGTACCAGTTGCAGGGGAGTAATGGCAGGAGAGAGGGCACGCTCTCAGCTCCTGTCTGTGGCTTCCAGAGGCATCTGGTGGGCCACTGTGCGAAACAGGATGCTGGACTAGATGGGCCTTGGGCCTGATCCAGCAGGGCTGTTCTTATGTTCTTATGTTCTAATGCTTGCAGTGCAGTGTATTGTAGAATATCCAGAGTCTGGGATCCATTGTCTTGTCCTCCAGAGCTCCACATTGTGTGGTGCGGATCGTCTTGGAAGAAGGTGACTTGGACCACCCTCTCTCCCCCACCTGCCCAGTCATGTGAATAGCCCCACTGTTTTTTACCCAGCTTTGGGAGCTGTGTGTGGTCCCAATTTTTGGTTGTGTGGAAGCAAGGTAGGAGGACAACCTGGTTAGCTTTTCTTCCTATCTTGCTTCCACACTATCACCTCTACCCAGGTTTTCCTCTTACGTTGCTTCCACACAACTGAAAATTAGCAGCACACATAGCTCTCAAACCCAGGCAGAACACAGTTTTGATTGTGTGAATTACCTCAATGTCTAATTATAGATTTAGAACCAGGGGGAAAAAAACATAAATGAGATGGTACAGATAAGTATAATGCATTATATGTATTCATTTTTCATTCAAATATTTACACTTCATTATTCAGGGAATAAATACTATTGTTTCAACATATACAATGCTCTTCTAACTGCATCTTTAATATACATTCTTAAATATTTAATATTTCAGAATGTCTTCAGCATCATAGAATTAAACCTCAGTATAGATAGGAATATTATGCACATTTTATTTCTAGCTTGCATTTAACTACAAATATAATACTAAATATATACACAGTAGAGCATTTCAGTTCTAGGAATTCTTTCCATCTACTGTATGTGCCTGGTTTGATTTGTACACGTCTTGCCATTCTTCATAGCCATGAAAGTTCTCTGGTCTCTGCTGCATTTAACAAATTAACATGCAATAAATGTGCATGACACATTAAAGGCAAAATTATTTCTTTCTTTCTGTTTTATGGTTGCACTGTGAGAGGGCATGTGAGAGAGAAGAACTTCTGAAATGTGATCTCATGTGTGAGGCCAGTCATTGTATACAGTAAGGTTCTGTCATATAGAATAAATCAACTTTTTAGTACTGTACTTAATGATTCATTTCAAAGAAGTCCTACTGTATGCTGGACTCTTGGAGACAAATGTATGTTTAATCATGCCTGCACTCTTTACTAAGGTCTAACAACTGTTAATAGTTGCTCTTAATATAGTCAATAATTCTTCTTTTTCTTCTTTTCTTTTTTGGTTGGCTTTCCATTAGTCTCCATTTTTTTACTGTTGGATCCAGAAAGGTTCTACAATAATCACTGGGATGTATTTTTGATTATGCTGATTATTGTACTTTGTTCCCATCTGCATTATGTGTGTTAATACTGCACAGCATGTCAGCAAATGTAACTAGGGATGTGCGTTTCGTTTCGGATACAAAACGTTTTGTGCACAAAACAGGCCGTTTCGGCTGTTTTGTAGCCAAAACAAAACACCCAATGCTTAAAACAGAAAATTTTGTAGCCAAAACAAAACGTCCCGTTTTGGATACAAAATGTTTTGTTGTTTCGGCTGTTTTGGAACTCCATTTTGCAATCACAAAAAATCTTTCTCCTTCAGTCTCCATTTTGAGTTTTGACATCTGTTTGAATTTCCGGCCCTTCCAGCCTGCAGATTGGCCAGCAGGGGAGCGCAGGGTCCGGGGTTGGGGAGCGCAGCTCGGGATCTGGGGTGGCAGCAGGGGAGCACGGGGCTTTGGGGTTGCAGCAGGGCAGCACGGGCTTTGGGGTTGCAGCAGTGGAGCATGGGCTTTGGGGTTGCAGCAGTGGAGCATGGGCTTTGGGGTTGCAGCAATTGAATTTAAAAAATTATGTGTGGTGTTTGTTGTTAGTTGTTGTTTCACACTCTTGTGTGTGGATAAATTGCATTTCTGGGGGGGATGTGAATGTACGTGACCAAAACTTGTTCTTTGCAAAGCTCTGTGGGCGTTTTAGATGTGTGATGTTATTCTGGAGGGGGAAGAGTGGGTTGGGTGGTAGTGCCCCAATGGGTGCCTGCTAACACCTAGGTTTCAGAGTGATTGGGCAAAGGACTCAATATTATTTGATTTTTGAAGTGAAGTTTACTCTTTCCCCCCATAGTGAAGAATGGAGGTTTCAGAAGCCCAAGAATTGCACATGTGGGGCACTTGGGTGGCCCAGAGAGAGTGGTGGCATAGTGAACATAGGGTGCCAACCACCCCCATGGCTTGATAACCCATGGTGTACTGGCTTCTGTTGTTTTGGAAGTGTTCTGAGTGTAGATTCTCTGGTTGCATATGAGATTTTCAGTGAGAAACCATGAATCCACTTTCATTTGCTACTGCTAATAGCAAAAAAAAAAAAAAAAAAAGTCTTAAAGACACATAAACTTCAAAAAAATTTTTAATCAACCCTTTGCCCATTTGGGGGGGGGGATTGGGGTGGTAGCCTTCACCCATTAGGCACTACCACCCCACCCCACTCTTTGACCCCACGACCCATTTTTCCGATCCAAATCGATTTGGATTTGGATTTGGATAAATTTGGAATCAAATCGAATCTGGGCTGATTCGGATGGGTCAGATTCGGACACAAATCGAAATGGGGGTGTTTCAATTTGGGTACAAATTGAATCACAAAAAATCATTTCGTGCACACCCCTAAATGTAACTACTGTATAATTTACCTGAATCTAAGACTAGACTCCCCCCCCCACCCAAGTTCTATAATGTTAGAAATCAGGGGTTCATTTTAAATTCAGAGTCTTCTTCTTTTAAGAAAATACAGGTATAACTTGTATTTAACCTCTATTTTTTCAGGGGTTCATCTTAGATTCAGAGTCTTAGATTCTTCTATTTGGATAAATATGGTAACCATGATAATGTTACCCATACCCAGGAATGTTATCCATACCCCGGAAGATACAGTGCTACTTTAGGTATTTACCTCCCAATTTAGATGACAAACATGTGATGGGCAACTTCTGATCACTGCTGATGGTCACCAAAAGGGATTAGACAAATTCATGGCAGATAAGGCTATCAATGGTTGCTAGCCTGGATAATTGTATAATTCCATCAGGATCAGATGCGGTATGCTCCTGAACACCAGGAGCTAGGCAACAACAATGGGAAGGAGTGGTGGCCCTCCCCACCCCCACTTCTGGGCTTCCCTAGTATACTTGGTTGGCCACTGCATGAAGCAAGATGTTCGACTAGATAGGCCAGATCCAGCAGGGCTTTTCTTATGTCCATATGTTCCCCTGGATTAATATTACATTGGGCTAGAAAATAATGCAAGCTATTTCTCTTTCCCCTCTCTACAAAAAAATGAGAAATAGTTCAACTTATTTTCTAGGTCAGTCCATCTAGGTCAACCCACCTGCTCTTACCCATCCAACTCCCCTAACCCAAAAACGCCCTCCCCAAACCCTTAAAACAAGACATACCAGAACTGAGGCTGGATAGGGAAGAGGAAGTGATATATCTCCTTCCTTTACCCACACCACTGCAGTCCAGTAAGTCTGCTTTGAAAGAAGGGGAAGGGTATGTGGAAGATGAGGGGGCTGGTGGGGAGGGTGTTTTGAGATTGGGGGCCAATTGGGGGCTGGTTGAGAAGCTAAGAATCCTTCTCTAGCTTGGATTTAAATTTGAGCTGATGAAGAATTTGGGTGCAAATAATGCTTGGCTGTTCTTTGACAAAAGCAATATGAGACCCTGGGAAGGCATCTCTTCACAGGCATCTCTACTAACATGGAAAGCTGATTTCAGAGGTCACAACAATTGAGGAGATTTTGTACTGCATGGAAGCATTATCCGAGGTGGCAGCTGGAGTATACATACAATATATGGATCAGGACCTAGTTACGGTGTACTTAGGGAATAAAAGGTGTAACACCTCCCACACACATACAGGTTTAGTATCGAATTTGATGAGCCAGTTTGGATGATATATTCAAACAGCCAACATGCAGGAGAGGAGTATGGGCATGCATGTCTTCCTTCCCCAGCATGCTTGCCTGACGCCTCCTAATTGCATGGTGTGGGGAGACTGTTCATCAAAACTGCCCTTAAATATTAAACTTACATATGACATTTTATTATTTAGCATGTTTCGTGGGGAAGGATGTGCTCATGCACTTTCTTCCCCCTCTGGTATGTTTGCATTAAGGATGTGCACAAATAGATTTTTGCAATTCATTTTGAGTTTGAATTGAATCAGCCTGATTTGATTCAATCTCGAATCTGCTGGCCTCAAATCAAATCCAAATAGATTCAGCCTAATTTTTAAGGGCTAGGAGGCACCAAAATAGGATGGGTAGTAGGGCCTCATGAGTGCCAACTACCACCCAATCCCCAAAGGATTCAGAAGAATGGGTAAATTTTTAGGAATTTTTATGTGTTGTGGATTCTCAGATAGAAATAACTTCTTCATAGGTATTCCTTTTGAAGAAGTTATTTCACAACCGAGAATCCACACAGTGTGCATTCTCAGTTGTGAATTAACTTCTTCATAGCTTTTCCCTATAAAAACCTATATAAGGAAAACTTATGAAGAAGTTATTTCTAACTGAAAATCCACACTAAGAAGTGAGGAAAATCACCAGCCAATCATGCAAAGGAACCAACCAGAGTGGCAGAGAAGCTTGGAGGGCTGGTATTGCAGGAACAAAATGGTGACTTGAATGGCCAAATTGATTCAAATCAAATCTAGGGTGATTCGAGTCAACCTCAAATCTGGTCAGTGCCCCTAAAGATGATTTGATTTGAAGTCGAATCACTCAAATCGACCAGACTCAAGTCTAATCAATTCAGCCAAGAATTGATTTGCACAACCCTAGTTTGAATATTGTGCGTGTATGTATGTATGTATGTGTAGTGTATGTGTGCGTGCGGTTATTTCCTTCGATCTTAGTGTGACCAAGATAAGGAACCTAAAACTGAAAGCAGGTTTAGTCTTACTCCAATACCATCCCTCACTTCACCCCTTTACTTTCTCCTGTATAAATGCATGGCTGTCATTCACTGTACGGAGAGAAGTAAAATGCTGTGCTTGTCTTCTGTCACTGACAGTGGATGGCTCAGGCTCAGTCAACAGAAATTCCATGGGAGACATAATATGTGCATTAACACATTTTGCACCCATGAGGTCCCTGAATTATACAGGCATGGCACTCACATACCTAACTAGAGGGAATGTTCTGAAAGAATCATAATGCAACAGTGTTTACAACGTTGATCAGGTCAAGGTCTGATCAGTGCCTGGGTCTGAAGCCACTGAGCAGGGGCATAACTATAATAGGGCAAGGGGAGACAGTTGTCTGGGGGCCCACTGCCTTGGGGGTCCCCCCAGGGGCAAGTCACATGACTCCCCCAGCCGCTCACCCACCCAGGCATCCTTCAGTAGTATTCATCCTCTAAAACTGATGTGAGTGTTAAGACCTGGAGCTACCAGAACAGCATGTCTTTCTCTAGTACCATTAAATGACTTGCATCGTCCACAATTTACAAAACCTTTAAAAAAATAATTTAGGATGATGTTCTATTGTGGCACATAGATAGATAGATAGATAGATCCTATCTATCTATCTAAATTTTACTATGCTTTTTGTTACTACTATTCAGCCTCATTTAAGATTTCTTTACTTCATGACTGAGCTTCAGGGGGGTGGCATTTTAAAATCTTGTCTCTGGGCCCACTCCAACCTTGCTACGCTTCTGCCACTGAGAATTCTCTATATGCTGTCTTGAGTCCCATAAATCAAGAACAATTAGTTATAGATGTAATAAAAACAATATTGCAGCTCAGTTGCCATGCTGAGTGACATTTCAGTATATTTTTATTTAATAAAATTATTTGGTATGCTAAATCATAGAAGACCTGATATTGCAGCAGCACAGGAAGTCTATGTTATAGATTACTAATTCTACATATACTTGTTGATACATGGCTACTTGCAGAACTGAAGAAGTCAAGTTAATTTGTGTTTGGTGTTTTTATGGCTTTAATTATGCTAATATTTTAATGTGATTTTATGGAATTTTATTATATTTACTTTTGTAAATTCCCTAGGGATAATTGTATAAAAGGTGGTATATAAATCTAACTAACAAACACACAAACAAAGAAATACAGTATTTGTCATAAACTAGATTGACTTTAAGATTTATTTCATCCAGCATGTATAATTTGAATTGCTCCAAACCCATCAGTAGAAGGATGCTTTCAATGGCAATTCTGCATCCCTCAACAAATGCATAGGTTTATGTTAGCTACTTTGACATGACTACAGAAATTTCTTTTCATAGAGTTTAAAACCATTGGGGATTAAAAGAGAGTAAGTTTTGGATTCTGAAGGCAAATAATTAACACAGTTAGTTCTGGTTCTAGCTGTGATGTAAAGGTTAATGGTTACAGTGCCTCGGAGACTGTGGGGTAAGTAAACAGTAATAGATCTCCTGGTAAATTATTATTATCATAATTACCATATATGTAAAAATAATAAACTTTAACAGTGTTTGCTGATAGATACTAAATAGCAATGGGATTATATTGCTGTAAATTTAAAGGAATGTTAGTACATTCATTTGAAACAGTTATGCTGATATTTTCTGAAATATAACAAACAAGATGCTCCTAGTACTTAATATTTCAGCTGCAATATGCATAGACAGATTCAGTGGCATATAATGTGCTAGATATGTCAGTTACACAATCATACTTAAAAACTATTTATACTCCCTCAAACACTAAGAGTGCCCCATATTTTCTAGAAGATGTTATTTCTAAGAACTTGGGGCCAGTTCCAGATATAATCGCTCTGGGCACATAACAAAGGCAAAAAAGAGAGGAAAGGATTCTTAAAATGTGACTTTTTGGGTGACAAGAAGCCACCCAATTTTTCTGTGCCAGCTCACAGGTGCTGAATAGGTCAGACCAATAGGATTCTAAGAAACAAAATAAACGATGAGTAAATTAGGCAAAAGGTTAGATCTTTATGTTGGTGTTGCTGGAGGTAAACTGTTCTATTGTCCCAGGAACATAGCTGCCTGGTCAGGGAATTAATCATTAAAACACAAATTACTGGGTGCCTTTCCAGACCAATAATTATCAAGGCACAAATCTGTGTTCCCCAGATGTAATTGGACTTCAACTCCCATAATCCCCAGCCCCAGTTGCCTTTGGTTGGGAATTATGGGAGTTGAAGTCCAATTACATCTGGGGACCCACACATTGAGAATCCCTGTTCTACACAATTGCCTCCCTAGCCTGAAATGGAGGTTTGGCAACGGTTTCTTCCCATACCGCCATAAATTGTTGTATGATGGTGAACAAAATTATTCAAAATACATTTGGCTACAAACTTTACCATGTATTAAAGCCATACTTTCAGTACTTACTGTATTTACCCAAATCAAAGATGACTGAATTTCAGACTATCCCCTTAAAAATCAGAGGTCAAATACAGGTTATACCTGCATTTACTCAAAAGAAACAGGACTCTGAATTTAAGACCACCTCCTGATTAATTGGAGAAAACCTAATCTTTGATTCAGGTAAATACCGTATGCTCAAGTGAGCATATGAGCAGCAGATTACAGTTGCTTTCATATGCATATCCTAACATCCAACCTGTGGTACTTGGTTTACATCATGCCTAGTAGAAAGCAGAAAAGAATCAGCTTAGCCATTACTACAAGAACTACTACATTGCCACACAAGTAACAAGTAGGCTTAGGGTGCTTCCAAATAAAATACCTTGTGGATGACAGAAATACTAAAGTAGCAGACCTGACAGCTGCAAAAGACATGGAGGCAGTGTCAATCCCTGCTGTAATTGCTACTACTAGAATAGGATTAATAGGTCAACAGAGACAGCACAGTACAAATCAGCAAGTGCAGAAGCAAAGCCCCAAGCAAGCCAGTACATCTTAAGTTAAGGCACCTTCCAGCCAGGCTCTCACACTGCCAATTTAGCATTAAACTTGCTGAGGAAACCTGCTTTCTGAAGGTAATGATCTACTCAGTTTTGGTAGCAGGTGTAGCACAGATCAGTTTCACCTGACTAGCAAAGCTGTGTATGAAATCACATTAGGACATCGCCTTTAAAAAAAAAAAATCACCATGGGATATTTCATATACATGCTTCTATGAGTCCAGGAGCTCCAGAGAGTAAAATGGTGGCTACAGTTTGTTTGTTTGTTTGTTTGTTTGTTGTATTTCTGTACTACCTGATATAGAAATCTCCAGGCAGCGTATACATTTAAAAAATAAAATATAAAACAGTTAAAGTTCATAAAACAGATAAGATCTCAATAAATAAGACCACATAAAAATTTAGATTTCAATTAAAAGCCTGAGAAAACAGGTATATCTTCAGGGTCCTCCTAAAAGCAAAGAGAGTAGGAGATTCAGCAGGGGGTGCATTCCAAAGTGCTGGGGCAGCCACAGAGAAGGCCCGGTCCCGAGTTGCCACCAAAGAAGTTGGTGGTGGCCATAAATGGGCCTATCTCGATGATCTTAATAGGCAACAGTGTTTGCAACAGAGAAGGCACTCTCTTAAGTACCCTGGACCCAAGCCGTTAAGGGCTTTATAGCTAATGATCAGCACTTTGTATTTTGTTTGGAAACATATCAGAAGCCAGTGCAGTTCTTTCAAAATCGGTGTTATGTGTTCTTTTTTATAGTACTCTTTGTGCCTTTTAACATATGTAACCTGTGTGGTGAACCATGTTTTTTTAAAATAAATGTTTACTCAACCCATCCAAAAACTGTTTGAGACTGCATTGTGAGGTTGACTTGTGCGCGTGGTATGTATACTTGAAGCAGCAAATTGGAAGATTCAACAAATGTTGAGTAGGAATGCATTAATGAAGTGACAAAGCTAACCAACAGCTTTCAATAAAAATCCTTGCAAAAGGAGTAAAGATCAAATTGCCATCACAGGGCTTGCAGCAGAATTTTTTGAATTTTATGCAGTTATTTAACCCCTGCTAACTGAACAAAGAGAAACCTTTTTAAAATTTTGATTGTGTTTACTGAGCAGAGGGAGAACAACTGGCCCTATTCAACCCCAGCACAGCATCCCTCCAGTGACTGTTGCTGGTGTCTATCTTATGTTTCTTTTTAGATTGTGAGGCTTTGGGGGCAGTAGCTGCCATGTGGGGTGGTAAGAGCTACTTTTAATAGGGGATTAGTTGCCTCTGCTCTTGATGCACCTGAATGCTGATCAGAGCAGCTGTGTACCGCCCTGCAGTGGTGATCGCCTCTGCCACTCACCTGGCCGCTGGTGGGGAATTGGCTCTATGGAGGCCAGGTGAGTGCTGGGTGGGTGCTTGGTGGCGTGCTGCTGCTGCTGCTCTGATCAGCATTCAGGAGTGGAAAGAGCAGACATAAGCACCTATTAATTTACTCTTCAAGGTTCTCTTGCCGCCCCCAGCTCCAGCAGTGCCCCAAACAGCTGCTAATACTTTGGGTATAGGGAGCCATATTTATTTGTTTGTTTGCTTGCATTTCTCTATGTAGACCACTTTGGGTTGAAAAGCAGTATATAAATATACATAGTGGTAGTGGTCTCCTACCACCTTAAGTGGCGCTGCAGGGGAATGCTTGACTAATAAGCAGAAGGTTGCCAATTTGAATCGCAGCTGGTATGTTTCCCAAACTATGGGCAACACCTATATTGGACAGCAGCAATACAGGAAGATGCTGAAAGGTATCATCTCATACTGCACGGGAAAAGGCAATGGTAAATCTCTCCTGTATTCCACCAAAGAAAACCACAGGGCTCTGTGAGTGCCAGGAGTTGAAATTGACTCAATGGCACACTTTACTTTACTAGTGGTCTCATAGAAGGTGTACTCTACCACAGAGATATGGCCTCTTCCACCTTCTTCTCAGTTCTTTGTAATTCAGTCAAAGGCTACTTTTAAAAAGCCACTATTTAGATGTATGCAAATACTGTAAACACAGCACTGTCAGCAAGGAATCTGTGGAAAAAACACACTGTAGTGGCAAATATTTCAACAAGAAAAACGCCCCAATTCCCCCCACCCCACCCCCCACACACAGCACTTGTTTGAACTCTGGTACAGGCAGCCTTTTTGTTCTCTTTGCCACCCATGGAGGCTGATTATTTCCATGAATGACCATGAATTTCATTAGCATTAATGGATTTTATAGTCTTGGAAATCCTTCAAACTGGGTTTTTTGATCATCTTAATCAAAAAGCACAATGAAGCTAAAAAAGAAACCTTGGATCTTTTTTTACAACTGTACTCCAACTAATTCCTTTTTATTGGGATTTACATCTGAAAATACACCAAGTATCAAAGAGTTTGCTGGTCCCTTCATGCAAGTGCAATGGAATGTATTGGAAGAATCATAGGGAAAACAAATTTTTTTCTTCATGAATTCATGGGACTGTTTACCTACAGCAATTATATTGGACCTATGGGTGTAGTATCTTAAATACCCCAAGCTCTTTAGCATATTTTATCCTACTCTGAATGAGTAGAGAAGATCTATTATTCCAATTTTTGTAGATGAAGTTTCAAATCATGAGGGTAAAATTAACAGTCTAGATTTTTTTCTTGCTGAGAATTACAGATTCTGTACCAAACTACAGCTAGTGCTCTCCTGGGTCCCACTCTGGGCTACAAAAATTACTACCACACAATTGCTTTTGCATAGTTTTGCCCTGTGGTAAAAGTAACATATGTAATGATAGTCTGAAACTCTTCATGGGAGGAATGACAATTTTTTTCCTCTGGCTTCTAGCCTGCATTAATATCGGCCATGATCACCTTCCTTTCCCTAAAGATTCTTTAATACATGAGGATTCTTTCCAGAGTACATTTCCATTCCTGTAATATTGCACAGAGTTCATTGCACTATAAATTGTATGCAATGAAGGGAGCAGGGATGCTTGCTGCTCAGAATATTCTTCCCCCCGCCCCATAGCTAGTAACTTGTTTGATTGCAAGTGGATACAACTGAAAGGAAAGGTCTCTCTGTGTGATGCTCTGGCCATATGGAATTCTTTTCACATCCTATGAAAATAAGTATGTGTCAGATTGAGGGTCAGATCTCCTGACCACATTGCCTGTTGTGGGTTGTTTGGTGTTTTGTCCCATTGTTTTACAGTTCCATACACTA
Organism: Hemicordylus capensis; assembly: GCF_027244095.1. Lineage (NCBI taxonomy): Eukaryota > Metazoa > Chordata > Lepidosauria > Squamata > Cordylidae > Hemicordylus > Hemicordylus capensis. The sequence goes on from NC_069659.1 coordinate 80,921,872, forward strand.
TATAGATTCTTCTTTATAACAGCTGGGCCAGACTCTTTTTTTGAAAGATACTTTCATAGGAATGCTTAGGGCTTTGGCAAGAACACATCTCTCAGACAAGTGAAAATATTCCTTAAAACATATATCAAACTGTGTTGGTCAGGGACTCCAAAATATAAATCTTGTTTAATATCTCCATTTATTGTTAAAATGGCCTTTTCTTCTTCTTTTGTTAACTTGTTTCTCTGTTCAGAATTGTCACCACAAAATTTGCCTGTTTTGTTCACTCATTCAACCATCCATTCCTGGCCTATTACAATGGGAAAAACAACTCTGCTTCTTGCATGGAACAAGTTTGAATGCCTTTATATTGTGTTTTCTTCTCTCTAATGATGCCAGGAAGTTAGGGTGTCTAAATAATGAATAAAGGAATGAGTGAGAGGAGATAAATTAACCGCTTAGCTGGAAGAGAAACTTGTCACTTGCTAATAATAATAATAATAATAATAATAATAATAATAGATCCCCCAGTGAGGCACTACCTTGGCATGGTTGTGGGGCTTGCGTGCTCTGAGGAAGGTGAGAGCTATGCCAGAGGTCCAACCATACTGGACAGGTCTCACCAGAGGAGCCAGACAAAGAGTGCCTCTCCCATCAACAATATGGTGAGACATAACTTTAATAAATCTATACTGGATTGGTCATCGCCCGGGTCAACAAGGACCGTGCCAGGTGCTGGAGTCCCTGGACATATGGTGGCAAGTGGGCAACAGGACTCAGGATCCTCAGTTGAGCAACCAGGGCTGAAGACAGCATAGTTACTGGAAGAAATGTCGCTTAACCGGAAAAAATATACGGAAAATGCCAACAAGGAAATAATGATCTGCTATTACAAGTCTAGTCCAACTAGAAGAGGTTATTTAAAAAGAATGTACCAAATTTGGAAAGAGAAGCATCCAGATACAGAAATAACAGAACAAAGGCTAGCAGACCAGAGAGGATTCATAATAAGAAATAAAGTATTCACAGGAGTTGAGCTGGAAGAACTGCAAAGAGCAACACAGGCTCAAGATATGGAAGAAGAATTACCACCAACTGAAGCAGTTGCTCAGGCACAGGTGAAGGAGGTGTTGGAAATAGAGGATACCACCGTTGCTGAACTGTTTCAGAATCAAAACCAGGCAACCTCCCCTTTGCCTTCACCTCAAAAACCCAAATGCCGTTTAACAGAAAAGCAACAAGAACTAAAGCAAAAAATAACTGAGCACATGAACCAAGCAACCACCAGGGTTTGACTTCCAGCTCTAAAAACAGTTGCCAAAAAACAACTTGCTCAGGTATTAAAAGATGTCAATGCTGCACTTGCAGAAATAACAACCAATAATTTGCAAGAAACAAACCAACTAACAACACAAGAGCTCGGATATAAGATCAGTGGACCTGTCAAAAAAGAAAGTAGTACATCACCTAAATGGAAGATTAGATTAGAAAATAAAATCTCCAGGCTTAGATCAGATGCTAGTAAATTGAAAGATATGAAAGACAAGAAGCTGAGGAATGAAAATACCAAACAGTATCTGATCCAAAAATACCACCTAGATTCAAGGAAAATTAGAGAAGTCCTGGAACTAATAAAGCAGCAAATAACAGCAGTGTCAAAAAAGATTAGCAGATATGAAGCCAGAACTACACAACACAGGCAGAATCTCCAATTCCAGTCGAATCGGAGACGTTTCTACCAAAGCATAGAAGGAGAAACTGCAAGAAACGTAGAAACACCAAATAAAGAAGAAACAGTGCAATTCTGGGGGAAATTATGGGACAATCCAATAGATTATAATAAAAAAGCAGGCTGGATGAAAGAGGTCAAAAAATGTAACCAACAAATGCAAGATCTAATAATAACACTAGAATTAATAAGTGAAAGAGTAAAATTAAAAATTGGACTGCTCCAGGCAACGATGAACTGCATGGCTTTTGGCTTAAACAGCTAACAAGCCTTCATAAACAACTATCAAAACAGTTCAATCACATTTTGCAAGGAGGTGATATTGAACAAGGGCTAACAACTGGGAAAACTCAATCTCATCATGAAAGACCCAGCAAAAGGTGCAGTTCCAAGTAATTATAGACCGATAACCTGCCTGCCAACCATGTTCAAATTATTAACTGGAATAATAGCAGATGAAGTCATGCAAAACTTATTAACTAACAAACAGCTTCCAGTTGAACAGAAAGGAAATTGCCCAAACACCAGAAGTACAAAAGACCAGCTGCTGATTGACAAAATGATTTTATAAAATTGCAAGAGAAGAAAAACCAATCTAAATCTTGCATGGATGGACTACAAGAAAGCCTTTGATTCATTGCCTCACACAAGGATACTAAAATGTTTAAAAATAACTGGTGTCAGCAAAAACATCCAGATATTTATTTTAAAAAGCAGTGAGCATGTGGAGCACACAGTTAACAATCAATGGCGAGACACTTGGACAGGTTAGCATTAGAAGAGGCATTTTCCAAGGGGACTCACTATCCCCTCTGTTGTTTGTAATCGCCATGACCCCACTTTCACAAATACTAAACATAACAGGCCTCGGATACCAAACATCTAAAACATCAATCAAATCAACCATCTGCTGTACATGGACGATCTGAAGTTGTATGGAAAGTCCCAGTCAGAAATCGAATCACTGCTAAATACTGTCCGTATATTCAGTAGCGATATAGCAATGGAGTTTGGACTAGACAAGTGTGCTGCATTAATAATGAACAGAGGGAAAATAACAACAACAACAAAGGAATAGAACTGCCCAATGGAAGCCAGATCAAGAACCTGGAAGAAAAAGAACATTAAAAATACTTGGGCATTCGCCAGGCTGATAACATCGCACACACTGAAGTTAAAAGAAAAATGGGAAGTGAATACATCAGGAGAGTTAGAAAAATCCTAAACTCCAAACTCAATGGCGGGAACACCATACAAGCCATAAACACATGGGCTATACCTATTATCAGATAAACTGCAGGAATAATAGACTTGACCCAGGTAGAGCTAGAGACGCTAGATCGTAAGACCAGGAAAATAATGACCATCAATCATGCTCTGCACCCCCGCAGTGATGTCGATAGGCTATACCTCCCTCGCAGCTCAGGTGGAAGAGGAATGCTGCAAGTCCATCAAACAGTAGAGGAGGAGAAAAGAGGCCTTGAAGAATATATCAAGGACAGTGAAGAAGATGCACTTCAAATGGTCAATAATGCGAAACTATTCAACACCAAGGAAACAAAGCAGGCCTACAAGAAAGAACAAGTCAAGAACTGAGCAGAAAAATGGAAAATATAAGCCACTGCATGGTCAATATTTGCACAATATAAGTGGAAAATCAGACATCACCAAGACCTGGCAATGGCTTAAGAATGGCAACTTGAAGAAAGAAACAGAGGGTTTAATACTGGCTGCACAAGAACAGGCACTAAGAACAAATGCAATAAGAGCAAAAGTTGAAAAATCAACCACAAACAGCAAGTGCCGCCTTTGTAAAGAAGCAGATGATACCGTGGATCACTTAATCAGCTTTTGTAAAAAGATCGCACAGACTGACTACAAACAAAGGCATGACAAAGTAGCAGGGATGATACACTGGAACATCTGCAAAAAATGCAAGCTACCTGTAGTCAAAAATTGGTGGGACCATAAAATTGAAAAAGTTGAAGAAAATGAAGATGTAAAAATATTATGGGACTTCCGACTACAAACAGACAAACATCTGCCACACAATATACCAGATATAACTGTAGTCGAGAAGAAAGAAAAACAAGTTAAAATAATCGACAGAGCAATACCAGGGGATAGCAGAATAGAAGAAAAAGAAATAGAAAAAAATCACCAAATACAAAGATCTACAAATTGAAATTGAAAGGCTGTGGCAGAAAAAGACCAAAATAATCCCAGTGGTAATTGGCGCCCTGGGTTCAGTTCCAAAAGACCTTGAAGAGCACCTCAACACCATAGGGGCCACAGAAATCACCATCAGCCAATTACAAAAAGCAGCTTTACTGGGAACAGCCTATATTCTACGACGATATCTATAACAATTGACAATAAAATTCTGGCATCCCAGGTCCCTGGGAAGGACTCGATGTCTGGATAAAACAAACCAGTCAATAACAGCTGTCTGACTGTGTAAACAAGAAATAATAATAGATAATAGCAATACCAGGGGATAGCAGAATAGAAGAAAAAGAAATAGAAAAAATCACCAAATACAAAGATCTACAAATTGAAATTGAAAGGCTGTAGCAGAAAAAGACCAAAATAATCCCAGTGGTAATTGGCGCCCTGGGTGCAGTTCCAAAACACCTTGAAGAGCACCTCAACACCATAGGGGCCACAGAAATCACCATCAGCCAATTACAAAAAGCAGCTTTATTGGGAACAGCCTATATTCTGCAACAATATCTCTAACAACAGCAACAACATTGACAATAAAATTCTGGCATCCCAGGTCCTTGGGAAGGACTCGATGTCTGGATAAAACAAACCAGTCAATAACACCTGTCTGACTGTGTAAACAAGAAATAATAATAATAATTCGATTTCTATACCACCCTTCTAAAAATGGCTCAGGGCGGTTTACACAGAGAAATAATAAACAAATAAGATGGAACCCTGTCCCCAAAGGGCTCACATTTGAAAAACAAACAAGATTGACCCCAACAACAGTCACTGGAAGTACTGTGCTGGAGGTAGATAGGGCCAGTTACTATTCTCCTGCTAAATTAAGAGAATCACCATATTAAAAGGTGCTTCTTTGCCCAGTTAGCAGTGGTATAAGAAGGCAATGAGGTGAGTCTCATGATCAGTGAGATTTGCCTGAATGGGATTAGCGGGGAGAGTGAGCTTAGCCCGCTCTCCCCGCAGACGAGCACGCCCGCTGCCCTGGGTGGCTGGATCAGCTGCCCACATGAAGCTCTGTCACAAAGCTGATGGGGCCTGCAGGGATTGGGGGCTGCATGTCCCCCAGAAGTTCCAGGATTCCCCTCATGAGTGCGCAGGGCATCTTGGAAAGATCTCCAGGTCTAGGAGGCTTGTTTCGGGACCGAAACAAGGTCCTGAACTTCAGGCCGGTCCTTGTGTATTGCCACAGTGCGGAGTCACGCTGCGGCAAAACACGATCAAATAGACAGGGTTAGCGGAATGCTCACTCCGCTAACTCATCTAAGGGGAGGGCTATCTAAGCGGGTTACCCGCTTTGAGGAAACCGGGTTCGCCTGCAAGCCTGGTGGTTCTCACACTCGCCCAAAAGCAGGCTAGGCTCCCTTAGCCCACTTTTGGCCGATCGTGAGAATCTCCTCTGTGTGACATTTCACCATTTATTGTGAAATCATTTCCCCCCTCTTTTTTGTTCTCTTGTGTTATTTTGATTCATATATATTCTCCTCCATTTTAATTCTTGTGTAGAACACCTAGTGTCAAAAATAAACTACTTTAATTATAGGCCTACAAGTTTGCTGTCTGTGGTTGGTAAGCTATATGCTCTTTATCTATTGGATAAGCTTGAGGTATGGATCTCAGAGAACCTGATCCTTGGGATTGAGCAAGCGGGTTTCAGAGCAGGCCGCTCTACTCTTGATCATTGTATGATCTTGCATCATCTAGCGAAGAAATATTCTAGTGGCCCTAAAGGCAATTTTTTTGTTGCTTTTATAGATTTAAAATCTGTGTTTGACTCTATTTCCAGACATTTATTATGGTCCTAACTTGAAAAAACAACAATAGATAAGAAACTGTTATTTCTGATGATGCAGCTATATTCCAAATCTTCGCTACGGGTTAGCTATGCCACCAATGGGGCTCTAACTGATCTTATTCATTCTACTCATGGGGTCAAACAAGGTTGTGTCTTGGCCCCTACATTGTTGAATCTCTTTATTAATGATTTCGCCCAGTGTCTGGAAAAGGTGGATTCACATGCACCGAAGCTGGCTAATACAGGTGAAACTCGGAAAATTAGAATATCGTGCAAAAGTCCATTAATTTCAGTAATGCAAATTAAAAGGTGAAACTGATACATGAGACAGATGCATTACATGCAAAGCGAGATAAGTCAAGCCTTAATTTGTTATAATTGTGATGATCATGGCGTACAGCTAATTAAAACCCCAAATCCACAATCCCAGAAAATCAGAATATTACATGGAACCAAGAAGACAAGGATTGTAGAATAGAACAATATCGGACCTCTGAAAAGTATACAGTGTACTGTGCTTGATTGGCCAGCAAACTCGCCTGACCTGACCCCATAGAGAATCTATGGGGCATTGCCAAGAGAAGGATGAGAGACATGAGACCAAACAATGCAGAAGAGCTGAAGGCCGCTAATGAAGCATCCTGGTCTTCCATAACACCTCATCAGTGCCACAGGCTGATAGCATCCATGCCACACTGCATTGAGGCAGTAATTGCTGCAAAAGGGGCCCAAATCAAGTACTGAATACATATGCATGCTTATACTTTTCAGAGGTCCGATATTGTTCTATTCTACAATCCTTGTCTTCTTGGTTCCATGTAATATCCTAATTTTCTGGGATTGTGGATTTGGGGTTTTCATGAGCTGTACGCCATGATCATCACAATTATAACAAATTAAGGCTTGACTTATCTCCCTTTGCATGAAATGCGTCTGTCTCATATATCAGTTTCACCTTTTGATTTGCATTACTGAAATTAATGGACTTTTGCACGATATTCTAATTTTCCGAGTTTCACCTGTAAATGAGTGCCAGTTTTGTTATACACTGATGATGCGGCTGTATTATCTCAGACTAGACTAGGGTTGCAAAGATTGCTGCATGCTTTCGCCTGCTCTTGTAATGATAACAAGCTAGTTATCAATTATAAAAAATCAAAGGTCCTGTTTTTTTCCAAATCCAGGAAATTATATAAATGGGTAGTAAATCAGAACCGTATTGAGCAGGTTTACAAATATAAATATTTAGGCATTTCCCCCTCCCCGTATAATCTTAATTGGAATACTCATAGGCTGTTCTCTATTCATATAGCCCGTAAAACTCTTAGTGCCTTTCTGCGCTTCTACTATTCTAAAGGAGGGCAGTACATTCCTATGGCGCTCCATGTATTTCGGGCTAAGATTGTGGCTCAATTACTTTTGGAGCCTCACTATGGATACAGGGAGTAACATCTGATTTGGAGAGAGTACAGTCTATATTCCTAAGAGCAATCTTTGCAGTGCCTAGGTGTGTGTCATATTCTGCTCTTTGCCTGGAATCTGGGTCTTTCTCTATAGCCTGTAAAGCTTGGGAACTTACTTTTGCTAGATGGATCAAACTCTGTTTAGAGATCCGGGAATTTTCTTTCTTCCGATATTTATGGTTGGACTCTTATCCAAACCCCTGGCTATCTTATGTAAATAACAAAATAATGCAATTGGGGCTTTCTCCTTCTGAACTACTTACCCTGGATAATAATAAGGTGAAGGAAATACTATTCTTGCGGTTGCATTATATTGAACATCAGGAACTTATGTCCTCGGCAAATAGGACCTGCTTTCCCCTACATTTTGGGATCCGCCCCCACCCCCCATGGGAGATACAGGTGCTATTTATTTAACAACACTTCACTTTTCTAAGTTCCGGGTTGCGTTTGCTCGGGCCCGGTTAAATGTGCTGCCCTCCTCTCTTTTGGAAAGTAGTTTGCTAAGGATCCTTCAACTACAGTTTTCTGCCTTTGTGGCTCTGGCCTCCTGGAAACTGTTATCCATGTTCTCCTATATTGTTCTCTGTATCGTGATGTCAGAGAAGAACTTATTTCCCCCGTTAGATTTCCCGGAAGGTGTGAGCTTTTTTATACACAATATTGCCTTGCGGATACAAGCTGTGAGGTTTCAAAAGTAGTAGCAAATTTTTTTTATATTGCTATGAGATTAAGGTCTCAATTAAGGTCCCAATTTTAGGAGCCATTTTACTGTTTTTAAAGTAATCTATTTTGGATGCTTGTATACTGTTTTATTGTGTGTTATTATCAGTTACCATTTGTGTTTACTAGCTATATTTGTTATTCTCATTTTTATCTCTTTGCTGGCCAACGGCTGTAATAAAATTGGCTGACTGAAAAAACTACTTTAATTCATTTTTGTTAAACTGTCAGTGAGGTTGTTCTCATGACCATTTGTCTTGGGGCTGGGCGTGGGCTGTGGGGAAGGCTGGATCAGCAGCCTGGGAGGATATGCCAGCAGCCCAGTCATCCACATGACCAGGTGGTTTTGTAGGAGAGTTGCATGTGACCGCATACGTCACCTTTAGCCCAGGTACAAAACCTGGGCTATCAGGTCAAGGGTTGTCAGGATTGGGACTGATCCCAGAGCTTCTCACAACTGGCTCTACCTTAGCTAAGGCAGCCCTACCTGGGTAGAGCTGGTCATGAGAGTGTCTGTCTATCTGACTATGCATTCTTCCAGCAGTTTAACACAGTGGGGCTATAAAAGGACTCAATTTTCAGATAAGATTTCCACTTCAGCAAAATGGAAATTTGAGAAATTCAATGAAGACCCCTCCCCAACTATAGAAAGAATAGCTTTACATAGAGAAGTATTCAGAAGTTTGGTCCTTCCCACCAGCAATCTAAAGCGGTTCTGTTCAAAACATTCCCTCCAGTCTACTATCATGTGTGCAGAGTGTAGAATGGATGTCATACCAGGACAATTCTATCGTCATGTTTTCAGTCAATCAAAAATTCAGATTGTTTTGGTAATAAGCAATAGTTGTGTGTTAAATGATCCAAACTCTGTGTGGTGTATAGTTTTGCTGGCACTAATTAATTAGTTCTAGTATTAATGAAATGTATCCATTTAATTTAATACTCATAAAAATTTATGAGCATATGAGCAGACCCATACTGTGTTGCAGTGTCAGCTGTGTCATATAGTGGATGTCATTAAGCTGTTGACATTTTCCAGTGCAAAGTAATTAGCTATACTATAGTCTTAAAATATTCCTTAGACTACCTTTAAATGTCACTGCAGTGTTGTGGCTAATGGGAAACGCATAAATGCTATGCAAAACAAGTGTATTGTGAAGAAATTACAATGGTAAATAAACCAATGCTAACAACTTTAATTGACTTTGCATTTTTAGCATGCAATTTGCTAAGTGCTTATTATTTTTCAAACTCTGACTTCAATGCAGATTGACAGTGAGTATTTGCTATCAGTGTAGAGCCCTTGCAGAAATTTAGACAGCCATTTGTTTGTAAAGCTATCAGAAAAGATATTTTCAGAAGGAACAAATAATTTTAATATTGGCTTAAGCAGAGGTGCACCTAAGTATTTTTGGTACCCGGACCTGAAACTGAAGGGCTTTGGAGCCCCCTCTCCACTGTGAGCCCCTCCTTAATAGAATGTGACACTCCATACTCCAACAACGCATGCACGAAGGCCAAGGAGGCCGGTCTGTGCAGGCCGAGGAGGCCCATCGGCAGCGGGCACAGGCGGGCTCCACGCTGCTGCTACTCACAAGTAGACCCCCGGAGTTGAGGTAAAAAGCTGCCTCCCGGCTCCAGGGGTCTCCCCAGTATGCCCTGCGTGCTTGTGCAGGGCATACTGGAGCTTCTGGGGGCCGCATGGCCCCCAACTCCCCAGCCCCTGCCAGCTCCATCACTGAGCCGGCAATCATATAGGCGGCCGATCCAGCTGCCCAGGGCTCCCTCTCTGATCATGAGCAGGGAGAGCGGGCTTAGCCCACTCTCCCCGCTCTGCTGCAGAAACCAGGTCTCACTGATTGTGAGACCCGGCTCACTGTTTTAATAGTTTGGTAATTTTTAATAGTTTTAACATTTCAAATTCTAAAATTGTAATATTTATACCTTTTTATTTGTTGCTGTTTATTGTTTTGTTGTAAACCACCCAGAGACTTGCATTTTGAGTTGTATAGAAATAATAAACAAACTAAATTTGCGCTCATTATAGCAGCACTTTAAAAAAAAAAATCTGAATGGGGATAGAGTCTTTCACTAAACTATAATCAGTTCCTGAGATTTATGTTCACACAATGAATTCCCAAAATTGCTTCATCTGTAGTCAAGGAATTGCCAGCATATGTTTGGATTTAAAATATGCATTTAAAACATTCCACTTAACTTGATAAGTTTGATTAAAAGGTGATAGTAAAAATAGTGTATGAAAAACTGAGTTCAGTCACACAATCAGAAACTGTGTTCTACCAAGTTTGTGAACTGTGTGTGTTCCCAATTTTCAGCTGTGTGGAAGCAAGGTAGGAGGAAAATTGGGAGCACACACAGCTCCCAAACCTGGGTAGAACACAGTTTTTATTGTGTGAATGACCCCACTGAATTACTGTCCATATTTTCAAACTAACTTCTCCCATTAAAAACTATTTGATTATGTTTATTTGATTAACAATTTGAAATCTCAGTCTGAGGCAATGTGGCCTACTGATGAAGAGTATCCTTCCATTTATTATGTGTTTATGTCTGCTGCCCAGATATTCCTTTTGTCACTGGATATCCCAGGATGCTTTCTCAAAGGTAGTTTAGAATTACCTGGAGATCTCTCTTCGGTGTTAGCCATCAGAGCTTGGAAGATGTTACCTCCACACTAAAGGAAAGTGGTTTACATAAGCTGTGTATGTAACTGGACAGAAGAAGCCACTTCAGACAGAAACAGAAAGAGTTGAGGGTTCCCTGAAGGCACCTTGGAGTACAAAGGTGTCTCTGGAGATCTGGTGTGAAGTAGCAGATGCTTCTTGGTAGAAGTGTTCCCCACCCTTCTCCATAACATTCCTCCCTGTTGGGGACCAGGAGACCCTCTGGAATTTGGTATTATAGGACATGGAGGGCTGCAAGAAGAGCATTTCCAGAAATTGGGTGGGAGCACCCTCCATGAGCAGGAGCTCTGTCTGTCCTTGCCTCGGTTTCTAGGATTCCCCCCCCTCCTATGTGACTCATGTTAATCTATTCCTGAAGATTCACTCAAGATATTTTTTGGAAGGTGCAATGGCCTGCTATGAGAAAGAGGGGGTGGGAAATTCAATCTCCTAGGCACTTCTTCTAATCTAACACAATATATTTTGTAATTGAGATCAAATTCCCAAGTTCAACATATATAGCAAGTAAGCCTTGTAAGTCTCCCTTTCAAAGTGAATGTGAAGTGACTGGAATTTTTTTTAAAAAAGTCTTTACATTCATATATAATTTGAAGGAAAATGTAGGGAAGAGCATCTTGCTATTCTTATTGAGGCTGATTTTGTGAACCCAGAATTTCAAGGCAATCCTAATCAAACCCTTCTGGTTAACCAGCTTTCAAGAAGGATATATAACCTGGATTGCCCTGAAATTCTGGGTTCACACAATTGGCTCTGCTGGGCTCACATTTTAACCAGGAACTTTATGTTTGTCTGAGCCCAGCCTGAAACTCATTTTGCTTTCTTGAAGATCTCCAGATCTTGAAGGAAGCCCAGTGCTTCCTTCAAGGGTAGCCCAACTTCTAACCCCAGGTTTTAGCCAGGGCTAAAAGTGTGAGTGTGCTCTTAATTTAAAAGCGTGCTCTTAATCCTGGTGTCAGGGCCATGTGGGTGCTTGGGCTGCATGCCGCCCGAGCAGGCACAGAGTCAAGTGCTTAGAGCACTCAACTCCTGGGGGATTCCCCCAATGCACCATGCTCATCACATGGTACACTGTGGGATATCCAGATGCTGGAACGCATTGTCCTGGCCACCAAAGATCTGTGTTGCTCCAAGCGGTGTGGATCATCTAGGAGTGTGATGCACCTGATCATCTGGGGGGAAGGTAAGTTCGGCACAGCCTCCCCCTAGCTGCGCTCCTGCCACCCGCCCGTTCTTGTAAATAGGCTTATATTGTTAATTTGCAACCTGTTGCATTTTGTCTTTTGTGGAAACATGCAGCTTTGAGTGAGGCATTGTTCTCAGAGATCTGCTTGTGTGAGTCAAAAGGTCACTATTAATCCTGCTGTGGCTGCAACCTACTGTCCTGAATTATACAGCTTGCAGGAGGGTCCCTTGATTCTCTGGAGCCAGGGGCGTAACTACCATTAGGCAAGGGGAGGCGGCTGCCTGGGGGCCCCCACGCCTCGAGGGCCCCCCCCAGAGGCAAGTCACATGTGAAGTGAGTGTGTGTGTATCAGCTAGGGGCCCATCTTAAAATTTTGTCTCTGGGCCTACTCCAGCCTCGTTACGCCCCTGTCTGGAGCTGCTTTATTGGAGGCATGAGCTAAAGCTGTGTGAGGAGATATTGGGAACTCCCTGTGCACAAGTTGAAGAACGTTTGTTTATGTAAGTGGATACAAGTCATAAGGGGTGCATGTGTGTGCATGCTCACATGTGTTTATATGTTCGACCAGTTAATTTTAGATTCTGCTCAGGCTGAATCCAGAAGGCCCCAGACTGAATTCTCAACGTGCAGAAACTGCCTTGATACTGCCACCCAGAACAAATTCATTCCACACAGAGATGAAAAAAGTCAGAGAGAACACTGGTCATAAGGTCAGATATAGAGGCTATTCTCAAGATGGGGGAAAGCTGGGCTAAAGGAGCCCATCCCTGTTTTCTCCCATTGTGAGCACCACCGGGTTTGTGGGTGAGCCTGGAGGTTCTCTGGTGGCTAGCCTGCAAAAGACGCCCTCCCCTTAATGCAGGTTAGCAGAGCGAGCACTCTGCTAACCCAGGTTTTTGGTTGTGTGCCACCATTGTGAAGCTCTATGCTGTGGCGATACACAAGGAGACCACCATCAAGAGGCTAAAACAAGCCTCCCGGTAGCAAGGTTCTCCTCAGGATGCCCCACCCACTCGCACAGGGCACCCTGAGACTTCTGGGGTCTAGGCAGCCCCTGATCTTCGCCACCCCAACTGGCTCCATGACAGAGCCAGTAATTGTGTGGGTGGCTGCCCAGCTGCCCTGTGATTGCTCGGCAATCATCTGTGGGGAAGGGTAAGTTAACCCGCTCTCCCTGTAGACCCGCCGGAATCTCTTCTCACCGATAGTGAGAAGAGCTTCGTAGACTTTAAATGCTGTAGTACACATATGCTGGATACAGTTCACTTTCCCTGATCCTGATGAACTATGCTCAACTTCAGTTGTACTGTAAATAGCTGTGGTATTTATGGAGAAGTTTCACAGTACCTAATAAGATATGCTTGCCACATAGGCTTTTTATGAGCACAGCAGAAAACATCCAGTACTTATGGACAGGGTATTTTGTTTACCAGAAAGCATTTTGATTAGGCAGGTATTCTGACAGCTCACACATTTCCAGCTGTTAGACTGTTTCATGGGGATTTAAATTGTGATGACACTACCAGTAGCCCATTTGACTTTCCTGTGAATCTGCATTATGGCAGGTACTGCATCAGAGCTGATTCTAATTCAGACTGTCACATCATAGCTTAACTTAATTTCAGGCATTGTGTACTGCATAATAGTGGAACGTCCCCATGAACCAGGAATGAGAACCAAAAAACAAATATTCACCTGATCTGTTTGTTTTCATAACAGAGACTACTCAGAGACTCCTAAAAAAAAACAACCCCAAAAACTTTACATCCTTTGATCCTTAATCTAGATTGCTGTTTCTTTTTCTTCTGGGCTCACCACATAGTCTCCCCCCTCCCTAAACTCTCAGTGATATATGAAAGGCCATGAAATAGGACAGAAGATCCACTTAAGTGGTGTTCAAGCTTCATTTCTTAATGGAGACAGTGTCCTTCTGTAAATCTGAAAAATGACTTCCTCACAAAGCTATTTCCTCCTCTAAGGCTCCTAGCCTTTTGAGAGGGCTTTGACCAATCACCGGTGGCATCCACACAGTGTAGCAGCCATGTGTTGTCTGAACGAAGGGCCTGACTGTTTTAATGGCATCTGCCTGAAGGGATGTGTCAAAAGAGGAATGTACAAACAGGATTTATTAAAGTATCTGTCCAATTTCTGCAACAAAAGGTTTGATATCCCTTTACCAAACCTCGGGGGAATATCCTCTTATTCACTTCTCTTTCCTTCTTCCTTTCACTGTCTTGATTTATATGTGGAAGCAAGACATGATGACTTAGGCCTGATCTGGCATTTATCTTCGCAAGTGAAGAGACTAATATATCACATCCGACATTGCCACAAATGAGTTCTAAGGTCTCTTCTCAAGTAAAGACAAATGATCCATCAGAACAATGCCTAAATATCTTGCATTAAAAACCTGATAAGTCTCAACTTTCCCGCATTCAGTGGAGGTAGCCCAGTGCATCCAAAATCCACTAGCCTGACAACAATATACTAAAGAAAGAGTCAAATATGGTTACTATTCACTGAAGTCAAAGCTTCAGCACATTACTAGTATTATTAAATGTAACTACTGTCACTAATCACTCAAGATTATGAGGGAAAACAGCACCTCTACACAACTGCATTCTTGACTGGCCACTGTTGCAGATATTATAGACAGCCATATTGTTCTATTAATTCCTCATCTTTCCTGCTGGCAAAGTGTGAGCTGTCACACATCTTACAAAGTTACTTATTACTGCAACTTCAAAACATTTGACTTCTATGGTTCCTGCTCACCTTTGTGCCACCTCATATACTGAGCTGAAACATTACAAAGGGTCAAGGATCCCTGTGTACTCGTTGAATCACACCTGTTCATCACTTGACTGCAGTATATAATGTGTTGACTTGCATGTCATCACAAATTAAGAACATATTTTGCTAACCATGCAAATGGCCTTTATGCACATGCAGAGGCCAGGTGGGTACCAGAGCCTCAGCAGCTGCTGTGCAGGATGCCAGACAATTCAAAAGTTGTATAGTTCCCATTGCTTTTTAGGCAAAGCAAGTGCTCTACTGCTTGATCTAATTCCCAAGACCCTGTCCAGTGACCTCCACTATCTGCTGAGAAGGATCCAGTTGTAATACATACTGCAAAAAGCCAGGGGTGAGAAGTGGGTTCAACCCAGACCTCTAGTCACCAAGAATACACACATAATTGTGTGTATGAATGTATGTGCATGTGTGCACACATGCACACACAGAGGAAACCAATTCTAATATTAATTCTCAGTTCCCTGCACTATTTATCTAGTTCCAGAGCAAATATGGCAAAGATGATCAGTGAAACTGAAACATTTCCCCACTGGACTCTACAATATAGGAGAAGCTGCCCCCTCAGCCTATAGAAGAAGTATAACTGGTAAGAGATGAAATTTCCTTTGACAGTTTCAACTCTACACCAGGGTAGGAGTAAAACTTTCAGTTTCACCACTGCTCTTTGCAGCCATTGTAGACAATTCTTAGAGCTTTAGATGTTTCTCATTCAACTGATCTCTCTCTCTCTCTCTCTCTCTCTCTCTCTCTCACCAGCATGTCCAAGAGTGTGCTCATCCAGGTACTGACACAGCAAGCATACCGAGAGTTTGCAGTTTTTTCTTGACAGAAATTAAATTGAATAGAACTAGAGACAGGATGGATCCAGGATGCTTGCCAACACTGAAGAACTAAAATGTTCCCACTGTAAATTGAACTTCATGGATTACTGGAAGAAGCCTGCCAAATCCTCAGAATCCCTTGAATTCTCCATGTATTGAACTGACTTCATATCTTAGTGCAGTTTCTGATTCACTGCAGAGAAGCAGTAATACCAGAAATGCAAGTTATGCATCTGATTTCTGTTCTTCCAGCATAATATCCAAAAGTGGTTCATACATCCCATTGCATGGAGATGAGCATAAGATAGGAGTAGTTGTGCGGGTCAATCAAGCATCTGCTATAACTGATTCTCTCTGTCAGCTGAAGCAGACAACATCAGCCTATTTTCATAGTAGCAAAATAGGAACAATAGTGGACCATCACCAGCGGGGAACTGACTTGACTAGCAAGCCCAAGGTTGCCGGGTCGAATTCCCACTAGTATGCTTCCCAGACTATAGGAAACACCTATATTGGGCAGCAGTGATATAGGAAGATGCTGAAAGGCATCCTCTCATTCTGTGAGGGAGGCGGCAATGGTAAACCCCTCCTGTATTCTACCAAAGACAACCACAGGGCTCTGTGGTCACCAGGAGTCGACATCGACTCGACGGCACACTTTGCTTTACCTCATGTGCAATTAGGAAAAGCAAGGAAACAAGTGCAGTGAAGCAGTCTGGATGCTAAAGCATACTATATAAACAATTCCTTTACTTTTTAATATTCATATCCTACCTTTCTGTGTACATCAAGGGTAGCTCACAGCAATACAGTTGAAACAAAAAAAGGCAATAAAAAGTATCCAAGGCTAAATGAATCTAATGACAAAAGTCAGCTTAAAAATGCAGATCAGGTGGGAAAGAACCTCGACAAAACTAATCAGTACACTAAAAGGCTGTTTTAAATAGATACATTTTCATAAATGTTAGAAGCAGCAGACAGAGAAGAGAGGTTGGATCTTCTGGAACAGAGTTTCACAGCCTGGGTGCTGATAATGAGGAAACTCCTGTACATGTGCCCACCAACCATTCATCAGCGAGAATGGAAAATGATATGCACTCTAAAAAAATATCCTTTTAAAAATATTTTCTACTAATTAGCTGGCATTAATTTTATACTGCTTCCTTTTGTATCATTTTTACTAAGCTTTTTCATTCTCTCTCTCTCTCTCCCCCCCTCCAAAAAAATATAAAAAACCAAGAAAAGGAAAACCCACAAAAACCCACCAAATGGATCTCCTTAACATTTACTGAAAGAAAAGTTAGAACACACCTCCTTTTTTCCTTTTTTTAAAACCTACTACATTAGACAACTTCTAAAGCAATTTAAAAAAGAATGTTGCTTTTCCAGACCTTTTATTTACACATTCATCACTTGCATAGATTGCTTTTGCTATGAAAGTGTTGCTAATGAGTGCAAGTCTGTTTGTATTGAACATGCTTATTGGAAGTAATGTTTTCTTTTTAAAGATCTGAAGTGCTCGATGCATTTTGCTTTTGTTAATCAAGAATAATTTCACTTTGAAGGCAATAGCAGTGTATCAGTCACCCCAATTCTATAACCGTAACATGATTGATTTGATTGTTTCTGCACTTTCCTGATATGTGGGTGTCTAATGTGGTTTTCAGCAATCCCACTATTGACAATTTCATGACCAGTGTTGGCAGGTTGGTCAATTGTCTAAATACATTTTACCATGAGAGCACTGATTAACAACCCACACCACCTTTCCGGCAAGTGTATTCTTGGGCATTAATAAAGGACCAGTGAGATTTTTAATGTAGGCTAAACTGCAGCTTGTTAAATCTTTACAGAAAGAAGATAGTGACAGCCCAAAGCACTAGATTAGAACTACTCAGCATATGTTAGTAATTTTCATTACTAACTCCATATTGTCTCCAGTGCTCTTTAATGTCAACATGAGACTACTGGGAGAGATCACCAGGAGATGTGATATAGGGTGTCATCAATATGCTGATGACACCCACATTTATTTCTCCATATCAACCGCATCAGGAAATGACATAACTTCCCTAAATGCCTGCTTGGAGGTGTTAATGGGCTGGATACAGAATAACAAACTGAAGTTGAATCCAAGTAAGATTGGCCCTGTATGCATGCTGCTTGGTGTAGTTGCTGCTGCCCCTGTATTGATTGTATGGAGAGGTATTGATTGTGGGGGATCAAGACCTGCGAAATGTTTTACATATGCCTATTCTGGATGGGGTTACACTCCCCCTGAAAGATCAGATACATATGTTGGGAGTGCTCCAGGATTCCAAACTCTCTCTGGTTTCTAAGGTTGAGGCAGTGGCTAGGAGTGCTTTTTACTAGCTTCGGCTGATAATTCAGCTATGTCCATTTAAGGTAAATGACCTTAAAACAGTAGTACATATGCTGGTAATCTCCAGACATGACTACTATAATGCACTCTATGTGGGGCTGCCTTTGTATGTAGTCCAGAGACTACAACTGGTACAGAATGCAGCAGCCAGATTCGTCTCTGGGACAACCCAAAGGGACCATATAACACCAGTTCTGAAAGAATTTCACTGGCTGCCAATATGTTTCCAAGAGAAATGTGCAGTACTAGTCATTACCTATAAAGCCGTGAATGGCCTAGGTTCACAGTACTTAAGAGATGCCTTCTTTGTCATGAACCCTGCAGCCTATTAAGATAATCTGGGGAAGATAATCTGGGGAATCTGGGGTTGCCACCAGCTCATCTGGTAGAGAATCAGGGCCAGGCCTTCTTTGGTGTGGGTTCACACAATCATGCTAATGTTGGTTATTGAATTTAAACCTAGATTCAAACAATTGTGTGAACCAGGCCACTGGAGCAGTGGCCTGGGAACAACCACAGGGGCAGCAGCAACTACACCAAGCAGCATGCATACAGGGCCAATACAATATATTAGTGCAATGCCCTGTTAACTGGGGGGTGGGGGGGGTTGCGCAAATTTGTAGCCCTGCTCAGGTGTTCAAAAGAAGGAATACTGTAGACACTTACAAGTGCCAAAAGTGGGTTGGAAGTCCCAGAACAATACATTATTTGAGTTTCAGAATAGCCTTCAGATATATTGTTAAAATGAACGGTTTGGAACTTGGAAACAATTAGACAGGGCCTTCAAATAGAAGAATACAGAATGGCTGAGGTCCAAAGAACTGCATTACTACTGTTTCTGGAAAACTGGTTTTGAACCTGATAGGATTTTCAAAAACAGTTTGTGATATTTATCATTATTGTCATCATTGTCATCATTTTAACATATTTGTATACTGCCGAAAATGCAAGTCTCTGGGCGGTTTACAAAAAACAACAACAATAAAAACAAGTAAAAGGTTTAAAACTTAAAACAACATTAAAACTATTAAAAATCATCAAACTATTAGAACAGTATCTAATTAAAAGCCTGGGTGAACAAATGTGTCTTGAGTGCTTTTTTAAAAATTGTAAGAGATTAGGAGGCTTATTTTAGCAGGGAGCACGTTCCAAAACCTTGGAGCAGCAATGGAGAAGGTCCATCCCCAAGTAGTCACCAGATGAGCCAGTGGCAACTATTAAAGGGACACATCTGATATTTAAGGGGGGGGAGTTAAAAATGTCATTGTGAATGCCTTGGAGATATCTAAAGTATTTCCTAGACAATGAGGCGCTTCACACGATCAAAGTGAAGTGCCCTTAGCCATCCCTGGGCAGCTGGATGGGCCACCCACACAATTACTGGCTCCATCACAGAACCAGTAGGGACGTCAGCGATCAGGGGCCACCAAGGCCTGGAAGTCTCAGGAGAGTCCCTTGGGTAGCCTCCTGGTTTGGGGTCTCCTCATGAGTCGCCATGGTGTGGATCTGTGCCATGGCGACTCAGAATCACCAAAACAGGGTTAACTGCTAACCTTGTTTAAGGGGGGAAATTCTTGGAGCTGCGGAGATCCTGGCGGTACTCACGACCACTCAAAAGTGGGCTGGACTCCCTTAGCCCACTTTCAGCAGTCATGTGAATAGCCTCAATAATTTTATCTAACTAAAATAAGTGAATGTACTACAGGAATGCAAAAACACAAACTAATTGCAACAAATACCAGTTATCTACACTAAAGAGTGACAGCTAAATAGTATTAAGTAGAAATTAAATGCCTTAACTCAGGTGTTCACTGGGGATTATGGGATTTATAGTCCAACAGCATCTGGGTTGCCAACTGAAATTACAAGGGAAACAACTGTAGCTGAAGAGTGAGTGACATGAACATCAAAAAACAAATAGTTTTTAAAAGAGTAATGAACGTTCAAGAAAAAGGAAGTATAATCGAAAGGAATAATTCAATACCTCAATAACCTTATTACAACTATGTGTAGCTCAGTTTAAATGTAATAGCCTATAAGATTTTAACCTAAAGTTTTAAAATAACTGTAACTGTTTAACTGCGCTTTTGCAGTTAACGGGGTTAGCAGAGTGCTTGCCATGTTGCCGTGGTATAAACTGCTTTGGGAACTTCTTTTGTTGAAAAGCGGTACTTCCAAATCCTTGAGCTAGATTTGGGAAAAGAGACATTCTTTCTATTACACATGCAGGTTGGCTCAATGATCAATGCTCCGCATTGACTGTTGATCTAGATAATTACCACTTTGTGACATGGAAGATTTCATTAGTTACAGTAATGAAATCTTCCATGTTTGCCCAAACATAACCCAGATGTCTACATTGTCCTCGGAGCATTTTGGCTAGCCTATAACAAAGAATTACTTGAGAAGACATACATCAAGGGACCATAACTCAGTGGTAGAGCACATGCTTTGTGTGCAGAAGATCCTAGGTTCTGGCATCACTAATTAAAAGGGCATCAAGTTGAGTGTGTAAGAAAAAAAGCATTAGTAAAACTTTAATACAACATTTTACAACAAAAGTTCTGAAAGCAGCTTACACCACTAAAGGTATTAGAAAATATTCTCTTTTTGTATTGCGTTTCTTTTTCATTTATTGAACACATTTGTTTTATTATTTATTTTATATTATTGTTTGATTTCTATGCCACTTTTCATTAAAATAATCCCAAAGTGATTTAGAATAGAATTAAAATAATGCACAATAAAAATACAAAAAGGACAGATATTAAATATAAACATATCTCTATTTAAAAGTTTAAAAATCTATATAAAACAGTAACACACCAAATACAAAGCAGTAGCAGTAAAAACTATACTCTCATATAAAAGCCTGGGTAAAGAGCCATAATTTTTACTTGTTTTCTAAAAACTGTGGTGGAGATTTTAGGCTGAGGAGTGGATGCCAGGTGGGAGATTCATGAAAATATCATTCCTTTACTTATTAATTTATTCTTAGTAAATCAGATGTTAATGTGTGCAGAGGAACAATGCTAGTCTGTAAGCAAAGTAACAATGCTAGTCTGTAAGCAACATCCCCCATGATGGTGCACTGCACAACCCACTTCTACTGACCACATGTACAGAGGCATATCTAGGGAAAATAGCGCCTAGGGCAAGCACTGAAATTGCGCCCCCTGTCCAGACATCTGACAGCCATCTTTCAGATAACTTTACTATAATATCAGCTGAAAAATATGTCAAGCTCGTTAATCTTTTAAAATTTCAAAAACTATTTAGCAGTAGACATAGCCAGACCAAAAAAATGCTGGAAAACTACAAATTTCAGTATGCTGGAGCTCATGAAATACCCAAATACTATGTGGAGGTATACTTGGAAAACTAAACAGAAGTGCCTATCTAATTCTCTATTATGCATTGTAGCATCACTATTACATAAGTTTTAAAAATAAATGGAGAATTTGACTTTTCCCAGATATTCTGAAAATAATTAAAGGCTATGCAGAGTAAACTGTGTCACTGCGTGGAATATATTCTAGTATTTCAGAAAGACAGTTAAAATGAGAGCTAAAGAGAGCAAGAAACTCCCAGTGGGCCTTAATACTAAGGATTTCACACTGATTCAAAGACAAACTCACCATTAATAGCCATATTATTAAGACACCACATTTAACTCACTTATCATAAGAAGCAAAGTAAGAGCAAATGAATACCATCCTAGCTCATAAGCTTCAGCTCAGTATTCACAAGCCCTGATTCTCTGTACATAGTGCCAAACTGAATATGTGTACAGTGACTTATATTAAATTTTTTTTTACCTGTAGCCCCTTTGGGGCGCTACCTATAGGCCATGGGGGGGCATCTGCAAAGGTAACCCCTCCCACTGCTGGCCTCTAGGGCCTCGCAGAGACCATCTGAGCATGTGCTGTGGCTATTTTTAAAAATAATTGGTTTTTTAAAAAAATGGCTGCTGAAAACAAAATGGCCACCACGCATGCTCAAATGGCCTCTGCAAGGCCTGGCATAGCCTAGGGCCTCACAGAGGCCATTTGAGAATGTGCAGTGGCCATTTTGTTTTTGGTGGCCATTTTAAAAAAAATTTTTAAAGAATTTGCACCCCCCTTCAAGTGGCGCCCAGGGCACGTGCCCTGCCTGCCCTACCCTAGATACGCCCCCGCACATGTACAGCATTTGTCTGAAGAGAGACAAATATTGTATTCAGAGACTAATCCTCCTCATGATTAGGAAGGCTCAATCAAATTACATCTCCTAGGATACCCTTTGCCTTTCCCAGGACTGCAGGGAGGAGGGCGGGCAGGGGGAGGATTCCAGAATTCTTTGTAATTATGAAGCCATGCTTCAGCAGCCACTGCTCCCTTGCCATAAGAAATGAAAATAAAGTCTTTCCCTATCCTGCATGGTAAATGCTAACCAGGAGTTGGAAAAGTGGCAAAGAAAGAGAGTGAAGAGGTGTGGGTCCAGCTTTGGCCCACTTGAAATCAGACCGGGCTGTAGTTAATCAGACTGCCTCACTGAATAATCTAGTCAGTGTGTGCGCGCATGTGCCCATGCGTGCTCTCTCTCTTTCTCTCTGACACCCTGAGATGTTCCCCAAATCAAACTGATGCAAGTGTGCATAGCCCTAAGAAACAGCAGTAGCACCAGATTACAGGCACTGCCCAAAATACAAAAATCCACCTTACAAACATCCGTACATAGCTCCATAATAAATTACATTAAGTAAGTTCCCAGCTTACAAATGCTTATCTGCACATACAATGAAGTCATCACTTTTGGGGAACTATATCCATTCCGAATAATGAATGTTTGGCTTAAAAACAAGATTTTTGAACATAATCCATTTGTAAGCTGGGGACATCTTGTATGCAGAAAGGCAGACTCTTTCGATTATTTCTAAAAGTCAGCAGAGAGTAAGCCTGGTGCATAAACACGGGAGGACATTGCCAGTAGTGTAGGGAGGGCGAAGTTGGCTTGTGTTCTCTCGAGCAGCCTCCCCTCCTGCAGCGGCAGGCTCCCTGACCCAGCAGCCCACAAAGGAGCTGTCCTCCCCTACCATTCAGCTGGCCTATGTGCCCACACATAGGCCAGTTGAGCAGTAGGAGCGGAGCAGCCTCCCCATGAGTTGCTGGGTCAGGGAGCTTGCCCCCACTGCTGTGCATGTCGATGAGGTGAGCAGCACCACGGGAAGAGAAGGGGCCAGTGAGGAGGCACCATAAATGGGCAAAGTAGATCAGGAAACAGGGCAGCATGGGGTTTTGGGACCTGTGTGCCCTATTACAGCTCCACCGCTGGACACTGCAAAGGCCAGGTGCCATAAGTGTGGAGGCCCTGTTCCTTGTTGCCACCCAGCTTACTTCAAAAGTGGGAATACTACTCAGAGTAGGTAGGACTATGCTGGGTGACAATCCACCATAGGGTCTTTATTTTAGGATGGAACTTGCATCAAAATATGCTATATACTTGAATATATAGCATATTTTGATGCAAGTTCCATCCTAAAATAAAGACCTTATGGTCTTTCAGCATGATTTATTTCATATTCAACAGCCACAGAAGTTGGCTTCTACTCCTTCTCCTTCTTCCTTCCTTCCTTCTTGCTAAGTTATGAAAGGAATGGGTTCTCATCATTCTACATGCTTTAAGATTTGAAAGCAGTTTGGTATGTCTTGTTCACAAAGGCTTTCCCCCACCTTTGCCAAAGCACATCCCTTGGAAAGCTCTTGTTTCAGATGTAGGTCTAGAGATTTTTTTTAAAAGGCCAAGATAACAATAGGGTATTTCAGAACAGCATATGGAATTGAAAGCACTAGGAAAAAGGTGCACTGGAGGTAATTGAGAAAGCACAAAGGTAAAGTCCATTGGGTAAGGAGCTTTTGGAAATTGCCAAGGGGGAAATCTCTGCAGTAAAAAGTGAAAACTCAGCTAATCCAGAGATTGATTTATATATTCAGCTTTGGCACATTAAATTGGAAGTGTTTGCAATTATGAACATTTGCCTAGCAATAGAAGTGAGACAATTCCTAGTGGGAATAAGGTCTTTCAGACACTCTAGTTTTAACTACTCTGATATGGCAAAATGTCAAAGAGAACCTTGCATAACAATTATATGCTAATAGTAAAACTCCATCATAGAATTCCATTATATCACTTTGTAATTAAAAAAACATAATATAAAAAAGGAAAATTCTAAACCCCTAAATTCACCCTTGCTATGAAAAATAATAGAATCCTTCATTTTTGGAACCTAATTCTGTCTTTCCTCCAGCTAAACTGTATCCCTTTATATTTCCACAAATATTAATTTCTCAGATCCTACAGTTTCCCATTAAGATTTTTATTCACTTTAAAATCTTTAGTTGTCTCAACTATCCGTCAGTCTGTTTCTTACTTGAAGTAGACACACCAGATAGGAGAGATATTCTTTCCTCCCCAAAACATGACTTAAACAACAACAAAAGAAGTAAACCAGTAAAAAAAGACAACTAATGTAGTTTCTCTGTCGCTCAGTTATGTGCCTAGTGGAAGTGAACAAATCAACTCTAAGCACACTTTATATATACATGGTTTCCTTTGTTTCCCTTGAAACAAAAGAAATATCTCTGCATATAGCTTACTTCAAATCCAAAAGTGAGTTTATCACATGAAAAAGCAGTGATAAGTTGGCCACATCATTGCCTACTAGTCATGTGTTTCTTCTCAGACATGATTCACTAGATGTGCATGCCCTTTCAAATTAGGCTCCATGCATCCAATTTTTCCCAAGTCTTCAACTCAGGATTGGATGGATGTGTCCAGGCAGAAATTCAACAGGTGTAACAGCTTCTTTAGTCATTTGAAAGAGGTGTGCCAGATGAATTTCTGCCTGATCATCTCTGCAAGTCATAGGTTGGTTTTGGTTTTTTTTAATGCCACTTATCATTCCTCCACTTATATGTGCAACTGGAAGCAAATAATTTATCTTCCAACCTTTAGGGAAACTTACAGATTTAGTCCTTCAAAATGGACACAGAGTTAGATTTGATTGCCATTGCCAATATTTTTTAGGCAGTCTGACCATATGGTTCGGCTGTGTCAAACAAGCACAAGCTAGTCCAAACCCTACATTTCTAGCCAGCTATATTTCTGAGAAAAACTGGGGAGTGCATTTCAGAAACTTGCTTGCATTTTGTGAAACATGCCCCTTTGGGTGATTTTCCATACCTCTTTGTGAAAAGGAACATTTTTCACAAGGTGGTGGGTGTTGAGGGGAAAGGTGGGATGTCCCCTATTTTGAGCTCTGGGCCCTCAGGAAGAAATTGTGTATTATAGGTGTATACTATAGATGTCCATTAGTCTGAGCTTCAAGGCAAACAAGACCATTCAGTAGAAAATGGCCTGGCAAACTACCTTTATGAGAATCAGTTACACCTGTGGATCACCTGGCTTCTCAGAGTTCTTTGCCTCTGACAAGGCTGTCTGCTAGATCCAGCACAGCCTTGCCTCAGATCAGATATGTTGGAGTCGTTAATTTATCTCCTGCCCATATAGCTTTATGGCGGGGGTGGAGGGAGAGAAGTCCTTTAGAAAAGCTAGTGGTAATGGCTAGGGATGTGCATGTAACCGGTTCAGAGGCCCTTTATGGGCCTCTGAACTGGTTCAAAAGATTGGTAATTTGGCTGGTTTGAAGGTGGGGGGGTCTCTTTAAGAATGGGGGAGGGTGCTTTTACCCCTCCCACTGCATTCCCCCTGCTGGCAGAGGCGTAACTAGGGAAAACGGCGCCCGGGGCAAGCACTGAAATTGTGCCCCCCCGCCCCCCCCAACATACTACATTATACTTAGGTTTTTCCTCACAAGCGCCCGCCGCGGGCGCCAAGCCAGGCCACTGACTGGCCGCCAGGCGCCAGCAAAGCAATGGGGGGGGCGCGGGCAGCGTGGAAGGGACCACTTGTGGGGGAGGGGGCACCGATGCACTCCCTTGACTGCTGCAGCGCTGCTGCACTGAGCAGGAAACATTTGTATTAACAAAAAATTAAAAAAAAAATTAAAAAAGAATTTTTTTGTCATGGCGGCGCCCCCCACGTGACCAGAAAAGATGGCGCCCGGGGCACGTGCCCCCCCTGCCCCCCCTATAGTTACGCCTCTGCCTGCTGGAGCTGCCATTTAAAATAGTCTGGCAGGGTGGCAGTGTACCTCCTTGCCACTCTGGTGCCTCCTCAGATTGGAAGTGACCAGAAGTTGCCTCTACGCATGTGCACATGGAGCTTGCGCATGTGCTGTGACATGTGCATATGCAGCTGCAACTTCCAGTCACTTCTGGTCTGAGGAAGCACCAGGATAGCAAGGAGGTATGCTGTTGCCCTGCCAGACCATTTTAAAAGGCAATGCCAGTGGGGGAAATGCGACAGGAGGGGTAAGAGCACCCTCCCCCAACCTTAAAGAGATGTCCCCCCATTTGAACCAGCAGGTGCTGGTTCTGTGCACACCACTACTAATGGCTGTCTTCCTACTTTACAGTTCAAGCTTCCATTTTTCCTTTTAGGCCAGCTCCAGCAGGCCTCACCCTTGCTCCTGCCTGGTACACCCAGCTAAGCACTCAGCATTGGCTCACCCCATTGCCACCCATCACATCCCAGTGATGTCACTTCTGGTTGAAAAGAAACACAGCTGAACTTCCCGGGTTATTTGGGGGCACTAGAGAGGGCAATGGGTGCTAAAAGTGGTGGCTCCATTCAAAGCAGCTGGGCTGATGCTCCTTTGTCCAATTCAAGTGGCATTGACTAGGGACTGTGAGTGCCAGGGCAGCCTTGAGTAGAGCGTCCACCAAGAAGTCCATGCCTGGGAACAGTGTGTGTGGCACAAATCTGTTTCAGGGAACAAGAGAGAGAGAGAGCACAGGGCTCAGATTTGGAGTTTCTAGGCAGGGCAGGGCAGGCTGCCCACCAGCAATTGCATATTAGGAAGTACAGTGAGTACTGGAAGGTTGGGCCATTTGTAGCAAGAAAGACTTATGAACAGAGTCTGTGACTGGGTGAGTATCAGATGTGGACACAAAAGATGACAGTGTTCTTGGTGTGCCAATTCAATAAGTTGTTTTGACTGCATCAAGATGGGATTGGTTGGTCCATTCAGGGTAGCAATGTTCTCATTAAAGATGCAAGAACACTGAGGGGCTATTCCCACAATCAGGCAAAATCGGGCTAGGGGAGCCTAGCCCAATTTTGCCTGGTCATGGGAGCCACCGGGCTCGCCACCGGTGGCTCCCAGATGGTTAACCTGCCTAAGTAGCCTGCCCCTAAAACCAGGTTTGCGGAGCAAGCGCTCCGCAAACCCGGTTTTTAAAATCATGAGTAGCCGCACCACAGGTCCACACTGTGGCTACTCATGAGGAGACCCCCGGAGGGGAGGCGAAAAACTGCCTCCTGGCTCCATGGGTCTCGCCAGCATACCTTGCTTGCTCGTGCATGGCATGCTGGAGCTTCTGGGGACCGATTGGCCCCCACTCCTCCCAGCCCCCGCCAGCTCCGTCATGGAGCCGGCAATTGCGTGGGTAGCTGATCCAGCTGCCCAGGGCTCCCGACAGGATCATCTGCGGGGAGAGCGGGCTTAGCTGATCGTGAGACTTGGCTTGGAGTGTGATTGATTCCTGCCTTTCTCGGGCATAAAGCACAAGCCCTTATCTATGAGAGCCTCTTACCCCTAATCAGATGTTCCAGAAAGCAGTCTTCTGAACATGTAGGCAAAGTGGGTAGTAAGTCCCGCCCCCATCATATGAATCACTCTCCTGTCTGGGCTCTTCACAATTAAGATGTTGGTCTGAAGAGGAGATACAGGATTGCTGGAATTTCCATGATCAGCAGGCTGTTTTTTAGTATATCTGCTTAGGCCTTCTTGTCTTCCTGAAATGGCAGCTGAATCTCAAGGCACAAGCTACAGCCCACCTGTCAGCTTGAATAGAGTAGAGGCAAAAATCCATGAGTGGGATGTTCTGGCAACAATGATGTACACATTGCTTTAAGTTGTATACCATTTTATGTTGAACACTGCCTTGGGGAAGATACTTTTAAAAGACATCATAGACATTTACTAAACAAACAGATATATAAATAAACAGCTCAGCAAAAGCTCAGTTGCAATTAATGCTAATGCATATTTTATGCATGGATCTTCCACAGTATATTTGAAATAAAACATTTTATTGTTCCAGTTTCTTCACTTGTTTCAATGTTCTAGTATTCCCTTCATACAATAAATTGTAGCTTTTGTTCATTAATTAGTAAAATATGTCACACTTGATATACTATGCCTTTCCTTCAATACTTTCAGAAATGCATATATATTGAGCTTATGTGTAAAATAGTTTAAATGTAATAATTAATTAAAAGTTACATGGGTGACTAAAATATGGTAGTCATTACAAATAGTTGCCCAATATTGTGTTCACTTGTCTTAAATTAATGGCTGTTATGGACAAAACTCTGGATTTTGGGGTGGGGAGGTGGGGTTATAGTTATTTATAAATGAGGCCATTTCTTTTTATGTATATCCTTTTATTCTTCACAGATTATTCTTCACACGTCAGCTACATGAAGCAATTAACTGTATGACTCTGGAGTAAACAAATGAATATATGGAAAATAATGAATAAAAGAACTATTAAACTTTAGTTTTCACGCTCCATTAATTAGAACCTCACTGGCTACGGATGTATTAAAAACAAGGTCACAAATCAATAAGGTCATAGAGCAGCTTTTAAAATGACACTTGGGGGATTGTCAGCTGAAGCAAGGTGGTATCTGCTTCGGCCAGCAAAATCCTCTAAGGTGTGAAGGTGAACATGTTTATGACAGCTTGCCAAAAAGGACAAATTATGGTAAGGGGGATAGCACACATTAACACCAGGTGAGGGACTTGGCATATAGGTGTCTATATACCAGTGCCAGAAGCCTCTGAGCTGAAATGAGTGAGCTGGCATACTTTGTTACTAATAAAAACATAGATATAGTGGGTGTAATGGAAACCTGGTGGAATGGTGAGAACGAGTGGGACACAGTTGTTCCTGGACATAAATTACAGAAGGGACAGGGAAGGGAGGATGGGGGAAGGAGTGGCACTGTATATCAAAGAAGGGATAAATTCTAATAAGCTAGAAAACCTAGGTAGACCGGAGTTCTCCATAGAATCATTATGGGTAGCATTATGAGGACTGAAAGAAAATGTGTTACTAGGGACATTCTATTGCCCTCCAGATCAAAGTGCTGAGAGTGACCTGGAGTTAGAGCAGCAAGTAAGAGAGGCGTCAATGAGAGACAGGGCAGTAATAATAGGTGACTTCAGCTACTCACACACAGACTGGGTAAACTCACATTCAGAAAAGGAAAGAAAGACCAGATTTCTAGACATGCTAAATGACTTGTGCCTTAGAACAGTTAGTTGTGGAACCAACCAGATACTTTAGATGGTGACCTTGGACTTACAGTAATCCTGAGTGGTCCCCAGGACCTTTTTTATTTTATTTTATTTATTTGTTGTTGCATTTATATACTGCCTTTTGTTAAAAGACAACCCCAAGGCGGTTTACAAAAGTTAAAACATACAATAAAAAGACAATATAAAGCTAAAAAAATATATAAAAACAAACCAAATTTAAAATCTATAAAATACAAGCATTAAAACAATACAACAGGTAAAAACACACAGAAGCAGCAGTAAAAACAATTATGTAAAAGCCTGGATAAAAAGCCAAGTTTTAACAAGCTTTCTAAAAGCTGTGATGGAGTCCGAGGAGCGAATGGCCACTGGGAGAGCATTCCAAAGTCTGGGGGCAGCAACAGAGGAGGCCCTAAACCGAGTGCACAACAGCCAGGCCTCCCTCATTGTCGGCACCCGGAGCAGGGCCCCCTCAGATGTCCTCATCAAGCGGGCAGCAACCCTTGGGAGCAGGCAGTCCCTCAAATACCCTGGGCCCAAACCATTAAGGGCCTGCTGCGAGATGTCAGAGTTGCAGAACCATTGGGTAGCAGTGACCATAATTAATTGATTGATTAAGTGCCGTCAAGTCGATGTCGACTCTTAACAACCACAAAGATAGATTCTCTCCAGGATGAGCCGTCTTCAACTTGGCTTTTAAGGTCTCTCAGTGGTGCATTCATTGTTATCATAATCGAGTTCATCCACCTTGCTGCTGGCTGTCCTCTTCTTCTCTTTGCTTCAACTTTCCCCAGCATTATGGACTTCTCAAGGGAGCAGGATCTTTGCATAATGTGTCTGAAGTATGATAGTTTGAGCCTGGTCATTTGTGCCTCAAATGAAAATTCTGTATTGATTTGTTCAATGAACCAAGCTTGCTTCTTCGAAGCCCAGCTTTAGCAACCATAGAGTGTCACAGGAAAAAAACATTGTCCAAAAGATTCTAATCTTTGTAGGTATAGACACGTCACAGCATCTAAATACATGATCCCCACTGCACCTTAAGATCATCTGAGGAAGTCCGTCTCCAGTTGCCACCGGTTCATCTGGTGGAGACGCAGAGGCGGGCCTTCTCTGCAGCTGCTCATGGGCTGTGGAATGCACTCCTGGCAAAAATTCATAATTTGAGATCATTGCCGTCCTTCAGGAGAGCCCTTAAAACCTACCTATTTGGCCTGGCCTTCCAGGGTTTTAAATGATTAACTGTTTTAAATTGTTGCCCTGATTTTCAGGGATTTTAGCTGTTTTATTAGTTTTATTGTGTTTTAATAGTTTGATTTTAATTGTTAATTTGTTTTAATTGTTTTATCATGCTGTGAACCGCCCTGAGTCATTTTGGAAGGGCAGTATATAAATCAAATCAAATCAAAATCAAATAAAATAAATAAATAAATAAATACTGTTGAAAACCAAGCAGAGATGTAAGTTTTGGGTGGTATAAAAATGTTTAAAACAAACAAACAAACAAACAAATATCCTTTCCAAGGCCTTCATTGCAACCCTAGCAAGTGCTAGTCTGCAGCATATTTCTTGACTGCTGGATCCTTGACTGTTGATGGTCGATCCTAGAAGGCAGAAGCTATCCATCACTTCAGTGACTTCATTATTGATTCTGAGGCTGGTTGTCATTAGTTTAGTCTTCTTAACATTTAGTTGTAGTCCCATTTTTTCACTGTGCTCCTTGATTCTCATTTCTAAAGCTTGCAGATCATCTGCATTCTCAGCTATCTGAGTCATGTCATCAGCGTAGCGCAGGTTATTGTTGTTTCGTCCTCCAACTTTAAAACTAATCCAGTTTGTCTAAATATATGTTCAGCATATAGGTTGAATAAATAAGGAGAAAGTATACAGCCTTGTCTAACTCCTTTGCAGATCTGGAACCAGTCTGTTTCACCATGTTCTGTCTGGACTGTGACTTCCTGCCTTGTGTATAGGTTTCTCATGAGAACAATAAGATGTTCTGGGATGCCCACTTTCCTAGGGATATTCCACAACTTGACATGGTCAACATAATCAAAGGCTTTTCTGTAGTCAAGGAAGCACATATTGTCTTCTTTTTTGTATTCATCGGTTTTCTTAATTATCCAGCGTGCATCAGCAATAATGTCTGTTGTTCCTTGGCCTTTTCTGAACCAGCTTGAACATCTAGCATTTCCCTTTCCACGTAGGGCTCTAATCTGTGTTAGATGATCCTGTGCAGTGACCATAGTGTGATCCAGTTCAGCATGTATGCATGTGGAGAATTGTAAAGGAAGTCTGGACTTCAGAAGAGGAAACTTCTAAAAAATGAGGGGACTGGTAGAATGAATGTCGAAAGGGAAAGTTAGGAGGGTCAAATCACTCCAGAAAGCATGGAACATATTTAAAACTACAGTACTAGAAGCACAGTTGGAATGTATACCAAGAAGGAGGAAAGGTATCACCAAGTTCAGGAGGATGCCAGCGTGGCTAACAAGTAGAGTCAGGGAAGATATAAAAGGGAAGAAGACTTCCTTCAGAAAATGGAAGACCTGACCAAATGAAGAGAACAGGAAGGAACATAAACTCTGGCAAAAGAAATGCAAGGAGACAATAAGGGATGCAAAAAGAAAGTTTGAGGAGCATGTAGCTAGAAGTGTCAAGGGGAATAACAAAAACTTCTTTAAATATATCAAAAGCAGAAAACCTGCCAGGGAGGTGGTTGGCCCCTTAGATGATGAAGGTGTGAAAGGGATTATTAAGGAGACTGCAGACAAGCTGGATGAGTTTTTTTCCATTTGTTTTCACGGCAGAGGTTACTGACCATATACCTTCTCCGGAACTGAGCTTTTCAGGTTTAGCGGTTGAAGAACTGGGCCAGTTTGATGTGACAAGGGAAGATGTTCAAAACTGTCTTGAAAAACTAAAAATTAACAAATTGCCAGGGTCAGATGGCATCCACCCAAGAGTTCTGAAGGAACTCAGATGTGAAATTGCCGATTTCCTAGCAAAAATATATAACTTGTCCCTACAATCAGGCTTTGTACCAGAGGACTGGAAAGTAGCCAATGTGACTCCAATTTTCAAAAAGGGATCCTGGAGGGATCCAGGCAACTAAAGGCCGGTCAGCTTAACTTCAGTGTCAGGTAAATTGATGGAAAGCATACTTAAGGACAAAATGGTTAAACATATAGAAGTACAGGCCTTGCTGAAAGAGAACCACCAGAGCTTCTGCAAGGGAAAGTCTTGCCTCACTAATCTTTTGGAGTTATTTGAGAGTGTCAACAGGCATGTGGATAAAGGTGATCTGGTTGACATAGTAGACTTGGACGTCCAAAAAGCTTTAGAAAAAGCCCCGCCCCAAGGCTCTTAGTAAATTTAGCAGTCATAGAACAAGGGGACAAGTTCATGTGTTGATCGGTAACTGATTGAATGACAGGAAACAATCAGTAGGAATAAATGGTGTTTTCACAATGGAGGTAGGTAGGAAGTGGGGTCCCCCAGGGATCGGTACTGGGACCAGTGCTCTTTAACTTGTTCATAAATGAATTAGAAGTTGGGGTAAGCAACGAAGTGACCAAATTTGCAGATGACACTAAACTATTTAGGGTAGTGAAACCACAACAGATTGTGAGGAGCTGCAAAAGGTCTCTCCATAATGGGTGAGTGGGTGACAGAATGGTAAATGCAGTTCAATGTAAGCATATGTAAAGTGATGCACATTGGGGCAAAAAAACTCCAGCTTTAGACAAATTCATGGAGGAAAGGTCTAGTATCAATGGCTACTAGTCTGGTGGTTTGGGGCCATCTCCAGCCTCAGAGGCATGAGGCCTCAATACCAGTTGAAGAGAGCAACCCTAGGAGAGAAGGCATGCACCTACCTCTTGCCTGTGTGCCCCCCAGAGGTATCTGGTGGGCCACTGCGTCAAACAGGATGCTGGACTAGATAGATTTTCGGACTAATCCAGCTGGGCTGTCTTATGTTTTTATGTATTTAGCAGTTCCTTTAACCATCATCCAAAGTTATGAATTTTTAACCGATTAGGACTTCCTACTGAGTAGTCTTGTGGGTTATGTTGAATTCTACAGAACCCACAATAATTTAACATTTCACTCCAGGGAAGCGCAACAGTGATCCCCACATTCCAAGTATGGTGCCCTGTGCCATGCACAATTCATTGAGAATGTGAGCTGTTAGCAAAGAAAAATAAACACTTCAAACCCCACACTAATGGGGAACCATACTTCAACATCTCGCTTCTCAGTATATCAGCTGAAAGGACATGCTGTGACTGACCTAAAGGCAA
Source organism: Hemicordylus capensis (assembly GCF_027244095.1). Lineage (NCBI taxonomy): Eukaryota > Metazoa > Chordata > Lepidosauria > Squamata > Cordylidae > Hemicordylus > Hemicordylus capensis. The sequence continues at coordinate 80,955,428 of NC_069659.1, forward strand.
TCTGGGAGCTGGTTAAGTGCATTCTACAGGGCTAGTCATCCACAATAAACACATCTTTTGTTTTGTCAGCTGTCCTTGGCATAGATGTCCTGGGTCTATACAGAATACTGAGAGCTCCTGCCCATCCAAGCCAAACATAAATAATAGGGATGTGCACGAACCGTGGGAACTTTTTAAATATGTAGAGCAGGTCCTTACCTGCTCTTTGCCACCACATGCAGCTTCCTGCGGTTGCAGCGCTCATCCCAAGTACCTGTGTGTGTTGCCAGTATGCACATGGTGTCCACACATGCACAGGCGCCATTTGCATTGTCAGCATGCACAGACACCATGTATGTGCTGGCACCACATGCGGGTACATAGGACAAGCATTGCCACAGCAGGAAGCTGCATGCAGTGGCAGAAAGCAGGTAGGGGCCTGTTCTCTTTTTTTTTAAAAAAGATCCCTCTCGTCACTCCACTCCCCATGGTGCCAAACTGGTTTGAACCTCTTCGGAACTGGTTCAGCACCGAACCTGTGCCTGAACCTTGTTCTGTGCAAATACCTAATAGATGACAGTGCTTCTCTTTGTGAATGTGGTTGCATCTCTGGGGTATGTCTGGCTTTTAATGTCTGATAGTGCCCGCACAGGTCAACCCCTTGCTCAGGAGAGGCTCTGCCAGCTATACAATCTAAAAATGTTATCCCTCACCACAATTATTTTAGGACAGGTTCAGATGAGCATTGCCATGTACATGCAACATCAGATCTGTGGCAACAACACACCTGCCCTGACGTCACTGGCGGGTGCACCAATTCACTCTTGGCACATCTTTTAATCACATTAGAAGGATAGTCATCTAAATCACCCCTCTACACTTGCTTCAGAAAGGCTTTGGAGTGCAAGTAGAGGGTCAATTCACCTGAAGCAGCCCCAAGAGTTGTTCCATGACTGCACACCTGACTGCACAACTTGCAGGCCTACTTGTCTTTGTTGCAATCCTCCAGCTTGCTTCCCAGGGTCAACATCTCCTGGGCAGTGGGTAGGATGTTTTTGAATCACAGCAACAACATATTTTCAAACCATAGTTCTTTGGCTTGCTTGGCATGTGTTGCCAGAAGGGACAGCGTCTCAGAAACCTAACTGCTGCTCATCAACTGCTGGTCAGACCCAGGAATGGAGCTGTGCTGCAGCTCCCACACAAACAAGGTTCAGATCTGTCTAATGGTTGGCAGCTTGGCAATCACTCTTCACTCCTGTCATATGTCTTTGTCATTGAGCCTTAAATTACTTGTGATGTCTTCAAATCATCTCAGCTTCATTATGGCACAGAAATAGAGGGGGCCGAAATGTAATGCCCACAGTCCCTACAGCATTTCATGGTTGGCATGAAACACACTAGCTAGGACTAGCAGACTAAGATATGCTTTCAGTTCTGTTAGATCAAGGTGCTTCCATTCGAACATAGGAAGTTGCTGCCTACTGAGTCAGACCTCAGTACATCCATCTAGAGCAGTATTATCTACTCTGACTGGAAGTGGCTCTCCTGGCAGTAATAGGATTCTTCCCTCAGAGTTCATGGTGGTTTTCTCTCCCTCCCCCTCCCCTCCCCCTCCCCCCTCTCCCCCAATTGATTTAAAATGGGAATGGGATAGAAACCATGCAACCATAGAAAGCCCATTCATTTTGGGGTAGTTCTCTACCCTGTGTCATATCTTCTATATATTTAATTCTGTAAGATGTACCCATGGTTAATCTCATGCATGGCAGCTCTCACAAGAGTTCTCAAGCAGCTGCCAGATAGTCACGGGTATGGGCAAGAAAATGGCGGCAGCAGCAGCTGGCTGGCTGGTGGGGAAAGAACGGTGGTGAATGACCACCGCAGGCAGAGAAAGTGGCTGACGGGCAGGCGAGAAAACTATGGCAGTGGGCAGTGGAGAGGGTGGCACACTCTCGCTCTGGCCTGCCTGCTGGCCAAAAAGAAAGATGGCCTGGCCCGCCGGGTGGATGAAGGTGGTTGGCCAGCTGGCTGGTGAAACCAGGGGGAGTGGCTGAGAGGGCGGCACACTACCTCTCTGGCCTGCCTGCTGGCCAAAATAAAGGATGGCCAAGCCGTTGGGGAAAGCAGCAAGTTTGAGAAGCAGCAGCCAGGCAGGCTGGCCATGGGGGGTGGGTATGAGAAGCAGGCTAGCTGGCTGCTGGGAGAAGTGGTGGGTGAAAATAGGGCTGGAGAAAACAAAATGGGGCTGAAGGGGGAGAGAATGAAATGGGGCTGGGGGAGACAGGTAGAACTAGGTGCGCAGATGCCCTGCACCAGGTCAGCTAGTTTTTATTAATATCATAAATATCATGAGGTGAGTGGCCTTACCTGTGGATATATCATATGCCAGAGTGCAGGTAAGAGTTTGACAACAAGAGCATAGTTGGGAGTACAGTAGTTTGCTTGTTTATGGACCTTTACACAGCTAGGGGTGGAAATCCACCCCAAAAGCTGGATGAAGGTTAAAGCAGGGTAGTTCCATTGGCATGACAGAGTTCATTCCTCAGTGGCCAGCACTAAGGTTTACATTAAATCCCTAATTCACACTCTGCATCACGGAATGTACAATAGCAATCAGGTGCAGCAGCTGGAAATATAAAATCTGACACAACAAAAGTGATGATCATGGATTGCTGCGAGATACTTGATAATGACTGCTGCTTAATGTAGTGAAAGGATAATTAGAATTCAAGACAGCTCCTATTGGCAGGCAAATGTTTATGGATTTTTAGAGAGGCAGCAGCTAATAACCCCCCCCCCCCAAAAAACCACTCTTAAAATTACAAAAGTTCCTGAACAGCCTATGCTGTCAGAAACATAGAAACTACTTTTGGCAATCCAGTTAACTAAAATGTGTCGCATATTAGTTTCTATGTGGATTATTGTCCTGTAATATTGTGGGATTGAAGCAATATTTCATTGAAAATAGCTTGCAGTTACAGATCCACAGAGATCGTTTGGGACACCATTTTAAGATACATGTTTGGAAAATGAAGCACAATAAAAGTCCTAGATGTTGCCTTAGGAAAAGTAATACATTTTTATTTATAAACATAGAAATCACAACAAGACAATGGACAAAAGGTCTGTCATATTTAATGCTCATTTCCCCCCTCCCCCTCAACATATTTTTAAACCTTGGCAGCTTCTGATACCATCAACCATGATATCCTTCTTAGTCACCTGAGGGAGGTGGGATTAGGTGTCACTGTCTTACAGTGGAGACTACTGCTCTGCAAAACAAGAGCTAATATATGGAATTTCACAAGGCTCCATACTGTCTCTAATGTACTTTAACATCAGCATTAATCTGCTGGGAGAGATCATCGCGAGATTTGGTGTAGGATGTTATCAATATGCTGATGACACCCAAATCTCAAATATATCAACCTCATCAAGAAATGACATAAACTTTAAATTCTTGCCTGGAGGTAGTAATGGCCTGGATGAGGGCTGACAAACTGAGATAAGACAGAGGTACTGATTCTGGGGAGAAGACCCGAGAGATGGTTTATATCTTGCTGTTCTGGATGTGGTTACACTCCCCACAAAGGAACAAATACATAACTTGGGAGTGCTCCTGGATCTCAAACTCTCTCTTGTTTTTCAGGTTGAAACTGTGGCCTGGAGCAGTTTTTAACAGCTTTGGATGATATATCAGCTACACATATTTTTGGAAGAAAATGGCATTATAAAAGTGGTACTCATGGGTTGGTAAGCTCCAGGCTTGACTATTGTAGTACACTCTATGTGGGGCTACCTTTGTACATAATCTGGAAACTACAACTGGTACAGAATGAGGCAGCAGGATTGGTCTCTGGGACAACCCAAAGGGACCATATAACACCAACTGTAAAATAATTGCACTGGCTGGTGCTATGTTTCAGAGAGAAATAACAAGTGCTACTAGCACTCCCCTGCTAACTGGGCAAAGAGGCACCTTTTACTGTGGTGATTCCCTTTATTTAGCAGGGGGAGAGTAGCTGGCCCTATTCAACCCCAGCACAGTACTTCCAGTGACTGTTGCTGGTGTGTACCTTAAGTTTCTTTTTAGAATGTGAGCCCTTTGGGAACAGGGATCCACCTTATTTATTTATTTATTATTTCTCTGTGTAAACCACCCTGAGCCATTTTTGAAAGGGCAGTATAGAAATCGAATTATTATTATTGCTTGTTTACACAATCAGACAGTTGTTATTGACTGGTTTGTTTTATCCAGACATCGAGTCCTTCCCAAGGACCTGGGATGCCAGAATTTTATTGTCAATGGTTATAGATATCGTCGCAGAATATAGGCTGTTCCCAGTAAAGCTGCTTTTTGTAATTGGCTGATGGTGATTTCTGTGGCCCTTATGGTGTTGAGGTGCTCTTCAAGGTCTTTTGGAACTGCACCCAGGGCGCCAATTACCACTGGGATTATTTTGGTCTTTTTCTGCCACAGCCTTTCAGTTTCAATTTGTCGATCTTTGTATTTTGTCATTTTTTCTATTTCTTTTTCTTCTATTCTGCTATCCCCTCGTATTGCTATGTCGATTATTTTGACTTGTTTTTCTTTCTTCTCGACTACAGTTATATCTGGTGTATTGTGTGGCAGATGTTTGTCTGTTTGTAGTCGGAAGTCCCATAATATTTTTGTATTTGTATTTTTTGCAGATGTTCCAGTGTATCATCCCTGCTACCTTGTCATGCCTTTGCTTGTAGTCAGTCTGTGCAATCTTTTTACAACAGCTGATTAGGTGGTCCACGGTTTCATCTGCTTCTTTACAAAGGCGGCACTTGCTGTTTGTGGTGGATTTTTCGACTTTTACTCTTATTGCATTTGTTCTTAGTGCCTGTTCTTGTGCAGCCAGTATTAAACCTTCTGTTTCTTTCTTCAAGTTGCCATTCTTAAGCCATTGCCAGGTCTTGGTGATGTCTGATTTTCCACTTATATTGTGCAAATATTGACCATGCAGGGGCTTATTTTTCCATTTTTCTGCTCGGTTCTTGACTTGTTCTTTCTTGTAGGCCTGCTTTATTTCATTGGTGTTGAATAGTTTCGCATTATTGACCATTTGAAGCGCATCTTCTTCACTGTCCTTGATATATTCTGCAAGGCCTCTTTTCTCCTCCTCTACTGTTTGATGGACTTGCAGCATTCCTCTTCCACCTGAGCTGCGAGGGAGGTATAGCCTATCGACATCACTGCGGGGGTGCAGAGCATGATTGATGGTCATGATTTTCCTGGTCTTATGATCTAGTGTCTCTAGCTCTGCCTGGGTCCAGTCTATTATTCTTGTATCTGATAACAGGTATAGCCCATGTGTTTATGGCTTGTATGGTGTTCCCCCATTGAGTTTGGACTTGAGGATTTTTCTAACTCTCCTGATGTATTCACTTCCCATTTTTCTTTTAACTTCAGTGTGTGCAATGTTATCAGCCTGGAGAATGCCCAAGTATTTGTAATATTCCTTCTCTTCCAGGTTCTTGATCTTGCTTCCATTGGGCAGTTCTATTCCTTCTGTTTTTGTTATTTTCCCTCTGTTCATTATTAATGCAGCACACTTGTCTAGTCCAAACTCCACTGCTATATCGCTACTGAATATACGGACAGTGTTTAGCAGTGATTCGATTTCTGACTGGGACTTTCCATACAACTTCAGATCGTCCATGTACAGCAGATGGTTGACTTTACTTGATGTTTTAGATGTTTGGTATCCGAGGCCTGTTTTGTTTAGTATTTGTGAAAGTGGGGTCATGGCGATTACAAACAACAGAGGGGATAGTGAGTCCCCTTGGAAAATGCCTCTTCTAATGCTAACCTGTCCAAGTGTCTCGCCATTGATTGTTAACTGTGTACTCCACATGCTCATTGCTTTTTAAAATAAATATCTGAATGTTTTTGCTGACACCAGTTGTTTCTAAACATTTTAGTATCCATGTGTGAGGCAATGAATCAAAGGCTTTCTTGTAGTCAATCCATGCAAGATTTAGATTGGTTTTTCTTCTCTTGCAATTTTCTAAAATCATTTTGTCAATAAGCAGCTGGTCTTTTGTGCCTCTGGTGTTCGGGCAATTTCCTTTCTGTTCAGCTGGAAGCTGTTTGTTAGTTAATAAGTGTTGCATCACTTCATCTGCTATTATTCCAGTTAATAATTTCAACATGGTTGGCAGGCAGCTTATCGGTCTATAATTACTTGGAACTGCACCTTTTGCTGGGTCTTTCATGATGAGATGAGTTTTCCCAGTTGTTAGCCATTGTTCAATATCACCTCCTTGCAAAATGTGATTGAACTGTTTTGAAAGTTGTTTCTGAAGGCTTGTTAGCTGTTTAAGCCAAAAGCCATGCAGTTCATCGTCGCCTGGATCAGTCCAATTCTTAATTTTCTTTGCTCTTTCACTTATTAATTCTGGTGTTATTATTAGATCTTGCATTTGTTGGTTACATTTTTTGACCTCTTTCATCCAGCCTGCTTTTTTATTATAATCTATTGGATTGTCCCATAATTTCCCACAGAATTGCACTGTTTCTTCTTTATTTGGTGTTTCTATGTTTCTTGCAGTTTCTCCTTCTATGCTTTGGTAGAAACGTCTCTGATTCGACTGGAATTGGAGATTCTGCCTGTATTGTGTAGTTCTGGCTTCATATCTGCTAATCTTCTTTGACACTGCTGTTATTTGCTGCTTTATTATTTCCAGGACTTCTCTAATTTTCCTTGAATCTAGGTGGTATTTTTGGATCAGATACTGTTTGGTGTTTTCATTCTTCAGCTTCTTGTCTTTCATATCTTTCAATTTACTAGCATCTGATCTAAGGCTGGAGATTTTATTTTCTAATCTAATCTTCCATTTAGGTGATGTACTACTTTCTTTTTTTACAGGTCCATTAATCTTATATCTGAGCTCTTGTGTTGTTATTGTTGCTGCACTTTACATTACTTGGTTTGTTTCTTGCAAATTATTGGTTGTTATTTCTGCATTATTATTACCACCACCACCATCTATGAAGCCCTCAATGGCTTGGATTCAGGGCACTTTAGAGAACACCTCTTTTGTCATGAACCCTACCACCTATTCAGATCATCTGCGGAGGTCCGCTTATGGTTACCACCAACTCATCTGGAGGCAACTCAGGACTGGGTCAGGGCTTTAGATTGCACTCTCTGTCAAAATAAGAGCTTCTCCATTTCTGTTTAAAAACAACAACCTTAAGATAGACATGTTATCTCAGTCTTTTAATTACAACTAATTTAAAATTCTTTGAATTGTTTCTATTCTGTGAAAGTGATTTTTACTTTTTTTATTCTTTTTTTATATTGTAATTTGTACTATGTACACATCCTAGGCCTGCCACATTAAATGGAGCAGTAGGGAAATGCTTGACTAACAAGCAGAAGGTTGCGGGTCCTAATCCCCGCTGGTATGTTTCCCAGAAAATGGGAAACACCTATATCGGGCAGCAGCGATATAGGAAGATGCTGAAAGGCATCATCTCATACTGCGTGGGAAATGGCAATGGTAAACCCCTCCTGTATTCTACCAAAAGAAAACTACAGGGCTCTGTGGGTGCCAGGAGTCAAAATCAACTTGATGGCACATCCTAGACATATATCAGGTGGTATATAAACATGATAAATAAATAAATGTGATAAATAAATAAATAAACAAATATTTATATTTACTTAATTGTTTATTTATTTATTACACTTCTATATCACACTATCCAAAGGCTCTGGGCGGTGCACAAGTAAAATACAACAAACACCATTTAAAAGCAAACAAGTTAAAACAATATAAAAACAAATAAAAAATAATTCTGAGTCATTTAAAACCAATTAATATACTTAAAAACAGTATATTAATTGGAAGGCCAGGCCAAACAAATAAGTCTTTAGGGCTCTCTTGAAGGTCAACAAGTCCAGACTACAGATGTCTGCCGGGAGTGCATTCCATAGACCAGGAGCAACTACAGAGAAGGCCCGGTTCCACCCAACGTACCTGTGGTAACTGGAGATGGACCTTTCCAGATTACTTCAGTGTATGATGGGGATCATACAGAAGAAGGCACTCTCTCAGGTATCCCAGACCTAAGCTGTTTAGGGCTTTAAAAGTGATAGCGAGCACTTTGTATTTTGCCTGGAAACACATTGGCAGCCAATGCAGCTGTTTGAGAACAGGCATACGGTCTCCCTGGGTTGCCCCAGAGACCAGTCTGGCTGCCACATTTTGAATTAACTGGAGTTTCTGAACTCTGTACAAAGGCAGACTATTGTAGAATGCATTGCAATAGTCAAGACTGGATGTTACCAGCTGATGCACCACTGTTTTGAGATTGTTCTCTTTAAGGAATAGACGCAGCTGTCAAATCAATCAAAGTTGATGGAAAGCACTCCTGGGCATAGCCTCCATCTGGTATACCAGGGTGAGACCTGGATCCAAGAGCACTCCCAGGCTGCATACCTATTCTTTCTGGGGGAGTGTAACCCCATCCAGCACAGGAAGATCTAACTCATCCCTCAAATTCCAATCCCCCACAATGAGCACCTCCATCTTGCTTGGATTCAGCTTCAATTTGTTATACCTCATCCAGCCCATTACTGCCCATAGGTGGGCATTTAGGGAATGAATGTCATTTCATCATGATGATGATGATGAGGAGGAGGAGGAGGAGGAGGAGGAGGAAAAGATTTGCTATTATGGTCCAGTTTTGTGACCAGTATACTATGCTCAATAAGCAACAATTGTTGATTAACAATTCTAACTGGCCCTATACACCCCCAGCACAGTACCTCTAGTTACTGTTGCTGGTGTCTGTCTTATGTTTCTTTTTAGATTGTGAGCCCTTTGGGGACAGGGAGCCATCTTATTTATTTATTATTTGTCTGTGTAAACTGTCATGAGCCATTTTTGAAAGGGTGGTATAGAAATTGAATGAATGAATGATCCAAACCAACTGAAAGATGATTCAGAGAAGCAAATACAATATAAAGACAATGACAATATAGGCTATAGTTTCTTTATCACTCCTCCACCAATATTCCTGGGTGTATCTTTGATACGTGAAGGGATCCGGCTGTTAAGTTTGTTGATAAAATCTCTTTGGGCAAGATATTCCAAAGATATGGTTTATATATGTGTATCAACATATACATGTTACAGGTAAAGAGGAAGTGAAACAGTCTTATGTCCTATTGAAATTAATGTTTAACATGAAGCTTAGCATTTCCCCTCCGAAAAGGATAATACTCAGTAGTGTTAAATATGGATGTATTATTACTATTGCTATTAATTATCTACCACCTTTGAACCACAAAAAGTTCTCAAAGTGGTTTACATAGAAGAAGAAGGAGAAGATGGTCCCCTGTGCCAAAAATGCTCCCAGAAACACAAATTAGACACCAGCAGCATGACATTTTCAGAATGGCCCACAGCTCTAAATAATGGACACAATGCAGCCAATATTTTGCACTGCTGAATTCCCTCATCCTTCCCTCTCGTCCTGGAATAAAGTGTGAGCTGAAGATCCTTTCAGGGGCTATGTAATAAATTTTTGACCTTTGGCAATATAAGTTTGAATGGGAGGAGATACACACACACACACACACACACACACACTCACTCACTCCTCACACTGTCCCCCAATGTTCAGCTTCCCTGGTCACTATGGGGAAATACAGTGCAGGTCTGAGGACTCCTAGATCAGCTTGATAGTAAGCAACCTAAGTTACTTGTCTGGTGTGACAAAGAATTCTAATCAACCCCTAGAGGCTCCATAGTTCAAGGAATCATTGCTGGGACTTCTCTATTCAGGAGTGTCATGCAGGGATGTAGCAATAATTGCATGGATGGGTGCACTCCTCCCAGGACCACCCATCCCTATTTTCTTCATTATCTTCCTCACTCTGAGGGGCCACTGGGGAAAGGGATGAACACAGGCCCCCTCTTTCCTAGCTAAGCCCCTGGTGTAGTGAACACCAAGCCTGACCCCATAGTACCTGGGTTTGATACTGAGAACTTGCCTAATGAGGCAGTCATGAACCCTGATCTTGACCCATAATAGGCCTGTAAGAAGCCTAAAGGTTTTTGGGGGGTGCCACAAAAAGGAGGGGATGCAAGCTTATCTGGCCTTTGTAAGACAGCTTGTGACCTAGAGCACTTATACTGTTGAACTGATACTCTTGGGATGAGTAAGTTTATTCAGTTATTTAATATAGTCACTGCAGTAATTTTAATTTGCAAAGTATTTCATTTTGCCCCATCAATCCTAAGTGAAAGAAACATTCAGTTATTTTAAAATTATTTGTTTGTAAAAAAATAAATAAATGGGGGACAGGCCTACCCCAGTCCCACCCACCCTCAGCTGTGGGTCTTTCCCATAATACCTAGGTCTGACACAGTGGACATGCAAGATGTGGTGAGATCCAAGGGATCTCCACCTTCAACACCAGGATATTCTGTATCTGCTGATACCTTTGACACTCCACTGACCTTGTCTTCTGACTCAGAGGATGAAGCAGACAGCACAACTTCCATCAGCTGTCACCCTTCTCTGAAAAGCAAGTGTCTGTCAATCAGGACACAGGCCTTTTAAGACCTAGGATAGTTCAGCCTCTGATGGAGCTACTTTTCTGGCTGCTCTACTTAAGGCTTCCATTTGCCTCTGGTTCTTGCTGAAGCAACTTTGTTGTGGGTTCATTGGTCCCTAATCTTTTGGAATCATGGCTTCTGATGATCTATGTGTTGTGACCTTGACTTTGCTTGCTCCTGACTGATTGATTCCTAGCTCCAGACTTTTGCCCCTTGTGATTTTGGCTTAACCACAGCTTCCTGATTCTCTATCTCCGGATTATCTTTCTCTTGAAACACCTGCCCTGTCCAGGTATGTAGTGAAGGTACTGCTAACCTTAAAGGCTGCCCAGCTTGTTGGGGGAGGTAATGATAGTTAATGATAGGGAGGTAATGATAGCTTCCTGATGATAGTGTGAGCCTATTGGCTTGGCTAAAAAGAGCTGTAATCAGCTGGCCACAGGGCTATGATGCTGCTCCAAGCTGGTGTAATTCCCCATAAGCCTAGGGGCTTGCAGCTGGGCCATCCATTTATGTGTGGATCCTACATGGGGGGGGGGGGTGGAGTGCCACACCCATTGTTCTCTTTGAATAAAGGTGTGGTCTAGTTCTTCCAGTTTATCATCTCATGTCTTCATTTGTGTGGGGACAATGAAATTTGATTTGATAGGTGAAATCCTGAGTATTTGCAAGTGTCAGTTGTCTCAAAGATCAATTTTCTTTTCCTAATGACATCCATTTTTTCTGTCTTTTCTGCTATAACAACAACCACCACTACCACAAGTAGGTATTTGGTCTAATTTGATTTTTTATATATATATATATATTTTATATACTTATATACTGGATATATCCAGTGGGATCATTGCTGGTGCAATGCTGATGCTTTGCTCTGTGCATTTGCAAGCAATGGTGGCATGTTTTGTTTTGTTTTTTGTTTGTCTGGGTTTTTGTAGTAGAATACAGTAGTGTTTAGGTATTGTCAAACTGAGTCTCTTTTTGTAGTAAGATGTCAGATTTGCTTGGAACTCGTCAAAGCCTCTAATCCTGAAACAAACACCCTGTCAATACCATAACAGTACCCGGATATAGTTTGGACAGATTATAGGCATGGGCTCTTTTCTTTTTTTCTACATAACTTTTATTGTCTAACAAAATCTAATATAAACATTATGATACAGAGGTTTGATAAAAGAGGTGCTTGCATAAAAAGAATAACTTACCATTACAAAAATGGTTTGGATTAAAAGAAATGCATAGATTAAAACAGATCTTTTTTGAAATTAAACAATAATCAATAATAATCAATAACGAATCAAGGCTTGAAAAACTCTCTCTCTCTCTCTCCTTCTTGGCCCCAAAAGGCTAGCTCTAGTTTGCATATAAAAGTGGTTCTTAGTTTCCTGGCATCACAGAAACATTTATAGTCTTTAAAAGACTGGCCCCCTTTTAGAACAGGTGACTGGTCTACTTTGCTTCTCTAAAAGTAATTTTAGAAAGTCCATAGACAGCACAGCCATTGGCTGGCTGTTTGAAAACATGATCAGCTCATGATTTCCTTCTGTGTGTGCTCTAGAGATCTTCATTTAATAATGGAAAGTATCACTCCAACAGCCCCTCCTAATTCAAAACAATCATTTAGTTTATGTTATTTAGTTCTTGAAACGTTGCTGTGAATGGAGACAGGAATATTGTTTTGATTAGTTGCGTTCTTTTTCTCCATTAAGGTCATTAAGATCTCCTTTGATTTAGCTTGTTTTCTGCAATTTGAAAGACCCACAAATATATAAAGGTAATTACACTCAGCTTAGGAGGGAATAGCCCTCCTGATTTCTATCTGAATGAGAGTATGATGTCCAACTTCCTTCTCTGCAGTGCTTAATTTCTAAAATGAGAAGTTCGTGCCTGGAAGAAATGCATCTGTACAGCAAGTACATTATTTTCTCATTTGTGTGATGGCAAAATGTTTTGCACAGACTAAAAAAATCCTGCCTGCCTCTCTTAGAACTTCATGTGATCCTTCCTGTGATTGACCCAAGTATTCAAAACAGAGCTGAGGTCTCATCCATGATAAACCTTGCTCACATTAAGCTCCACCTATCTGGGCCCACTCTTCCTTTGTGTATTTAAGGCATTACTCCTCTGACTAAAATCTCTACACTGATTTTGGTGAATAGAGTTGCAAGATAAACAAGGGAATCTCTAGGGAAAAGAAATTCAAATGCAAGTTTCTTCCACTGAATAGGAGATGGAGGTGGTTTTTTTCTGCCACTGTGCTGGAAGGTCTGCTGTTCTTTCTGGTGCCAGCCTGCCAGCTACTATTCTTTTTTCACAGTATGCACTGGGAAGCAATGCTACAGCATTGCTTAGCATCTTTCCCATTGTATTCCAGACAAGGAGACTGCCATTCCATTTCCAGAATGCACTGGAAATGATACCATGAGGATGATGTTGGGTCATTTTCTGGTACTTTCCAGGGGAACGAAATGGCAGCTGGTGGAAACCAGCCACTGGAGGAGCAGCAGCAGTGTTCCCAGAACCACTGTTGCCCACCACCCATGAGGTTTCAGCAGACTGTGTTCAGGAATAAAGGGGAAAAAATGCCACCATAACCCATAATGGTAAACCACCCACTCATAACCTGTCATTTCAGTTTGGTTCTCCCCCATGAAATTACTGAACTTCACGATTTTTGCTGCTTGTGAACAGAGTAGCAAAAGAGGCAGACAGACAGACAGATACAGGAGGACCTCATTAATCCTGAGGCCCACACTCGGGGTTTTGCATTCCCAAATTCCCATTGCCCCAGTACCTCAGTATTCATGGTTCCAGTATCCACGGCACTAACCAAGACGGAATCCCTGCAAAATTCCAAGGTTTTCCTGTAGGTAGATAGATAGGGATGTGCAAACCGGCTCAAGGTTGAGCCAGTTCGCCATCGAACCAGGCCAGCTCGAGCGTGAGCCCTCAAGCCAGACTGAGCCGAGTTTGGTTCCAACTCGAATTTTTTGAGGTTGAAAAATACATTGATTTTTTTTTCCAACGTTGACTTTTTAAAAGTTTAATTTTTTCCTTACATGTAACACTCATTGCTAGGTCCAGGCCATCGGTGGTGGCCATACTGGGGAAGTCTCTGTCATCTCCCCCTCCCCCCGCTGGCATCCTCCCTTTCTAAAAAGGGCCAGTTCAGCCCATTTTGGGGCCAATCCAGCCCTTCCTTCATTGGTGGTTGCCATTTTGGAGACTGCCACACATGCACAGGTCATGGCCCAGGCCATGCAGAGGGGTCATATGTCCATTGGGCATATGCGGTAGCCTTCAAAATGGCCACCACCAACAGATGAAGGGCCACTGGAGAAAGGCCCTTTTTACAAAGTGAGAAGGCTGGCGGGGGAGGGGGATATGGCATAGACTCTGGTGGGCCACTGTGATCTTGTAGGCCACTGTGCGAAACAGGATGCTGGACTAGATGGGCCTTGGGCCTGATCCAGCAGGGCTGTTCTTATGTTCTTAAGACTCACCCCCAGAATGGCCTGGGTCATGACCTGGGTATATGTGGAACCCTCCCCCCATGGCCACCGACAACCTGAACCTGGCAATGAGTGTTAAATTTATATATATTCCAACTTAGATCCCCCAAACTGGCTCGAATTTGAGCCAAGCTGGATTATGTTCAGGGGGAAGCACAAAAAACAAACATATGCAGTTCAGTTTGAGTCTCGACTGGATTTGAACTGAACTGTGCAACCCAGTTTTGTGCACACCTAGAGAGAGTGTGGGGGGGGGGGCTGTCTAGATCAGCCTTAATTTTAGGAGCTAATGCAGCATGGTGTCTACAATACTGAACTATGAATGAGAGCCAAAATAGACAATCGGCAGAGTGCATGATTAGGAGCTGACTGTTTATATTTTAAAATACAAGTTCCAGCCACACAAGTCCCTGCTGCTACTACAAAAATTTATATACTGGTTTTCAACAAAAGTGCCAAAAGCCATTTACTTATTTTAAAGATGATGATAATATGATTCCTTGCACCAAAAGGGATCACTATCCAGCCAGAAGTATAAGGTAGACACCAGCAACCACCATTGAAGGAATGCTGTGCTGGACTTCGATAGAGATGGACAGTAACCCGTAATCTGGATTAGAACTATAGGCAGTAGATAAGGCCTTAGCCCTTTCTCTTTCTATGGGCCTGATCCAGCTCAGGAGCCCCACAGTTGCTCTTAGCACCAAGGCAAAAGATTCCACTAGCACTAATAGGAAGGAAGGCTCTATCCTGGGCAAATTGCAACCATGGGGTGGCACAATCAAGATCAGGATCAGGACAGCTGCTAAATGGCATTCCTAAGTGCATTTTGATTTTCATCTTTGTTAAGGGAAAAATAACTTCCTTCATAAAACCGTCAAATAAAACTGCATAGCAGTGACCTCAAACTGAAGTTTTATGTAGCTGCTTCATGAAGAAATTTAATATGAAAATCAAAATGTATTGAAAATACCAAAAATTGGACTGGACTGTGCTTCAAAGTGGTTTCACACTTTGCTCTATGCAGCTCTCTCATGGGTTTCAGTGAGTGGCCCGTGTGTGTGTGTGTGTGTGTGTGTGTGTGTGTGTGTGTGTACCATGTTTCTATACCACCTGATTTAGACATCTCTAGGTGGTGTACAAAGTTAAAACATAGCAAATGTAAAACAATATAAAACAGTTAAATTCACAAGTAAAAAACCAATCTCAGAAGATAAAAACACATTACAATTTTTAAGATTTCAGTTAAAAGCCTGAAAATTCAGGAGTTCAATAAAATTTTTTAATTAAAAATTAAAAGGAGTTCAATTAAAAGTTACAAATAGTTCAAATGGAGTGCCAGTTTCAAGTGCACATGGATAACGCATATGCATTTGAGGATTTTGTTGAGGATTTCTAGTTTCAAGGAAGGGTCTTGATCACCTGAATGATCAGGGTAGGGTTGGCAAGGAGATCCTTTCTTGCAGACTGCTGAGGGTGGCTGAATCTCTTTTGTGATTCTGGTCTCCAGAAGAGACTGCCTCCATATAAACCTACCTGGGCATAAAGAGATTTAGATGTAATTAGATCTTCTTCCAAGTAACTTCCTTGCTTTCAGGTTAACATCCAATAGGAATAGGGCCCATTCAGTAGTGGCACCTCTGTTGCTGAATGCCTGTCCTGGGCAAAGTCTACAGGGTCAATGCTCTGCTAGCAGCTTTCTAGAACAAAGTTTGTTTCCAGCAGTCATCAGAAGGTAATTCTTGTGTTTTCTTTCTCTTGCTTCATTTTTAGAAAGTTTTAAATTGAAAGCTTTTAAAACGTAGTATTTGTTTTAAATTGCTGAGTGTTTTATTACTGTAGAGTGCTGCTATATTTACTACAGTGCTGTATTGTTCTAAACTTTGTTGTAGACCCATGCAGGCAGAACACTAGTGTGAAAAATAGTACAACATATCCCTATGAAGCTCAGTGACATTGACACTTCAACTATGGTTCAGTCAGAAAAGCAACTTGAGGTTTACCTTCCAAAATGCCAATTTGACTCCTTGGGTTGTAGTGAGTTTCTCTGCTCTTGCCTGAGGTTTGCATTTGGAAGCATTAGTCCAAAGGCAGAATTGGAGGTACAGTGAGCTGTAACTGGAGTTGAGGAGGGATGGTCCTCCCTCTCTCCAGCTGTGATAGGTTGCCGGGGCTGTCCTTCATGCCAGAAGGACACCCATGCAGCCAGGTCCCCTGCACACGTAGCAAGTTCCCCCTCTTCTCTACAGTCTCTGAGACTGCAATTTTGAATGTCTGCAATGGAGGGAGGTAAACTATGGGTCCATTGGACCCGCAGTTTCCCATTACATGTGAATGCAGCCACTCAGTTATCTGGGTGGCAGTATCTAGACAGTGTGCATGCAAATGCATTCAGAGTGAGGCCTTCCTGATTCAACCTGAGTGGGATCTAAAATACTGAGTGAACTTTAAAAAATATGTGTGCAAGTACATGCCTTAGAGGTAACACTGGTGACATTTCTAACAACAAATGTCTATCAGATCCTTTTTTCTGCTTTCTGGACCTGATTGCCACAGTACTTGAATAGGTGTTGACAAGGACTAGTGTGCAAGATTACTGTGTGTATGCTTTTTATCTGTTCTTGTTGCTCTCCTTCTGTCCTTTAACATCATGAGAATGAGGAACAGATCCTTTTAGATCCTTGGACTTCTCTGGATTTTGCCACATTTGACCATAAGTGAAAGTCAAAGCAGCCATTTTGGCTGTTAAAATACCTGATGCCTTTCCTTTTCAGAATGTGTACTCATATATTAATGCTTTCTCTTTAACCTTCTTGTGTTTCTTCCATGGCTCACTTTGGCAGTAATTATTAACACCTTGTTTTACTGCCGCTTTACTACCTCTTGAATTACTGTGAGGTGAAGAGCAAATGGTATCTGCAATATATATAGTGCTGTATGGATCAATGAAAAACCAGAGCATTAGGAAGAATATTAAATTAATAATGGGTGGTCAGGACACTAGGTGTTAGTTAAAAGTTGTAAAATATTTTAATTTACTGAATGTAAGGACTGTAGTGAACTTTGCCAGCAAACAATGAAGAATGAATTTAAATAGTTCACAGGAAATATGATTTGGAAGAGAACTGAAGAACAGTACATTTTACTCCTTACCATGGAGCTATACATTCATGAAGGCAAAACACACTTGCACTTACATTTTGCACTAAAGAACCCTATCTATCTATCTATCTATCTATCTATCTATCTATCTATCACTGCTTTTCAACAGTGATTTACACTGTTTTGTAACAAAAAGTGATTTACATAGTGGAGAAATGAAATGGGGAAAAATTGACTCCCTGTTCCAAAGGGGACCACTTTTTTAAAAAGGTGATCTCAGCAACAGCCACTGGAAATGACACTGGATAGGGACAGTTACCTTGCTAAATGTAAGAGAACCACCACTTATAAGGTACCTAGTTTGCAGGAGATAACTTAACACAGCTACACTTTAGTTTAGATGACAATTTATGTACTTCAATGATGATTTTTATTCAAGAAAATCTGCTTTGGCAGGACACAATTGCGGGGGGCGGGGGGGATCTGTATGACAGAAAATTCCATCTTGATGTAAATCCCTCTTAGAAGGAGAAGAATCCATCCTGATTTTAAAATGTATAATTACAAACTTCCAAATAATCAGCCAAGCTTCATAGTGGAGGGATACATTGTGGTCACTGGTTCTGTATTTTCATTTATTTGTGCAGGAGGCACCCATGCCATAAATGCCATAATCCAAATAGTATTTTTCAAAAATAATTGACTTTCAGAAACAGTTTTTTCTGTCGCATTAAGGTAGGTTTGGAGGCTGCTGCAAAAGTCCATCTCTTTCCCACAGAATACATCAAACTTCTTGCATGGATTATATCTTGGATATTTCTGGATTGTGTCTAACATCATTTACTAGTGTTGTTGGTCACAAATGTAAACTTCAGCCCTTGGGCTGGCAGTGACAATGAAGTTTACAGAGCCAATATCTTCTGGACCAGAAGAGAGCTTGTTTTTACTTAGAGCTCTCTTGTCTTCATACATCACTGTCAGAAATCCAGTTAAGTCATCCTTGACCTTTGGGACAATCGTCGTAATGTGCTGCCTTGAATGGCAAGTTCCAGATTGAGAAACTAAAATCTAGACTAGAATACAGTCTCCTGAGATGTTGGTAGTGAAGAGTCAGATGTGAGATAGAACAATCAATCAATCACCTTTGGGAAAAATGCTTTAAAAAGTAGAAGGTTTAAGATCTACTCCTATAGACCAGTTCATGCTGTATAAAAACATATCCACAATATTCATTTAGCATCTTTGATCCGCCCCCTCCCCCCGTACAAGCAAAGCAACACAAATGTCTGGTCTGTCCACTGAGAATGCTTGCTATAAAGTTCTTCCTCTTCTTGCTTGTAGTGTGAGCAAAGGCTTATGTTAATAATAGGGGCTGAAATTGTGTCATATCAAGCCCTAATATATGAATAGTGCATTTTAAAGGAGATATATGTGTCCTGTGATAAAGGGTCTAATTCTAGTTTTCTTATTTTAAAAAAGTCAGTTCAACATATGCATTTCAGCACTAACTAAACCTCACCTATGGCTCAGGAAACCTGAAGGTCACCATCGTTAAACTACTTCACTGTGGTAGAAGAATACTATACTGCGGTTAAAACATCTCAAAAAGATACTTTTACCCGAAACTCAATAACATAATCAAAGATATCAAATATCATGAACTGTTTTTCGGAGCGCAGGAGAAAAATGTCTTGTCTGAATAGTTGCAAACTTCAGACACTCCCTGTCCATGAAAATTCCTTAATTCAGTATTCCCTCTGAC
This sequence comes from Hemicordylus capensis, assembly GCF_027244095.1. Taxonomy (NCBI): domain Eukaryota; kingdom Metazoa; phylum Chordata; class Lepidosauria; order Squamata; family Cordylidae; genus Hemicordylus; species Hemicordylus capensis. The sequence continues at coordinate 80,974,388 of NC_069659.1, forward strand.
AAGTTCACTTTCTCTGTGCAGTTCTAAATATGGGAGAAAACGAGCTCCTCTATCTACAATCTGAAGTACAAGAGAACTTTATTACTTGTGGGGGTTCCATTCCTCACCTACTCACTCAAGTAATAGAACCACAAGTAATGAGGCATGAGGGCTATGGGGAAAAGGGGTTAAGTTCCAGGGTGGAGGGATTTTTTTTAATGGCCCCAAATGGCCCCCATGCTCTGCAGGTCCCCCATGTGCCCAAGAATGTTCCCCAAAGGAGGAAATGTCTCTTTAAATCCTGAAAAATTGTTGGGTTTTAATTGTTGGGTTTTTACATGGGTTTTAACTCTATCATATGGATGGATAGTGGAAATGGGTGTCTATTAGACAGCCCATGGATACAAGAAACCATGGATAGCGGTTCTGTGAATAACAAGGATCTCATCTATAAAAGTCTACAGTTACTCCTAGAAGTGTATAGTCTACAAAGATGTTGCTGAACATGTAGTTTGGTCCTCATGTGTGAACTGAAGAATTTCCTATAGAAGTAACAAAATAGAGAGAAACCTATAAGAAGTTAATTTCATTGGGGATGGAGGATGTAACAATGAAGAGTTGTTAATTGGTTGTGGATCAAGGTTTATTGAATGCCTAAGATTTCATAGGTTCCTTCAAGGTTCCTTAGAATAGAATCCTTAGAATAGAATAAGGTTGACTGAGAAAATCATATCATAGTAGGTGAGTGACTAGTACCCCTAGGGTACTAGTACAACATGAGTGACAAGTACCCTAGGGTACTTGAAGGTCTGCTAGTATTCAGAGCCCTCCTGCCTCGCCACACTACAGCCATGCTATTTTCCCCCTATTTGAAGATTGCTAGTTTGAAGCCCACACAAGTTCAGCAATGTGCATGCTGCAGAAATGGATGGAGGAAGATTCCATGTTCTTGATTGGCTGGCTACATGCTGAAGATCAGCTTACCCCTTCTCGCAACCTGACAGGCTTCAGAAATTAGCACTGAGTACTCATATTGAAATGAATGGGGCAAGTAAACTTGTCCTATTCATTTCAATCAGACTACTTATACTCTTGTTGGAATTAACATCACTTTCACAACTTAGTGTGGATGTGAGCCAGTGACTGTAATAGGCTGTCTCCTGTCTCCTCAGTGTAACACTTACATTTTTGTCATACACACACTTAGATGTTACAGTTATTAGAAAGGCTGCTTTGATACGACAGTTATTAGACATTTATGAAATGGGCTGCTCCAGTCACTGGCTTACATCCAAATTAAGTTACTCATAATCAGTCTTACTGAAATTCAGTGAGAGTACTCATGAGTAACTTAGTCTCAATGTGAGGTCAGTGACTGGAGTAGCCCATTTCATAACTGTGTGTGTGCATCTATATCTCTATTAGATACCTGAGCTGAAGGTTTGTGATAGGAAGAGTTGATTTATTGATTGAGTGCCATCAAGTCGGTGTCAACTCTTAGTGACCACATAGATAGATTCTCTCCAAGATGAGCTGTCTTCAACTTGGCCTTTAAGGTCTCTCAGTGGTGCATTCATTTCTGTCATAATTGAGTCCATCCACCTTGCTGCTGGTCATCTTCTTCTCTTTCCTTCAACTTTCCCAAGCATTATGGACTTCTCAAAGGAGCTGGATCTTCACATAATGTGTCCAAAGTATGATCGTTTGAGCCTGGCAATTTGTGCCTTCAGTGAAAATTCTGGATTGATTTGTTCTGTGATACATTTGTTTGTTTTCCTGGCTGTCCATGGTATCCTCAAATGTATTCTCCAGCACCAACGGTCAAATGTATCAATGCTTTTTGATAGGAAGGATGCAATGCTTTTTGATAGGAAGGGCACACTTATTTTAAAAGGTTTTGAATGCCTGCTCTAGAGCTTTGCAGTTCTTCTGCCAGGAACACATTTTACCAGTTTTTACTTGTTGATTTTCTTGCAGATTGACTACAGTTTTTTAAAAAGCTATATACAAATTGAAATGTGTTGACAGTGTCACCATATTGGCTTTCTCGGTATCTATTTTACTCAGGAAGACAGAAAGGTATGAAAATGTTTTGGCAGATCTAGCTCTACCTGATGGTAAACCTAGTTCACAGATGTTGGCAATAATAATTAAGCACTGGTATGCAAAGGAAATATTTCATTTTGAATTTGACAGGGTTCATTGAATATTCAGGGTTCATTGAATATTTTAATATTCATTGAGAATATTAAAATATTATTAAATGCTTACTTGAAGGAATTACTTTTGGTATTTGAGGTGTATGGGCTCAGTAGATCCATCCATTAAAGTTTAGTGGAACCAGTTTTATTGATAAGACACACCTTAAAAAACAAACAAACTATGATTGTGCAAATGACCAAACCATGGGCAGGGAGGGTGGGTGTGGGGGGAGGCTATCTGTTGTTTCATCTTCAACAGAAACAACAATCTATTGTTTCATCTTCAGCACACTGCCACATGCCCGCACGATCCATGCTGTTCCATACAGTATGGATCGCTGGAGGCAGGACTCTTTTCCTGGCCTCCACGATGAGCATGGTGCATTGGGGGATTCCCAACTGTGGTGCATGGCTACACTTGCGTCCTCAGTTGTGCTCACATCTTTAACCCTGGCTAAAGGTAGGGGTAAAAATTGGGTTAGGTGGGACAGCAGTGGCAGGACTGGCTTTGATTCCAGTGCTCTACATGAGCAGCCTGACCCAGGCTGGGTTGCCATAGCCTGGATTAGGCTGCTCGTGAGAATAGCCTTACTGTTTTGGATTGAGTGGGCCATTGCATCTCCCAATGTGATAGCTTTTGTTTATTGAATTATAAGTTGTTTCACATTTCCTTCAGTATCTGAAAAAGGGGTCTATATTGATCTTTGGTAATGTGCATATTTACTTAAGCTTTAATTTGTTAGTTAACTGACAAATGGTTACTCAACAAAAAATATTTAAATACAATATGACCCTAATCTGATGTGCTCATTTATTTTAAATCTGATCTATAATGCATAATGGCAGCATGTATGTGTATTTAGATGGCACGAACTATCTTATTTTCCACAATAACGGTATTTCTGGATAGTCTGATTATGGCTCAGTTACACTGACCAAAAGTATAGGCTGTACACATCTCAGAAACCAGTTTCGTATTTTGTTGTTTATTTCTATGAGCAGCCTGCTTTCTATATCAAATCTCGCCAAGGTGATATACAGACCCAGGCCACACAGAGGCAAATTGTGCAGGTGCGGCAGTCTCCAATATGGCCACTGCGCCAGAGGGGGAAGGCCCAAATGGGCCAAAGAGCTGGCTGGATAGCCAGTGGTGGCAAAAAGGGAGGCCAGTGGGGGGAGGGAGAACCCCTGTGGACCTCCCTGCCACCTCCAACAACCCGAAGGGGGTAAGTAATTTTTTTAAAAAATCAAAAATCTGTGAACCCCAAACAGTCGGGGGGTGTTTGGTCTGGGGTTGTACCAAACAGGGGCTGGTTCATTTCAACCCCAAACCATCGAACCAAACAGGTTTGACATCGAACACATTCAATGTCGAACTTGTTTGCACATTCCTACCTTCCACCATTAAAAGCTGCAGCAGAAATTTGATACTGAAGTTTTCCCTATCTCTGCATTCCAGGAAAGACTTGCTGGTGATTTTTTACCTCCCGTGTGGTTGCTACATCGCAGGTGGGCTGGGTGGGGAATAGTGACAATTTGGGCCATCTACTGCCACTTGAATCAAAAAGCTTATGTACTCTGAAATCAGCTCCCCACCTTTAATCACTCCATGCTGTAAAGCTTTCCAGATTCTCTGGCGTTACACAGAAGCTTTGAAACAAACCCCTTTCACGTTCATTTCTCCAGCCTACACAGTGAAGTTTACTTAGCAACATGATAGACCAGGAATATACTGTAACTACACCCTTCAGTGCACGAATCTTCATGCACTAGCTTGCTCGTATTTTGGCCTGCTGAGCTGTCACACAGACCCCTACTATGAAGATTTTGAAATGATACATTTTTGACAACGAAAGAACACTTTATTCCCATTACACAGAGCCCTAACTATACACATTACTTGCACCAATGCTGTCATTTATTGATAGTGTACTCTCTGGCTGTAAAGTTAGGTACAGTAGCTACAGGGAGTAGACAGATGCATTTTTGCCCATGGAGCTTGTTAACACACCTTAGTTTTCAACTACCCTGAAGCTGCAAAGGCATAACCTAGCCTTTAGTGTATTCAGCTGCCAAGCTGTTACAAATGTCTGGCTTTCAACTGACCTTGCACCAACAATTTCTCAATTCAGTCCTTTATCCCTCTCTCCTCCTCACATCTTATACCATCTATATATTTGCATTATCTTTCAATACAAAATGAGAACAAATATGTATTGATTTTATTCTACCATATCCTGGGAGTTCAGAGAAAACAGCAGCATAGTAAAAGCCAAAGAATGTGAAGGTAAGCTCTGTGTGTGTCAGCACTATGGGTAAAAATACATTGAGGTCATTCACACAATCGAAAAGTGTGTTCTACGTAGGTTTGGGAGATGTGTGTACTCCCAATTTTTGATTGTGTAGAAGGTAGGTAGGAGGAAAGGCTACCCAGGTTTGCCTCCAATCTTGCTTCCACACAATCACATCTACCCAGAGTTTTCTCTAACCTTGCTCGCACACAACCAAAAATTGTGAGCATACCCAGCTCCCAAACCTGGGTTCAACACAGTTCTTGACTGTGTGAATGACTTCATTGTCTATTAATTCAAAACCTAAGCAAAGTTTCACAATACATGTTGACCTCTCCTCTAGGAGAGGAGAGCTGGTCTTAGGAGAGGAGAGCTGGTCCTGTGGTAGCAAGCTTAGCTAAGCAGGGTCCCCTGGTTGCATATGAATGGAAAGCTAGAAGTGTGAGCACTGTAAGATATTCTGCTCAGGGGATGGAGCCACTCTGGGAAGAGTAGAAGGTTTCAAGTTCCCTCCCTGGCTTCTCCAAGATAGGGCTGAAAGAGATTCCTGCGTGCAACCTTGGAGAAGCCGCTGCCAGTCTGTGAAGACAATACTGAGCTAGATAGACCAATGGTCAGACTCAGTGTATGGCAGCTTCCTATATTCCTATGACCCCTGATCAGCAAAAGATAGGACAGGTTTGCACATTATGACCACCCTATGGAAGTCTCTTTTAATGGGGAAGGTATTGTGGCTCCATGGTAGAGCATACGCTTGCATGCAGAAGGTCCCAGGTATAATTACAGGTAGCTGGGGAAAACCCTATCAGAAATGTCAGAGAGCTCTGCCAGTCAGTAGACAATACTAAGGTAGACAGACCAATGGTCTGACTATGTATAAGGCTATGTTTCTAATGGTTCACATTGCAGCTTGGATCCAATATTCCCTGCTAAATTGGCAAAGAAGCACCTTTTAACATGGTGATTCTCTTTATTTAGCAGGGGGAGAGTAACTGGCCCTATCCACCCCCAGCATAGTACTTCCAGTGACTGTTGCTGGCATCTGTCTTTTTTTTTTCCATTTGTGACCCCTTTGGGGACATGATCCATCTTATTTATTTGTTATTTCTCTGTGTAAACCATCCTGAGCCATTTTTGGAAGGGCAGTATAGAAATCAAATAAATAATAATAATAGTAAGCCATTTATGTGGTCACCAGCAGGCACAGTTCTCTTGACTGGGAGAAAATGTATACATGGAAATGATAGATATGGGGGAGTAGATTCCCCCACCACCCAAAGCAGCTTGCATGTATAGTGAGAACATTTCATGTGCAGAATCGTGCACCTCATGCTGAGGCAAGAAGAATTTCTTTGAGCTTGAACATAGGAACACAGAAAGCTGACATATACCGAGTCAGCCCATTATTCCATCTAGCTCAGTATTGCCTCCACACAGACTGGCAGCAGCTTCGCCAAGGTTGCAGGCAGGAGTCTCTTTCGGCCCTATCTTGGAGATACCAGGGAGGGAACTTGGAACCTTCTGCATGCAAGCATGTAGGTGCTCTTCCCAGAGTGGCCCCATCCTCCAAGGGGAATATCTTACAGTGCTCAGACATGTAGAGGCTATTCTCACGATTGCAGAAAATCGGGCTAGCCTCCACTAGCCCAATTTTCTGCAATCGTGAGAACCACAGGGCTTGGATGGGAGCCCGGTGGTTCTAGAGTGGGTAACTCGCTCAAGTACCCCTCCCCTAAAACTGGGTTTGTGGAGCGAGCACTCTGCAAACCTGGTTTTTTTAATCGTGAGTAGCTGCAGCACAGCTCCACACCATGGCTACTCATGAGGAGACCCCCGGAGGGAAGGCGAAAAGCTGCCTCCGGGGGTCTCGCCAGCATGCCCTATGCGCTCGCACAGGGCATGCTGGAACTTCCGGGGGCCAATTGGCCCCCGCTCCCCCCAGCCCCCGCTGGCCCCTTCACAGAGCCGGCAATCGTGTGGGCGGTAGATCCGGCTGCCCAGGGCTCCCTCCTTGTTCCTGTGCAGGGAGAGTGGGCTTAGCCTGCTCTCCCCGCTCAGCTCACCAAACCGGGTCTCACTGATCGTGAGACCCGGCTCCTTGTCTCCCATTCATATGCAAACCAGGGTAGATCTTGTTTAGCAAAGTGAACAATTCATGCTTGCTACCATGAGATCAGCTCCCCTCCCATAAGAAGGATAATTTTTTTCTGACTTGCTACTTAGTTATTTGAAAGGTTGTGTAGAAATTATACACATTGGAAAACAGTCTATAGTTAACATATATAGTTTCCTGGTTGCAAAATCTTGTAAATCAGAATGTGACCCAGTCATGTTTTGTTTTGTTTTTGTTATATTTTAGGAATCTAGAGCCAAAGAATTAGTGTATTACTTCAAATGAATGTGTACACTCCTGCTTTTCTGTGTGCCTGTGCCTGTGCCTGTGCATGTGTGTGTGTGTCACACACACACATACACACACACACTGCTTGCCACTTTGTGGGCCTCATTGCCCTTAGAAATGCCAGATCACATGCTGAAGAGACAATAGAAGCCACTAGGCCTGTGCTTTGGTGGTGCCAGAGCCATATTATCTGCACTTTCAAGCAGAGAGAGCTTGCAGCATGGCCATCTCCATGCACATTTCCAGTGCAAGGGGGGCTTCTTTATGGGAATCCAAGCTCTTTGTTGCTCTGGTGATGCCTGGGACAGTGCACAGAGCGAGGCAGGAGATGTGTGTGGGGAAAACTGATAGAGCCAGAAGCTTGTGCAAGAGGACCAAGACCATATGAGATTGCACACCTTTGAGCATCTGCTGAGCTCCATGGCCGCCTTCTATGTATGCATCTTTATTTGCTGCACTAGTGTGCTGCTTGTCTGCATGTCAGTCATTGATTCAACGTTATATTACAAATCATGTTTTTGATATTGATGATTTGTTTCAACAACTTGACAGATGCATTGTAAACCTGTAAGAGATTTTAGCATGGAATCCTGGCAACTGGGGGGGGGGCAATATTTAATTAAAATTAGGTGAGGCTTTAAGTGGGGGAAGCTGTTGATTATTATTATTTTTTTAACATATTATTTGTTAGATATAACAAAATGGAAGACTCACCTTTTCAGAGCAATCTCATCTTTAAGTCTTTCATGGCAATAATTTAGCCTGCTCAAAGATTTTGCAGATAAAAGCACATGGTAAATGTATTAAAGCTAATTGTAAATGCACACTGTAAATGTAAAGGTATTGGTACTGATATGTATTGATACTGATGTGTTGATATCCCATACTTAAATATTATAATATATTCTACATATCTCAGCAAATGCAGTACAGGTGGCCGTCATATCTGTGGACCTGGCACATGAAGTTTCACATATCTGCGGTTGGCCCTTAAAGACCTGGTTTCTTTATCCACAGTACAAAAATAGGCTATAATTCATCTATTCACGGTTGCTGAGTGGCCAGATATGACCCAGAATGACTTCTGGTGTCACTTCTGGATGCCCTTTTACAGCACAGAGCCACTTTGAAGCTCTTTCCTTTTATATTCACCAAGGATTTTTGGTGAATATTTGCCAAATATTTGTCTGATTTGGGGGATTGGCGGGAGGGCATCTATGAAGCTCTGGAGAGCAAGGTACTGTGCATTTCTACTCTTATTTCTTTTCCCTTCCCACTTCTTTAGGTTGGGTTTTGTTGTTGTTGTTGTTAGGAACCTAATTCCTAGTTTCCCATAGAGTTGAGTTTTCTTAACATTGCTGCTAAGTGAATTTGAATACTTTTTGAAACAATCCAGAAGAGGGCAGTGGTACACATACTGAATAATTCAGTAAGAAATTTAACCTGAAGAGCTTCTGAGGGGGGGAAAGTGCATTTAAATCATATCTGAACAAGTAAAAGATAAAAAGGTATTTGTGCTGGTGTCCTTGTTTCCTAAATGCTCTTTGTCTTCCTCTTTCATTGTGACCTAAAAAAAGCACATACAATTCTGAAATGTGTTAAATTTTATCATTAAAAGAAGGAGATAAAAGTCTACTACCTGACTGAATGCTTAAAATGCTCCAAGAGGACGATCTACCCTGTTTCTTAATCATCAGCTTAAATGGTTTCTCCCAGCACTATTATTCCTGATAACACCAGACTCATAAAACTACAACCGAGAAGGAATACGTTTTTCTTCTGATTTCCAAAGTGGGTTCATGCAATCAAAAAACAATAATAGTTATATCAAACAGATTCTTGATATGATGGAGTTGCTGCCATCCTTTATGCTGCTCTCCATTCTGCATGCTGAGCAGCAGAGTTACCAGTTATCAACCCACTGAGAGTTTGACTCTAGTTTTCTCTAGTAAGAGAAAAATACTCTAACCTCAGAGATGGACACCTAAGGGTGAATCTTGGTCAGTCTCTTGGCTGTAGCCTGAGGCCATTGCTTCTTTAAGAACTAGGAACAACTATTAAAGTACTGCTATCTTGCTTTCTGTGTTACAGTTAAATGTATATATGTTCATTTGCCTCCTTTCCCTACTTCCATAGTGAAATTTCATCTGCACTGTAGTAAAATTAAAAGTAGTATAAGAATACCCTCTTCCCTTCCAGGGTTGTTGTAAGGGTTACAACAAGATAAGGCATGTGAAGCACTTGGAACATTCAAGAATGGTTTACAAATGCTAAGGAGGACCTTTCCCAGATGGGAAGTTTTACTGTGGCAGGAAGTGCCTCAAGTTAAAAAATACTGAGCACTGAACCAAAGTGCTACTTTTTTAGGATGCATATAATGCACAGGAACTGCAAATCATCAGGAGCAAAGCTGAATAATGTTGTTGACTGTATGAATGGTACTTTCTGTCGTCATCCACACACTGCTGTAAGTTTTTTCCTTGTACGAACTGCCCAGTCCCCAGTCTAAGTGTATATAAGAACAGCCTTGTTGGATCAGGCCCAAGGCCTGTCTAATCCAGCATCCTGTTTCACACAACGGCCCACCAGATGCCTCTGGGGAGCCCACAGGCAAGAGGTGAGGGCATGTCCTCTCTCTTGCTGTTGCTCCCCTGCAATTAGTATTGTGAAGCATTGTGCCGCTCAGTACCAGTGTAGCAAAGCTGCATTCAATTGCTGTTTGGAAAAGCTCTAGTAGTAGTGGTACATATAGCTAAAAGTAATCTGCAAAAATACTGGGCATATGATCCACAATTATCCTCCCCTAGCCCTCTGTTTGACACATATGTTGTGTAAAGCCTTTATTATGAGCTCAGATAATAGGGTTGCCAACCTTCCAAGACTGATCCATTCAAGGACGTCTTGAATTTGATAAGACACAACATAGAGCCAATCTGAAGGCATATGCTGTGGCAATATGTGCATCAAGGAAGCGATTTTATTCTGTCTGTATTGTGCCTGCAGGTTCTCATCCAGCAGAGTTTTTCCAGATTGTTAGGAGTTTATCAGAAGTGCTCTTACCTCTGGACCTAGGGACCCCAGCCTTTGACCTCCAAGGTCTGGGGGGGCCTCCAAATGCCCGGGGGGGGGGCTCCTGCCACCACCCCAAGCGATTCACTCTTCGTTTGGTTGCTGTTGTATGTATTTCAGAAATTTCAGTTAATCCAAAATGAACATAAGAACAGCCCTGCTGGATCAGGCCCAAAGCCCATCTAGTCCAGCATCCTGTTTCACACAGTGGCCCACCAGATGCCGCTGGAAGCCTACAGGCAGAAGTTGAGGGCATGCCCTCTCTCCTGCAGTTACCCCCCTGCAACTGGTACTCAGAGGCATTCTGCCTTTGAGGCTGGAGGTGGCCTATAGCCCTCCAACTAGTAGCTGTTGATAGACCTCTCCTCCATGAAGTTATTCTAACACCTCTTACAACCATCCAGGTTGTTGGCTGTCACCACATCTTGTGGCAGAGAATTCTATGAATTTGTTTATTTATTTATTTTATCTATCTATCTATCTATCTATCTATCTATCTATCTATCTATCTATCTATCTATCTATCAAATTTGTACACTGCCCCAAACTTTCGTCTCTGAGCAATTAACATTAGCATAAAACATAAAACAATTTAAAATATATACAGAAACTTAAAACAATTTAACAATTTAAAAATCACGTACAAATTAAAACCTTAAAATTTTAAAGAACTGAAAAAGCTTGGGTGAAGAGGTGGGTTTTCAAATTTTTTTTTTAAATCATAAGAGATGGGGAGGATCGTATCTCAGTAGGGAGCACATTCCATAGTCTCGGGGCAGCAACTGAGAAAGCCCATCCCCGTGTGGCCACCAGCCGAGCAGGCGGCAACTGGAGACAGATCTCTGGACAACCTCAATGGGCAGTGGGGCTCATAATGAAGAAGACGTTCTCTAAGTTACCCAGGGCCTAAGCCATTTAGGGATTTATAAGTTATAACCAGCACTTGTATTTTGCCCGGAAACCTACTGGAAGCCAGTGTAACTATATCAACAAAGGAGTGATGTGGTCTCTCCAAGATGACCAGAGACCAACCTGGCTGCTGCATTCTGTACCAACTGAAGCTTCTGGACTATGTACAAAGGCAGCCCCACATAGAGCACATTGCAGAAGTCAAGTCTGGAGGTTACCAACATATGTACCACTGTTCTGAGGCTGTTAATCTCAAGAAACTGATGCAGCTGGCGTATTAGCCAAAGCTGATAGAAAGCCCCTCTGGCCATTGCCTCATCCTGAGATACCAGGGAGAGGTGTGGATCCAGAAGTACTCCCAGACTGTGAACCTGTTCCTTTTGGGGAAGTGTGACACCATCCAGAAAAGGGAGATCAAAATTGTCTCTGATCCTTCACAATAAGTACCTCCATCTTATCTGGATCCAGCTTCAGTTTATTCTCCCTCATCCAGCCCATTACGGCCTCCAGGCAGGCATTCAGGGAAGTTATGCCATCTCCTAAAGAAGCTGACATGGAGAAGTAGATCTGGGTGTCATCAGCATACTGATAACACCCCACTCCAAATCCCCTGATGATCTCTCCCAGCAGTTTCATGTAGATGTTAAAGAGCACTGGAGAAAGTATGGAGCCTTGGGGGACGCCATACTTAAGGTCAGATTTTGAAGAGCAACAATCTCCATCTCCAATCAACACCATCTGGAATCTGTCCAAGAGGTAGGAGCGGAACCACTGTAAAACAGTGCCTCCTACCCCCAACATTCTCAGACTTTCCAGAAGGATACTATGGTCGATAGTATCAAAAGCGGCTGAGAGATCAGTTGGATCAATCCCAATTGGAGATCATCCATCAGGCCTACCAAGGCAGTCTCCACCCCATAGCCCACCTGAAAACCAGTTTGAAATGGGTCTAGATAATCAGTTTCCTCCAAGACTGCCTGGAGCTGAGAGGCCACCACCCTCTGAATTACCTTGCCCAGCCATGGGAGGTTGGAAACAAGCCTATAATTGCTCAACTCTGAAGGTTCTAATGAAGGCTCTTAAGAAGAGTTCTATAACTACCTCCTTAAGACAAGGAGGCATCCTCAGAGGAGTGTTTATGATTTCTACATAATCATAAGCCTCCTACAACAACCTCCCTGCTAGACAGAACTAACCATGTTGGACAAGGGTCAAGAGAACAAGTGGTAGGCTTCACCATTCCGAGCAGCTTGTCCACATCCTCAGGAGTCACAAACTGAATCTGATCCAGTCGAACCACATAAGAGGAGTTGCTGGACACCTCCAGTTCAGACATCGAATTAATTGTGGAGACTCCATCTAAGTCAGCCCGAATCCGAGAGATTTTATCTGCAGAAAAAAGCACATCACAGTGGGTAACGGAGGGCTCCAAGTTCTGATTCAAGGAATGGGGGACAGATACTAGTCCCCTCACAACCCTGAACAACCCAGCTGGATGTGAACTCGCAGATGCAATATGGGCAGAAAAGAATAGCTTCTTTGCCGCTCATATTGCCTAAGCATAGATCTTTAAATGTACTCTATGTCGTAATCTGTCGGATTCAAGTAGAGTCTTTCTCCACTTGCGCTCCAGTCACCTACCTTGCTGCTTCAGCCCCCGTAGATCTTCCATATACCAAGGGGCCAGTTTTGAAGCGGGTCTGAGGGGATGCTTAGGAGCAATCATGTCTACTGCCCTGGTGAGCATGTTATTCCAATTTTGCACTAGGGTAGCAACAGGATCACTTGCAAAACCAACATTAAATCCCTCCAAGGCTTCTTGGAATCCTATTGGATCCAATAACCTATTCGGGCAGACCATTCTAATAGGCCCCTTCCCCCTGCAGAGATGGAAAGTGGTTGTAAGCCTAACCTTAACCAGATGGTGGTCCATCCATGACAATGGGGAAATCACAGGAGTCCCCACCCATGGAACACCACCCTGATCAGAGTAAAAGACCAAATCAAGCATGTGACCTTCAATGTGCGTCAGTCTGGAGACCACTTGGGATAGGCCCATAGTTGTTATGGCCACTATGAACTCCGGAGACGCCCCAGACAAATTGGTCTTGAAATGAACATTGAAGTCCCCCAGCACTGTGTGAAAAAGTACTTTCGTTTGTTGGTCCTAAATTTCCTGGCAATCAATTTCATGGGATGACCCTTGGTTCTAGCATTATGTGAGAGGGAGAAGAATTTCTCTCTATCCACTTTCTCCACACCATGCATGATAGACCTCTATCATGTCTCCCCACAGTCATCTTTTTTCTAAACTAAATAATGCCAGGTGTTGTATTGCCTTGTCTCATAAGGAAGGTGCTCTTGGAGCAGCCAGAATGCAGCAGCCAGATTGGGGTATCCAGGAGAGACCGCATGATGCCTGTTCTTAAACAGTTGCACTGGCTGCTGATGTGTTTCCAGGAAAAGTATAAAGTGCTGGTTACTACCTTTAAAGCCCTGAATGGCTTAGGTCCGGGATACCTGAGAAAGCATCTTTTTCTACAGGATCTCCACCATTCACTGAGATCATCAGGATGAGTCTTTCTTCTAGTGCTACTGGTTCATCAGTTGACAACCTGGGATAAGGCCTTCTCAGTGGTTACCCATAGGTTGTGCAACACACTGCCTCTGGATTTAAGAGAATTGTCCTCCTTGGAGACCTTCAGGAGAGCCTTAAAGACCCATCTTTTTCGACTGGCTTTTAATGATATTTAGTTTTAATTGTAATTTTAATCTGCTTTTAATTGGTTTTTTATTTAAAATATTATTTATTTTTCATTTTAGTTTAATTCACCTTGAGCCACTCTAGGAAGGGTGGTATATAAATTGAATAAATAAATAGATAAATTGTCTGTGTCAGGCTCCACAATGCTGTGATGGCCAAGACTAAAGGTTATGGCTTACGTGGAGATCCATGCAAAGCCTCCAAGTGTCTGTTGATCCTGGAGAACCTTTTGTATATAGCCTTAGTTTGACACTGCAGTCCGAAGCTTTTATCCCACTGCTTCCACACCAAACAACTTAAAAAACAAAAACAAAACAAAATTCTTAAAAGATATGCAGTTAATTAACAGGGTAATTATCCTGAAATAACCATATTTAACATATTTAGCGTTAGATGAAATCGCTCCCAAGTGTCCTCTTAATATTTGTGGATCTCAGCTCCCTTGGTTCTCTGCAGAGCTTAGGGAGATGAAGCAGACCAAAAGACGCATGGAACGTCATTGGAGGAAAACTGGTGCCGAAGATGACCGAATGCGATTACTTGCTCATATTCGGGAATGCTCTAGGATAATAAGAGCGGCAAAATCTAACCATTTCTCTGCTCTTATCGCATCAGCTGACTCTTATCCAGCAGCCTTATTCTGGATTACCCACTCCCTTCTTAGAGTAGATCCAGTAGATGTTCAATCTGGCTGCTGTGATCAATTTGCTCAATTCTTTGCTGATGAAGTCACCTGCCTTCGGCTAGAGTTGGACTCTACTCTATCTCCCACTTAGATTATTGTAATGCTCTCTGTCTAGGGTCACCTTTGAGGATGATTGGGAAGCTACAACAGAACCAGAATGCAGCGGCTCACCTACTCATGGGTGCCAGAAAATATGACAGGGTAACACATCTCCTGCAGTCATTGCACTGGTTGCCTTTTTGCTTCTGAGTTCAATTTAAGGTCCTGGTTCTGACCTTCAAAGCCTTTTCTCTCAGAAAGTAGGAGACCTCTTGCTAGACCAGATAGCTGGCATACTCCTCCTTTTATTCCTCCAGCTACACTACTGGACTGTTGAACAGGGAAAGGGTGTGGGTTGAGACCTTCCCACAGGTTTCAAGTATGGTGAGGACCCCAGCTGAATGTGACATTGTGAGTCATCGCCCTCATGTTTCCCACTCACTAGCTCTAAAATGCCCCTATGATATGGCCTTACCTATGGGTCCCCATTGGCCTGATAGCTGCCCTAGTTTTGCTAAGAACAAAACAGATTATATTTTGTTAATACACCTATATATCTCTTTCTCTCCTGGGTAGCTGCATACACACACACATATTTGAAAGCCACTCATGAGCAACTGAAGAGTGCTTTATTTTATTAGCTGGAATGCATTGTGGCAAGGACTGGCAGAAACAAGGTAATCCCCCTCTTTGCAATTCTCACTTTATAATTTAGCACAACCGCACAGCTGTTTATTAATCATCTATATAACTGAATGTGAATGAAGAAATATGACCTTTTCTACCAATGTTGTTAACTCTCCACAGCAGTGTTTTCACAGCTAAAGCATTCCTATTCAATCATGCAGCACATCCCAACTAAAGAACCCATAATCCATGGCTAAAGCCAAAACTATGGCCGCTTCAGACATCACACCAAATCTCAGGCAACCATACCAGTGGTTTGGGTTTCCAGTCATCCAAATTCAAGAACCCTCAGTTCCATCTGAAAAGCAACACGAGGTTACAGATCACAAAGCTGAATTGTCACCCTTGGTTGCCCTTTGGTTTTGTGTGGGATAACACCAGTTAAAAAGCAGCGTCGCATTGTCCAAAGGCCACCACTGTTTCTCAGTGGAGTTGAGGGTACGATGCTCTGCCCTCTCTCCATATCCAGTTGGCTGTGGCTGTCCATCATTAGATGGAGGATGCCCATGCAGCCAGTTTCTCCCCCCTCAGTCTCCCACACTCCAGAGTGGATCATCTGGGAGTGCAGGGGTGGGTGGGTGGTGGCAAGTCACGGGTCCAGTTGACTGGCAGTTTCCCATTATTTGCAAAGGTGGCCAGTATCTTCTTTGGTGATAACAGGATTGTTAGGATATTGAGCTTTTTTGTGTTCAGTTACAGAATCATATCAACATGACAGGTTTCTCCATGATAAAAGCTGCAATCCTAAGTGTCCACATGTTGCCAGCTTATTGAACTCAGTGGAATTTACTTCTGAGTAAATATACTTAAGATCTAACATCATCTGTATTTAAGTAAAGCACTGTTCCACTAGTGGCGATTGTAATAACTAGGCTCATAACTTGTATTATGCTAGAAGTCTGCATACAACTGTTTATACACTGTATAATTGTGTACTGTTTCTTATTATTGGTAATACATTGTCATTCAAATAGGTTGGTGTGTTGGGGGTTGTATCATTTTTCAAATTTTACTAAACTTTATTATCTACTTCAAGTCTTTTCCTGAATTTTCCTCTTCCTTTTTTCCAGGCAAAAAGGTTATTGCCAGATGAGTTCTAATTAGAATGTTAGAGGGAAAAACTGTATAATAATTAAGGTTGAGATGTCCTTTAAATTCATCTCCATAATATTTAAATGCATTAATTAACTCTAGACATAATTGGGAGGCATGTCATTAATGCAACAGTTTTGAATGTTTATCAAATTACCTCCAATCATCACTGTATCTTGATGATCCCTGGCAATCCGGTGTATGGACATCAATAAAATACTAATTATGAATTACTAATTGTAATCACTCCACAAAGCCTAAAAAAGCAGCACAGTTTAAATTAAATTAAGTTAACTTTATTGACTTAATTATTGAAGGATGAGCTGTTTCAAGCTGTAACATTCCACACTGACATATTAAATTACTTCTACACTTTATAATTAATGTCAATTCTTTTAATGGCAGGAACTACAAATAAATATATGCTAAGGATAATAGGTCATACAAGTGCATACCAGATGTTGAAAAATTGGAAAATAATCGTTCATGCTTTTATTAAAAGTAGATTGAAACACATAAAAATCAAGGAAGAACAATATTTCCATATTACTTTTTGAGAGTCCCACATTGACTTCCTGGTGTCTTGTCACAACTCACTTTTGTAGATACAACCCATGCTTACTAAACATTAGAGGCAATGGATGCAGTACATTCCTCTCTTTGCTCATTTCTCTTAACTGAGAGCAAAATGTTACTATAAGTTTTGTAATCATGATTGGCATCACAGGCATATGGAATCTTGCTGAATAAAGATTTCTGAATGTCATAAGCAGTGCCACGATTGTTTATTATTTGATTGACTATATCTTTATACCACCACTCAGTGAATTTTGTGATTGTTTAAAACAAAATATCAATTTTATAAGTTAAAAAAAATTAATACAATTAAAAACTTAAACTAAAAGCCTGCCAAAAATGATGTGTCTTTGTAGCTTTCCTGAAGGGTGCAAAAGATATCAAGGGGCTATTCCCACGATCAATCAAAATCAGGCTAGGGGAGCCTAGCCTGATTCTGCCTGATTGTGGGAGCCACTGGGCTCACAGGCAAGCCTTTAGTCTCCCAGGCGGTTCACCTGCCTAAGTACCCCTCCCCTAAAACTGGGTTTGCGGAGTGAGCGCTCCACAAACCCAGGTTTTTTTATCGTGAGTAGCCACGCTGCAGCTCCGCACCATGGCTACTCACAAGCAGATGAGGAGGCTACTCATGAGGAGACCGCCTCCCGGCTCCAGTGGTCTCACCAGCATGCCCTGTGCACTCACACAGGGCATGCTGGAGCTTCCGGGGGCTGATTGGCCTCCGCTCCCCCCCAGCCCCCACTGGCTGCGTCACAGAGCTGGTAATTGTTTGGGCGGCCAATCTGGCCACCCAGGGCTCTCTCCCTGCTCATGTGTGGGGAGAGCGGGTTTAGCCTGCTCTCCCCACGCACCCTCCAAAACCGGGTCTCACTGATAGTGAGACCCAGCTCCAAGTCTTGTATCTCAGCGGAGAGCACATTCCAAAACTTAGGAATAAATCAAGAGCAACTGCAAGCCTCTCCAGGTGAATAACTGTGATGTTCATAACTAAAATTAATGTCTGATAAAGTTGCCTGAAGCTATCAGACCTATAGCCACCAACTGGTACAGGCTGGTAACTTACCATATGTACAAACCTTTGAGTTAAACCTTGGCATTGTTACAGACCAGGCCTGATTTATACACCAAATATGCTCATTAGCTAGTATACAAAATTAGGTCTGGCCCACAATGTCATCAAGTTCTTTATATGGTGACCCGTGTGTGATCTGGGCGCAAGAGGAAAGGAGATCAAACCACTCCTGAAAGGGTTCAATGGGCTTTATTGAACATAAAAGGCTTAACAACAACCTAGCAAAGCAGATTATTAAAACAGAACATCTAGCCAATATTAAAACAGAACATCTAGCCAGTACCAATATTTTCCACCCAGTGTGCCTAATTAGCTTATGTGCGTGCAATTAAATCTTCCTAGGTCTAATACCTTTCAAATATAGGCAGAAAAGAAAGGGGGGAAGGCTGCGGGCTAATAAGGTTTTGGGGAAGATCAGAGATTAGTAGAAGGGAAAAAGGGGGGGGGGTGGAGAAGGGAGCAATAAAAGAGGAAGGGATAAGGGGGTTCCGAGCAGCATGTTACCAGGATCAGAGGCTGGAGAGAGACGAATCACTTCAGCTGAAGCAGTGAGGTGCTGGCGGAGACAGGAGTTGTGCAATTGTTTCAGATCATAGCTGAGAGCTCCATGGCTGGGGAGCCTTGACTTCTCACTGCGCAGTGAGAGTCATAGCCTCTGAGCACGGGCAGAGTTCCTGCTTAGCCCCTGCGGCTGTGCAGCAAACTCTGGGAAAGCATGTGAGCAGATCTTGTTGTAGGCACAAGGATGCTAGCGTGTGAGCAGAATGCCTCTAGGCACAGAACTGCTAAACTGCCATGTCCAGAGACTCCTCCTTATAGTGGTTCCATCCTTTGATGTCCCTTTTTAGTCTTCTGGATCACAAAAGGCATTTATTCCTGCTATCCTTGGAATATTGTCTTTTAATTACCAAAATTAGCTCAGGATATTTGATCAGTCCAGAGAGATCTCACTCTCATCTCCTGTTAGCTGTTATCTTGAGGAGGGGACAAAGTCCAAAAGCAAATCTGCATCCCAGATGTGCTAGCCTGGTCCCAGAAGGTGTTAAAAGTTAGCAATTAGTGAGAGGGAGTTAATTCTATTTGTGTGAGACATTATTTCTTGTATACCTCTATCTAGTGTGTATTTGCAACAAAAGAATATTCAAAGTAACATCAAAAGGGTAAGCGTGAGTGAGGCAAGTTAATCAACACATTTGACTTAAGGCAGAAGCATCCTGTTACTGGACACAGGTTAATTTCAGCCGTGTGAGATTGGTAATTAAGCCTGGCCCATTGTCTCAGTGAGTTTCCACAGATGCTGATGACCAATGCTAGATTACCCCTGCCTCTACAAATCATTGACCAGGCAGTCATGAGATTCACTTCCAGTTCAGACATTGAATTGAACTCTTAAAAAAATGAAATCAGACACAGGCCTATATATGTATTAATATTTTGGGGTGCTCATAACAGCATCTATACATTCTATTGAAATATTGATTTAAATCAATGAAGCTATACACATGCACGTGCAAAACCGGGCTAACGAAGCCCAGGCTGGTTTTGCATATGCATGTGTACCACCAAGATTGGGCCTAATCCTGGCGCACCACAGCAGCAAACCCGCCAATGGAGCCTCCATCTAAAACGAGGTTAGGAGAACAAGGGCTCTCCTAATCCTGTTCTTTTCTATTGTCTGCCAGGTGTGGCTGCTTGCAGCCATGGCTGGCTGACTGCAGGGCTCCCAGTTGGCTCTGGGAAGGTGAGGGGGGATCCCCATAATGTACTTTACACTCTCACGGTGCATTATTGGTGCTCTGAGAGGGGCAACGCATCTGGCACCTCAACGCTCAGAGCAACCGGCAGCAGCTGGTAATAATCTGGGAAGATGATCTGGCCACCCAGAGGGAAGGTCTTTCTTGTCTGCAAGGAGGTAAGCTTTTTGAGGCTTCCTCCCCACTAACCCTGGTTGTGAGAAAGGACTCAACATGTAAGACTCATGCCACTTATAATATCATTCACTTAAGTTGTTGGCCACCACAAATTGCGCTTTTCAAATGTTCCTGTCACATGCTGCTCAGAACACCTTATGGGCTTTTCAACTGTCCAACAGGAAGGAATACTCGAAAAGCCTCCCCTTTAATTGCAGTCTCCCCGTTATTGGCAGTGTCTTCCTTCATTCTCAAGTCATAGAATATTATTTTACAAAAGGTGGAAGGGCAAGCAGTGTCAGATAGGATGACCCACCCTTTCCTATAACTCCTTGGCCTTGAAAGGCAGAAAAAGCCCCTCAAAGCCTCTCTGTAGCTGTAAATGACCCACAGTTCCATTCCTTGGAAAGATCATGGTGTCACAGAAGTGGCAGAGAGGGCTAGGTAGAGGCGGTGGCAGGGTATTAACCACATTGAATTTGGGGCCAGCTGAAGGGGTATAGAAACTGACTTAAGTGGGGTTGTTTCTGTTTTGATCTCCTCTCTCTTAAAGATTTCTACCAGCACTGATTCTTCAAATTTAAATGCCTATGACCATGTCTGTCCAGTGTGTTACTTTACTTACTTCTCATTGATTTTACACAACACTCAATGTTAGAGAACAGTGTTTGAATTCTTTGTATGAATTGTCTGAAGTTTTTAAGAATTCATTATCTTTCAACCATTTATTTGACCTTGTAAAAGATAATATTGATCAATTAAATATAGAGTAGGACATGAAATTATTTTCTATTCAACATTAATTGCATTGAATATTTAATTTTCATTTAATATTCATTTTTTTCTTTGCTTGTTTCTCTACTCAGATTTGTCCTACTTCTCTGATTTTCACTGAGGTTTCTGTTTTCCTTATCTGGGGTGTGTGTGTGTAAATATAAATTAATTTTAAGTATATACCATACCATATATAGTTGTGCCCTCGAGTCGGTGTCGACTCCTGGCAACCACAGAACCATGTGTTTTTCTTTGGTAGAATACAGGAGTGGTTTACCATTGCCTTCTCCCGTGCAGTATGAGACTATGCCTTTCAGCAGCATCCTATATTGCTGCTGCCTGATATAGGTGTTTCCAGTGATTCAGACTAGCAACCTCTTGCTCGCTAGGCAAGTCATTTCCCTGCTGTGCCATTAGGTGGCGTTATATAGCTTAAATATACAGTACCTAAAGATCACATTAGCCTTCCTTTTTATATTTAACAAGCATTAATTAAACAACTTAATAATCCAGGGTGAGTATGATACACTTGTGGCTTAAGGTAGCTTCACCTTGCCCCATAACAGAGGAGAATATAAGGTAAATATAGTAATCAAAGATAGGGATGTGCAAAAAAGTTTCTGCATCAAAACATTTCATCTCAAAATGGGCCATTTCAAGTGTCTCGAGCTCAAAACAAAGCACCCTTTAAATAAAGGTCCTGTTTCAAGCTCAGAACAAAACAACCCCATTTTGAGTCAAAACATTTTGACATGTCACGTGCCATTTTGTAGGCCTGTTTTTGCCTTGCTGATTGGTTTTCTGGCATTGGCTTATGATTAACCTGTGATCTCCTTGCTTCTTGGCTGGCTTGTTATCATACAAATAAAGTGTTGCCATGGGCGACTGTGTTCCCATTGGTTGGGGTGGAGGGGAGAGGGAGGAGGAAGCCAAAAGAAGAAAATTGCTATAGCTGAGCTTTTTTGCTATGCTTGCTGCTAAGGGTACTGCTGTGGCAGTAAAATGAAGTACAGATTTGACAGGAACAGAAACTATCTGATTTTTGTGGTGTCCTGTAGTTGTTGTAGCAATCATGAGGTGGGATCACATTTCCACTTTATGTGTGCAGTCAATAATATCATGTATGTTGCAGGAAATATGAGATTCTGAAGCATGGGGGCTTACACATGAGAGGGCAATGACTGTCTTTCTCACCTTCCCCCAGAAGCACTCTGTGCAGCACAAAAAATATGTCCCTGAAGGTCACACAGGCCTCAGGGAAACATTTTTGTGCTACACAGAGCGCTTCTGGGGGAAGGGGAGATAGATGAAAATTGGACACACACACCCATGTTCAAGCCTCCACGTGCTTTTTTTTTTTACTGCATGCACACAGCTTTAGTCAGGATGTTGGCTAGTATATTCTGGGCTAAAAATAAATGTTCCAGAAATGCCCTTATAATGATAATTGATTCATTTTGCAGACCTAAATGTATCCAGCATTTAAGTATGTTTCAATATTCCTGAAATGTGTTTAGTTTAGAGTTGTATTTGCTTTCTCTAGGGAATAAACATAAAGAACCACAAAATATAGCATATGAAAATTGTTAAAGAAAATAATATGAAAGCAAAGTCGTGTATTTACAATTATTGTAATCTAATTTATGATAATAGATTCCAAATACTCTTGTGCTCTTCATTGCCCTGAAGCTATTAAATGAGTACTTTCTGAAGAGAAATCCCTTCTCTACAAGTGATATTATCCGTTCCTTTTGCACTAATGAGGTTTCAGATTTCCATTGTATTAGGATGATGTATTTGGCCCGCAGCAAATGTTATTTCCCTTGAAATTCTTTCCATGTCAGAGATAACATGCAGTAATCAAAATCCATCTAAAACAAAGTGGTCCTTAATCTTAATCTCTTGCATCTCCTTCACCTAATCATTTAATGTTGCTAAAGTCTTACAAACACACAAATGTGCAGTTCCAGAATTTTCTGAAATCCGTATACTTGAGCTATTCATTTTGAACTTCACACTCCAGAACAGGTAGTTCTTCTTCCAGAGTTAGTCACCAAGTTTTAGGAATAAAAATGCAGCTATCATTGTAGTCTGGAAGAAGGTCCCTGGTTCAATTCTCAGAATCTCCAAGAGGGCTGATAAAAATTCCTCTCAGGAGCCCTGATCTGCTGCCAGCCAGAGTAGACCATACGTAGGTAGACCAATGGTCTAACTCAGTAAATGTCTTCCTATGAAGCCACATAATGGTGCAGTGGGGAAGTGACTTGATTAGCAAGCCAGAGCTTGCCAGCAAATCCCCGCTGTTATGTTTCCCAGACTATGGGAAACACCTATATCAGGGAGAGGTGATATAGGAAGATGCTGAAAGGCATCATCTCATACTGTGTTGGAGGAGGCAATGGTAAACCCCTCCTGTATTCTACCAAAGACAACCACAGGGCTCTGTGGAAGCCAGGAGTAGACACCAACTCAATGGCACACTTTACTTATGTTCCTGCGAGGAAGCATTTAAGGAAGAAATACAGTCATTGATATATCAAGTCATTGATATAGCATGCTCCCTGTGGATCGTTCTTAAGCTGACCTGCTGATGCACAGCATGTCAACCAATGAAGCAACATGTATCAACACTTTTAGACAATGGGGCGATTCTGACAATCAGCAAAAATCGGGCTAGCCTCTCGCAGCTGAGCCCGGTGGTTCTGGAGCAGCAAACCCGCCCTGGAACCCCTGCTAAAAAGCAGGTTTGCGGAGCGAGTGCTCCAGCAAACCTGCTTTTTAGGCTCGCGAGCAGCCACAGCGCAGCTTCACGCCATGCCTACTCATGAGTAGACCCCCGGCCGGGAGGCAAAAAGCCACCTCCCGGCTCGGGAGTCTCCCCAGTATGCCCTGCGCGCTCGCACAGGGCATACTGGGGCTTGCAGGGGCCGCACGGCCCCCGCTCCCCACCCCCGCTGGCTCCGTCACAGAGCTGGCCATCGTGTGGGTGGCCGATCCTGCCGCCCAGGGCTCCCTGCCCGCTCATGAGCGGGGAGAGCAGGCTTAGTTCCCTCTTCCTGCTCACTTCCCAAAATGAGAAGACCGTGAGACCCGGTCCAATGTATAGCACTACAGATATTTTCTGTATACTAAGTTAACCATCCAAACAAATACACAAGTTTAATGGGGGTTGGAGATAACATTTTATTTGCAAAATGCAGAAGTGGCTGCTAATTATAAAAGCAGCATTGAAAATTTCCTACAGCCTTTTATATGAAACATTCTTACTGGTAATGCCACAAATGATTTGAACATGTCGGAAAGACTAAAACAACCCATGTAACTGTAATTCCAATCAATCAGTTGTGTAGACATTTTCTTAGACATTTTCAATGAATCACAATTCTGCATACCTTGGGCTCATCTTCAACATGTAAACATCCTTTTAAATTCTGCTGGGTTTAGACTGCAATAATAGAAGGGATAAATTCTCACATGGCTACCTTGTTATTTAGTAATTTTTTGATGGCAGAAATTGGATTCGAAAAGAAACAATCCATTGGAATGCCAAGATTGAGCTTACACACTGGAATCAACAAAGAAACTGTAACATTATCATAGGAATATAGGTAGCTGCTTTATACCAAATCAGAGCATTGGCCCTTCTAGTTCAGTATTTTCTGCACAGATTGGTAGCAGCTTCTCCAAGGTTGCAGGCAGCAATCCCTCTCAGCCCTATAATGGAGATGCCAGGGAGGGAACTTGGAACCTAGATGCTCTTCCTAGAGTGGCCCCATCCCCTAAGGGAATATTTTGCAGTGATCACACTTGTAGTATCCCATTCAATGCAACCAGGGTGGACCGTGCTTAGCAAAGGGGGCAATTCATGCTTGCTACCACAAGACCAGCTTTTCTCCTGGATTGGGAGGAGACTTGACTGCCTAAGGACATTCCTTTTATATTATACTGACATAAGAAATTATTTATTGCTAATAAAGAAAACCAGAAAATTAATTTGCACATTTGGCCTACTATACATGTATTTGTAACCTCTGTGTATTATGAATAAGGATGTGCATGAACTGATTTTTTTTAATTTGATTTGTACCTAAATTGTATCACCCCCAATTTGTTTTGGTTCTGAATCTGCCCCCGAATCACCCCAGATTCAATTTGTACCTGAATTTTCTGAATCTGAATCACTTCAGGGCAAAAAAGGGGTTCCTGGGGCAAAAGAGTGGGTTTATTGGTAGTGTCCAATGGGTGGAAGCTACCACCGAAATTTCAAAGAAATCTGGCAAATGGGTGATTTTAAATAATTTTTTGAAGTTGGTGCGTCTTTAAGCTTTGTGTGTCTTTAAGCCTTTTCCCCATAGGGAATAATGAGGAATTTCAACAGCCCCATAACTCCACCTGGGGGACACCAGGGCAGCCCAAAGAGGGTTGTAGTGTAGTGCACATGTGCCAATCACCCCAAATTGAGAAGTCCATGTGGCACTGGGTTTTGTTGTTTTCAATGTCTGAGGTGTTATTCTGAAAGTAGATTCTCTGGTAGGAAATGAGAGAATCCAGTACACCACAATCCACTCTGGGTCACCCTGGTGCCCCCCCCCCCGGTGGAGCTATAGGGCTGCTGAAATTCCCCATTATTCCCTAGGGGGAGTAGTTTAAAGATGTGCAAAATTCAGAAAAAAATTAAAAATCACCTCTTTCACCAATTTATCTGGGTGGTAGCAGGCACCCATTGGGGCACTACCACCTGACCCACTCTTCTGCCCCGAAACCCCTTTTCTGTCCTGAATCTGCCACAAAGACATGCCAACTTCATTTTTTTAAAAAAAAAACCCCACAAAAACAGCCCTTCTCCAAATTTCTTTGAAATCTGGGTGGTAGCTTCCTTTCACCCATTGGGCACTGCCACCCACCCACAACCCACTCTGTGCCACCCTGGTGCTATAACTCTGTGCCACCCTGGTGCTATAACTCACCCTGGGGAGTTATAACTAAGGCTGATGAAATCCCCATTAATCCCTATGGGGAAAAGCTTAAAAACATGTCAACTTCAAAAAAAAATTAAATCACCACCAATTTCTTTGAAATTTTCCACTTTGGAAAATTATATTGAAAAGTAGTATAGTAATAGTAACAGTAGCAGTAGCAGATTGAGGGCCAAGCAAGCCCTTGCATTGCTAACATAAGATAGGGAAAGGAAAGGTTTCCTCGGGGAATTATATGTGAAACTGCTATACATCTTGAATTTCTGTCACAACATTTACTATAGTACATAGCATTTAGGGAAAGCACCTTGTAGAGATGAATCAAGCACAAATTCATCAGCAACATCTCTAGCAAGTGATTGGGGAAGCAGTGCCTGTTTAATGTCTGCCTTGATGAATCACTCCCTAGCTCAATGTCCAGATGAAAGACGAAAGCAAAGTGTGGGTGCATGGAGCCTCATTTCTAAAGCCAGTATAATATACCAGACGGTAAAAGGTTTTTACAGCTTACATGGAAGTTAAGGTGGGCATGTTAACTTGGAGTTTCCATGCTTTTTAAAGCATGAGTGAAAATGAAAAGCATCTTAAACCAAAGGTTTTTGGATCACTGAATTTCCAGGCTTTTTTAAAAAGGAAAATATGATTAGGCACTTTGGGGGAGAGTAGTGTAACATGTCACTTATCCATGATGGCTAAGTGGAGCATTCATATTCATAGGTAGTGAATCTATGTGTTCTACATCAGAATCTGTGTTCTACGTCAGAGGTATATGTCTTCACAACCTTCCTTCATCACCCCACTCCTGCTGCCTCATGTAGCTTCACAAATTCCCCCTTTACCTTGCCGCATCTTTGTGCTTCCTCAAAAGCCCACTTGCTTCACCTTCAATTCCTTTGCAAAGTCTCTCATGAACATCCATGTATTTCTTTGCAAATTGATGCACCACTCTGCCACTAACATGGATATAGCACTGGGAGGAAATAAACTTCCCAGATGTATTTCCTAATGGCCCAGTTTGCCTTTCCAGTCAGCCCTATGGGCTCTGGGGCTGCAGAAGAGACCCTCCCATCCCATCAGGAATGGGATGAACTGGGCAGATAGCCATGATGGGGGCCACTATCTCATGAAGCATTAACGGGGTGTTGAAGATTCATCAGGATTGGAGCACCCAGTGAACAACCCAACACTTGTTTTCTATTGTTTCTTTTTTCGCTGCATCTCAGTCCCTTTACCTCAGATTGGCACCAGATTTGAAGGGGTGTTGTCACTTAGTTGATATCTCTAAGCTTGCAGGCAGATTGGGCAGATAGTTTAGATATTATCACCAATATAAAATTTATAATTCTTATAATTAATTATAATTCTTATAATTCCAGAGCTTATAATGTGAGAATGCTAATGCTCCTCCTCATCTTAATTATATTGGCATTATAAGGAAAATTTCTTCGGCAGGAGTTTTGTTTCACTATGGAAGCTCCCTCCCATTGGCAGGATAATTCTTTTCCTTTCTACTGGGAAAAAGGAAAAAAAACACCTGCTGATTCTGAGCAGTACTTTTTTGCAGGTCACTAAAGTGGCATAGCGGGGAAATGCTTGACTAACAAGCCGAAGGATGCCAGTTCGAATCCCCACTGGTACTATATAGGGCAGTAGCGATATAGGAAAATGCTGAAAGGCATCATCTCATAGTGCACAGGAAGAGGCAATGGTAAACCCCTCCTGAATTCTATCAAAGACAATCACAGGGCTCTATGGGCACCCGGAGTTGAAATCGACTTGAAGGCACACTTTACCTTTATACTGTCTTGAGCCTCAATTGATAAAAGTTGCTACCCAAGCTTCTCCAGATTAATAAATTAATAGGCCTCAATCTCTGGAGGATGTAACAATGCGGCCTGGCCTCCAGATATCCCAGTATTCACTGAGTGATGAGCATGGTGCATTGGGGGATACTCCCGTGAGAAGAGCACTCTAGGCATCCATCTCTGTGTGCACTCGGGCTGCAAGCAGCCCAAGCACAAACAAGATTCCGACACCGGGGTTAAGAATGCTCTCTTGCCCTTAAATTTGGCTAACGGCCAGGCTTCAGACTGGGGTTATGCAGGTAGGTAGTGCTGGAATTTGTATGTATCCCAGCTCTGCGCGTATGTATCCCAGCTCTGTGAGCAGCCTTTGTATGTATCCCAGCTCTGTGAGCAGCCTAGCTCATTGTGGGCTGCCCTAGCCTGGGTTAGAACTGCTCATGAGAACAGCCTTATTGGCTGACATTCTAAACAGCACAATGGGGGCAGTTCTGAACTGCCCATACTGCAGCAGGCATCTAAAGCAATGCCTGCTGCATTGTGCAAAAGCATTCTTGTGCAAATATTTGCAATAACAGGTGGACCTCATTATCCACAGGGGTTCCATTCCCAGCCATTTCTGCAGACAATGAAACAGCAGATAATAAGAACATGGGACAATGGGAATTGGGAGTAAGATTCCTCAGGATCAAAAAAAGGGCAAGAAAGTGGGGAGGAAGCAGTAATAAGTGAAATCACACATGGTGCCATGCTATCCAGCAATATCCACCCAATCCCAATTCCACCAATATTCTGTGAAAAATCATGGGGATTTTAAAAAAGAAAGAGCCACAAAATGGCTTTGTTTTGCAAAATGTTGTCCCGAAATAACCTTGGAGGTTATTTCTGGCCACCCTGAAACTGCAGATAGGTGAACTTCCACTATTTTTGTATCTGCGAATAATAATCTTGGGTCTCCATTGCCCAACCATGGATGTGCAAAACCATGGATGCTGGGATAACAGATAATGAGGACCACCTGTACACAATCTCACTTATTCAACAACACTTCCAGTGGAAGTATTATTATTTCCAATGGAAGTATTATCACACAAGTGTGATTGTGCAATTTTATATATCAGCACAAGCACATTATTGTGCAACACCATGAGTGTTGTTTCAGTTAGGGATGTGAATAGAACCAGCTGGCCCGGTTCGATTCAAGTCTGGACCAGACTCGAACCCAACCAGGCTAGTTCAGTCCAGCACCCCCTCGAACCCCCCCCCCCCGGCTCGGTCCGGTCCAGGGGTTTTGTGGACCTTTTTATGTTAAAAAAAAAAAAACCTTACTCCCCCCTCAGGAGAGTTCCTGGAGACGGTAGGGGTCCACAGAGGTTCCCCCTCCCCCACTGGCTCTCCTTATTGCCCCCTCCGGCTAGTTTGGCCAGCTCTTTGGCCAGTTTTCGGCCTTCTCCACTCAGTGCAGCAGCCATTTTTGAGGCCACACACCTGCACGATTGGCCTCTATGTGGCCCAGGCCATGCAGAGGTCAATCACGCAGGCGCACAGCCTCCAAAATGGCTGCCACACTGAGGGGAGAAGGCTGAAAACCATCTGAAGAGCCCGCCCATTCTTTCCGATGGGAAAATAAGGAGAGCTAGGGGGGGAGGGGGGACTTTAAAAAAATTAACATAAAAATGCACACCCCTAGTTTCAGTTGCTGACAACAGCATGGGCAGTTCAGATCTTCCTGTGTTGCACTGCACAGAATGTCATCTACAAAAATTGCAAATAGATAGCTAAATGAAATAGACTGTTTTTGAGGGAAACACCTTACATAGAACATATATAAGGTGTGTGTGCTGCTGGTAGAAGAGCTGCAAAAAGGTAAGGAGAACGGTACCTAGTTCTGATTCCCCAGGTCACTCTGCAATGTTTGAGTCATTTGCAGATGGCTGAAACCATTAGGAGGAAATGACAGCATTTTAGAGGAAAGCATTTCATATGAGTGTTTTTGGCTGGGTGGTGTGTAATGAAATGAGGAAATCTGAATTTTAAAAAGGCCAATTAAAATAAACCATCCCAAGAATTTTTGTGGTCTTCTACTTCTAGAATGCTGCTTTTTATCCCTAAGTTACACCTTAAGAAGTTTATTGAATGTAAGAAAATAGCTGACAGCCGTAGCTCCATGAACTACTATGCTTTCCCTAGCACCGGTGACAGCTCTAGCAGAAAAATGGAGCCCTGCCAAGTAGGGGTGTGGCACGGAACCGTCTGGCCTGGTTCAGTTCAAGGCTGGATTGGCCTCGAACGGAACTGGGACAGTTCGGTCCAGCCCCCATCGAAAACACACACCCCCGCCGGTCCGGTCCGGCAGGTCTGCAAACTTTTTTTAAAAATTAAAATGGCCAAAATGGCCAAAATTATGGAGGCCCGAAAGGGCCAAAATGACTACATTTACCCAGCCGCGGCGGTGATGAGGGAGGCTGGTGAAGGGAGAAGAAACCCTCGTGGACACACACACCCTGTGGCTATAGCAAGCCCCCCCCAAAAGGGCTACAGGTAGTTACTTTTCATTAAAAAAAAATTTTTTTTTTTAAGTTCGCGGACCTGCCAGACCTGACCAGCAGTTCGGTTCCGGTCTGGATGGAACCAGGGATGGGGTTCAGTTCAATCACGAACTCACAAACCCCCAGACCGAACCGTCGGACCATGGACCGTGGGCCGCCGGACCAGTTCGGCACATCCCTACTGCCAAGCTCCAGTGAAATTTCAGAAGGGACCTTCCTAAATGTCAGGGCTTCATGCATAGACATCACTGTGACATGTCAGGGCTCTTTTTCTCTTTAAGAGCTCCACTGGTGCTGGGAAAGGCACAGCAGTGTGTTGAGCAGAGTGGTAGGAACAGTTGCCTTTGAGCAGTGCCAGGGTGGCTGGCTTTGAGGATTATCTAGCTATTTGAATATTTGCACAGGCCTAATGGATATTCAAGTGGCCTCATCAGCTTCCTAAAGCATGTCACACACTTCCTCCCACCAACACATATGTTATTGCAGGACCATGTTTTTGTGGATGAAGCCCATTTGTTTGAGAATGCTGGACTGAGGCCACCATGTGAGACTCCAAGGGGGGGGGCAATATGTTAATTTCTAACGGTTTTATTTATTGACTTCTGTAGCAAAGGATACAATTCAAATTAAAATGCAGATCCAGGAATATGAGGCTGTGCACATGAACAGCCCTACCCAGCTATGGTAGCCCAGGGCTGCTTGTCTGTAGCGCTGGGATTGAGGCCAATTCTGGCACTGGCTCCCCTGCAAGCCTGGGAAATTAGCTTACACTTTAACCTGAGTTAAAGGATGCAAGCACCCCATTTACCCCAGGAACGGGTTCATGTGGCTGCTCTAGCTGCATGCACACACAGACCAAGCACACACAGAGTCCAGCGCCTAGAGCACCTAACTCCCGGGGGAGTCCCCCAATGCACCACATTCATCATGCAGTACATTATGGGCTTCCTGGAGGCCAAGATTCATTTCCCCGGGCTCCAGAGATCCACGCTGCCAAGAGCAGTACAGATCATGTAGATGCATGACAGAGCACCAAAGAAGACTCCATCCATCATTTGCAGAGAATGGTAGGTTCAACCCTACCTTCCTCTCCACCCGCCTCCCCAGCTCTGTATGGTAGTGAGAACGACCTTTATGATTTTTTAACAAATAAATATGTTATTTTGATGTATGATTGATTGAATCAATGACTTGGCACGATGGATTTATTCTGAAAGAATACTATTTTGAGTCGTAAATACTGGTGTATTCAATTAAGGTGATTTGCCACAGTTCTGATTTTTGAATATCACTATGTTACACTGGTGTGCTGGGTACTGTATTCTATAAATATTTCCAACCTTGTTGAACATATGAGTAAAGTGTGATGCCTTCCTGACACACTCACTTTGGCATGGCAGCTCATCCTCCATAAAGAATCATCAAGTTAAGCTGGTTATGATGAAGAGAAGTTGTTTTATTTTGCTTATTCTGAACTGCAGCTTTTGAGATCTAGGAACCCCACTGGTTAGCTGTTGGAAGTCAGAAGAAAGCAATCCAGTAATTCAATGTATAAATTTGTGTCACAAACTGTCAGAGCCCAGTGCTCCCTGGGGATAACTCAACTGATTCCAATAGTGTATCACAATGCAAGAGTAGATGCAATGCATCTACAACAGTGATCTTCATTATTTTCCAAGTGGAGGAGGACTTTGACACAAAAACCCCTTCAATGAGAGAGCTATTCCTTGTGCTGAGAGAGCCCTTTAAGAGAGACAGAGTCTCTTTAAGAAAGACAGAGCCTCTCTTTAGCGGAAAGGCACTGGGAAGGGCTACACTGCCTTGCACTCTATGCACGCCTTAAAAGATGGTGCAGAGGCTTAAGAGGGCTCTGTTTCTGAAGATGGTGCAGAGGCTTAAGAGGGCTCTGTTTCATTTCCCCTGCCTATTCTCCTAGACTGGATAAAGCACAGAACTGCATGGTGAGAATTGTAGTCTCCACATGGTATGAAGGGACTGTGCAGAGTATTCCATTTTGGCTGAAGCTTCACATGGGCCCAATAAATAATTAGTCAGGGAGCTGCATATAGGGTTGATGGGAGCTGCCCCTGCCCCCCAGGTTTTCAAGAAAAGGCGCTCTTACTCCTGGACTTTGGGGGCCGAAGTCCAGGGCCTCCACATCCTCTGAGGGCCCAAATCCTCTTTAATCTGTCCTGGGTGGTATGGTTTGTGCCCTCAAGAACCT
The DNA here is from genome assembly GCF_027244095.1 of Hemicordylus capensis. NCBI lineage: Eukaryota > Metazoa > Chordata > Lepidosauria > Squamata > Cordylidae > Hemicordylus > Hemicordylus capensis. Next base: position 81,006,388 of record NC_069659.1, read on the forward strand.
ATGTGCTACAAAATGATGCTTAACTTGCAGCAGTGTTGCAGGGAGGGCTCCAAAGACCTTTAGGTTCAGGGTCCAAAATTACTTAGGTGCACCTCTACCTTCAAGTGAAGAACACTGATCTGCATTGAAGTTTCAAATTGTGGTGGTTGTGGGGGAAAGGACTTGGGTGCCTACCCAGTGGCTTGTCTGTTTCACTGACTCAGACCCCAACAAACTGTTGGGAGCGGTGGCAATTAATTTTGGTTCCTTTTGGCACATCTTCAGAGTGTATGAACATAGGTCATTATCCTTGGTAGCTTTTGGAGACAGGATGGTATTTAGAGATGCATGTGTCAGTGCCATTTCCCCTGCCTATTCTAACTGCCAAAACAGGCTAGAGATAATTAATTATGAACTGATAAGTTACATACTACTACTATTAGAGGAGAGGAGGGCTGGTCTTGTGGTAGCAAAATATTACTTGTCCCCCTAGCTAAGCAGGGTCTGCCCTGGATGCATTTGAATGAAAGACCACATGTGAGCACTGTAAGGTGTTCCCCTTAGGGGACTGAACTGCTCTGGGAAGAGCAGAAGTATCAAGTCCTCCCCCCCGCCGGCTACTCCAAGGTAGGGCTGAGAGAGATTGCTGCCTGCAACCTTGGAGAAGCCACTTCCAGTCTGTGAAGACAATTTTGAGCTAGATAGACCAATGGTCTGACTCAGTACACAGCAGGTTCCTATGTACTACTACTACTACTACTATGACATTGCATAATGATTGTCAATAAAGTTGTGGCTTTATTTTTTGGGCATCCTAACTAAGATGTCTATCTTCTGAAGAATTCTGGCAACAAGTAATTGATGGCTGTTACATGATAGATGTGAAACATCATAGAAGAAGTTAAAAAAAAACACCCAATAATATGCATGCATCTGAGTAAAAGATAGTCATGGCTCTTCAAACTGGATATATATATATTATCTTTGAGACTTTCAACCATTCCCCCCCCCCCTTTAGATTTTGTTGTGTTGTTGTGTTGAATCTTATTTTACATACTAGCTAATTCTCCTCTAGTACACAGTTGATAATCTATGACTTGCATAAAATATTTGCTGTAGTGTCAAATCATTCTCCACACTACGTTATCTGGTGCACGGCAAAGGAATGATCTATGGCATGTATAAAATATTTATGGAACTTCATCGTACAAATATAACTTGTTCTTTACTTTTCCTGCATATTCTAGAACTTGAAAGCAGCCAGGAATTAAAAACAATATATATTCCCCACCAATAACCATTCTATTGCCCAATGCTTTTTTAAAGGTCCTGCCCCTTGAGTAAGCTGTAGAATGTAGATCATGAACAGATTTCTTAAAATTTATCTGTTATACATCTGACTTGAACTTTTAAGTCGCAGGTTGCCTTTTCTTTAATGTCTCTTCTTTTATCCTACTTGAACAACTGCTTGTCTTTTTAACCAAGGCTGAAATCCTAAACATGTGTATTTGGCCCATTTATTGAAATCAGTGAGATTTTTCAAAGGACAAGTACGCATGAACAAGGCGTTAGTTCATTGTTACTTGAAGAAAAACTAGAGAAGAGAAAGACCTTGTTTCATGAGTAAGTTAAAAGTGGTTGTGCTAGGAGTCGTAAAGCATCTACCAGAGTGATAGGTTCAATCACACGAATCTCATTCACTTATTTCATGTTCCTTTGTGCAAAATGGCACAGAGAAAACAAAGTGTATGGGCAGTCCATCGTGGCCAGTAGCCATTTCTGTGATCACAGCAGCTGGAGACAGCAATGGGGTGGCAAAAATCTATCACACGGATTTTAATCACAACATCCTAACATAGAGAAAATAAGCCACTGGCTCAATGTGTGAACCTGTCTCCTAAAAACTGCAGTGTCTGCTACTAACATATATAATCATGAGGATTACCCAGTGAATGACCAGCTCACATTGTTTGGGCTGAAGTGAGAAGGACGCAGCCGGGGCAGGCGGCAGGGCAGGAAGACAGATCGAGAGACACAGCTGTGTGACTAAGGTTACTCTTGCACCTTATCTACACCTCCTGTTATATAAAATACATGTGGATTTTCCAAGAATTAACTTCTTGTATTCTATCTAGCAGTCCCTTATGTTTTGTTGATTAGAAGCTTGTCCCAGTAGAGATCCTGTAGAGAGTGTAGTGGGTGGAGTCAGAAAGAAAAGGGAGGACAAGGAGAAGGAGAAAATGGAGTTGTTTCTGGAATAAAGTATTAATTAAACAAACACAAGATTGCTTTGTATTTACAAGAGAAGCAGCTATAAAACATAACTCCTTCTCCATCTCACCATCCACGTCCCACAGCTAACTGCCACAGGGCCTGTTTTCTGTTATAGAACAATCAAGCCCTCCAATCAGAGCTGAGTGGGACATTGCTACTACACTCTAGGCACTAAAAGCCAGGCTTATATTATATTTCACATACTATAACTCTTCATATAGCCTGGAGTCCTACTGTTCAGATTTCTGTTGTTATGTTACTCCTATATCAGTTATACTATGATTTCTGTATTACTGGGTGTTTTGCAAGTTCTACAGAATTCAAAGTAGTACAGTCTCTTCAAAAAAACATCATTTTCGTAATTCTGTGTTCAGTAGTACTGAAAACAGTTTCTTAGTATCCATGGCAAAATATGAGAAATGACTCCATTTATCTCATTTGAGTCATTAGAAATGTGATACTTCCACTCCTAAAACTTTGCATCCACATATATTCATTGGAAATGGTTAATCTCTTCGATTGTGAAGTTGTGCCAAGGCAAAACCTAACACCCATTCACACGTTATGTTCTGCACTTGTACAAGTGTACAATGTACACAGGTACAGATCTGTACAAAGGTACATTCATTCACATGTTATGTTGAATATAGGAAGAGAATTATACTTCCTATCTATACCATGTATTTGAACAACCTGTATCCCAGTTCATTTTAAAAATGAACGCAGGTAGAGTCATTCACACAAACTCATGTACAAGTGGACAGTAACCTGAACACTCATATAGCATAATGTCTGGATCGGGCTCTAGTTTGCCCCCAAAACCAAGCCTCTCTTTGAGGAATAACTCTTACTGTTGAATTATGTGAGAATTAATATGCCAAGCCCAACTGTAAAGTAGGGATGTGCACGGAACCAGTTTGGAGGCCCTTTAAGGGCTTCCAAACCAGTTTGAACGACTGGCGGTTCTGCCATTTCAAAGGTGGGGGTGTTGACTTTAAGGGCTGGGGATGTTGCACTTATCCCTCTCTCTGCTTTACTGCCGCCGGTGCTCCATTTAGAAAGAGACCATCGGGGTGGCAGCATACCTCCCTGCCACTCCGTTGCCTCCTCAGTCCCAATGTCACCAGAAGTACCTGACGTTCCTGCATACGTCGGTGCATGCGCATGTCACACTTGCAAATGCCCATGTCGGGTGCACTCCAGCTTGCCTTCCCAGCGATGTTAGAATATGAACAGGAATGAATAGGGCCTTCTTAATGGAAACCTTGATGCTATGGAATGACTTCTCCAAGATCATTCCATTACACTGACTGAGCTTTAGTTACTTGTGTATATAAGGTCCACCTTTGACTCGACACCAACTCAATAGCATGATCTTTCCTTTTTCTTTCTTTCTTTCTTTCTTTCTTTCTTTCTTTCTTTCTTTCTTTCTTTCTTTCTTTCTTTCTTTAATTAGGTGGTTGGGCTGTCTTGTGGGGGAACCTTACTGTTTGTACTGCCTCCAGTTCTTGTTTCTGTTATCGTTCAGATTGTAGTTATGGATAATTCCACCCCCCCTTGAGTATTTATGTAATTGTTTTTAAATTATGTTGCATTTCACCTGGACCATTTAAGCAATATAGGACTGGCATATTTTAAATAAATAAATATGTTGCTACCTGAAAGAGACATCATCCCAATATTGCAAGATTATATCTACTTGTTTTTCTTCCAGTAGAGACCTTCTGGACATGTGGTGTCCAGAAAAGGTTTGGCAGATTAATTCTTTACAAAACTTAAGTCATCTAGAGTTTTTCCATTTATTTCAGTGAGGGCAAGTTTTCAGCTCTGGTTTCAGTCCACAGAAAAGAGAAATTAAATGACTTTCAAGAGAGGAATGTTTTATCACCTGAACTAATCTCTAAGCTAGGAAAATATTCTTTGCTTGAGATGGTAACATGATGGTACCAATAATAATTTGTGATGGAATATTAAGTCCTATGAATGGGAAGCAAAGATCCACACATTTGAATTATTAATATATTCAAGAAACCCCTTTCAATGAACACTTGCTTGGAGGAAATCATATTATTATGATAAAGGAGTCATAATTATAACACTAGTATCTTCTGAGTGCTAATAGAATAAGTACAGGCACTGTGATCTTAACATATAGAAAACAAATTCAAAATCATATCTTTTTATTCCAAAGTAAAAGTTCATTGCTGATAAACATGTTTGTTTTAAGTAATGCAGTGAACATTCTAAAGATTTTGCATTGGTCTTTGATACCATTGGTTTTACTGGTCTATCAAATGGACAATATGGATATATAGACCATGACCCACTTTAAAAACATCCATTCAACGGTATAGTACTGCAGCAGGGTACTTTCACACTGCATCCAAAGGCTTGAAGACGTTAACTAGAAGGGGTGCTCTGTAAGACTCCATGATAGCCATGGCCTGTTGACAAAAGTGGAAGAGAGATTGAATTGCATTGGAACTCTGAGTGTTTGTATTGCTTTATTAGCTAGCCAGTACAAAAAAATAAAAATAAATCAATGTACACAATTAGGAGCTCAGGTTGATGCTTTTATTTTAATAAAATATTTGTATCCTGCCATTATGTTCTATTGTGTCGCACTCTAAAGCAGCCAACGTTTAAAAACATTACTGCCATGCCCTGCTTGCTCTGTGGCCCTGCCCCTTGCTGTCCTTTGTGGCAGCCTGCTATATTGCAAGCAGACTCTTGGGGCTTAGGAAGCTGTCTTATACCGAGCCAGACCATTGGTCCATCTAGCTGAGTGTTTCTCAACCACCTGTCCATGGACCGGTGCCGATCCGTGAGCTGTTGGGTACTCGTCCATGAGGGTACCCGTCCCTCACACATAGAGGGGCAGGGCCTGGGATCCATGGAGCCTGGGTGAGCTCTCCAGAGCTCATTTCTAGGCAGGCAGCCCTCGCTGCTAGATAACATTAATTTAGCTTCCTCAAATGAACATTATCCATCAACGAGGGCTGCCTGGAAATGAGCTCCAGAGAGCTCCCGGTGGCGGCCCCTACCGGCCCAAAATTGTTTGGAGGGGCCTGGGGTGGGGGGAGTGAGACTCCTATACTAACTGCTGGTCCGGGAAACTGCACACGAAGAATGTACCACTCCATAACTCCAAAAATGTTGAGAAACAATGATCTAGCTCAGTATTGTCTACACAGACTTCTCCAAGGTGTGTAGCTTCTCCAAGGTTGCAGCCGGGAGTCACATTCTCAGCCCTATCTTGGAGATGCCAGGGAGGGAATTTGGAACCTTCTGCATGCAGGCATGCAAATGCCCTTCCCAGAGCAGACCCACCCCCCAAGGGGAATATCTTACAGTGGTTATACATGTAGTCTCCCATTCAAATACAAACCAGGGCAGACCCTGCTTAGCAAAGGGTACCATTTATGCTTGCTACCACAAGACCCACTCTCTTAGGCTCCTGAAGCAGTGAGAAAGCCCTGCTCTAAGGATTCACTCACTGGGATTTTCCTTGTAGCAGGACATATAAGAGACTTTCTAGTTTAGGCCTGCATTGCTTTGCCTCAGTATCAAGGTCTGGTTGTGCTGGAGTGTTGCTCTTTTTCCTGACTTTGCTCTTTTTCCTGACAACACCCCCTCATTTGTGGTTTGACAAACTGCAACAGCTCCATTAAGATCAGTTCATATTATACTTAGCCAAATATCAAATGGCTTCCCCCACCCCCCATCATAGCTTCAGCAAAACTTGGATGCTTGTATGAAATGCTGGAACATACAAACATAGGAAACTGCCATATATTGAGTCAGACCATTGGTCTATCTAGCTCAGTATTATCTTCACAGACTGGTAGCGGCTTTTCCAAGGTTGCAGGAAGGAGTCTCTCTTGGCCCTATCTTGGAGAAGCCAGGGAGGAAACTTGAAACCTTCTGCTCTTCCCAGAGCGGCTTCATCCCCTGAGGGGAATATCTTGCAGTGCTCACACATCAAGTCTCCCATTCAGATGCAACCAGGGCAGACCCTGCTTAGCTATGGGGACAAGTCATGCTTGCTACCACAAGACCAGCTTTCCTCTCCTGAGGTGTTGAATCACTCAATTGCTGCAAGGGTGGTGGTAGTGGTGGCGATTATGATAATTATTTTTAGTTGGTTCGTCCACTTTACCTAACAGCCATGATTAGGTTGCTGAAGTCTCTTTATTGTGTTAGTCAGATTTAAATATAATTTGGTATTATTATTTTTGGCAGCCGTATTTGTATCTGATCTTTGATAATAATAAATGACTTGACTTGATGATTACTTTTCAACAAAGTCCTTCTCAAAATCATTTATATAGCAAATGGATAAGAGAATGGTTTCCTCGCACAAAGAAGACCAATCACAACCTAAAAAGAAAAATCAGGGTCACACCAATAATAGATACTAGAGGGATCTGGTTCTAGAATGAGTGGGGCCATAGATAAAGTAAACAAAAAATGAGATCCAGCTTTATTTGTCACTTTCAAAGATTCCTCATTGTCCAGTTAGCAGGCATTAAAAAGCTGATTCTGCCTAGGCAGATAAAAACATCCCAAATGCCTATCCCCTGATGATAAAGATGATGACATCTGTTATGGAGAAATGCAGGCATACACCGAACTGCAGTACAGAAAACGATGCCTTGACCCTTAATTTTCCCCTAGCAAATTTCCCTACCAGATCTATTGGCTTATTCTTGTTAACAGCGAACAGCAAGGACATGTGTTTGTTTTTCGACCACCCATATTTTACTTTGCATATCATTATGTTCTGTTGCAAATGTTGGGGAAGCTAGACAATATTTTGTTTAATATTTGCATAAATGTAAGGCATCTCCATCAAAAACTTTTGCATCTTTTGGATTATCTTTTTATAATTTTCCCCACAGATGCCTGTAGTTCTTGCTCTTATTTGTTTTGGGTGTAGAATGTCATCATAACACATTTGGTATTCTAGCTAAACTTCATCCCAAATTACTGCTAGTTTCAGCTTACAGATGTATCTCTGATCAAGTTGGACAGTGACACATTCTGATGTTTTCACCTATATGCATCTAGTGCACGGGTGTCAAACTGGGACCTGACAGCTTTGTGGGCCTGCAAATCCCATCATGAGCAGTCATAGTGGCCAGTAGCTAGGCACGCTGGGAGTTATAGGCCAACAACAGCTAGAGGGCCACAGTTTGACAGCTCTGATTCTAGTAGATTTTAATGAGTTTTTATTTATTGAGATTTTATCTGTTTTATGAATTTTGACTGTTTTATATTGTTGTATATTATGTTTTAATTTGTATACTGCCTGGTGATTTCTGTATCAGGGGGTACAGAAATACAATACATACATATGAGAGAGAGAGAGAGAGATGTGAAAGCTGGCTCTACCAACTTGTAATAGACTTTTGGGGACTGGTGTATTCTCTCTCCTCTAGGGGAAGAGAGGTGTTTACATAAGTAGGCCAAGGGCCTGGACACACTTATAGAGACTGATTCCAGTTAGAATGGGACCTTCTCCTCATTCTACACTAGAAGGAGCTTTTGTAGTAAGCCAGGACAATAAGAAACACAGGGCTTAAGGGTGGAGCCGTCAGTTGCTTCTGCATAACAAGAGAGGGTTAGAGAGATGAGGAAAAGGTAGCGGTCTGTGTACATGCGCGCAAGTATGTGTGTGTGTGTGGATCAACCATTTTATGATGGTGTAGTAGGAGTTAGACTCTCAAATGCAATATCCCACTCGTTTTTCCTTTCAGTACCACCTCTTGGGCATATCTTGTTATGGTTTCCAGTAGTTGTGTGGGAATTTTTGAACCCTTTTTTGATTGGCTGTGAGTGGGGGGTTCTCTCATTAGGGTTTAAGTTATTTCATTTGTTATTGTATTGCCAAATCCTATAGCCTAGGCCTAGTTAGGGCATAAGGAACAAATTACAATAGGAAGTTTTGGACTATTCTCCATGAAGAGGGGTTACAGTTATTAGTGCTCCTTCATCTAGCTAGAAAAGCCTGTTCTTGAATATTTGTGATTATTTAAGTTGATAGGTTGTAGCCATGTGCTTTGAGCATTTAACTCATCTCTCTCCCTCCCTCCCTCTCTCTCTCTCTCTCCATTCTTGATGCAAAAAAAGGGTTAAAGCAGCCATGAAAGGGAGAAAAACCACAGCTCACAGTCAAAGCTAAGCCAGGAAACAAGGCAAGAGATAGTCAAATGTTGCACCATAAGACCCAGAAGCTCTGTAGTCCATTTGCAAGAGTCAAATCTCTATCCACCCTCTTCCCAGTGAAAACCAGAGTAAAATCAGACTTGCATTTTTGGACTGCTGAATAGCAGTTGGCAGGGGAATATGTCGGATAGGATGAAGGCTTGTTTAGGTCAGCCACCAATGACATGAGGGTTGATTTCTTATTTGGATTTTGTTTTGTTTTGTTTTGAAGAGGGTGATATGTGGGGGGATAGATATGAAAGATTATCACATGTATACCTAGAGCAAGGCAGCACAATTAGGAACATAGGAAGCTGCCATATACTGAGTCAGACCATTGGTCTATCAAGCTCAGTATTGTCTTCACAGACTGGCAGCAGCTTCTCCAAGGTTGCAGGCAGGAATCTGTCTCAGCCCTATCTTGGAGAAGCCAGGGAGGGAACTTGAAACCTTCTGCTCTTCCCATAGGCCACTATGGTTGTGGATGACAGGCACTGTAGTCCAACAACAGCTAGAGGACTGAAGATGTTCCCTGACCTAGATAAAGACCTTAGGAGTGGAAATAATTTGCAAACTCTAGTGAAAAAAGCTGAGGGACAATGTATTTTATTTTTGAACCCTCCACCCCACCTTACTTTTATTTCCAGTGCCACCAAGAAGTAACAAAGAATAGTTTGGAATATTTGTCATGCTTGTAAACACCAACCCTTTGAAGATATTTCCTTTGTTGCCAGGTCGCAGCAGAATAACAGAGCAAAATAATTGACTAATTTGTTCAGTGTTCCGTTTCCTAAGATGTTGTTATGTATCTGGATGTTTATCTTCGAAAGGGTTGTCAAACCAAAGAGCATTCTCAAGTGAATTCATAACTTACCTTTATAGCGGTATTTTCTTTTATTATTACTAGCTAAGGGCCTGTCAATACGATGGGCTGTATTTTATTCTCTCATAAAATCTTCTCCTTATCCTCTGACCTCTTCATTCTTGCAATTCGCTGCCCTTTCTAACAGGCCAACATTTCTTCATACCATCTGCTCTGATGTCACAGTGGGGCAGAGGAGTCTAGGGCCAGCCAGCTGGATACTAAGGAGGATTTGGACATTATGTGGAATTTCAATACCCATGAACAACTTTTGTAAAATTAAACCACAATATTGCTGCCTGGATGCCTTAGGCTTTTGAACACATATTTAATGGTTTATTACATTTCTATCCGGCTCTTCCTAGACATGAAATTAACCACATTGTCTGGCTGTGTGTGTGTGCATGTGTGTGTGTGTGTAATGCAAATAACTACATGGCCCTGTGGCTGATTGGTCCAGAAGCCAATGATCGCTTTCCACTCAGAGCAAGTAGTAGCTATAGGGGACCTCAATCTGTAACAGGACTGCAGTGGGAACAAATAGTTAAAACCTAACCTCTTCTTAGCAGTGGCGGCTGGTGCAGGCACTGCCATGGGGTGGGTGGGAGGCACCTTTAACTGTATATTAGTAGGTGCTTACCTCTCCTCCCGCCACACCTAAAAGTTACTCAGAGCAGTGGCACACCACCCAACAGACTCTGCAGCAGAGGATTGGCTCTGCCACTCAGCTGGCGGAGACCATTTGCTGAATGGCGGAGTCAATCCTCTGCCGCAGCGGGTGCTGATCTGAACAGCTTTTAGGTGCAGCCTGTAGGCTTACAGTGGCATCTGGCAGGCCACTGTGTGAAACAGGATGCTGGACTAGATAGGCCTTGGACCTGATCAAGCAGGGCTGTTCTTATGTGCCTCCCACCATCCCCCTGGAGGCACACGCGCCTGCTGCTGCTGCTTCTCATGCTGCATTTCTGATCTGGATCAGGGCTGTTCCTGGCTGCTATAAAAAGCACATATATTTTTCCAAATAACATGTGTTGGGTGTTACCTGAAAACCATAACATCCAGAGTACTCTAGAAGGAGAAGCTGGGACCAGTTTAGGCCACCAGCCTCCCCCAACCAAGTTTCTGTGAAACATACCAGGTCAGCCCCTTCATCCATAATCAGATCATGAATTATTTCTTATTTATTCTGGACCAACCTGGCATAATAAAGGAGCAAGGTTAGGCTCTGTGGGTAGTAGACACTATTCCCCAAGGTCAAGGAGCTGGCAGGACAGCCAGAAGGGGGGAACATCTATTAGATTTCTGATTTCCCTTCCCCTGTAATGGCCCACTGACCTGCCAATGTTACTTCTTCCACTCCCCACTGCCACCAGAATGGCCACCCCGCATCCAATGGATACCCTCCCGTCTCCTCAGCTCCAGACAAGCCTAGGCACTGTAGACTAACTACACCTGACTCAACAACAGAAATTATCTCAACAACAGCTTCTGCTTCTAATGCAACCATTAAATTAAATAAATAAATAAAATAACATACTCTGCCCCAGCCCTCAGTCCCACACAAAGGCCCGCTACCACCACCTGGCCCCTTTGGAGGCCAGGCACCTACGAGCCAGCCACACCACTGACTGTGCCACCAGCCGTGCCTCTGGAGCACCCTCCTTCCTTTTAAACCTTTCTCAAGAGACTCCCTGACAGGTCTGATGTAATTAGTACCCAGAAGTGTAGCGTATCAGGCAATCAGGAAAGAAAGGCCACAACTCTAACAAAAGCAGCAGAGCAAGTGCTGAGCAGAACTGATCTTCTGGCTGACCAGGCCAGGCAAGAGACGGGGGGAGGCTACAATAAATCTTCCAGTCCAGGTAGGGGAGACAAGCTGGAAAAGTTCAAGCCTCTTACCTTACCCCTTCCAGTCTTCTCTCTAACAATTGCAGTCTGACTACTTTTCAAGGGCAGCCTCATACAGAACATGTTGCAATATGCTAACCATAATATGACCAGATCATGGATGGTAGTGGCATGATCCGCTTTCCTTAGAAAAGACCAAGCTGGTGTACTAGCTAATGTTTCATAAAGGCACTCCTGCTGGCTATGGCTATTGTTCCCAAGGATCAAAGCTGTATCCCCAGACTGCACAACTGCTCCTTCAGAAGGCATGCTAGGATATCTAGAACACTTCCATCCAAATCAGTTCACCTTCTAACCATCAGCATCTCTGTCTTGTTTCCTCTTCTGTCAGGGTCATCACAAGCTCTCTTTCACTTTCAGATTCCAGTTCTGCAAAGACCAACATCCTCAGAACTACTATGACTACAAACAATCATGGAAAACTTGTAGAAGAAAATGTAAAATTTTCATGGAGCAAGCTTTGAAACTCTGCTTGGAAGAAACAGCAATAAACCCAAACCACAAAAAAACATACTGATATTTCATTCTTTGGGGGACAGTGTCCAAAACCTAACAATTTTACTTTTCATATAGATTTGGGTGTAGAGTACAATCATGAGACAGTTAGAAAATCAGGACTGCTGCCCACATAAAAGTTTGTGTTTCAAGAATACACATTTTACAATCAATACACCTCAGAGACATATCATGGAACAACTCTTTACTAAAAAAAAAAAAAAAACAGAACCAAACGCAAACAGCTTTGAGTTCAGCTCCCTGATGAGCAAGATGATAAGGGATAAAATTGTTTCAGAGTTACAGATGAGAGGCTAGAAGGGAGGCTGCTGTGAACCTCTGACCTCAACTTGAGCATATCATGCAGCAGAGTCAACAACGACTCCGTTTCTTCTGGTCAGAAAAGGCCAAGTACAATAAGTAGTGAGGATGAGGAATTACATGTGATTGCTGAATGCAAGCCTGACAGAAGAGGTAAAAGCAATCAGAACACCTATGTTTCTGAAGAAAGGCAACTCAGGAGAGCATATGTCCTCTGAACATTTTGCAGGGCACAAGGAGCTTGCAAAACCCAGTTAACTGTTGAGGCTTTTGGAGGAACCAAAATACAACCCCTAAATTTATTTCATGTTGATTTTATGCTTACCCTAAAGGAATATTTGATGTTTTGAATTCCAGCACTTCATAAAGTGAAGTTATCTGACCTAATACAGTATAATATCAAGCAGGAATAGGAATTCAAAAATTAAAGGTGTAAACATTTGGTGAAAAATCATGTGGCCATAAAAAAGAAAACTGGTATTGTGAGAATACTACACACACACACACACACACCAAGAATTGGCCTTCATTAAAGATGGGGACCCGGGTGCATAAAATTCAATGGCTGCTTGGGCAGGTCACTATGTCTTTCTTTAAATATAAATTCATATAAATATATAAATATGTTTCTATATAAATATTCTATCTTGTCTTCTTTATATAAATACAAATTTACATAAAGGGTAAAATACCATCAGTGGCATTTTAAGATATTTGGGTCCTTTTAATTAGTTGATATTCGGTAGTATTCTGGATTATTATCCATCATCATCAGGCGTTTTTATTCCATTGCTCTTATTGTAGATTTATCATAATTAGATATTCTCTCACACAGGGGATACTCCTCTGGGGGCTTGGGGCCTCCTTGTAGTGGGCGATTCGATCATTAGAGGTATAGAAAGAAGGGTTTGTGACCCATGTGTTGACAGCATGGTGACTTGCCTGCCTGGTGCAAAAGTTGCAGACCTCACACAGTGTCTAGATAGGCTCTTGGGCAGTGCTGGGGAGGAGACAGCTTTCATGGTGCACGTCGGCACCAACGATGTGAGGAAATGTAGTCGGGAGGTCCTGGAAGACAAATTTAGGCTGATAGGTAGCATATTGAAGTACAGGACCCACAAGGTAGCATTCTCAGAAATGCTGCCAGTTCCACACACAGGTACAGTGAGACAGGCAGAGCTGAGGGGTTTCAATGCGTGGATGAGATGTTGGTGCCAGGAAGAGGGATTTAGATTTGTTAGGCACTAGGATACATTTTGGGGCAAGCAAGGCCTGTACAAAAGGGATGGGCTGCACTTGAACCAAGATGGAACCAGACTGCTGGCTCTTAAAATAAAAAAACATTGCAGAGCAGCTTTTAAAATGACACCTGGGGAATAGCCAACAGGAGCTGGGCAGCATCCGGTTCGGCAAATACCACCCTTTAAAGTGTGATGGTGCAAAGGATTCAGATAAAACAGAAGGAGGCAGAGCAGAAAATGAAGAAGGGAACAGCTTGGGTGGTTGCTGCTGCTGCTGGTGCTCTATAGAGCAGGCCAGCCCAAGGAAGGGTGCGAGCTGAAGGGTGAGAGCACAAGAGATCTCATCCTTGTGGCTCTCAGCTGTGGAGCGTGCTGCCTGGGGCCTCGTTTTGCCATCAAGAAGCCAATATGAAAGTTCAACTGTATTAGTCCTGGACCTCGTTTTTATTTAACGGAGGAGCTGTGGTTGGTCAGGCTGGGGGGATGTGTCTGGGAGAGCAGAAAAGTGGGGGTGGTGTGGGGGCAGCAATATCACAGGTAGCGGGCAGAGGGAGGTACGGCGGTGAGAGTTAGGCAGGCCATTACAGGGGGAAATGTCCAGGCAATTGAGGCCTGTTCCTTTTTCCAGCCCTTCTCCAACCCTGTGGCCCCAGGGAGCTCTGAGAACACTCCTTTAAGGATTTGGGTGTTGCTGTTGAATGCCAGGTCAGCCAACACTAAAGCATCTCTCATCCATGATTTGATTGTGGATGAGCATGCTGACCTGGTATGTGTGACAGAGACCTGGTTGGATGAGCTGGGTGGGGTTGGTCTCTCTCAGCTCTGTCCTCCAGGTTTCCAGATCATGCAGCAGATCATGCATCTCCAGCCCCACCTGGAGAGTCAGGGAGGGGGCATTGCAGTCATCTATCAAGAAATCATTCCCATATCCATGAGGGTGGGCCTCCGAGATAGGCTGGGAATTCTTCTGGTGTACTGACGACCTCACTGCACTTCAGTATCCCTACCTGAGCTAGTGGGGGTGGTCTCGGAGGTGGCTTTGGGTTCCCCCAATCTTATAGTTTTGGGGAATTTCAATGTCCACGCTGAGGCCCCCCTAGTAGGTGCCACTCAGGATTTCATGGCCTCCATGACAACCATGGGCCTGTCTCAGTTGGTATCGGGCCCTACTTACATGGCAGGACATTCTCTGGATCTGGTTTTTGCCGACCGGGGAAGAAATGATCTGGAGGTGGGGGAGTTTGAGGTAACTACCTTGTCATGGACAGATCATCATCTGGTGGGGTTTAGTTTGACTGCTCCATCTGCCCTCTGCAGGGGTGGTGGACTGATTAGAATGGTCTGCCCCCAGAGGCTTATGGATCCACTTGGTTTCCAATTGGTCCTCAGGGAGTTTCCAGTGTCCAGAGCTGGTGACCCTTTTGAGGCCCTGGTGAATCTCTGGAATAGAGAGACACCCAAGGCTGTTGACACAGTTGCTCCTAAACGCCCTCTCCGGCTTGGTGGAGCCCATTCAGCTCCTTGGTTTTCCTCCGAGCTTAGGGTGATAAAACAACTCGGAACAACACTGGGGAAAAAACAGCTGGAACCATGCTGGAGGAAGAGTCATGAACTGACTGACCATGGGCTAGAGCCCATTTTAGGGACTACTCTGTGGTGGTGGGGGCAGTGAAGAAATGCATTTCCTCCACCTCCATTGCATCTGCTCAGTGCAGACCAGCGGAGCTGTTCCGGGTAGCAAAGACATTGCTGCACACATCCCACCATGTAATGGGGGAGGAATAATCTACAGCCTGCTACGATCAGTTTGCATGTCACTTTGCAGATAAAGTTGCTTGCATCCGTGTTGATTTGGACTCCAGAGTGTCGGCAGTTTTGGCAGTTCTTGCAGACGTGCCTCTGGTACGATCTGGTCCTATTGTGTTGCATTACTTTCAGTTGGTGCAGCCTGAGGATGTGGACAAGATCCTGGGCAGTGTGTGGGTGACATCAAGTGCTCTTGACCTTTGCCCTTCATGGCTAATAAAAGATGCCATGGAGGGTACAGGTAGATGGTTGGAGGTGATCATTAATGCTTCATTAATGGAGGGCAGGATGCCATCATGCCTCAAGGATGAGGTGGTAAGACCATTATTAAAAAAGCCCTCCCTTGATCCCTCCAACCTGGACAACTATACTGTAGATCGGTTTCTAACCTGCCATTCATGGGCATGGTGATAAAGTGTATGGTGGTGTCCAAGCTGCAGAGGGTCTTGGATGATATGGATTATCTGGACCCTTTTCATTCTGGCTTCCGCCCTGGATATGGGAATGAAACTACCTTGGTCGCTCTAGTGTATGACCTATGCCGGGAACTAGACAGGGGGAATACATCCCTGTTGGTTCTTCTGGACCACTCAGTGGCATTCAATACCATCGACCAAGTATCCTTCTGGACCACCTCTTGAGTATGGGAATCAGAGGTACTGTGCTGGAGTGTTCCAGTCTTTTCTTGAGGGGAAGGTCCAGAAGGTGGTGCTGGGTGACTATTGCTCGGCTACATGGCCGAAGGCCTGTGGATCCCACAGGGTTCAGTTTTGTCCCCCATGCTGTTTAACATCTACATAAACCTGCTGGAGAGATCATCTGGGGACTTGGACTGAGTTGTCAGCAATATGCGGATGACACTCAGCTCAATCTCTCCTTGTCACCTGATCCTAGGGAGGCGGTAGATGTCCTGAATTGGGGACTGGAGGCTGGGCTAATGAACTGAAATTGAATCCTGACAAGATGGAGGTAATGTTGGTCAGTAGGAGAGCCAATCGGGATGAGGAGATTTTACCGGTTCTGGATGAGGTTGCACTCCCCCTGAAGGAGCAAGTACACAGCTTGGGGGTATTACTGGACCCTGTTCTGCTTTTGGAAGCTCAGGTGGAGGTGTAGGCCTGGGGTGCCTTTGCACAGCTTCAGCTAATTCGCCATGCCTTAGTCATGTCATGGCTGGATTACTGTAACACGCTCTACATGGAAGAATATCTGGAAACTGCAAGTAGTACAAAATGCAGCCGCTTGGGTTTTATCTGGAGCTGCCTGATGGGAGCACATCACACCCATTTTGAAAGAGCTGCACTGGCTACCAGTTTGTTTCCAGGTCCAATTCAAGGTACTGATTTTCACCTTTAAAGCCCTTAACAGTTTTGGCCTGGGATACCTGAGGGACCGCCTGCTCCCAAGGGTTGCTGCCCACTTGACGAGGTCATCTGAGGGGGCTCTGCTCTGGGTGCCAACAATGAGTGAGGCTCGGTTGTCATACACACAGGACAGGGCCTTCTCTGTTGTTGCCCCCAGACTCGGGAATGCTCTCCCAGTGGCTATCCACTCCTTGGTCTCCATCACAGCTTTTAGAAAGCATGCTAAATTTTGGCTTTTTACTCAGGCTTTCATATGATTATCTCTGCTGCTGCTTCTTTGTATTTTGTACTGTTTTTATGCCTGTGTTTTAAATTTTTAATTAAATTTGTTTTATATTTTTAGCTTAATAGTTTAATTGTGTCATTTTTATAATTTTGTTTTTAATTCTGTGTAAAACGCCTTGGGGTTGTTTTAATCAAAGGCGGTATATAAATTTAGCAATAAATAAATTTAAAAATTAAGAGCAGACAGAAGGCTGTGCCAATTGGTCAAAGAGTCAAAAGAAAGATAGCATACACCAGGTGAGAGATTCACCATATAGGTGCTTATATGCCAATGCTAGAAGCCTACGAACCAAGATGGGTGAACTGGAGTGCTTAGTTGCTAAAACAAAAATAGATATAGTGGGCATAACAGAAACATGGTGGAACAGTGAGAACTAGTGGGACATTGTTATCCCAGGATATAAACTGTATAGAAAGGACAGGGAGGGGTGCTTTGGAGGTGGAGTAGCACTGTATGTCAAAGAAGAGATAGAATCTAACAAGGTGGAAAACCTAGGTGGACTAGAATCCTCCACAGAAACCTGTGGGTGACAATACAAAGCCTGGAAGGAAATGTGCTACTGAGGACGTGCTATCACCCTCTGGAGCAAAATGCTGACTGACAGTGACTGAGTATTGCAGGAGAAAATCAGGGAGTCATCAAGGAGAGGCAGGGTTGTAATAATGGGTAACTTCAATTACCCACACATAGACTGGGTAAATTCACAGTCAGGTACTGTAATGACAGAGAGGTCAAATTTCTAGATACGCTGAATGACTGTGCGCTAGAACAGTTGATCTTGGAACCAACCAGAGCGAAGATGACCTTAGACTTAATCCTGAGTGGCGCCCAGGACCTGGTCCGTGATGTAAGTGTCATTGACCCTTTAGGGAAGAGTGACCATAGTGTGATCAAATTCAGCATACATGCGAGGAGAGAATCACCAAGGAAGTCTAGCACAGACATTTTGAATTTCAAAAGAGGAAACTTCTCCAAAATGAGGAGTATGGTGAAAAGAAAGCTGAAAGGGAAAATCAGGAGAGTCACTTCACTCCAGAATGCATGGAGTTTACTCAAAACCACAATACTAGTAGCCCAGTTACATTGTATACCCAAAAGGAGGAAAGGTAGCACTAAGTCCAGGAGAATGCCAGCATGTCTAAGAGGTAATGTCAAGGAAATCATAAAAGGGAAGAAGACTTCCTTCCGAAATTGAAAGCCCTGTCCAAATGAAGAGAACAGAAAGGAACACAAACTCTGGCAAAAGAAATGCAAGGTGACAATAATGTAGGTGAAAAGAGAGTTTGAGAAACATTTAGCTAAAAGTATCAAGAGGAATAACAAAAACTTCAGATACATCAGATTCAGGAAACCTGCCATGAAGGCAGTTGGACCATTAGACAATGGTTATAAAAGGGATTATTAAGGAGGATATGAAGGTTGCAGAGAAGCTAAATGAATTCTTTGCATCTGTATTCATGGCAGAGGATACTGAGCATATACCTGTTCCTGAAACAGACTTTTCGGGTATGGAGGCTAAAGAACTAAGTCAAATAGAAGTGACAAGAGATGATGTTCTAAACTGTCTGGAAAAACTGAAAACTAGAAAATCGCCAGGGCCGGATAGCATCCATCCAAGAGTCCTCAAAGAACTCAAATGTGAAATAGCCGACCTCCTTGCTAAAATATATAACTTATTCCTGCAATCAGGCTCTGTACCAGAGGACTGGAAAGTAGAAAATGTAACACCGATTTTCAAAAAGGGATCCAGGGGCAATTCAGGAAATTACAGGCTGGTTAGCTTAATGTCAGTCCCAGGCAAATTGATGGAAAGCATCCTCAAGGATAAAATTGTAAAGCACATAGAACAGGCCCTGCTGGAAGAGAACCAGCACAGCTTCTTCAGAGGGAAATCTTGCCTCACAAACCTTTTGGAGTTCTTTTAAAGTATCGAGTGTGTGAATCAAGGTGATCCAGTTGAAATAGTATACCTAGACTTACAAAAAGCTTTCGACAAAGTTCCTCATAAAAGATTCCTGAGGATACTTAGCAGTCATAGGATAAGGGGACAAGTACATGTGTGGATTGCGAACTGGTTGAAAGACAGGAAACAGAGAGTAGGTATAAATGGAGAGTTTTCACAATGGAGGGAAGTAAGAAGTGGAGTCCCCCAGGGATCTGTATTGGGACCGGTGCTTTTAAATTCATTCATAAATGATCTAGAAGTAGGGGTAAGCAGTGAGGTGGCCAAATTTGCAAATGATACTAAACTCTTTCGGGTAGTGAAATCCAAACCAGATTGTGAGCAGCTCCAAAAGGATCTTTCCAAACTGGATAAGACAAAATGGCAAATGCAGTTCAATGTTGGCAAGTGTAAAGTGGCAACATTGGGACAAAGAACCCCAACTTCAAGTATACGTTGATAGGATCTGAACTGTTGGTTACTGACTAGGAGACAGTTCTTGGGGTCATGGTGGACAGCTCATTGAAAGTTTTGACTCAATGTGTGGCAGGTGTGAAAAAGGCCAATTCTTTCCAGCTGCCTAGATGCCATAATAAGGCTCCACAGCGGTGAATAATTATTCTTGCGTGCAATTCCATGCTAGGGATCTTTAGGAAGTAGATTGAAAATTAAAATGCTAATATTATAGTGCCCTTATACAAAACTATGGTGTGGCCACACCTGGAGTACTGCGTACAATTCTGGTCACCACATCTAAAAAAGGACATTGTAGAACTGGAAAAGGTGCAGAAGAGGGCAACCAAGATGATCAGGGGCCTAGAGCACCTCTCTTATGAGGCAAGGCTACAACACCTGTGGCTATTTAGTTTAGAAAAAAGATGACTTCACGGAGACATGATAGAGGTCTATAAAATAGTCTCCTCTAGGCTATTGCAAAAGATAGGAAGTAAATACCTAAAATAAATAAAATTAAAAGGGAGAAGTCCATGCATGCACCTTGAGGATTCTAGAGGAAGACAAGGTTATATTAATAAAAGTGATGTGGAGGAGATTTGCTTTTTTATTTCCTGATTTTCTTAACAGTTAATATTACATTGCATTAATTGTAATGCAGAAAGGAAAACCTGCACACAAACTCACAAACAGTTTGGGCTGTTCACATGACCGCATGTGCACACAGTTGGGCAGGCAGGATTCAGCCTACCTTCCCCCAGATGACTGCTCACAGCCTGCATGGATGATCACCACACTGCTCCTGGTGGTGCTGGTAAACAGAGGCCAGAACTCATTGTTCCAACCTCCGTGAATCCCACAATACAGTGTACAACATGAATGCTGTATTGAGGAAATTCCCCCAAGAGACAGGTGCTATAGGCACCCATCTCTGTGTGCAGCCGGGCTAGTAGTAGCCCAGCTCTCACATGAGCAGGTAGCCATGCTCACTCCCTTAACCTCAGCTAGCAGCTGGACTTAAAAGCCAGGCTTGTTGGCATTGGCCCACCGTGATTGGGCCCATTCCCAGAGGTTCTCATGCACAGCCTAACTCAGGCTGGGAGTCCCTAGCCCAGGTTAGGCTGTGCATGAGAGAAGCCACAGTAACTGTTATGTACATTTTCACATCACTAAAAAGTGTCCAGTAGTACTGTTACATTTAGAAGTGATAACTGACATTTGCAATATAAGAACTACAGCAGCAATTTAACTTCAAAGAGACTTAAAAATGCAGAAACTGGCCCAAGATCCCAGCTTAAGTTTATCTATTATGTTATTAATTTCTATTTTCAGTACTTTGTATTCTACTAAACCTTTCAGCAGTCTGAAGTCTTCTGTACTTGGTTCTTGCCTAAATCTGCATTATACATAAAATCTCTCATTCACTGACTGCTGGCCAAATAATACTTGACAGGAGTCAGAAAAAGAACTTCTTGCATTTTTTGGCATTTTGACAGCTCACTTGAACCATTTATTTGAGAAGAGTTGGGAAGGAATTCTGTAGTAGCATTGCCTGGTTAATTAGAAACAATATTCAGTCTCTAGCCCTGCTTTTTGCACTTATTGTTCATGTACAGTTTCCCGATCACAGTGCTGCTCTAACAGCAGAAAGCACAGCAAGAAGAGTTTCCTTCTATGCAAATCTGAAAGTTGCAACAGCTTTATGTGGGTCTATGTTTCAGAGCAGCAGGACTGTATATCTTGATTCCCTGAACTACATTTAGCCTATTCTGAATTCTCTATTTCCTCTGTTCTCCCGACTCAGCCTCCTTATTCTTCACTTCCAGGTTCTCAGTCAATTGCTTATTTTGCACCCTTTCCCCCTATTGCTATTTTGTCTTTATCCTTCTTCTCTCCTAGGACTTCTTCCCAATTCTCAAAATGTCCACAAAATTCCTCATTTATAAATGTTTTAAATTCTTTCCAAACTAACAATTTCCCCTTCCCTCAGAAAAGGTGGATCGCATGCATCTCTAATCACTTTATTTCCAAACAGCTGGAATATTCAGCTCAGCCGATCGGTGTCTGAAGCTTCTATTCCATACATACAATACAATCTATAGGTCTTGAAGGTATACCGCATTTCTCACTGCACTAAGGTTGAAATTATATCTCTGTCCTTACCAGAATTAGGAGAAATCAACTTAGCAATTTCAGCCAAGAGCACTTTTTGTGCTGCAGTACTTAAACCTGAAAACCTAGATGGTGAGCCCTATGTGATACATGGTAACCCTATGTGATACATTTGGTGCAATTTTGTTCTCTCCCCATCCTTACACGAGGAATCTGGGGGAGGGGAGAAAGGATGATGAGCAAGAGTTTATTGTGTTGTGACATTATTGGACATATCATCAGTTAATCACCACAATATCAATCACCATATCACTATTTCACATCACATGCCCATTTCCCAAATTGCTTAGGGAGGAATTCTGGGATAGCTTAACACACTGAAGCAAGCACTTCACTGAATTGTTTTTAAGCACTGAGGGAAAAGGAAGATGGACTGACAGCTACATCATGGGAGAAGAGGGGAGAAGGGATGGGCAGGCTCTCATTAGCTCTCTGTACTGTTTTAGTGGTTTCACCCACTCAGTAAACATAGAATATCCACATGTTCAGGGATGCCATACTAAAGACAAAAGGGATGGCAAGAGGAGAAAAATTCATATTTTTAAAAAACATCATTTTTTTTCAAAGACGTGTACAAATATAATTAAAATAGCATACAAGAAAAAGGTTCTGTATAAATGCATAAAGTATCAAATTTACACTTGCTACAAAAACAACATATAAAGTTGTAGCAGCTGGTGAGCACTGCTCCAGGGGTGGGCAGTGAGAGCAGGAAAATAGAAATTTAAACAGTGGGGAACTTACCTGCAGCCAGTATTTGGTATCCTTTACATGGCAGAGTTGCCCCAGCATCACACAAAAAGGCTTCTCTGTCCCTCTGCCCAGTTGGCTTCAGAGCATGTGTGGAGGTCATTTTAGGAGTTAGCAATGCACAAACTCTGCTGCGTAAAGGGTATTGGGTATTGGCAGTGGGTAAATTTGCTGCCATTTAAAGTTGTATTCCCCTTCTCAGCACCCCACCCCCACCCCAGAATGGTGCTCACTGGTTGCTACCGATATCAACAACCCACGTGATTCATAAACAGAAGCAGATTTTTAATAGTCCTTAAAATAAAAATAGCCTTCAATCTTTTGGTCTCTTATGAAATTTTAAAATGGTAATCATGTTACTAGGGATGGAAATGTGAGCAGAATAATAGCTTCCATAAGCCACCTAGAGTTCCTGAAGTTATCTATTTATGTATTCTTTATTTTATTTATATTCCAACCTTCCTAAAGTGGCTCAGGGCAGTTTACAGTAAAATCAAATACATGTAATAAAACAATTAAATTTAAAAACAAAACAAACCACATTTAAGCCAGATTAAAACTAAAATTAAAACTAGAAATCATTAAAAGCTGGGCTAAAAAGATGTGTCTTTAAGGCTCTTCTGAAGGCCTCTAAGGAAGACCATCCTTTTATATCCATGCATTCCACAACCTAGGGGCAACAACCGATCCCAGGTCACCATCAGATGAACTGGCAGCACTTGAAGACAGATCCCTCCTGATGATCTTAATGAGCGGTGGGATCTGGTAGAGAAAGGCACTCTATCAGGTAACCTGCCAGGAGCCTGCCCATCCACTGTCCAAGCCAAGGTCAAAGGCAGCTCCTTGAAGTCCTCCCCAGTCTGCAAAGAAAACACAAGAGAACACTTTACTGGAACTATCAAGTTCAGACAGTCTTCCCCGCAAACTCAGTCTGCTCACCAGATAGCACAGATCCAGAGCACAAAGAGTGCAAGGCTGCTTCTGGCTCAGAAGCAGCAAATATGCATCCCTCTTGGGAGGCGTGGCAGCTAGGGCACCTGTCAGTACTCAGTAAAGTAGCAGAGTAGTAGCAGGAAAAGCCTGGGTCTCTAGAGGCCAACACGAAGCTAGGGTTTCCTCCAAGTTGGAGGCTTGGCTGTAGCAGGCTCAAAGAGACTTGTTGCTTCCAGTGTTTAGCTGCAGCCTTCGGACTTGATTTATAGCCGGGCTTAATTGCTCTCCACCTTTGGCCAGCTGACACAGATTCAGGATTTATCTGGTTTATAAAGCAGGCATCTGCTTCTCCTGAGTTCTTCCACCTGTTTTCTTTGTCTCATCAGTCTTCTCTCATGAGGATGCAAAGGTGCTTCATTGTTTACTTCAGTGTTCTACTCTCCATTCCCTGGCTCTGCTACCTCTGATGGTCCCGATTGTCCTGAAGCTTCAACTGAACCTGCCTTAGGTATCTGCTGTGGGCTGACAGCTGGGTACTGCCCTTCAGGTTCCCCTGCAGCTGCTGGCAGACTGCCAGCTTCCCCTTCCTCATCGCTAACTGAGGATGGGGGCATGACATAACCCAGAACATAACCATTCAGGGCTTTAAAGGTAATAACCATCACTTTGTACCTTGCCCAGAAATATATAGGCAGCCAGTACACCTGGCTGTTTAAGAACAGGCATAATGTGGAGACCAGTCCATAACCCAGAGACCAATCTGGCTGCTGCATTTTGAACTAACTAAAGTTTCCAAACTACATACAAAGGTAGCCCTACATAGAGCACATTGCAGTAGTCCATCCTGGAGGTTACCAACTGGTGTACCACTGTTTTCAGATCATTCTCTTCAAGTAACAACAGAGTTGTTGAATCAATCACAGCTGCTAAAAAGCGCTCCTGGCCATAGCCTCAACCTGAGTCACCAGGGTTATTCCTGTGTCTTAAGAGCACTCCTACACTATGAACCTGTTATTTCTGGGGGAGTGTAACCTCATACAGAACAAGAACTCTTACTTACCAGTGAGAAAAAGAGAGGCTGGAATGATCATGGGAAATAATGTGTTGCTCTCTGCCATATTAGCCACAGTAATCAATGGAAAGATTGTGCTGCTAAATGTACCTGTCAGAGCTGTAAGTGGTAACACAAGTCTGAACTATTAATGAGGGCTTAGGGAGCTCAGAAGTGCTCATAAAGTTGATGATATGCTGAATTGTAAGTGATGCTGCAATTCAACAAAAGTATATTTGAAGTGCAATGTAAGCTAGAGTGCCATTACTGGTTGTCGTCCAAACTACCATTATCAGTTATATCTTTAGCCTGCTTTTAAAATGGGAGGCTCAAAAGATTGATAAATTACATTCAGAGCTTTCATCCCTTCCTGGTAAAAACATCAAAGTAGCAAGGGTACATCATGCTTTGGAATAAACTTCAATCCATTGTAGCTCAAAGGGATGCTCAAGGCACAAACTACTTGGAAAATGAAAGCCTCTTTCTATTGCTTCTGTTGGTGAAGCCAATTATAAACACGTCATTCTCTGTCTTTCCAGTTAGCTTGTGATTGGAACTATAGGACAAATGAAGTTTTTCTGTTACCTAAGTCCAATTATGCTAGAACAACATTTGGGTAATGAAATTGCCAAGCATGTCCAAAATAACAGGGACAAAGTATGATGCAGGCAGTAAGGTATGGAAGTATTATGCAGTAATCTGTAATAACTAACATGAAAAAAATATAGGTACATCTATATACTGATGATTTATATTTGTAATTTATATTCTGAGCAGCAAAGTTCTGCTATATAGGTTTTTTTTTTTTTTTAAATTGCCAAAGAGTACTAGTTTGACCACCCCTTACAATTAAAAATGTAATGTCTAGGATTATGTAATGTAATGTAAGGTCTAGGATTTCAGTTTCTAAAAATATGAAGGTCCTCCTCTAGCCATCTTTTCCATTAAAGATGCTGGAAAACCTACAATGAATTGTGTTAAAAGACCAAATCTTTGCTTTTCCCATCCCCAGACATTGAAATGAGAAGATTTGCATGCTTGTAAGTTGTCTACTTACAGTACTTCAAATCTTTCTGCAGAAATCAACTCTGAGTTTCAATGATCCAGAACCATAAAAATGGAAATTTCAGATGTGCTTTATAATTCACCAGATTGCATCATGGAATCTGTAGGGTTCACAGTACGAAACTACATCATTATAGATGGTGCAATCCCAGAGATTAATGATGGATAAATCATTAAAGGAATCCCAGATGGATTCCTGATGTCTCTTGGTAGGTGTTAGGTGGCCAGATTTGGCTTTTAAAAAGCCAAATACTGGCTTATGGCCCATTTGACTCACAAGTATACCCCTTAGGTTCTGGCAACCCTAGACATCCCATCCTGATTATAACTCTGGTAGTGTTGGCCTCACTCATGAATGAGGAGATCATCAGGACAATTAATATTATTATCACTTTTCAGTGACCTTATCCAGATGGTACAGCCAAGATGGGTCCTTGGTATAATGAGGAACTCAGGGCAATGAAATGAATCACTGATGGCTAGACCAGACAGATGACAGAAGACTCACAGCCAATCTCACCAAACACAGGCTAGAGCTTTTTGTGTGTGGCAGTATTGGCAGTGAAGAAAAATATCTTCTCTGTTAGTATTCTATCTTCATAATATTGTCCAATGGGCATTAGAAACATTAAGTGGCATCCAGAATAAGTGACTCAATAGTACTGTTCAGGAGTTACTATATAGGGCTATTTAATTTCATCAGGATTACTCAGTAGTAATTTAGTCTGGATGCTGCCCATATTCCCATCCTGATTTCCCCCGCCACCCATCATGACAATTTAAATGGCAAAAACATAATCCACAAAATCTTCAAGGGTGTGCCCAGAAATCCTATCACATCCTTTCCAGGTTGTGAGGTATAACTGCCTGCAAGGTGAGAGAAGGCCAGTCTGAGGGAGCAAATTGATCTGATAGAGTCACAGATTCAAATAGTCCTTTTGCATTTTTCAACCTTGATTACATCCTTCAGGCTTCTCCCCTGGCCTCTGCTGCAAACTGTGTATCCTTGAAAGGGCAGCCCTTGGGCCTGTAGCTGAGCACTCTGCCATTTCTCAGTCACCTCTCACAGAAGGGTGTGAGTTTTCTCATATGTATGGCCCTAATTCTTCCTCCAACTTTAACCACCCTCATCTTCTTCCAATCCAGCTTCTCTCAGTATATGTTGAGCAAATAAGTTGAATGGTTTCTCTCATGACATTCTATGGATGTGAAAGCTGGACTTTGAAGAAGCAAGATAGAAAAAGTATTGACACTTTTGAACTTTGGTGCGGGAGAAGACTTTTGAGGATACCATAGACAGCCAGGAAAACAAACAAATGGATCATAAAACAAATCAATCCAGAATTTTCAGTCAAGGCACAAATGACCAGGCTCAAACTATCCTACTTTGGGCACATTATGCAAAAACCCAGCTCCCTTGAGAAGTCCATAATGCTGGGGGAAGTTGAAGGAAAGAAGAAGAAGAGGACGACCAGCAGTAAGGTGGATGGACTCAATTACGACAACAATGAATGCACCACTGAGAGACCTTAAAGGCCAAGTTGAAGACAGATCATTCTGGAGAGAATCTATCTATGTGATTGCTAAGAGTTGACACTTAACCAACCAATGGTTTTGATCCCTACGTTAAGTATAGCTCAAGGGGGAATCACCTCTGGTAGTCAAGTTATTAGTGATTTCTCTCTATCAACTTACTATGAAGAGTCAATGGAAGGGAAGGACAGCCAGGAGTAGCAGCAACAGCCATCAATTGCACTCTCCATACTCTTCTCCTCCATCTGGGCCTCCTTACTAAGCCTCCTCCTCCTCTGCTCTCCTATTGTGTCGCTAGGTTGCCAGAACCTAAGGGGTATACTCGTAGGTCAAATGGGCCGTAACCCAAAGTTTGGCTTTAAAAAAGCCAAACCTGCCAACCTGCCCTCATGCATTTTTAAAAAATCAGTATTGGCACTATATTGCTTTTTCTTCCACCCATCAATTTAAAGAGTGCAATAGCCACAGCATCACATACAATTTAAAAAGGAGGAAAAAGAGAAATAGTCTCAGCAGTATAATATCCACATGTTTACTTGAAATTAAGCCCTGCTAAGTTCAATGAGACTTACTCCCAAGCAGTGTTCCCTCTATCAGGGATTCCCAGATGTTCTTGACTACAACCCCCAGAATCACCAGTTGCAATGGCTCATGCTTGGGGATTCTGGGAGTTGTAGTCATCAACATCTAGGAATCCTTGTTAGAAGGAACACTGTTCCCAAGGGAAATGTGCACATGGCTAAGCCAAGACATTAAAGGGGGATGATCATGCTGGTGGAAAGGAGAACAATTCAAATGGATTTCAGGAGTTGCTTTATATATGATCAGCAACAATGTCCAAACCACCAGGAGACCCTTAAAATCACTTCAAACATGTTTGTTTCCAAAGACCTATTTTGGTATAGCATCTTCATCAAGCTCTAAGTTAAAATCATTAGGCTCCTCTGCAACATACAAACTGTGGAAATAATTCTCCCATATTTTGGAAGGAATATGGCAAGCAGGGTGAGATGGTCCAAACAATGGCTGCAATTTAATAAGCTGCCAAAAGAGTGTTTTAACCATGCTGTGGCAATCAGCCACTGCCATGATGCTTTTAAAGCATTTCTCTTTTTTACAGGATTCTGTATTTGCTTTTCTGATTTAAAAGCTCTTGAGGAGGATGACCAGAAGAGCCATCTCTACGAGCACTACAGGAGGCCTCAGCAGATGGGGAAGTGGGGAAAATGTAGCAGAAGTGTGCTAAACTGAAATATGCTAAACCAGAATAACATAACAGTGAAAGTTACACTTTAAAAGTTGTCTCAGTGGGGAAGTGAGGAAAGTGGGAAGTATAGGGAGGGGCAAGGAAGGTACAGACAACCAACTGGCAATGTTCTTCTTTTTAATGCAGATGTAAAGTTGCACCATGAGTACAGAAAAGAAACCAGCAAGAATGACTGTGTATGGAAGCTGTTTATCCTTTGCATGCAATTCAATTAAGAAAGCCATGGAAATAGGTGCAAAAAGCCCTCATCTGGAAATACCCAAGCTTTGCTTATGAACACTGAATTAAGATGTGAGACCCTGAATCTTATGCCCACTATAGAACCCTAGCTGGACCAGCACAGCATCTGCACACTAGTTCTCCTTGCCTCTTGTGATGGGGGCACCGGCTGCCCTGTCGGGCTCTGGCAGCAGAGGGAAGCCCCCAGCCATGATGGCAATGCTGCTGCTGTAGCCACCTTCAAGAAACTGGAGTGGTGGAGAAAGGTGAAGTGTTCAAGCCCTTGACGCTGGAGCTTACCAGGAAGGCAGTAGTAGAGCTTTTGATGCTCGCCGCCCAATGCCTCCAAGCCAACTGCTTTGGCCACCACCATAATGCTGCCTCAGTTCTCTCTCACCACACATGTGCTTAGCACTGTGTAGGTGGGGCTTGCCATGTACACCCTAAGCATTTCATTCGTGTGTGTGTGTGTGTGCATGCTTGCTATATCCCATACTCACATGGGACACTGGTGGCTTTCCATTCAAAGGCCTGACCACGTCAGGACCTGATCAGATACAGCATTGGGCACTTCCAGACAATTCATACCCTTCACACCTTTGTGTTCTCTCTCTCTCTCTCTCTCTCACACACACACACACACACACACACCTTTTCATTTTATTGGTGCAATTTTATGCTGTTGTTAGGAAACTAATCTCTTTCTATTTCATGTTACTATCTTGATGTTAAGCATTTTATATTCAAGGAACATCCCCCATTTTCATAGGAAGAAACCACTTAGCCCAACAACCCGAATACAATGGATAAGGGTGTGATGCACTGTGGGATACCTGGAAGCCGGGAAAACAAGTCCTGGCCTGAGAGTGATCCACCTTGCTTCATGCTGCATGGAGCAGGGCGGATTGTGTGGGAGCGCGCTCCACACTCTCACCAAGCATAGGACGATCATCAACGGGGAAGGCAAGGCTTGCAAAGCCTTCCCCCACCCACCCAGTAGGTCATGTGAATGGCCCCATAACTTAGCCAAATTTTGTGTGGTGGCCAATAGAGTCGGACAGCCTCTAACACCTAATCCAATTATACTTTATGATGAATTGATAAAGTTTTTTATCTGTCTACTTTGTATTGCTGGTCACAGACTGAAATAAGCCTGAACTGAACTTAACTGAATATTTTAAAAGGGTAAACACAGATATAATGTTAAAAGAGCACTCATCATGGGCTCTTAACCCACAGAACGAAGCTGGCTTCCTCCTGGCTTCACAATTTGCATGGCAGATGGATAAAACATTGAATTAAATGCTGATTAAGCCACCAGTCTTGCCGTTCCTCCAAAGCAGATTACCTTCTTTTATTGCTGAAGTGCCTTGTGTTCATTTATTCATTTATTCTGTGATCCTTCACCTTATTAAAAAACAAACCTGTAAATATATTTTAAGGTTGTAACACTGCTCCAAAAACTGGAAGGAAGTAATCATGACTTTACAGTGCCCTTCACAAGTGAATCTTGCATTAAGCTCCGCCATTTGGAAAACTGCATAAATGGTCTTTTTAAAAGTTTGATTCAGAAAATTGGTTCATCTGTTGATATAGCAGCAAAACCTCCTCCATCATTATTACAGTTGTGGTATATTTACCTACATTCTAGGCTGTGGAAATAGCTGTTTTCAAAACAGAATATTTTTGAACATGATAAACTAGGAAAGCAATGGAAAGAAGGCTATGCCTCTAACAGAACTTTGCACAGCAGCCAAAACTCTGTCAGCTGCCCAGGAACCCTTGTACGAATGCAGTCCTTGATTATTAAGGGAAGACCAATGGAAATGGTATTCCAGGACTATTGGGTCAAGATAAAAGGAAATGGCAAGCAGGAAATAATTTTGCCCTACTTACTTACTGTGTGGTGCCATCTATAGCACATCTTTCCCAACTGCTGCTGATGAAGTACTAGTACAGAATTGGGCTGCCCATCTCTTAAGAATTAAGTATTATTATTATTTTTAAAAAACTACCCTGATGACACAAGCGTCTCATACAAAATAATAATAATAGCCTGTTTTGTCGTATACCCTTTGCAGAAGACTTGCCTGAACAATTCTCATTCTACATTCCGGTTGCAATGATCCAGATCTGCATCCAGCAAGATGTAATGTAAGGGAAATGATGACTCATTGTCAGAACAAATGAAACAGAATCATTGTGTCGACTTGCAATATTCAACTAATATTTTCTGAGCCTGCAAAACACATTATTAAATTTCCACTATGTTAACTGATGGGAATTCACATTCTAATAAGTGCATAACGATGAATATTATGTCAGCCATTGGAAAGATCTCACTTCTCAGATGAAAACTAATAATACGGGTGGCAAATTCTGAAATTATTCCTAATGAATGATTCAGGCATTTCTATGAGACTAACCACTGAAATTGTATCAAAAAAGCTTAGACTCCCAGAAATATAACACAGGCAGATATAAACCTGCTTTGTTTTTGGTCTGATTTTCCAAAATTGGAAGATAAAACTTATGATAGAACTAAGGTGAGAAGTTGAAAAGGTTGCTATCAAAATGCTTTCATATACTCTGCCTTATGTACATATAGGGAAACTTTAAAAATCCTGGTCTATCTAATCTCGATTTTTATGTATAAGAGTAATACTTTATTCACTTTTCATTGCACAAAGGCCTCCCAGGTGATGATGATGATGATGGATGATGTCAACAATGACAAGGTCAACATTATAGATAACTAGCTCTCAAGCTCTTCTAGGCAATTATCATTCGATTTGGGGTAGCAAACAGTTCAGTCCTATGTTTGGGAATAAGCCACAGCATTGCAAATAGAATAATATTGCTCCATGACCAATACCTTGCAAATAATGCTACATGTAATCTTAGTAGTTAGAAGACAGGGTGGAAAGACAGCAGAGGAAGAGACAGAAAAGGCACTTGCATTTCTTAAGTTAAAAATCAGTATCTCTATGAGACAGAAGGTATGGTAGTAGAGTTGGGCAGTTCTACTGAGTTTGAAAAGGTTAAAATAGTAATACAATTTTAGCTGTTACAGTGCAGACATCTGTGCATGTGTGTATCCTGCACACATGCGCTTGTGCACACACACACACAGAGTGGATTTATAAGATCAGACTATATAACTGTGATTCTAAACAAAGCAGGAATTAAGTTTCAGTAAAATCAAAGGATCCTGACATTTTTTTGACTTTCTAAACCCAATGAATCAGTTCACTGTTTACATCTGAGTGGAGTTGTGACAACCATCCAGTGTGAGATTAATATTAAGTGTCCAGAAGTACGTCACCTAAATGGAAACATATAGTTATCAATACAAGGCTTTTTTATTTTAAAAATTTAGTTTGATTTTTAATCTGACTGCTGTTCTAGGCCCTGAAAGGACAACTTACATTATACATTCTCCTTTAAGACCATTTGAATGTAATAGGAAACCAGAGGGCCCTTCACCTCCAGTTTCTGAAGTTGCACATCCAAATTCAGCAAACTGGAGTTAACGGCAAAAAGGGATCTGCGGTTTCCTTCACCAAACTCCATTCTGAACCTTTGGTCAGAGTGAAGTTTCACCATTCTTAACTCCAGTATTGTGGTGCCAGTGTTACATCTGAATGCTGACACCACAGTTTTGGCCCCACAGAACCAGAGTAGAGGGAGGCAGCTCTTCCCTCATTCCACCCCAATTCTCTTTGCGGGTTGTCCTCCTGTCAAGAAGGAAGCCTGTACAGACAGCTCCCTTGCCTCTCTGCAACCTTGCTCATGTTCAAGCATAATTTCAAGTCTGACAAAACACAAAAATTAGGTACAGGAGTCCAGTGAAACAGTGGCAGCTGGTGTGGGCACTGCTGGTGGGGAGGCGGCAGGAGGCACCTTTAACTGTAAATTACTAAGTGCTTACTTCTCCTCCTGCCACACCTGAAAGCTGATTTGAGTAGGCCAGGTAGGGGTTGGATGCTGGATCCTGGGGAGGTGTGGTGTGGCAGTCGTTATAGCCTGCACCTGCCTGGATCCAGCAATCCATGTCATTTCTTCCCTTCCATCCAAAAGAAAGGTGAAGTTTGATTAGGTAGTACTTATATACCTAGGTTTTCTTCATAGCTCAAATTGCTCACTTGGTCATGACTAGAAGAGTTGGGGCTGCCTTACCAATAGCAGGATCCCTGATGTGGTGTGCACTGCAGAGTCTCCATACTGCTGTGCATTATGTCCACCAAAATGCTTAACTTCTGCTACACGCTTCCTCCTAATTTTTTAATTGTTTTCATTGAGAAACCAGACTGAAAAATAAGCTTGAACCTAAAGCCTTTTCTCCCTCCAAAATATTACCTTTAAAAAGTTGAGCATATTTCAGCGAATGAGGGGAAAAACAGGAAACTATCGTTTCAATGATAGGCGGTCTCAGGCTGTTTCATTTATTTCTGTTTTATTTCTCAGACACTAAAGGCGAAATAGATGAGATAAATGCATTATTTCTCTCTCTTTCTTCTCCTGTTTCTCCCTCATATAGGGCTGTTTCTTGCTCTTGCCATTCAAGTATGGCTTATCTCATCTCCCCACTCCTTACATCTTGTCTATTTCTCATGTATTTTTAGCCTGTCTCATTTTCCCAACAGTTCCTTGAGACTTTCTAGGCAGGGTATGTCTTCACTTATATTAACATTCAGTTAGGGCTCCAGTGCTGCTATAATGAAAGGCTTGACAGATCCTTAACTACTGCAATCCCACCTGTCTCTCTTACATATGTTTCTTTATTGCTCAAGCATTTCTCTTTTAATCTCACTTCTCATTCTCACCTTTCTACTTTTCATTATTGCTCCTGCGTTTACTGATTGAGGCCCCAATAAGAAATGCTAGAAGCATTAAACAAGATATTGCAGCAAGAAATATCTTTCTTGTGGAGATATAGATGAGATGTAGCTGAAATAGATACTTTCCTTCTGGGTTTCCCCCCCTAGGGGTTTGTGTTCCCTGCACTTAAAAAAATAATAATGAAAACTAGATTTGTTCATATTTGTCCAACTGTACATCTGGACCATTCTCAATATATCTTTCTAGAAGATGAACAACCTTGACTGATAACAAAGCTGTTTTATTAATATACAATTTTCTGTAAGCACAGCAGTTTTTAAACAAACCACACACAAAAAATACAGGTTCATAATATTTGTATGAAGGACAAAAACGTAGGGCTGCAGGCTTTATATTAATCAAGGCTTCATAGCAGCAGATTAATCTGCCTCAGCAATACAGGCACACCTGTTTCAATTATGTTTCAGACTATTTTGGTTCTGGTGTGTTTCTGTAATGTAACTCAGGGGGGAAATGAAGATGATTTTCCTTATTAAAAATGTATTAGATTGCAAATTATCTTACACTTGCTTTACTTTTCCAAAAAAGCCATCTATATTGAGGTTTGCTAATATGCAAGTTTTATTTTAATATGCAAGTTTAATTCATAATGACTGACACAATTAATTTATAATGACTGACACATTGAGTGATGTACCATTTGTGGGAGAAATTATGCTAGCACAAAGCCATTGCATTAGCAATTGCACAACATCTAGCACTTCTGTTCTAGACAAAGAGGACAAATGTTCCTGGGCCCACTGGCTGGCAATCACTTCTCTCTTTGTTGTCCCTTCCCACCTCCCTGACTCATTGGCAAGTGTCTGGCTCCTGATGGGAGTCTGAGGAGTCGGTGATATTATTTGCATAGGACTAGGAGAAAAGAGCATGCCAAGAATCTTTCGTTTTTCACCATGGCCATATAGTTCTTCTGCAGCAAAGACATGGGAGCAGGGAGAAGAAAGCAGGGGCTGATCTTCACATAAACCTTCTTACACCTCTGGTTCCAGACTAGTGTTGGACTATAGCAAGCCTCCTCCTAGTTGTGCAGCTGTGGCACACCTGGTTTAAGTTAACAAGTACTTTTGCACAAGAGCATTATGGCGCAATAATGTAAATCCAATTTTTAGTGCCACTATGACATCCTTTTACATTTGCTCAACAGTGCTTGTCCTGCGTGCAGCACACTACCCAACTCATCAGCCAATTAAACCAACTACTTCTTGATGTGTACATACGCGGGGGCGTATCTAGGGTAGGGCAGGCAGGGCACGTGCCCCGGGCACCACTTGAAGGGGGGCACCATTCTCTAAAAAAATTTTAAAAATTTAAAATGGTCACCGAAAACAAAATGGCCACTGCACATGCTCAAATGGCTTCTGTTTTTAGTGGCCATTAAAAAAATTTAAACAATGGCCACAACACATGCTCAAATGGTCCCTGCGAGGCCCTAGAGCCCAGTGTGGGGAGGGGGAACCTTTACAGACCCCTCCCCCAGCCTTTAGGAAGCACCCCGAAGGGGCTACAGGTAAAAATAATAATATAATATAAGTCACTGTACACATATTTAGTTTGGAACTAGGTACAGAGAATCAGGGCTTGTGAATACTGAGCTGAAGCTTATGAGCTAGGATTGTATTCATTTGCTCTTACTTTGCTTCTTGTGATAAGTGAGTTAAATGTGATGTCTTAATAATATGGCTATTAATGGTGAGTTTGTCTTTGAATCAGTGTGAAATCCTTAGTATTAAGGCCCACTGGGAGTTCCTTGCTCTCTTTCTTGGCTTCTCCAAGATAGGGCTAAGAGAAATTCCTGCCTACAGCCCTGGAGAAGGTGCTGCCAGTCTGTGAAGACAATACTGAGCTAGATAGACCAATGGTCTGACTCAGTATAGGGCAGTTTCCCATGTTCCTGTGTTCCTATTTTTCTCTCATGTTAACTGTCTTTCTGAAATACTAGGATATATTACAAGCTGTGACACAGTTTTCTCTGCATATCCTTTAATTATTTTCAGAGTAGCTGGGGAAAGCCAAATTTTCCATTTATTTTTAAAACTTACGTAATAATGATGCTACAATGCATAGTACAGAATTAGAACAGGTACTTCTGTTTAGTTTTCCAAGTACACCTCCACATAGTATTTGGGTATTTCATGAGCCCCAGCATACTGAAATTTGTAGTTTTCCAGCATTTTTTGGTCTGGCTGCATCCATTGCTAAATAGTTTTTGAAATATTAAAAGATTAACAAGCTTGACTTGCATTTTTCAGCTGATATTATGGTAAAATAATCTGAAAGATGGGTGTCAGATGTTTGGACAGGGGGCGCAATTTCAGTGCTTGCCCTAGGCACTATTTTCCCTAGATACACCTCTGTACATATGTATGATTATGTGTGTGACTGCATCAAGATATTTTTGAAATCTATTTTACCAGTGCACACGAGCATATACAATATGAGTATCAGTAAAACATTTCACAAAAGAAGTCTTGATAAATTCATAGAATTTATATATCTAAGAATTTAGATAGTAGATATTATACTAGTATGTATTATAAATGTTTCTCCGAGGGAGGGCAGGATGCCTCCTTGTCTTAAGGAGGCAATAATTAGGCGGCTTTTGAAGAAGACTGCATTGGATCCCTCAAAGTTAAGCAACTATAGGTCTGCTTCCAACCCTCCATAGTTAGGCAAGGTAACTGAGAGTGTGGTGGCCTCCCAGCTACAGACAGCCTTGGAAGAAACTGATTATCCGGACCCATTTCAAATTGGTTTTCAGGTGGGCTATGGACTGGAGACTGCCTTGGTCAGGCTGATGGGTGATCTCTAATTAGGAATTGACAGAGGGCATGTGAATCTGTTGGTCCTTTTGGATCTCTTGGTATCTTTCACTATTATCAGCCATAGCATCTTTCTGGAGTGTCTGGGGGGGTTGAAGGTAGGAGGCACTGTTTGCAGTAATTCTGCTTCTACCTCTCAGACAGATTCCAGTTTGTGTCCCTTGGAGACTGCTGCTTTTCAAAATCTGAACTTTTTCATGGTGTTTCTCAGGGCTCCATACTGTCTCCAGTGCTTATAAAATTTACATGAAGATGCTGGGACAGATAATCAGGAGATTTGGTGCAGGGCTTTATCATTATGCTGATGGCAATGTGTGACATTTCTCCATGTCAACACCACCAGGAGAAGTCATAACCTCCCTAAATGCCTGCCTGGAGGCAGTGATGGGCTGGATGAGGGATAACAAACTGAATCCAGATAAGACAGAGGTACTTATGTGTGGGGTTGGAACTTGGGAGACAATCTGGATCTGCCAGTTCTGGATTGGCTCACACTTCCACAGAAGAAATAGGTATGCAATCTGGGAATGCTACTGGATCCAAGCTTCTCCCTGGTGCCCCAGTTTGAGGCAGTGGCCAGAAGTACTTTCTATCAGCTTTGGCTGATACACTAGTAATGTCCATTTCTTGAGATAAACGACCTCAGAACAGTGGTACATATGCTGGTAACCTCCAGACCCGTCTACTGCAATGCACTGCATGTGGAGCTGCCTCTGTATGTAGTCCACAAACTGCAATTGGTACAGAATGCGGCCGCCAGGTTGGTCTCTGGGTCATCTCGGAGAGGCCATATTACTTCTATGCTAAAAGAGCTACACTGGCTACCAATACGTTTCCAGTCAAAATACAGGTTGTAGTGCTGCTTATAACCTATAAAGCCCTAAACAACGTAGACCCTGGGTATTTAAGATAATGAGCTGGGTCTCACGATCAGTGAGACCAGGTTTGGGGCAGTGAGAGGGGAGAGAGCCCTGGGCGACTGGATCGGCCACCCACATGATTGCAGGCTCCGTGACGGACTCATTTTTCACCTAAGCCTTTTAACTGTGGTTTTAATGGATTTAAGGTTTTCATTTTTAATTTGTTTTATGTTGTTGTAAACCTCCCAGAGATGGAAAATTGGGGTGGTCTACAAGTTTGAGGAATGAATGGATGAATGAATGAATCGTATGTACTGTCACAATATAATCATGCCATCACTTCAAGATTGCTTTTTTGCATTGCATTATCGATGTTCACATGACTTAAGCCAGGGGTGGATTAAGTCTTTTACCACCCGTAGGTGGTCAAGGATTTGTTGCCCACACTGCTGCAGAGAAGGTAGGGGTGGTGAAGGGAAGGTCCCCCCGCTTTTTCTTCTAAAAACTGCCACTACATGGTGGAATTTGGCAGCAAAAGTCACACAGCAACAGTGGGGGCGAGGGGGAAATTCCCCCTTTTACTTTAAAATGCCACTGTGCAGTGGGATGGGGCAGCAGTGGCTGCAGTGGGGAGGGTGGTGGTGGGATGAGGGGGAAGACCTCCCTTTCACCTTTAAAGATATGCTGCTGTGTGGCAGAACAGCAAGGGAAAGCTCCTTCCAGCTCCCCTCCTCCCTCCCAAATGACTGCATGGCCCCCTCTGCAGCCCATTTTGGACCCTTCTCCTGCTGACGAGGGCATGCAGATATTTGGGAGGAAGGTGAGGAAAGAGCTCTCTCTCACTGCCCCACCGCACATCAGCGTTGCTTTAAAGGGAAAGGGGGGGAACTTTCTTCTCCCCTCACCACCACCCTCCCTTTTGCAACCCCAACTGCCCCATCCTGCCGCACAGCGGCATTTTGAAGTAAAAGAGGGAAAGCTTGCTTACCTTCTGCTTCTGCTCTTCTCACATGCTCTCCCACCCGCCAATGGGAGCACCCACCCACCGCCTCACTGAGTGAGTGGGGAGCATGGGGTGAAGGGTGGTGCGGGTTAGCGGGCGCCCAGAGACAGTGGCAGCAGGCCCACCCGGTGGCGGCACCTGCTGGCTTCTTGTTTTAAAAAATATTGGGGGGGATTTTTTTCTCCAAATAAATGTTTTTGGTGGCGGGTAGGGTGTGGTGGGGCACGGTAATTGCGCCCCTCCTCAAGTGGTGCCTAGGGCACATGCCCTGGTTGCCCCACCCTGGATCTGCCTCTGGTGTTGTTCATAAGTCTTGCTGTATTCAGAAACAAATGCTGGAATGGAGTCATCTTCAGACCCAATATCACAGGCAATATCAAGCAAGCCACCATGACACTTGTGTAACCATGTCATGTTATACAAACTATTAAGTGTCATAGTTTCAGTGGCAGTCAACGTGGGAGCTGCAGAGGGCATTTTCCCAGTGACAAGACATTACCATGTGAGTTCTGGGGAAATGTGTTATCTTAATAACAGCAAAAATATTGACTGGCCTATGAAAAGAGGTCTCGATCCATTATTTAAACAGCTGCTTTAATTCACTGTACATATAGAAAGTTATCCTGTTGAATGGCTCCTAAGAGGAGGCACATACTTCTCAAGCTGCACATGAACTCGTGAAGTGGTGTCATACAGAAGTAGACCATTGGTCCATTTAGACCAGCACTCTCTAACTACCAGGGGTGTTCTGTGATTTTGGGAATGATGCTTTCTTGGTCCTGCAATCTGTTTTTAAGTGGATATGTCGGGGCGGAACTCAGAACCTAGAATACAACTTGTGTTGGTTTGCCTATAATATTGTTGCCGCTGCTGCAAGCTGAACAACTAAGCCATTGTTATTTTTTCATAGACGTGACAAAAGATATTATCAAGCCTCCTGCCTGTTCTGGACACTTATCTGCAAAGTAAACATTTGGTTTCTGCTGCAGGGGATGAAAATCATGGATATTTGTGACATCTGTAATAAAAACCTCTCCCCAATTTATTTTATTAGTACATTATAGCAGTGGACCATGAGAGAGGGCTAA
Source organism: Hemicordylus capensis (assembly GCF_027244095.1). Taxonomy (NCBI): domain Eukaryota; kingdom Metazoa; phylum Chordata; class Lepidosauria; order Squamata; family Cordylidae; genus Hemicordylus; species Hemicordylus capensis. The sequence continues at coordinate 81,045,188 of NC_069659.1, forward strand.
CAATTCATTTGAATGAGTAGCATTGAACAGAAAATATGACACTCTGGAAGACAGTGCTGCAGTAACAAGTATATTTGTGCTCCAATTAATGCATTTTCTTCTTGACTATTGTGGTCAATGACTGTAATGAATGTAGATTGACAGACTGACTGACTGACTGATTGATATTTTATTTGTTCACTGCATGCTCTCAGCCTACAGTCAACTACTAATACTGCTAGAGCACAATATCTTTTACACAATAACAGAGCCACTCAACATAATCAGACAGAACAGCTCTGGGTCAGGGATGCTCCTTACCTGCTTTTTAAGGGAACTGCTCCCCGCCCCATCACCAGCTGCCCCAAGCCATTTGTGCACATCCCTATTATGCCTTAAACTATAGGAACATAATTTCACCTTCACTGTTTCCCTATAAAATTCATTACTCTTCACAACTATTAAGTACGAATAATAAATGTCAGTTACTCAACTACAAATTGCCATGGCTGTGGGCCAGTTTTTCAACAGTGGCACTGGCTTATTTATACTCTAGCCTTTAAAGAGAAAACAAGCTTTGACCACCTACTTATCATATACTTGATTGATTGATTGATTGATTGATTTGATTTGTATACCACCCTTCCAAAATGGCTCAGGGTGGTTTACAATTAAAACAAGCCACTAAAACAGTAAAGAGCTAAAACAAATTAAAAAACCAATATAATGTTATGTCTCCACTATCAGACAACTGCAGCAGGACTCCAGTCTTGAGTTTTCTTTAGTGTAAAAATAGAAAGCAAAACACTAGAGTATTAATTGCTTGTCACAGGTGCTGCCGTGGTAGCTCAGAACTTTCAGATGGATTTTCTGACAAAATCTCAGCCTTTTGGCTCCAAAATAATTGGGTGAATTAATATAAACAGCTAATGTGATGGCTTTTTGAACTTTGGAATCTCATTTGACCACAGGTGTTGAAATGTACTGCTGAGTGCTGAGTATTGTAACAACTTGTGGCCTTAGCCAAGGCTGAGCACCACAAAGTACAATACTGAACTGAGGTTTTTTTATTGCCCTACAAATTGTAGCCCTACAATTTGTTTTGTAGCCGTATTGTAGCCCTTTTGTTCACACATGCATTTTTATTTATTTTCTTTATCTATCAAATTTGTAGTTCACCCTAAACTTCCCTCTCTGGGTGGTTTACAACATAAAACAAATTAAGACAAAAATAAAAACCTTAACAATTTAAAACCATAAGTCTAATTAGAAAGCTTGGGTGACAGTATTTAAGGACTTCTACAAAGTTGTCAGAGATGGGGAAGCTCTTATTTCAGCAGAGCAAGGGTGTAGCATCTATTGGACATGGAAGGACTATTGGCCCCAGGCCTACAAGATCTGAAGGGGCCCCTCATCCAGTCCCCCTTCCTTGTCCTCTCCCTGCTGGCCATGTTGCTCTCTCTCTGCTTGTCCCTGTCCCCCTGCTCACTGGCAGGTGAACTAAGCTGCCATGGATTATGCAGGCACTTGTTCTGCCCAGCAGCTGCTTCTGTGCCTGTATCTGCGCATTCTATGGTGCAGGGCACGTGACCGCCGTGACATGTTTTATCTCTCTGAGTCCTGCCCCTGCCCCAAAAAGAGAGTGCGAGGCACAAGGCAAGCAGCAGACAGAGACTAGCAAGGCAGCCCAGAAGAGTTCTGCGCCTGGGAGCAATTGATTCCTTGTTGCAGCTTCAACTTTGCCTCAAAAATTTCTCGGGTACTAATGTCACCTCTCCCTCCCGTTCTCTCCCTCTGTCACAAGGGACTCCTCGACACGTGTCTGGTGTATGTGGCGCACCCCCCAATCCTCCTCCACACATGCTTCAGCTCCTCTCATATGCAGCTCTGAAGGGAAAACAAGGATGCCTCCCCGGGCCCTGCAGCCAGCTCTGCCTGTGGTTGGGGTGCTGCCTCTCTCTCCCTGCCTCTCAGCCTCCTCTGAGGCAAAGCTGCTTTCCCGCTGGGACTGAGGAGGTGGCATGTGCAGCTCTCACTCATTCTTCCTGCAGCAATGCCCCACCCGCCAGTTCTCCCTGGCCCTGCTGGCAAAAATATGTGTGGAGAGGAACAGCAGCAGCTGCAAAGGCTTTGCTCCCTCCTTAGCACCCACCTGTGTGCTGTCTCAGAGACGAATGTGTGGCTCTCCTGCCCTTTCCTCTGTATGTTGGGTGCTGCCTCCAGCTCCTCACTGAGTAGCACCCATTGGCTCTTAAGATGGATTCCAGGAGTCCACAGGGGGTCTTTTGAGAAGGAGCCCATCATACATCTGGCTTGGCCAGATAGATGCATGAGGCAGAGGTCATGGGGGAAGCAGAGGCATGCCCTGTTTAGTGTAGCATGCCCTCGCTACATCCCTGCAGCAGAGAGTACATTCCAGAGTCTCAGGGCAGCAACAGAGAAGACCAATCCCTGTGCAGTCACCAGATGAGCTGGTAGCAACTGCAGTTGAACCTCTCTGGATGACCACAACGGGCGATGTGGTTCATGGCAAAGAAGATGATCTCTTAAAGGGACTTCTTAAAGTCTGAAGTGGCTCCAGTCCTGATCAGTGAAGTTGCCACAAGATGATTTTGGTTTTTTGCCTTGCTAATTGGGTGTATGCATGTCTTACCATTTCTTCAGTACAGAAGAGGAGAGCTGGTCTTGTGGCAGCAAGCATGACTCGTTCCCTTAGCTAAGCAGGGTCTGTCCTGGTTGCTTATGAATGGGAGACTAGAAGTGTGAGCACTGTAAGATATTCCCCTCACAGGATGGAGCTGCTCTAGGAAGATAAGCAGGTTTCAAGTTCCCTCCCTGGTTTCTCCAAGATAGGGCTGAGAGAGATGCTTGCCTGCAACCTTGGAGAAGTCGCGGGCAGTCTGTGAAGACAATACTGAGCTGGATCGACCAGTATATGATAGCTTCCTATGTTCCTATATTACTACCTGTTGCCATCACAGCTTACCTCTTAATTTCTTTCTAAGAAATTTCTGTCATCCAAATGTCTAAGCGCTCATGTCATCCATCATAATATCCAATATCAAATGCACTGTCAGTTATGCACTGCAGGTTTACAGATTGGGCTGTCTATGGTAAACATCAGTGAATTGGAGCTGTTATATAACTCACATCTAAGATCTTGCAAGCATACCTGGTTGGATCTGTATAGGTCCGATGAAAAGACTTACAATCTTTTTAGGCTTTAAAAGATTAATTACATGGAGCATGGATTTTGTTGGGGTTTTTGTTTACTTCCTTGCTTTTTACATGCACTTAAGAATATGAGCAAAATAAATGAAACATTTCGCTTTCATCCTAGAGTGCAATATTAACAGGAAAATGTATAGAACAGTAGCAGATTAAGAGGAGTCTAGAGCAGAGGTACAGCTCAGCTTAATAGGGAGCAGTGATGGCCACTGCAGTTGATATGGGAGGGGCAAATAAAAATTGCAGGTGAGCCACTCGCTCTCCCTTCCTGACCTGCCCCAGTTGCCTGTCTCTCCATCTCTTCTCACTCCACTCTGAGCTGCATGGGCTGTCATTTACCCGGTTGGGGATAGAAATCCCCAAAAGGGCATTGGGGATTTTAGTCACTGGTTGGAAGTTCCTATCACCAGCTGGGCAAATGACAGCCTGTGTAGTTCAGGGAAGAGCAAGGAGAGAGAGAGAGAGAGAGAGAGAGAGAGAGAGAGAGAGAGAGAGGCAATCAGGGCAGGGCAGGAATAGAGAGCGAGTGACTCACCTGCAGCTCATTTTTTCATTTTTTTTTGCACGCTCCCAGCTCATCTGCAGTAGATGCCATTTACACAGAGCCATCACATGCACAATATTACAGTTACTGTGGTACCCAAATACATTTGGCTTATATGACGTTACTAGTTTTGGACTGTGAACATTAATACTGTTTCTAGATGATGCACTTTCTGATATGATACTAAATTAATGATAATTAAATTATAATTATCATTAATGATAATGATACTAATTAGGAAACATATCTTAATTTAAGTATAAAGTAGAAGTTTGGTGTCCCATGTGCTTGAGACAGTTTTTAAAAGCTCTGATGACATTTTTTTTACATGCTCTATTTTCAGATAAAATAAATGAGAAAAAGCAAACTCCATCAAGGTGCTGTCTTGTCCCACTGGGGAAAACTAAAATAGGTAACAGGAATTATGTGATATTCTTTTGTCTTTGTAAGGTGCTCTTGTGCACTTGGACAATAGGCAAGGGAGCTTTTCACTTAAATTAAGAGACAATACTGCCAGTTCTAGCAAATTAGTTAATATAGTATTTTCTATTAAGACATAATTGTTACAGAACTTTAATCATTATGTAAAGGAAAAATAGGGTTGTGCAGTTGTTTGTTTTCTGTTTTGTTTTTGGCCTGAATCCAAAACACCCCCATTTTGTTCTTTGTTCGAAATCAGCCAATCCAAAACACCCCAATTTGGTTCTTTGTTCGAAATTCCAAAATCTGAATCCAAAACGTTTTTGATTTTTAAAAATGGTCCTGGGGCAAAACTAGCGGGTGGGAGCGGTAGTGCCCAATGGGAGGAAGCTACTACCCACATTTCAGAGGAACTGGGCAAAGGGCTGATTTTTGGTGAATTTTTGGAGTTTAAGATTTTCCCCATAGGGAATAATGGAGGTTTCAGAAAAAGCATAGCTTTACGTCAGGGGAAAGGGGTGGCCCAGAGCAGAGTAGGGTGGGTGGTAGTGCCCAGTGGGGGCAAGGAAGCTGCCAGAATGATTAGAAAGGAATTGGGCAGAGGGCTGATTTTTTAAAGATTTAATGGAATTTACCTGTCTTAAAGTTATTCCCCATAGTGAATGATGGAGGTTTCAGCAGCTCCATAACTGCACTTGGGGGGCACCAGGGTGGCCCATAGTGAGTGGTGGTGTAGAGCACATAGGGTGCCAACCACCCCCATGGGTTGCTAACCCATGGAGTACTGGGTTCTGTTGTTTCTGAGATGTTTTGAGAGTAGATTCTCTGATAGCATATTAGAGTGGATTTGTTGTTTGTCATTGAAAATCTCATATGCTACCAGAGAATCTACACTCAGAACACCTCATAAACAGCAGAACCCAGAAACCCATGGGGGTGGTTGGCACCCTATGTGCACTACACCACCACTTGCTCCTGGCCACCCCAGAGCCCCCCAGGTGGAGTTATAGGTCTGCTGAAAACTCCATTATTCTCTAGGGGGGGAAACCTTAACGATGCATAGACATCAACAATTCCTAAGAAATAAGCCCTTTGCCCTATTCCTTTGGAATCTAAGTTGTGGCAGGCACCCCTTGGGGCACTGCCCCCCAACCCACTGTTTTGCCCTTCAGGACCCCTTTCTACCCTGAATGTGCCCCAAAGGCATGTAAACTAGGGATGTGCAAAAAATTTCGGGCACAGATTGATCTGTGCCCGAAACGAGCAATTTCGGGTGATTCGGGTCTGAACCAAATCACCCCCGATGTCCCCCGATATTTTTCGGGGCCGAGTCGAACCACCCCTGATTCGTGCCCGAAAAATCCGGGTGATTCGGGATGACGTCTCTTTGAATTTCCCGCCTTTTTGCCTCCATTGATTTGAATGCAAGAAGGTCTGATGTGACGTCAGCTCGAATTTTGGGCCCCAGGGGAAAAATAGTGGGGTGGGTTGGTAGTTCCTAATGGGAGGAGGCCACCACCCAAATTTCAGGGGAATTGGGCAAAGGGCTGATTTTTGGGGAATTTTTGAAATTTTAGTGTCTTTGGGGAAGTTCGGGGGCATAGCGTAGGATATGGGCAAAAAGAGTGGGGTGGGGTGGTAGTACCTAATGGGTGGAGGCTACCACCCCAATTTCAGAGTGATTGGGCAGAGTAATTTGCTATCATAGAGTGGATTCATGGTGTTTCATTGAAAATCTCATTAGCTATCATAGAATCCACACTCAGAATACCTCTGAAACAACAGAACCCTGTACCCCATGGGTTATAAACCCATGGGGGTGGTTGGCACCCTATGTGCACTACACTACCACTCACTCTGGGCCACCCCAGCACCCCCCAAGTGCAGTTATGGGGCTGCTGAAAGCTCCATGTATACCCTATGAGGAAAAACCTTAAAGACATGTAAACTGTAACAATTCCCCCAAAATCAGCCCTCTGCCCAAATCCTTTGAAAAAATTCAGGTAGCTTCCTTGACCCTGCCTGGCACTACCACCAACCCCACACTGCTCTAGGCCACCCCTTTGCCCCCCGCGTGAAGCTATACATTTGCTGACACCTCAATGCTTCTCTATGGGAAAAAACCTTAAAGACGCGTAAACTTCAACAATTCCCCAAAAATCAGCCCTCTGCCCAATCACTCTGAAATGGGGGTGGTAGCCTCCACCCATTAGGTACTACCACCCCACCCTACTCTTTTTGCCCAGATACCATGCTATGCCCCCGAACCTCCCCAAAGACACTAAAATTTCAAAAATTCCCCAAAAATCAGCCCTTTGCCCAATTCCCCTGAAATTTGGGTGGTAGCCTCCTCGCATTAGGCACTACCACCCCACCCCACTATTTTGCCCCTGTGACCCATTTTTCTTACCCTAATTGATTCAGATTCAGATTCAGATTTAATCCAAATCTGAACCGAATCAGGGGTGATTTGGGTAGCCCAGATTCGGGCACAGAGCAGAACGGGGTTGATTCGGTTCGGGTCCTGAACCGAATCACCAAAACCCCGAATTGCACACCCCTAATGTAAACTTCAGAAATTCTTTTAAAACCAGCCCTTTTCCCCAATTCCTTTGGAATCTGGGTGGCAGCAAGCACCCATTGGGGCACTACCACCTGACCTACTCTTCTTCCCTCAAAGCCCCCTTTCTGCCCCAAATCCATCCCAAGTAACATCAACATCACACATGAACAACAACAGCAGAGCTTTGCAAAGAACCTAGCAGATTTCCAAAGATCATCCACGTCCACATCCCCCCCCCAGAAATGCAATTGTTCTACACACAGCAGTGTGAAACAACAACAATGAAATGCACACTGTCCCACGCAGTGTGCACACTGCCTCACTAGCCAATGAGGGTAAATTTTATCCTTAAATTTCCTTAAAAGGAATAAGGAGGCAATTGCCAACAGATCAGCCCATTCTTTTGCTGGCCAAATCTGCAGGCTGGAAGTCCCGGAAATTCAAACAGAGGTCAAAACTCAAAATGGAGATCAAAGGAGAAAGACTTTTCACATTTGCAAAATGGATTTCCAAAACAGCCGAAACAACAAAACCTTTTGTATCCGAAACAGGGACTTTTTTCCCCCCTGGCTACAAAATTTTCTGTTTTGAGCATTGTGTGTTTTTTAAATTATTATTTTGGCTACAAAACAGCCGAAATGGCCTGTTTTGGGCACAAAACATTTTGTATCTGAAACGAAATGCACATCCCTAGGAACAAATACAGGGAAAAGTCAGTGAGCAGAAACTTTTCAGTAAGTCTTGTTCTGTAATTGTATGTGCATTTTTTAATGGGTTAGTGCCATTTACTTATTATTCTATTTTTTATTTTTTATTTTGCTGCATATAGAAAAGCTGGCTTGGACATTATTGATAATTATGACATCATTATCAAGTAAAGAAGAAGAGACAGAGGTTAAAGTAACCCTATGTAAAAACATAGAAGAGACATCATAAAGAAGAGACATAGGTTTACATTTGAAGCCAACAAATATTTTTTTTCTACCCTGTGGAGCCTTGAATTTAATTGGAGACTTGTATTACTCAAAATGAGGGATGCAAATTTGTCAAGAGTATTGTTTTGTCAAGAGTATTAGGGGAAAGAGAGTAATCCAGTGGTGACATTGCCTTTCCAGCAGATGCAACTGTGATGGAACTCATTTCAGCGTCTCTGAACAAAAGACATTTTATAAAGCTATTGAATTCCCATCACTGGACTTTCTCAGGTGTCTTGGGAAAGAATAAAACTGTTTAAGATCAATGCTTAATATGATTTTAATTCAAGTTTTAAAATAAGCTAGAAATGCCTAGAATCCATTCTAATATGTAAAATACCATAGCCTTGAATCCAAGAGAAGTTATTTGAACTACTGCAGGGTACCAATGTGGAATGGATGTTCAGTCAATGTTCCCCCAGCCACCAGGCTGACAGTCTGTATTGCCAACAGGCTGTGTCAACCTGGCAGACTGACCTCTGTGGCACTTAATCTGCGGTAGCAGATCTGTTATATGGCTGTGTAACCCACCAGGTGACCCTAATCCCTGCTCACCAGATCCTATAAAGCCCTTGACTCAGAACTTACTTATCAGTCTGATCAATATTTCATGGGAACAGACCTCAGTCAGCTGGCTAAACTTCTGCTTTCTTGCCCTGTACTAACCCTTCTGAAATCTGAACATCTGCTTGCCTCTTTTTGTTTACACTGCTGGTACCTAGCCATTAGCCCTATGGTTGCTATATTGGAAAACTGATAGTTTAGCTGTCTTGGACTATATTACCTGCCCCTTGACTTTTCCTTCTGGAACCTGACCTACAATGCTATTCATCTCCAGCTTTTCTCACTTACAACTTTTACCATACATAGGCCCCAAAACTTGGCCAACTGGAAGGTTTGATAACTGGTATTCTCTGCTCCCCTACCTAGAGGCAGATAGAGCCAGAATGGGTCATGCTGTCTCCAAATGGAGAGTCATATTATCATGGACATCCACAGAACTTTTTTGAGGGGCAGAGCAAAGGCTGCAATACTATACCCACTTGCCTGGAGTGTGCCCCATTGAATTCAATTGGAATGGCTCAATCCAGGGGGATCTCTCCCCACCCCATTCTGGATGCTCATGCATATCTCCTCTCTCAAATCATGGGATCATGAGGTGAATACTAAGTAGCAATCTATGTGGTCTTCATCTAACTTATCAAGGAACTTTTTATTACTTTCTGTGTCTCTTGATTGCTGATTAGCTGCAACAGCGTTTTACCAAGCAGTTTCATGGATACAATTTCCAGTACCATTGAGGAAATAGGCCCATGTATTCATACTAGGAACATAGGAACATAGGAAACTGCCATATACTGAGTCAGACCATTGGTCCATCTAGCTCAGTATTGTCTTCACAGACTGGCAGCGGCTTCTCCAAGGTTGCAGGCAGGAATCTCTCTCAGCCCTATCTTGGAGAAGCCAGGGAGGGAACTTGAAACCTTCTGCTCTTCCCAGAGCGGCTCCATGAGTTGCCATGGTGCACTTGCTCTACTAACCTTGGCTAAGGAGAGGGTTACGTAAGCAGGCTAACCACTTGGTTCACAGCCTGTCAGCCCGTTGGTTCTCATGGTCAGGCAAAATCAGGCTAGGCTCCCCTAGCCCGATTTTGCCTTATCGTGGGAATAGGCTCATTGAAAACCACAGATTTGGATTCTATAGGCTCTTTCAATGTTGGATATTGAATCAGATTCAGAATTCAAATCCAAATTCCAACTTAAATTTGGATTTTGCCCCATAGTGGTCAATGGGAGAATAAATTAAAAAATCACCAAAAATCACTGTTTGGTTCTAGACCCTTGAAACCTGCCACACATATGTGGAAAATGAGGTCAGGGCTCACTGTAGTGAAAATAGAGAATTGGCCACTTCCCTGTTTGGGGAATTGGCCACTCCCTTGTTGGTGATTTTTTTAAAAAATGTTAGAAATGGCTAAAAATTGTGAAATCTGACATGTTTCAAGCCAGAGCTTTACAAAAACCTCTTAAACCAAAGACCCTTCTAGTGTCATAATTCCACCAGCATGTGCAGTAATCTGCCCTTTTCCTTCATGAAAAGGGGTAACAACATGCCCCTTTATATTTCCAGAATGGATAGACATACTGATATGAAATCTGACACACATGAATTCCACATTGGCAGGACTCTGTTTTATTTGTCACAAAGCTGTGGATCATGCCTTTGATTTTTGGAAAAGAAATGGCTTGTTTCAAGCCAGAACTCTACAAATATTTCTGGATCTGTGCCCTTCCTTGGACCATCATTCCACCCCCATGTGGAGGGAAAAGGACATTCTTTTGATTTTATATTATTATTTTCCATCCCCATTGCATGAACAGGCAGACTTTTAAAAGGCATTAAAAGGACTTCAAACCATTTAATCCCTTAATGGCTAGAAAGGAAAGTGAAAAATTATTTCTAACCACAACAGGAACATTCAAAGTACTTTCACTTTTACTGACTGTGGGCTTTTTCAATGGGGAAGAAAAAAATAATACTAATAAAAAAATATAGAATACAAAATAAAAGGAATGTCCTTTTCCTTCCACATGTGAGTGGAATGATAGTCTAAGGAGGGCCATCAGTTCTAGAATGTTTTATAAAGTACTGGCTTTATAACTGGCTTAATAAGAAGCCAGTTTTAGCCCTATTTTTATTTTCACCCCAAAATCCTTGCAAAATCAGATGAGTTACCCATAGCCTTGAAAAAACAACACAGAGTCCAGCCAATGCAGATTTCATGTGTGCCAGATTTCATAATGGTATGCCTGTTCATTCAGGGGATATAAAAGGCAGAACAAAAAAGGTATGCTTTTACCCCTTTTCATAAAGGCAAAGGGCAGATTACTCTACATGCTGGTGGAATGATAACATTAGAAGGGTCTTTGGGTTATTTTTAGACTCACTTACCAGCAGGTCTGGCAGCATTGGGGGGTACTGGTGCAGCCATGGGGGGGGGGGTGTCTCTGCAGTCTCCCTCTCCGCCTGCTGGCCTCCCTTGGTCTTCTAAGGGCTGTTTTGGCCCATTTTCAGGACATTCTGGCCCTTTCCCCAGTGATGAAGGCCATTTTGGAGACTGCTGTACATACACCTAAGTCATGCAAATGATCCAGGCCATGTGAATGGCCAGAGCACATGAGCAGCAGTCTCCAAAATGGCTGCCACCACTGGGGAAAGGGCTGGAATGACTCCAAATGAGCTAAAATTTTGCCTTAGCAGAATAGGGGGAGGCAGGCAGGGGGAGAGGGAAATGGTGGAGACCCATCCACAGCCCACCAGCACCAGCACCCCCTGAGGCTTCTAGACCCGACAGTGAGTGGTTATTTTAAAAAAATTAACATTACAACCCCCTAAACCTTGAACTCAAACTGGACAAACCAGTTTTGTGCATGCCCCTTACAAGGAGGCTCTTTAGTTTCAGATGGTTTTGACATGAAAAAAGCCAGATCCCACCAGTTTTAGCCATTAAAAAAAAAAAATTCAAAAAACTCTCCAAAATAAGGAAATTGACCAATTATTTCCAAACTCACCACAGGGGCCCCTGGCCTCCTTTCTCCATGTGTGGCAAATTGCTTTTAATTGGATTTTCTTTCGATTTCCCCATTCACCTCTATGGGGGAAAATTATATTTTTAAAGGTTTTAAAATGGCACCATATATACTCTCTCTCTATACACACACACACACACACACACCAAAAGACTGGTGTATTTCCAACATTAATTTTGATATTTCAGAATTAATTCAGTATTTACCAATTTTTACCGATTTTTCACAAATTCTGATAAAATCTGAATATTTGAATCCAAATTTGCACAGATCTAATTCATACGTGTTTATTCTTATATCACAATCAAGGAAGGATTCAATATCTTAAATGCCTTAGTACTATTCCCTTATGCCTATATTACAGGATAACCCAGTTATATTTTGTTCCCTTTAGGTTCACATAGCATTGCAATTTCTTTTCAGTGTCAATCTTTCCTTTCACCTGGAAATCAAGTTATTATTATTGTGTTTTCTTGCATCAGGTAATGTAAGTGGGCTATGTCTTAGGATTTATAGGCAGCTAACAACTATTCAGCTGTCAGTATGCGCGTCAGAAGGGGGAGGGGGTCTCTTAACAAAAGTGTTATCTGGAAATAAATTTACTTTCCTTAAAAAAATTAATCTATTTGAACAGTATCCCTAGAAATATTTCATTATTATCCATGAATTGCTTCTATTAATAATAACAAAATCATTGAACTGCATGTTTCTCTTTCTACCGATTTCACCCAGTAAATTGCTACTAACAAATGTTTTCTTTTATCAAAAACATATTCATATATGGGAAATCATCATGAACATAATGCTCCCTTTTTGCTAGCTTCTTGTATTGCTGTTTGTGTCTTTCATGAACAAGGTATTATTTTTTATTGTGGTAGCCTTCACAACTTGCTAAGTACCTTCAAAATACATTCAAGCGATTTTATCTCAGCTGTGCCATGTAGTAAATTATAATTATGCACAACTCTCAAGCATACAAAAGAGAAAGAGTTGATTTTTAGAGGGCATCCCAGACTCCTGGTATTGTCTCTTCCCACTCTCATCCCACACTGCATACACACTAGGCCTGTGCAAATTTGGATTGCATACTGGGATCCCAATTTTCCACAGGAGCTCCTTCATGCCACATCACACCATTGGTCAACCTAGTTCATTATTGTGTGCATGCAATAATTCTTTTAAAAATGGATCAGTAAAGTCAGAATAAATTCTGAAATATCATAATTAATTTCAGAAGTACTTCAGAATTATGGAACTATCCACTGGGGTGGATGACATCATCACAAGGGGTACCTGCCACAACCCAGATTCCAAAGGAATAGGGCGAGGGCTGATTTCTTAGGAATTGTTGAAGTTTACGCATCTTTAAGGTTTACCCACTAGGGAACAATGGAGGTTTCAGCAGACCCATACATCCACCTGGGGGGCACTGGGCTGGCTGGAAGCGAGTGGTGGTGTAGTGCACATAGGGTGCCATCCACCCCATGGGTTGCTAACCCCATGAATCCACTCCCATATGCTACCAGAGAATCTACACTTAAAACATCTCAGAAACAACATAACCCAGTACCCCATGGGTTAGCAACCCATGGGGGTGGTTGGCACCCTATGTGCTCTACACCACCACTCACTCTGGGCTGCCCTGGTGCCCTCCAAGTGCCGTCATGGGACTGCTGAAACCTCCATCATTCCCTATGGGGAAGAACCTTACAAGATGCATAAAGTCAATTAAATCTTTCAAAATCAGCCCTCTGCCCAATTCCTTTCAAATAATTCTGGCAGCTTCCTTGCCCCCACTGGGCACTACCACTCACCGTACTCTGCTCTGGGTCACCCCCTTTTCCCCCAATGTGAAGCTATATTTTTGCTGAAACCTCCATTATTCCCTTGGGGGGGATCTTAAACTTCAAAAATTCACCAAAAACCAGCCCTTTGTCCAATTCCTCTGAAATTTGGATAGCAGCTTCCACCCATTGGGCACTACCACCCCCACCCACTAGTTTTGCCCCAGGGCTGGTTTTTAAAATCCAAAATATTTCAGATTTGGATTTTGCAATTTCAAACAAAGAACAAAATTGAGGTGTTTCGGATTGGCTGATTTCGAACAAAGAACAAAATGGGGGTGTTTTGGATTCATGCAAAAACAAACATTTTAAAAAAACGCACAACCCTAGCATCGACAGAATCACTGGCATGACCAACACTGAAACCCTCCAAGGCTTTTTGGAATCGTACTGGTCCAGCAGCCGTCTCGGGTGGGCCATTTTAATAGGTCCTCCACCCCTGTAGGGCTGGGTTGTGGCTGTGAAACCAACCTTAACCAGGTAGTGGTGAATCCATGACGATGTTGAAGCCACAGGATCCCACCAGTGGAATACCCCCCTGATCCAAAGAAAAGACCAAATCAAATGTGTGGCCGGAAACATGAGTTGGTCCTGAAACTCATTGGGATAGGCCCATAGTTGTCATGGCTGCTATGAACTCCTGAACCACACCAGAAAAGTCAGCTTCACAATGGATATTGAAGCCCCCCAAGCACTAAAAGTCTGGGTGACTCCAACACCAATTCATAGACCAACTCCATCAGCTCAGTTAGGGAGTCAGTTGGGCAGCAGAGTGAACAGTACACCAATGGAATTCCCAATCTATCCATATTTCCCAGCCTCAGAAATTCACACAGAATATAAGTCAATTGTCATACAGGAGCCCTGTAAGGCGAATAGTATTCTTATGGACCACAGGCACTCCACCATGACCCACCCACTTCCCCTAGCCTGCTCCACAACAGAGTAACCTGGTGGGAGAAACTGGGCCCAAACTGGGCCACTAGTCTTCCCTATCCAGGTCTCAGTTATACAATCCAGTTCAGCTTCCTCATCCATGATCAAGTCATGGATGATTTCGATCTTATTCTGGACCGACCTGGCATTGCAGAGGAGCAAGGCTAGGTACTGTGGGTAGTTGGAACTGCTTCCCAAGGCCAGTTACTAAATTACTGGTTTCCCTTACCCAGTAACAGCCAGCTGTTCTGCCAAAACCAATTCTTCTGTTCCCCACCACAACAGTAATAGGTGCCACAGAGCTGCTGGACACAGACCCCACATCACCCTGCCTAAGGGAATCCAAACACATGACAACAAAAGGCCTGGCACAACCCAATAAAAGGAGGACTAACAAACTTCAACCCAGACCTCCAAGCCCACCTTAATATAACTTTTCCCCAGACCCTAGTCCCACACCAAAGGCTAGGCACGAAAGGCCAGCCCCCTTTGTCAACTGCCTGCAGGCAGTCTGCTGGCTACACTGTTGGCAACGCCTCCAGTGTGCCTTCTTCCAATTTATGCTCCCAAGTGCTCCAGAAATCTCCCTCTCATGAGAGATCTCTGGTCCTCAGGGAAAGGTGGAATCTGTCAAGCACTCAGGTAGAAAGCATAGGTGGGAGAGCAATCAACCTGCAAGCAGGCTTGTCTTCAGAAGGTCCGGGTCTGCAAAACAAACCTCCTCAGCCAGATCAGGAATGTGCAGACAGGGCAAGATGGCTGTTCTTCATCAGGAGAGGTCAGGGAAGCTGACAGAATCTAACCCCTCCCCCTCCTCTCCTCGCCCTCACCCTTATATTTCAGATAGTCCAGGGGTGTTGGGGACTTTACCTTATTTTATCTTCAAAAAGATTACTGAAATAGGTTAGGCTAAAAGATCCTCACCTCTATACAAATCCAGCATTCTGATTACTCTACTACTCTGATTACCAAAAGTTTGAAACCCTTTTTTTTTTTAACCAAGGTTACCAAATGCTGGTAGTCAAAGAGAATCCAGTGCACTCAGAGAAGTGCACTTAGGGACTTAAAAGATGATAGAAATAATTGAATAATAAAAGCACAGAATAAGTGAAGTGACAAAGGTAGAACTGATTATGAAGATTGATGTACTTGTACGTGGGTGGATGACATATTAAGTGTGTTGCAAAATACGGTTTCTATTTTGAGTCCTTGCATTTTTTCCAAAAGATAATGGCATTCAGGTATTGCTAGGGCTTTTTAGTAATTTGAAAACTTTAAAAAAACAAAAACAAATTAAAGTTGTAGTGAATAGACATAGTTGCATTTTTAATTTGGGGTTAATAAAACACTGTTTATATCCCTTTTCATTTTTAATAGAAAAAAATCTAGACCCCACCCAAAGAAAAATAAGATGTGGATGAAACTTCTTTCAAAATATCAACACAGAATGATAAATATCACAAGCAGCCAAGCCCAAGATTAGATGCCCTAGCCCAGTCTTGGCTAACTGTGAGAATAGCCTCAGTATTTGAGTATACAGTAAGTCCTTTACCTCTAGACCTACAAGTCCAAGCACTGGAACAGCTGTGCAATCCACTACACACTGGTCCCATGACTGCCAGTGAGATGAAAGCAGGTTTGCCAGACATGTTTTTGGTGAGTGTTTGAAAATAACATTAATCTTCATGTTTTGAGAAGAATGCCTTGGCGTGTTTAGGAGTGAGGCATGAATTCCACCAATTCCCTCATCAGCCCCCTGCACATGCAAAAAATGTGCTCCTGAGAGTCCTTCAAATTGCAGGTACAGATTTTTCTTGAGTCTGTCTGATTAGAGGGAGAAGGGGGAATCAGTGAAAACTGTGTTCCCGCCTCTTATGTTTGTATTAGACAGTGTGAGCATAACTCAGGGTTTGGATACAGCCCCTTAGCCTCCAAAGCTGCAAAGCAACGTATGTTTACCACCTTCATATGGTTTGTTTGTGTGGCCATTGAACTTTCAATGGGCAGGTTCAGATGATGTGTCTGAGCAGCCTTGATCACCACCTGATTAAAGATGTGAATGCATAGGTCGCACTTCCAGCTCCTTGTGTGCCAGTCCCCTTTATATCAATGCATTGGGGGTGGGGGACGGACAGTTATTTGTTTGTTTGTTTGTTTGTTTGTTTGTTTGTTTGCATTTCTATACTGCCCAAAACTTGCATCTATATCAGATGAATAACCCCCATGTGATTATGTTTACCACCTTTATATGGTTTGTTTGTGGAATGGTACACAGGGAGTGGATCGGAACATGCACACTCATATCCCTACAGTTTGGTGGGTAGGATTGGACAGATGTATCACCCAAACTGGGCCATCTCTATGCTCCACTTGTTAGAGATGGAGTTCAAGTGCATCTTCCTTTTGCATCAACTATCCTAATGACCACTAGGGGCATTGGGAGTAGAGGAAGGTAGTGAGGGTCTCTTTGCCTCTACAGAATAGGTCTTTCCTATCTCAAATGTACTTCACCAATAAATCAACTTCGTATTTAGAGTGTACAACAATCACCATGTATGTTCTTTAAATAGCACAACAACTAAACTCTGCACTCCACTCTGTAACTGGAGTGGGTAGCTTATTTTGTTGGCGCTTTGCTAAATAATCACAAAATCCAACACCACTGTGGGTCCAGATCACTTAACAGGCATGCTGAAAACCCATCCAGTGGTGGGCTGAGTAGTGTTGTAGTGCCAACATGTAGGCCACCTCCAGACCCAGAGGCAAGATACCAGTTTCAGGGGAGCAATGGCAGGAGAGGGGGAAAGCCCTCACCCTCTGACTGTGGGCATCTCAAAGGCATCTGGTGGGCCACTGTGTGAAACAGTATGCTGACTAGATGGGCCTTGAGCCTGATCCAGCAGGGCTGTTCTTATGTTCTTGTGAAGGATTTTATAACCTCTTTTTTCCTTATATCATCTGAGAAAGCTCTGAAAACTGCAATCTGAATTGTACCCTGAAGAATGACTGACAACATTTCAGAAGCAAGAAAATTAATTAGAAGAAAACAAAAGGCAGAAAGAACACATCATTTCATGCCTAAACACCTTCCAACGTGAAGTGATTGAAGATGGGACAAATTTGGAGCCATTATTTAACAGAAGTAAGTAGAAAAAGACAAATGACAAGAGTGTGAGGTTAGATTAGGATCCAGCCTTGAAAAATCTGATTGGTCAGATTTCAGATTATGATAACTCTTCAAATTAAAAGGATGGAAAATCCAATGGAGACAAAAATCATGAAAGAATTTGCAATTTTTAATAGAATTTTGTGCAGGCATTTGGTAGCAGTAAATTCCTATGGATTGTTCCATATTCAGGTCCAACACAGCATCCCTCCAGTGGCTGTTGCTGGTGCCTCTACCTTGAGTTTATTTTTAGATCATGAGCTCTTCGGGGACAGGGAACCATCTTCTCCTCAGTATTCTTTTTCTATGCAAACCACAATGATATTTTTTTTTCTTGAAATGTGTTGTATAATAGTAGCAGTAGTGTTACCATTAGTATTAATAAATAGTAGCAGTAGTATTACCAGTAATTCCAGGAATGTGCAGGCACCCACTGAGATATGTCACTTATGTTTTTTAAAGATACTCATTTGGTTTCCTTTAGCATTCTCAGAAGTTTCTCCTTGGGAGAAACCCTGAAATTCATTTTGAAATCTACTTTTTCCAAATTTCAGTATTAACCTTAAGAAGCTGTTGGCATACCAACAAACAATGGATTAGAGATAGGAGTTGAGACCGTAAATGAACCAGAATAATCAACTTTGCTCTTTTTAAGGCATCAGATGGCAACTAATTATTCCAAGTATTTCTTACTGGTTTTTTCATTTCTAGATCAGCATGTTCAAACCTATCATCCACTCATTGTGACATCACATTCTGCTACTTTTTATTCACCAGTAGATGGTTCCTAAAGACATGAATAGAAAATAAAGGCACAGCATGCTTTAATGATAAGAGATAGGTAAATTATAGCTGCTGCATTTCAGCTATGAAACACAACTGTGTTGTTATGCCAATTTCAGTGCTCTGGAAGTCGTCATGTTTTCCAGTGTCATCTCTACAAGATATTTCTTGGATATCCTCTTGAACAAGAAAGAAAACATATTGTTTGCTTACAAAAATGTAACATGTAGTGACATTGATTCAGAATACCTTAAGAAATGCAAACCCAACATGAAAACAAAGTTTTTTTAATGTGGCAATGAGTGCAATGAGTGATTGCACCCTCCTACTTTATAGAGCTGAGCTGAAAGATCTCAGAGAATTGTTGTTTTAGACACAAATTGAGAGAGAGGGCAGATTTCATGAAACCATGCTGCCTCTTTTCAGAGAAACTGTGTTTCTTTTTAGATTGTGAGCCCTTTGGGAACAGGGATCCATCTTATTTATTTATTATTTGTGTAAACCGCCCTGAGACATTTTTGGAAGGGCAGTATAGAAAATAGATAGATAGATAGATAGATAGATAGATAGATAGATAGATATTCAACTTTTGAATTATGACCAGACCACCACCTATTCCATTATTATCCTTGCTGCTAGGTCTTAGAGATTCTTCCATTTTTCTTTTTCTGGCACAGTATGGGATGAAGCCACAGCTCAATGGCAGAGCATCTAGGGTGCAGGTTCAGTCTCTGGCAATTATAGGTAGGTCTGGAAAAGACTCCTGCCTAAAACCTTGGAGCTGGCCAGTATAGCCGGTCAGTATAGACAAGACTGAGCTAGATGGATCTGGCCTGACCAGTAGCGGCCGGCGAGGGTACCACTGGCAGGGTGGCAAGAGGCACCTTTAAGAGTAAATGAATTGCTGCTTACCTCCACTCTCGCTGCACCTGAACGCTGCTCAGAGAAGCAGTGCGCCACCTAGTATCCCCTGCAGCACGGGATCACCTCCACCACTCACCTGGCTGCCAGCAGGGGATCGTCTCCACGGACGCCAGGTGAAAGGAGAAGGCGATTCCCTGCCACAGGGGGTGTTGGGCAGCCCACTGCTTCTCTGAGCAGCGTTCAGCTGCGGGGAGAGTGGAGGTAAGCACCAATTAATTTACTCTTAAATGTGCCTCTCGCCGCCCCTCCAGCGGCACCCTCAGCGGCCGCTACTTGGTCTGACTCAGTATAAGGCAGCTTCCTGTGTTCCCATGTTCCTTCCATTCTAGGCAGGAAGCTTTGATTGCTGTGGCATGGTCCACCTTCTATGTGGTAAGCAAGGCTTTTTCTAGTAGAGAAAAACAAAAAATAGTGTTTTTGCTACCCTAATTTCTTATTCCACCCAGGGATCGAGGTCTGGGAAGAAACACTCATTTAAACTGATATCTAGATGTGACTGAGTGGAAGGTACTGTATCATGAGAGCAATTCTCAACAAATCAACATGGCAGTGTTTTTATACAATTGCATGTGATTTTTATTTCATTGCTAACGGATTATAGGGGAAAGTAAAGAAAATGCATAGACATATACAAAGTAGGCTAAATTCAAATGCTACAATCCTATTATCCAAAGTTATAATGGAGATCTTCCTTGGCCGCATACACACGTAAGATGAAACCAGAGGTTGCAAACATTTGCCCAACTGCAGTTCAGCAGTCCCTGGTTTCAGGTCAGGGTGGCACCTTCTGTTCTTGGCCATCGAGGCCATATCCCAGGTAGCCACGTGTCACTTGCATTACCTGACTGAGAGCAGGGCATCAGCACCTCATCTGGCTGGCCAGCATTGACCACAATTCCAAAGGGGGGGTGTCAATCATGCCCGGCTCCCTCCGGCTTTGCCAGCTGGCTTCCTTGGACCTATGACAGTTTAACCCCTTCCTAACTGTACTCCCAGATATTTTACCTCAATAAAACTGCAGCAGAACATGTGATCATGTGCTATTTACTTGGCAGCAGAGGGGCAAATCCTCATGGGGGGTATGGTGTGGGCTGTCATCCAGGTGGGGGCACTATATTATTTGAACCTCCATGCATTTTGCTGGATGTGGGCAGTGTTGGGGTGGGGAGGGTCCAGAGGAGAGTTACTTGCCATTCCCTCTCCATGGTTGGGAAATAACTCATTTGTCATTTCTCCCTCCTCCCACACCCTCTGCTCTCAGAACCTTGAGACACATCAGCTGGCACACACCCCACTAGAATAAAATAAAGCCCTCGGCACACCATGTATCCACATGCGCTGCTATGCTGTATGCAACATGTTTTGGGGTCGTGAGGGGGATCCCATATCCTCCCTTGCCCCATCCTGCCCTGTAAATGGGTCATTGCCCACTCCACCTCTGACTAGGGGAATCCAACCCCCCAAACTGCTCACCCCATCCAACCCACCAAACCGCTTGCCACCATCCCTACCACTGGGCAGGTGTGAGGGGGGAGCATAACACTTGCATTTGGAAAGAAGCACAATAGTTTGATAAAGAATTATTTCTATTTGACAGTAATACATTGGAAGCCCTTTCATTAGCAAGGTGGGGACAGATGTTACCAGTCTGTGATCCCACTGCTGCCACAGGTGTGGGTGATCACCCCATGCTACTATTTCCGGATAAAAGGGTGGCATGCCCTTCCAGTTCCATGCACCTGCCCGCCTTGGCGGTGGGCTGGAGGAAGATGTTCCCAGGCATGTCTCGTGAAGGCAGTTTTCACTGCCCACACCTGCCTGCTGTTGCCAGTGACCCGCAGAACCAGAGCCATGGAGCTCACCGGTACAGCATCCCCATCTCCACCAGATGCCCCTTCACCACTGCCCTCTGGATGTGCGGGCAGCTCCAAGGACTCCTCCAGCAGAATGTCTCTCCTTGACTCGCATATATTGTGTGGGATGCAGCAGGCCATGATCATCTTTGGGACAAGATCCTCCTCAACATCCAGCAAAATGTATAGGGTGCAACACTGGCCTTCAGTCTCCCAAATATCTGCTCCACAATGATGTGCCTGAAGTTGAAGTTCCTCTCCCGGGTATCTCTGGGTGCATGATGAGGGGTGACCACCCACTCCTGCAGACTATATCCCTGGTCCCTGAATATCACCAGCTTCACTCATCACCCACCCATCTCCATGGGCACAACGTTCACTCAGGTACCAGAGCACAGCTTTGAGGTGAGTGGGGAGGCCCAGAAAATGGCAAGGTCATGGCTTCTGCCCGACACCCTGGCACAGATGTCCATTAAACAGCCTGTTGCATCCACCAGAACTTGGAGGGTCATACCTTAGTAGTGCTTTGGCCCGAAGAACCCGTTGTGGCATCTCCATGTGTGTACTGTCTATACAGCCAAGGATGTCCAGGAACCACTTCTCCAGGAACCACAACATCACCTCTTGCAGGTCACCCATGCGGATAACATCCTCCAGGAAGTTATCCAGGAAGTGGTGGACCTCCATTTCCATTAAGAGGTCCATCACTTCCTTGACTATCTCACAGATGGTGGAGCTTGCAAATGCAAACAGGTTGCTCAGGAACAGGTAGTTCACACTGGAGGCTCACTGCCTGTCCAACGTGAGTTCAGCGGTTCATGATGTAATTCCGAGAACTGCAATTTTGTGGAAAACAATCAGGTGAAGGCAAAATCAATTAGCGGCAGCAATCAATTCCAGTCAGCCTGGATTACCTTGTATTGCTGGAGGAATACAAGACCTATTCTCCAGCACCAGGCATGCTGGAGTCATTCTTGATTGGTGACATTGGTGAAGGATCCAGAAGGATTCTTATATTTAGCAGAATGAGCTGGCTGCAAATTCTGCAAACATCCAGCACCTGGTATGTGGACGGCACATTCGCAATAG
This sequence comes from Hemicordylus capensis, assembly GCF_027244095.1. Lineage (NCBI taxonomy): Eukaryota > Metazoa > Chordata > Lepidosauria > Squamata > Cordylidae > Hemicordylus > Hemicordylus capensis. The sequence continues at coordinate 81,067,081 of NC_069659.1, forward strand.
CCCTCAAACTCTTTGCCCAGGTCTATGTGATCCTTGTAAAGAGGTATGGGGGTGTGCATCTAGTGTTGTACACCCTTCTGCCAAACAAACATTGTGCCACATATGAGTGGTTGTTTGATTTTATTAAAACACTAGCACCTAACATACAGCCACAATCCATTCACTGCGACTATGAAATGGCTGTGATGAGTGCCATAAGGGAATGCTTCCCAGAAACAGCTCGGAATGGCTGATTCTTCCACCTGGTTCAGAATATGAGGAAGCATTTGGCCTCGATAGGTCCTCTTCAAGTATTCGACAGGGACATGGAGTTCACCCTTAAGGCCAAAATAGTCATGGCCTTAGCATTCGTGCCTGTCCCGGACTTGGGGGAACATGTTGCCACTTTGGAGGAAGCACTCTCTTCCCAAAGAGCTTCAACCTATTCTCAACTGGTTTGAGGACAGCTACATCGGTCATCTAGGTAAGAATCTGTTTCTGCTTCAAAGCGGCGGCCAGGAACAGCCTGCACACGCCATTATTTAATCATTTAAATTGCAACTAGGCAGACCCTCCCCCATCTCCCCATTAGTTGTTTCAGCAATCTAAAAATATTTCTTTGTGACAGCTTTTATATCCTACAATTAAAAAAAAAGAGTGTGCAAGTTGCATAGTCAATTTTTTTTTTAATGTCCTTAGCTAATAGTATACAAAAAAGAGCACTATGCATATCACTGAAAAATGAAAAACATTAATTCTTGCTATTGGCTCAAAATAACACTTTGCAACCCTTTAAAAGTGTGAACTCTTTTTTGAGGGGGAATAATGCTGGGGATGGGGCCCTCTCTAATCTTAAAATGTCTCTTAGAATATAGACAGTTTATTTATATGCAGCATCTTGTATTGATTACATTATCCAGGCAGAAGAGAACACGGTAGGCTGTCTCCCCTGTTTCCTTCACCAATGTGGAATCTGTTTGGCAGAACACTGAGTGCCGATGATCGGACCAACAACCATGCCGAAGCTGCTCATCGTCGACTCCAAGCTGAACTTGGAATGTGCCATCCTATGATCTGGAAGTTCATTGATGGCCTCAGAAAGGTGCAGAAGGGCAGAGACGCCTTTTACGAACAGCTCATTTCAGGCCACAGTCCTTCAGTCAAGTTGAAGAAATACTGCAAAGCAGATGAGCGTATTTCAAAGATTGTGTCCGATTAAGGCAATAGAATCTGCATAAAATATTTGCGTATCATAGCAAATAATTATCAAATAGCTTAATAATTTTATTTATTTTTTACTATTGCATTTTTGTCACCTCTCCAGATTGTACCAGGTACACACAAGCAGAAACTTGTATGGGACAGTCCTGCTCGGTGACAAATAGTTCAGATTGGTGACACATATGAAAAGAGGGCTATTTTGATCCAATATGGTGTTCTGGTCATAATACTGCTCCGGAGTCAATAACAATTATACTGTGGACATGCAGACATCTAGAAGCCTGAGCATGTATACACTTATCCAAGCTCTGGCAGTTGTACAGGACTGGGCCCAGAAACAGAGTGAGGAAATTGATCAACACTAGACATTTCAATTATCATGAGGCACAACCCCACATGTAGGAATGCAGAGAGATTCTTAGACAGTCTAACACCACACCAAATACAAGCATGTTTTGACAATTGTGTGGTTATTTTGAAACCCCACAGTGTCCAACAAGAGGCTGTGTTTTATATGGGGAGGATGCTAGGAGATATGCCAGTTTCAACATGCGGATAATGCAGCCCAGATGAGATAAGTGATATAGGGAGGATGCTAGGAGATATGCCAGTTTTCAACATGCAGATAATGCAGCCCAGACTACAGCCCAGTCTCTTGTTCATGTGAAAATAAATTAATAAATGCCTAACCGTCTGTACAATCCTGTAGAGTGAATGATTGGTGTGGCATCTTGATATCTTCTCTGCCATGTAAGCAGTTTTATGCTGGGCCATAGGGTTCAGTGAGTTGTACTTTCCTGCAGAGAATTAGAAAAAACAACAATACAACATGCACACACACCTTAGGAGAAATCTCCTTCCAAGAGTTTTGCTAAACAATTCAAAATTCAACTACACACCAGATCCCCCAAGTGTTCTGTTAATATCCTTGGGATACACGTGAGGTAGTCTGCTTTAATAAGAGAACTCAGCAGCAAGGTCTGCTACTGCTTTGGGGAGACCCACAAATGGGCAATATGAGAAGGAAAATGGCAGCTTGCCTGCTTTAAAGCTCTGGTGAAGGCTTCGCACCTGACATTTCACTTCTCATGAGGCACAACCCCACAGGTAGGAATGCAGAGAGATTCTTCCTTCCCCTGCAGAATGTGAAAGACGTGCTTTGGTAGGTGGTAGGTGAAAATTTAGCTTCCTCTCGCCTCCCTCCTGCTTGTCCCCTCAGGATCGAAAGCCAGTGACAGGACAGGCTTACGGGGGGGGGGGGGGAGTTGTGTTGTTCCCTGCAGAGAGTTGTCCCTGCGGTGAGCTGGCTGTGTCCAATTGACTGGCAGCAAGTTGGCCGTGGTGAGTTGTCCCATTCCCGAGTGGCAATGGGTAGAGGCGGGTTGGTGAGCCATTTGATAGAATAGGCCATGCATTTGAGGTAGCCAGTGTAGCACCTGAACTGCCTCTCAGCTGCCTCATGAGACCTTTCTAAGACACCCACCACTTCCCTCACAGTTTCTTTATAGGCACATATAATCTGAGTTGTGGCATCCTCAAGGACTCACCTGCCTTTTTCGTGCCTTTCCCCCTTTCTCTGGTCCCTCTCTCTCTCTCTACACACAGAGCCCATGGCCCCATCATAAGCCTCTCTGCACTTGACTCCACAGGGTCCCAGGCAAGTGGGAGAAGCACCCTCTGGTGCAACACACAGGTGGTCTGTGAGCTCTCAGTGGGCTGTGTAATCATGTTCTTGGCAAGCTAGAGATGGTCAACATGCCTCCTGTTGTGCAGCTGGGCCATGCACTCAGCACTGGTCATTGGCCTGCGTGGGGTGGGATATGGCTGGTCCACTGGTGTGGAGGGTACAGCTGGTATTCATTTATAATATAATTCATTTATAATGCAACAGTTTATTTTACAAAAACCAAGAGGTCAAAGCCTAATTCCTCCACAAACACCCATGAACCTGGGGGCGGGTGGGCTGCAGTGTGTTGAAATTAAACTGTGCATCCCAACAGTGGCAGCCCTCTGGTACCACTGGTATTCCACCCCTTAACACTGGCCAGTTAACATTTTGACAGCAGATAACAAACGTTGAAGTTTTGATGGCCGAGTATGGCAGTGGCCACCTGTTCCCCCCAGGTTTTAACAGCAATAAAGTTTTCGATCGGAATAGGAGTGTGCTTGCTGTAGGTGCATTGGCATTCCATTCCTGCCACCTTCCATCTGCCCAGGACCCCAACAATTTGGACTTTTGTTGGTTCACACCTGTTGAGCAGGTAACACCTTTCCTATGCCAGGCTGCCTATGTTGGTTGTGGGTGCGACCACAGCATGGGTTGACCTGCGAGGGGCATGTTTATGTTAGGTACAAAACCACAAACAAGATCTTGTGAAATGTCACGATCCATTAGAGGGGCCATGCTGGAATGTAGTGCCATGCTGTGTTGTGTGCACCTGTGTTTCTGCACAACAGCCACCACTTTTGTTGGAACAGCGATACACGTGCAGCCATGGGTGGGACTGCCTCCCCACTGTTCACCATCCCCATCTTTCTCTCCCCCCATATCTGGGGGGGTGAACCCAGCTTCCCTTGACAGCAGCAGAAAGGCAAAACATGTTCTATGTCTTTAAAAGCTGCTAATGCTTCACTGTTGCCAGACAGAATGGAGAAGAAAAAGGAGGATGGTGGGGGTGTGGTAATTTGGCCGAGAGGTGTCCACTGAGACCTGTGGAATGCATACAGCAGCCGTATTCCTGGGTGGGTATGGGCCACCCTCTCTTTCATTCTTTTTCTCTCCTTCTCCTCCACTCGCTCTTCCCCTCTGTCTTTCTTCCCTCCCTCCCTCTTCCTGAGTTAACAGCTCTTGTTCATCTTGTTTCCTCATCTAATTTACACAACAGCAGCCTCCTTCACCTGCTCTTTTCTTCCTCATGACCCCTCTCTTCACAGACCCCTGCCCACTATCCTTTTATATATGATGTAAACCACCCTGAGCCATTTTTGGAAGTTATATATATTCCTCTCCCCTACAATCAAGAACATCTTCCAACCAGTAACAGCTGCATTCAAACTGACCTTAACCATCACAGGTCCCTCCTCCTTATCTGCATAGGGAATTCCCACTGCCCAATCAGCATTTTGCTTCTTCTCTCACAGGCTCCTCCCCCTATCTGCATATGGAATCTCCACTGCCCAATCACCACGGTGTTTCTGCTCATGAACTCTCGCGAGAGCTACCATGCATGGCATGCCTTAGAGAATTATATATAGAGATATATACCAATGGCGTTAGATATAGATATAGATATAGATATAGATATATACCAATTATATATATAGATATATACCAGTGGCCTTCTAGGGTTTTAGAACTACTGTAAACTGTTTTAAAATGTTTTAAATTGTTTTAAATGGTTGCCCTGGTTTTCCAGGGTTTTTAGCTGTTTGAATGTTTAAATTGGTTTTATTCTGTTTTTATAGTTTTGATTTTAATTGTTAACTGGTTTTAATTGTTTTTATCATGTTGTAAACCTCCCTGAGCCCTTTTGGAAGGGCGGTATATAAATCAGATAAATAAACAAATAAATAACGAGTTTTTTTAATATACATTTAATATGTGCATATTATATATCCATATACATGAAATTAATTTATTGTTATATATTCTTTTTAGTTTTGCTTATATTTTCCCTCTTAACAAGAACAAGACCACATATTAGAACATCACAGACTCAGGAGGATCATACGAATTACATTTTCATAGGGACAAGTAATAGAGAAGAAGCAATACTTATCCATTATGTCTACATTGCCCAGGCAGGAAGAAAATAATCAAGAATGTCTGCCTTTGGCACATTACGAAGTAACAAGTGTCATTTGTTTAATTCTCAAAGTGCCTTGCTGAAAATGTACCTGTGGATATGCATCTTTCTTATCTCATGGTTGCTCTAGAAATAGCATTATCTGTGAATGTTGCTAGTTTTTTATTATTATTGAAGGCTCTCGCAGCTTTTTGCATTCATGAGCATTGTGCATTTGTAACAGTACTTGAGATACTAATTATTCTGAATGTGATAATATCACAATGACACATTGTACTCAACAAAAGGTAAATAAGTCATTAGTCCTGCAGAGATATTTAAACCTAAATTGCACTTCGCTTTTTCACCAGCATAATTTTTAACACAAATAGAGATACCTAAGGTTCTTAATCCTTCTCAGCACTGGAAATACCATATAAATACCATAAATCTTTGCTCTCTTTGAGTTGTTTTCAGCCACACACTGCAATTTATTTTTTAAACAACCCACCAGTGCTCCTGCTTTTATATTTGTCACATTGTGAGTGTTAGATTGTGCTGGAACAGTCACACTTTCAGTCCATATTGCCCTTCAGAGTCTCTCAGGCTGAAGGATATTATCACATTCAGGACCCAAGGTTTTTTTGTATGAAGCAAAAACTGCCAAAGAACAATGACATTTCATAATAAGGTTTGGGTGTATGTCAGAAGCCCAGCTCATACTTTTTATCATGCATATTCCAAATATCTTACTGCACTGAATTCTAGATGAAGAAGCAATATCCTTCAGCTGAAATTATCCCCCTACCCTACTATAGGAAATACAGAACCCCTGCTTGTCAGAACCTAAATTAAAGATCCTCATTAACCCAGGTATCAACATCCTGGGTTATCAACATCCTCCAGGAAAGACCTCTGGGATTTCCAAGACATGAGAAGTTACATGCAGAAGCATTGGATCCTCAGTGGTAACTCATCCAGGATGTTGCACCCCAACAATGTAAGAAGGGATTTGTGGTCAGTTTCTATGTAAAATGTTAGTCCCAACAGGTAGCCATGAAAGAACTCACAAGCCCGCGTAATGGCTAGGGCCTCTTTTTCTGTTTGAGCACATCATTGTTCAGTGGCTGTGAGTGATCTTGATACATAAGCTAGTTGCCAGCAAGCTGTAGATTGTTCCTGCAGAAGGACTCCCTCTAAGCTATAAGAGGAGTCTTCAGCTGAGACCTCGATAGTTTTATTTGGATTGTAGAGGACCAAACGTTGGGGCATGCTGAGGGCATTTTTAATTTCTTCAAAAGCCATTCTTTGAGCCTTTTCCAATACCATGATTCTTGTGGGCTTAAGTGCTCTTGCAGTGGTTTTGATTTCTTTGCCAAGCGAGGAAGAAATTTCCCAAAGTGAGTGAGTAACCATTCCCAAAGACCTGAGGATGTCACTGATGTTTTGAGGTTCCAACATCTGGACATTTGCATGAACTTTTCCTGGATCTGGCTGGACATCTGTACTATCAATAATCTGGCCCAGGAACTTCATTTCTGTTTTTGAAAACTCACATTCATCATAGTGATGGCAGAGGTCTCCAACCATTTCAGGACAGCATGGAGTCATTGGTCATGTTGTGTTTGTGTGGATCCAAAAATGAATATATCATCCATCTGACACAGGACCCCTTCAAGTAGGGGTGTACAAACCAGACGCTAGCCTGTTTCAGCTCAATTCTGGACCAGATTTGAGCCACTCCAGGCAGCTCAGGCTTGATTGAGCCTGGCCGGTTCTGGTTCAGCTCACAAGCTGGCTTTAGGGATATACTTGTAAAGGGGAATCTGACTAAGATTTCCCTTTACAAGTACAGGGGATTTCCTATCCTAAAAAAGCTTTTCTTTCATTTTAAATTTGTGGTGGTGGTGGGTGAAATTCTTAATGTTTACCTTTAAAATTAAGCCCCACTGGGCAGTGGGGACTCAGGAGGCAGGGGCTGCCAGCAGGTGAAATGCTTCTTTATCTTTAAAATGAAGCCCCACCAGTAGCCACTGAAGTGTCAGGGACTCAGGAGGTGGCGGAACAGACTCCTCCAACCATCCCACTGCCCTCCCTAGTGATAGTCTGGTACAGCTGTGGCCCGGTTGAAGAGAATCCTAGTCAGATTCCCATTTACAAATATACCCCTCCCGAGCCAGCACGTGAGCCGCTTCCATGGACAGAGGGGCAGTCCAGTTTTAACTTGGACTGGCACCCCCACCCTTTGGGTGCCAGTCCGGTTCGACCTTGGACCACACTCCAGGCCAGCTTGATGGAGATCCTGGCTCTGTGTGAGCTGGCTTGTGCATCTCTACTTTCAAGGCCTTCCAGGAGTTTGGACATCCATTTCTGGAAGAGCTCAGGTGCTGAAGAAATGCCAAATGGCAATCTATTAAAGCAAAAGCATCCAAATGGTGTGATAAATGTAGTTTTTAAAGCAGATTTGTAAGCCAGTCCTGCCAAAATCCTGACTGGGCATCCCATTTGGAGATAAATTTTGCATTGCTAAGTTGTTCTAAGGTGTGTTCCACACAAGGAAAGACATGCTGTTCATGGTGGATGCTTTCATTGAGTCTAGTAAGATCAACACAGAACTGTACTTTTGCATTTGGGTTTGGTACCATCACCATCATGATGCCTGCACACCAGTCGTTTGGGATGTCTACTCTTGAAATGATATCCATCTCTTGCGTTCATTTCAGTTGGTCCTCTACTCTAAATAACAAAAGGCAGAAAAACACTGTGTGTTGTTGCAAGGACAAAGGGCTTTGCATTGTCTTTAAGATCAGTATTATAGCTGTCTTCCAGTTTGCCTATGCCCTGGAATGGTTTGGGGAAACTTCTCTTGATGTCCACAGCTGGATCAGTTGTAATACCCTCTACCCTCTTCAGCAGGCCTAGATTGGGGGGGGGGGTGCACGGAACCGGCTGGTCTAGTTCAGTTCAAGTCTGAACCAGGCCAATTTGGTCCGGCACCCCCCTTGAACACCCTGACCCCTGGTTTGTTCAGTCTGGGAGGGTCCGCAACCTTTAATTTTTTTTTAAAAAAGCAACCTTACCCCCTCTGGGGGGGTGTTCTCCAAGGCGGCCGTGTGTGGGGGGGGGGTCTATGGAGGTTCCCCCTCCCGCCACTGGCCTCCCATTCATGCAAAACCATTCCATTTTCCCCAGTGTGGTGGCTATTTTGGAGGCTGCTGTGCCTGCTCAATGGGCCTCTGCATGGCTTGGGTCATGCCAGGCCATGCAGAGGGCCATTCCACAGGTGTGGTGGCCTCCCAAATGGCCACTGTGCCGGTGGGGCAAAGGCTCCAATAGGCCAAAGAATGTCTGAACAGGCCAGTTTGGGATGGATAGGAGGCCAGTAGGGGAGAGGGGAACCTTTGTAGACCCACACACACACACTGCCTTGGAGAATTCCCCTGGAGAGGGTAAGTTTAAAAAAATGTTAAAAGCTCACGAACCCCCTGAATGGGCTGGTGGGGTTTGGTCTGGGGTTGGAATGAACAGGGGGTGGTTTGGTTTGCTCCCAAACCATTGAACCAAACCGCTTGAGTGTCGAACACATTTGCACATCCCTAGTCCTAGAGCCCTGATTGCTGGGTGGACAAGGAGAGGCATGTTTATCCAGGCCAGAAGTTTGAGCAATCCTCTGGAATCTATTTTTCCAAAGAGAACAGGCTTCAGGGTGTTTAAAATCAAATTCTACTGGGGAGGGGAGTATCTGGAAGTAGGGTGGGAATGACTACAGCTCAGAATAGCGGAAGCTTGATTGCACTCACCCTTGAAAGTCTTTGTAGGACAAACCTTTTCAGCGGTAGGCCTCTGTTCTTAGCTGCCTGGAGCTGTGCTATGCAGAAACAGTAGCAGTAGCTGGTTGTCCTACAGAGTTAGTAGACTTGATTCTTTGTCCCCCTGTTTCCAAAATGAAGTTTTCAGTGACCAGGAAACAGTTATTTCCCACTCTGATGCCATATGGAGATCGCAAAGAGCTAGGACACCGTGAGACTATTCATACAACCACTCAAAAGCAGGCTAAGGGAGCCCAGCCCACTTTCGAGCGGTCATGAGAACCGCCAGGAGCTATGTGGCTCCCAGCAGTTAGCCAGTTTCTTCTCCCCCACCCTTAAATGTGGTTAGTGGAGTGAGCACTCAACTAACCCCATTCTGGCAATCATGAGTCACCATGGTGCTGCTCCGTGCTGTGGCGATTCAAGAGGAGAACCCTGTCCAGGAGGCTCCAACAAGCCTCCTGGCCTCTGGGGTCTCTCCAGAATGTGCAGGCCATTCTGGGACTTCCAGGGGCCAGGAGGTCTTCGATCCCTGGTGCCCTTACCAGCTCCATGACGGAGCTGGTAGTCATGTGGGCGGCCAATCCGGCTGCCCAGGCTGAGCTCCCTGCTTGTCTGCAGGGAGATTGGGCTAAGGCCGCTCTCCTGCAGAGCCCAGTTAGGCTCTACACACAGATCATGTGTAGAGCCTCCATGCTGAGCAGAAACAGAAACTAACTTTTATTTTCTCTTTCCAAGCCTTCCCCTTCTCCCCACACAGTGCCACATAGTGGCTCTGAACTATGTACAACTATTACCACAATGCCTAGGAGTCAGTGCTTCTTGATCCTGTTTTTCAGTGCTCAGTGATCATGTTTTTTGCATGCCACCTTGTTCTTAAATGGTGTTGTATAGGTATCAGTATTAGGAAGTTTTCTATTGCAAACCATAGTGATGATGATAACAGTGAGACAAAGAGGCTATCAGGGTTAAAATTAGCACCTTGAATTGTGCCAGAAGAAGGAAGGCAGCTGGTGCTGTTTCCATAGATATCAATTTAGATGTTGATATATAGCATGTTTTTATGATGCAGGAACTGAAATACAAAGAAAAATACAAAGAAATACAAAGAAAAAGAACGTCTTTTGTAGGTGTGTCTATGGCAAAAGAGTTCCTGAGGCTGCACATAAATGTACTTTTTCTTTAGATTTTAGGTGATATTCAAAACCAATTGGCTGCTAAGTACTCCTTACCTATTCTCCCCTGATAACTATGACATGTATATCTTGGCTAAACCCTTTGTTTCTTTATTCACCTACTAGGTACAGATATTAGGTTCTGTACTTCATATACTTGAACCAGACTTACCTTCTCTGTATTTGGACTGAAACAAATAATGTTTCATTTGCAAATAACAAAAGCCCCATATGTGGTTTTGCGCACATAATGCGGTCGTGGTGGTGGTGGTGGTGCTGCTGCTTTCATCCACAAGTGACATTTTGAATGCCTTACACCCTGATCCAAAACAGGTTGATTTGGTAGTGAATGCCAATAATTTCAATAGGGCTTAACTTCAGAGTACGTTGGCTTAGGACAGTCAAAATGTGCCACTATTGAATGTCCTAATGCATTCTAGGCAATGTAGATTTTACATCTGAATTACAGAGCAAAGAAATGCAAATACCTATTTAAACATCCCTTGTTTAAAATAACTGGGTGTTCAGGGAATGTATTGAACTTTCTAAAATATGGGTAGATTAGACATTTTGTGTCTGTGCTCCTTAGCTGAAGAGAATAGGTTGCCATGACATTCTTTATACTCGCCACTTTCCCCAGATACAGTGTGAATGTGATTATCAGAAACTGCGGCTGAGAGATAAAACAAATAGCGTTGAAGACAAGATACAATGAAACAACCTGGCTGTATTTTAGAACTTTTATTATACATGTTCATTAAGCTGGATTACATTCTAAATGGAGACACCCAGATTGTCAAAAAGTGGCCATATTGCTGTGCTATGAATTGTTCTCCTTAATAAAATATAACAGATCCATTATTTAAAATGCAACATAGTTTTATGTTTCAGACTTATCTTCTTAACTGATTCTAACTTGTGAACCATATGCTCAACTTGAAACTTTTACACTCAGCATTGGAATTTGGGGACTTTTCATGTCAGGGCATCTGGGGGCTGAGAGAAAGGCATCATGCTTTGTGACTATGCTTTGCTCATGTGGGAGAAATAGCACCAAGTAGGTGCAGCTGGCCGTGCCATGGACACACTGGAAAGGAATGAAAGAAGGCAGAAATCTGTTCTTGAAAGCAGTGATTTGCTTTATTGGAGGGTAATGGGAGTAGAGAATGTGAAAAGAGGGTGGTTAGCTTTAATGCTGGCAAGCGGAAGGAGGCCTGAGGCTGAAAGAAAGAGAAAGGAGAAAGCCATTTGTCATAGCTACCTGCTTCTAGCTACGGATCCATCTCTCTGGTTGTAGGCTCAAGCATGAGGTGAGCAATGAGCTGTGCCTGAGCAGCGTGGGGCACAGAATCCGTTGGCCAAGTGAGTGTACAAGAGTGTCAAGGGCACAGTGATTTTTTTTTTTTGGGGGGGGGTGGGGTGTTTATAGGCAAAAGCATATCCTGAGGCATGAGGAAAGAGTTTTGATGGAGGAGACTGATAAAAGGCTTGCTTGAGGAATTTTTAGGATTGTCGAAATCTTGCTCCAAATAAGACACGAATATTGAATACTGTTTGGATTATATTTGGGGTGGCTCCCCTGTATACGCAACAAAGAGACAATTTCACAAAGAAATTGCTGAGGGTGAGCACCTGAATAAATATAGGAGGGGGCACAACATGGAATCTGGCATTGCTCATTTCAGTCTGATAAGAGCAGTGAGGAAATGAGGTGAGAAGTTTCATTTAGCATTGAAACTTCTTATCATATATGGGAGGAAGAGAGCTTGCATTCCTTTCCTTTTGTCTCTACTATACTTCACAGAAGTACTTGATTTTAATGATTGAAATGCCTGGTCAGGAAGATTCTATTTAATCATAATTTTTAGTAAAAGTACATTCTTGTTGTCTAATATGTTGTCTAATATCTTAAAACATATTCAGAGACAGAGGTAGGTTTGATTTTTAGAGGTGCCTGGTCTTAATTTCTCAGCTCCTCTTCCCCCTCTCCTTTTGATATTTGCTCACTGCCATTCTTCAAGGACATCATCCATTCTCCAAAAGTTTTCAAAGATTACAGACAGTGGCTTTGAGAGCATCTTGACTGATCTGGACTGTCCTGTTCTTTGTGGCTTGATGCAGCAACTGCATCAAATAAAACCCATTTTGGGAATTCATCACTTCTAGCCTGGGATGTAATTCATTTGGACCTGGAGACTTGTAGCTAGGTGTATCTTCAAACACAATTCTTTCCTTCCATTAATGCAAGTGATGTGTGAACTGGATTGATCTGAAGCCAGTTTGAGCTCAAACTGGTTCAGTCTGTGGGGTCAACCTTGAATAGAACTGGGGGGGGGGTTGGCTCAAGGTTAGGGCTGGTTACTGGGCTGGTTCAGACCCAATTTGACGGTGCCAGATACCATTAGGTTTTGTAGGAAAAAAGGTCAACTTACTGCTGCCTAGGACTTTGGCAGCCTCGGGGGTGCTGCTGAAGCTCTGTGGGTTTTCTGGTGGCTCCCCCTCCCCCACCATGTCCCCCTGAGTCTCCAGTGGCCAGCTTGGCCTACTTCAGGGCTGCTTTGGCCTTGTTTACATGCACTGTGTCCATTTTTCGGCTGCCATGCATGTGCATGGGCCATTTGTATGACCCAGGTCATGACCCAGTCATGCAAATAGGCCCGTGCATATGCTGAGCCCCCCCCCAAATGGCAGCCCTGTGCACAAACAGGACCAAAATGGCCCCCAAATGGGCCGAACCAGCCATTGGAGACTCAGGAGGAGGCCAGTGGGAGAAGGGGGAGCTGCTGATGTGAGACACTCCCTGGCCACAGCAGCACACCCCCAAGGCTGCTGAAGCCCTTGGAGGCAGTAAGTCATCTTTTATTTTTTTTAAAAAACTTAATGGTATCTGGCACCCACAAACGAGGCCTGAACCAGCTCAAATTTGAACCAAACTGAGTGGGGGGGCTTTCAGGGGGACAAAAATGACCACACCTGATCCAGTTCAAATCTGGTTTGGATTAGAACCAAAGCAGACAAATCTGTTTTGTGCACATCCCTAATTCCCAGAAGCATTATGCCTCTCAAGTACCCAAAGGAATGTGCCTTTCTCCCTGTTTTCTTCACTGGCATGGGCGCTTCTGGGAAACTTAATTTTTTTCCTGAAGCTGCAGGAAAATGTTGGAACATGACACATGAGAGTTGGGGGGGGGGGGCTGACATGGCCCTTCTCGGAACTTTAATTTTCAGCTTTTGTTGACAGAATTCCAACGTTTTTGGCCATGCACAGACCTATTTGTTATATAGCTTTTAAGGTTTACATACTGCAAATATGAGAAAGGAAGTAGTTGATTTCTGACCCAACTTGTTCCTCCGCTATATTTGACATAATCAATGCAGACTTTTCATGTACGTTTAAGTCTCCTTTGGCATCATAGTGGGAGGAGATACAGAGCTTACTCATTTGGTTGAATTGTATAAAGCTTCAAAATGAAAGGTTTATATTGAGGGCGTTGATTTTCCTATAGCATTGCTGTCAAGAAAGAGAATGTATTCAGTGTGCCCACACAGATGCTTAAAAACCCCAATACTAATATTATTTTATTTCATGCTAAACAGTTTTAAAAAATAGATATACCACTGTGCACCTATCAGAATAACTTGCTGAACTGAACACAGATTTTTTAAAAGGCAGGAAAGTACTTTGTATTAAAATAGCAAATATGTGAACAAATAACTTAATCTTTATTATACCTGTGTATGTACAGGCCACTCCGTGCTGTCTACCCCATCCTCACTGAAGGGGGTTCTGAAAAAACACAACTCCAGGCCCTGTTGGTCAACATCTGTGAGTGCCAGAAATGCTTGGAATGGTGAATGACGCCTGAAGAACCTAATGCCCATGGATTCAGGACTGAGGAGGTGGGTTCAAATGGTGAGCTCCAGCTCTGTTGAGCCTTTAGGGGAGGCTTTGGGTTTCACTTTGGCTGCAGTTAGTGCCCTTTGCTCTCATTTGGACACCCTCAAAAAGTGTTCATCTATAAACCTATCTTTATCATTTACCCTAACCCCACAGGTTGTCTTGACAAGTGGAGCCTTGCCTCAGCCAGTTAGACATCCCAGACCCTGTTTCATGGTGTCTCCTGTTTGGGATAAATCTGCCTTGGAAGGGGTGGTCCCATATAGACTCCTTGCCAGGCGGACCTCCCAGGCCTCTTGGGCCTGCCTCAGCCTGTACAGCAGCTCCAATTGTTTGGCTGCCACCAGGAGTGTTCTCTTTACCAGCTATGAGCTACCCTTGGTGGTAGGCAACTCAAGCACTGACCACTCCTCAGCAGATGTCTCTCTCCAGAGTGGGAAATTCCTTACCCTCAGGCAGAGCTGTCAGAGTGGGGAGCGCCTTGTCTAATGGGTCCCATTGGGAAGCAGTGAGGTACCCACTGGCTCACTGGGCTTTGCCCATAAAGCAGCCGATGTATCTAGTGCTGATGGAGATGGAGCATTGCAACCCAGGCCTGCTCCAGGTGCCACAGGCGATGTTGCAATGAGCTCTGGATCTATGCCTCCTGTTAGCCCAGTGGGTGGTGGTGCCGTGGCTGCTCCTCAAGGTAACCCAACTTCCCATCTACTCTGAGAAATGGGGTGTGGGGCATAGACCCAGTTTGAAGGCAGTGGGTGTATTTTCCCATCAGTGGGTCACAGGGTGGTGGTGCAGGGGTTAGATGGGATTGATGGTGTTCCTCATGTAGCACTTATTTAGATGTAGCCACTCCTTTAGGAAGCCACCTTTAACAGGCCATGAGGAAGAAGATTTGTTGACTTGTTTTCTCTGCTGTTTTGGGAAAATAAGAAATGTTGACTTTTTTCCTCTGCTGCTTTTCCTCTGCTGTTTAGGATCCAGGATCTGCTGGATCCTGAACCAAAGCTTCTGGTCAAGAATGGGGTGTTTGTCAACCTCTCTAAGCAAGTCAAACAGATTAATCAACATACTTTTGAGAAGAACTATGCCAATTGGTTATATTGGGTACTCCATATTCATGTTGGTTGTTATTCAGGCACAACCTTGGTGGGCCCCATCCTTCGTGTAGTATCTGGACATTATCCACAGGATGCATAACACTCATATGGGTGCCTCGTGGTTGGAGTATAATGAGATTTTCTGCATGCACAGCATGGTCAACAAGGCTCTGCACTGGGACCAAAAGGGCAATGGGATTTGGTCTGACATAATGTCCTTGGATCAGGCTTGTGTGGGCAAGTACTCTGATAGTGGCCATCTTTCGGCAGCATGCTCTGCTAGGGGTCCATATTGGAAGGCTGAAGTGGGAAAGAAGACCTCTTCTCACAATCTGAGAATTATTGTATGTTGGGATTTCAATGCTGCAGGCAAATGCTTTCACGTGCAATGCAAGTTTAAGCATAAATGTACCCATCTCAAAAACATAAGCATTATTTTGGTAAATGATTGAATACATGCTGCTGAATATTAAAAATTGGTGTTACTGCCCTCTACATGACCCTTTGAATGTCTTGTGGGGGTTGAATTTGAGGATTCACTGGCAAACTTATTGAGATGCTAGTGTCTTAATATGATGTGGACTGTGAACTGGCGGTTAGCCAGTCCATCCTGGGTGATGTTTGTCTCAGTTCTGTCTGTAATTGCTGCTGAATCTTTTGCTGTTTATCTAAACTGCAAGTGCAACTGCTATGCTGGAATTAGTAAGTTCTAAATAAACTTCCAAAATTTTATTTCTGTGTTTGTGCTTCATATTCCATTCACTGAACAACCAACTAGATCAGGGTCCATCCAACAGCCGAGCCTAGGCTGGGCAAGGCTGAGAAGGCAAATTAATTTTTCTAATAGTAGTAGTTCTTTTATTGCAGCCATAGGCCAAACAGTAATTTATCTAATAAATAATGTAACTAACTAAAACTAAAAATAATGGAATTAACAGAAAATTCCTACACCACGCATGTGAAGAGTGCACATATATAAATAAATTTGTGCATGTAAGCATATTCCAAATAAATGAATGCCAATAAATGTATAGCAGAGGGTAGAGCCATGTAGCATCATGGAACCTAAAGATGTGTAACAAGAGATTGAGGTTATTAATATGGAGCTGACTGCCCCCTGGAATCTGCCAATTCTCTTCTGGAAAATGTTGGAGATGAGCAAGAAAGATGGATGCTGTAGAATTAGCCAATTAGAGGATTAGAAAGTTTCCAGGTGAACTTATGAAATGCCTTCTCCAGAGCTGGGACATAGAAAAGCTAACTGTATGACTCTGCCTGAAGGAGAATAGAAGGCTTGTACATACCTCTTGCCTAACTTTTCTGTGTCTATTTCATCTTCAGTTCAACAGAAGATGGGTGTCAACAAGTCCTCCCACCTTGCAACTAAAACGTAGCCACCCAGACCCCAGGAGACTAACATGAACTAACTGGCCCACCATCTGTCATGGTACTAAACAAAAGATAAACCCACTCACAATATCAGAAGACTTCCAGGGTGCTGGTTGTTTAAATCACTCTCTGAATGTTTCTGTCCCTGCTGTTGCCTTTGCTAAATTCGTGTTTCTCTGTTCAACCTGTCTCAACACTCCTATCAACTGTGACACTGGATTGTCTCTTGGGCATCTGAATTTCTTGTCCTGACCCTGCTTTACCCTTGATGTGTGTGGGGTGTTTTTTTTTAACTGTATGAATTAGGGTATGAATGATTAAGCTCCACTATGATGTTCTTATAATTGATGCCACTTCAAGGATCTTAACATTCTGAACTTTCTTATTTGGTGGACCACTACATAGTCTATGTGGGATTTAGCTATAGCATGCACATACCCAAGAACATCTTACTTTGTCATATTAACTATTTTGGAGAATATTGCTTAGAGAGTCATCTCCCTCTGTTTTCCCCTCCCTACCAAGATATCTTTCAAAGACAAATACAAGTATCATACTAGAAAAGTAATTTTCTTCTCTTTTGTGATTTGAGAATAAGTGGATATACTGATACAGCTATACCAAATAGGTCGGAAAAGAAGTTCTACAGGAAAACAGCCTTTTGTTTGTTCCTTGTTCTTGTTGTGTATTCAGGAGTCACAACTGATAGCTATTTTTCTCTCTGTGCTGCCAGTGCTGAGCGCTTTTTACCTTTGGAGCAGATGGGAGATTGCCTGAGGCAAGAGTAAACTAGGGAAATCATCCAACACTCAGAAGAAGAAAGCTGAATACACAGGTAAATATTCACAATCTGAATTTCTGTTTGAATTAGACATTTTTTTAACAATTATAACTGGAATTAATATAAATAAATTCAGAAATTCGCTTTCACAATTTTCAGATAAGTTTGCATTAAAATTTAAATTGCAAGAGGCTCTTCATTTCTACTGAGACTACACAAAGAGATTTATTTTAAAGATTTCAATGTGATATGATAAAGGTTTGATTGCCCATGGGTACACATGTCCAATGTTTCCTTTCAAACTGGAGTCTCTGGACAAATTGATTTTGCAATAGATAGAATAGATTTGTTTTTAAGCACTATAAAATCTGCAAAACTTGTTTGACCAGAAAGCTTTCCAAAAACCATCTCGAAAGAAAAGAATGTGTGCACACAGTTTTCTCTCTGTCTATCATTAGTCGTCAAGTGTCGAATGATACCTGCTGTGTCCAGTTTTAGAGATGCACTCTGCAGGTGTCATCTTATTTGTAGGCAGCCTTTCAGAACATAAAACCCTTGATTTCAACTTTCAGCACATCACTTTCTGTCTTTTCAACTGCAATAGACTATTTGCCAATAAATGCATGTATTAATTGATAGATTGATTGACTGACTGGATTTAGATTTTTATAATACTTTTCAACAATGGTTTATAGAAAAAAAGAAGATAGTTCCTTGTCCCAAAGGGGCTCACAGTGCAAATTAGTGGCTGGCATACAGAGCAAGGAAACACTGGAGCAGTAAGAAATCAGCCACCCTAACAGAACAAAAATGTTTATCTCTCCCCCTTCCCCAGGAAGCCTTCTGTGCCAGCTGGAATATATATCCCAGAGGGTTTTGCAGCCCTCCTTGGGGGAATGAGAGGACATTAAAAATTGTTGCTTCCCTGCTGCACCAATGCAGTAAGTTGGGAAATGCTGTTAGGCTGCTGACATGCTGCACTGGTGTATCCTTACTCCTTCCATCAGACAGTATATATAATACCCACACCTAACATGATGAATATTATACATCACCATCGTTTGCGGAACTTAGAAAATAGTGTATTGATCCAGCAATTTCTCACAGGCCTTGAAACCTGTGGAAAAATCTCCTGGTATATTAGAGTACAATCAGAGCTGGCCCAAGGCCCCCGGGGCATCTGTACTGAGGCAGCACACCAAGTCGCCATCCTTCATCACCACATAGAGTATGCTGCTCATTCCCTCCACCATGGTGAATATTTTCCCCCAACTCTGGCTCTTCCCCCACCTCCTCAGCAGCTCCTTGCCTATGGAACAACCCTCCCCTATCTTGTGCAGCATCTAATTTGCACAAGATGCAGCATCTTGCCTCTGAGGCGAAATACCAGTTGCAGGTAGTGCAGGTATCTTAGATGCTTCTCTAGCCTCAGAGGCAAGGTGCCTCTAAATACCAGTTGCAGGGGAGCAATGGCAGGAGAGGGAGAAAGTCCTTACCCCCTGCCTGTTAGCTTCTTGAAGACATCTGGTTGGCCACTGTGTGAAACAGGACGCTGGACTAGATGGGCCTTGAGCCTGATTCAGCAGGGCTGTTCTTATCTTCTTTGCCAACCCAGGGCCTGAGGTAGCCACTTCACCCAGCCTCATTAACAGGTTGGTCCTTAGTGCATTCAGGGCTCCAGATAAGGATATGGAACTTTAGTATGGCAACATATTAAATTGTCACATGATTTATTATGGAATAAATTACAGGAATAACAAGTACGTTCCACAGGCTTTGGTGGAGGAAAGACAAAGGTGTTGCAGCTGGGCTGACTATGCACTGTTTTGAACCACTTCTTGACAGGTTAAGAGCTCAATAGAGGCACCTGGCCTTTGGGAAGGGAAGAAGTGACATGCTCCAGCTGGGTGTACTCTACACAGGCCAGAATCCAGTGAACTTATTGTTGTATAACAGAAGCATGCGGCACTATTGTGCACACAATAGGGCATTTTCCTCAAACAAAAGGAAACATACTTACATGCTTATATATCTCTGATGCCATATTATAATCTGCTTTTTAAGCCATTTAAAACACAGGTTAAAAGCCCGCCACTTATGATGTTGTAAAGGTGGGCAGGATAGTTATTAAGCTAACTAGTCTAAAATGCAAAAAGAAAGTTTTCAAATGACATGTTCTTTATTACTAGAGGTGTTCAAAGCTAAAAAATAAAACTAAATATATGAGCAAGCTGAGTTGTTGGCTAACTGAGTTGTTGGCTAGCTTGTGCAACTCTTTAGAATCTTTAAGTCTTACCCATATAACCTACAAGCTGGCCTGAAAAATGACACATAGCTTGAAAAATTGCTGGCAGTCTAAAGATTTTGCTAAGCTTCACCGCAGCTGTAATCTGAACAAACCCTGAGTTCTGTTTGTCTGAGAAGCATTTCCAAGCAGCAATGCCTTCCTGTGGATTCTGGGCCAGAAATGCAATGAACTAGCATGGGCTGGGAATGTTTGCGATCTGTGCTACACCCACCCATATCACTTCCTGGCCAAATCATTGATCTTTGGGCATCTGAGGCAAGGCCTAGCATGGCCTGAGGGCATCACCAAGGGCAGCTTAAGAGGTGGAACAAGGGTGGGCAAGTGCCCTTCAAGCAAGTAGTTTGTCCTCCTACGCTGTTTCAGAAATCTAACATGTGAGACACAGTTCACCTACTTATAAATGATCTTCTGTTCCCCGACCCCATATGTTAGACCACACCCAATATGCTCCAAGGCCTCTGGAATGAAGTGGTTTGAGTGAATCCAGACGTTCTTGTGATCTTTAAAGACTTTGGCAAGAGTTCGTCCACAGCAGCAAAGATAAAATGAAAACTTTTGGTCAGTTTGGACATTTCATCAAGAAAGCATTTTTGAAATTTGCTTCCCCTGCCCGTATTACAGAAACACTGTCTAGTGACCTTCAGAGGATAATACAAGACATATTTTTTTAATGTTTAGCTCTTGATTTCCCCCCCTTCATTTGAATGTCATACCTAATTTGTGTTCTAATCTTTATAATTCAGGTTTTGGCTGACATAACAGATATTAATAGTAAATAGGTAAAGCCTTTTTTATTTTATAACATTTCTCCTACATATACCTGTCAACACTGTATATGTTCCACTAAACCAAATGTCTGTTTGTTAGCTTATTTATTTTATCACTATCTATATGTCTCTTTTTTAAGAGTCTGAATAGGAATTGTTTGCTTCAAAGATTTTTCTGCATTGAAAATGCTGCTCATTTTTGAGTTCTTTTTAAAACTTCCCCTTTGAGGATGAAGCTTTGAGGTTAATAACAGAAGATCTCATGTTGCCCTCTCTACCTGAGACACACTAAATCAGAAAGAAATTGTGTACAGTATTTTACAGAGATATGGAATGTGAGGTCAAGACTGGCACTTTAGTGCAGAAAACCCTGCCTGGGCTTATGGCATCTTAAAGACTAACACTTCATAGACTGTACTCATATTTGATTAGCCGTGTTAGTCAAATGTTACGGAGTGCTTGAAAAGAAATAGGTAGCATTCGGAGACTAACTGAAAAGAGCAGATGATGGTTTTACGTTGCATAAGCTTTCATGGGAAACAACCCACTTCATCAACTGCTGGATTGATACTGGGAAAACAGAGTAAAATGGACAATTGAAAAGAGAGCATAGAAACACTCAAAGACTCTTAAGGGACAGGGGTTAAAATACATGCAGTTTTTATAGTGTGACAGAAAACCATGGTTTCTATTTAATCCTTTTGTAAGGCAGTCAGATTTTCTAGTCAATTTGTGTTATGCTTTGCCCCGTTCCATATGATTTCCAGAAAGATCTTTTAAAGTACAACGCTATCAAATCCATAACACAAACTCTACTTGTAAAGGGGTATGCAGTGTGGACTTCCCTAAACCTAGAGGTGGCAGGAGAAGAGTGATCTAATACTTACCAGTCCTAACTACTAAATTAATAAGTACTGCCAGCAGAGGTGGTCCCAGTGTGTGTGCATGTGTGGTGGGGACAAGAGTGGTTCCCCCCACCCCCTCCAGCCTCCCAAAGAGTAGTCTGGGCCTGGAGTGTGTTGGAAGTGAAGGACTATACGCTGTCTCTTGTAGGAATGTGCGAAACGTTTTAGGTACAGAACAATCTGTACCCGAAACAGTGAATTTCGGGTGATTCGGATCCGAACAGAATCACCCACGAAGAGCCCCGAATAATTTCGGATCCGAAATGAATGACCCCTGTTTCGGATATGAAATATTTGGCTGTTTCAGCCCTCCATTTTGTGGCCAATAGATCCCCCTCCATTTTGAGCAATGACGTCTATTTGAATTTCCCGCCTTTTTGCCTCCCATTGACTTCAATGCAAAAAGGTCTGATGTGACGTCTGCTTGAATTTTGGGTCCCAGGGGCAAAATAGTGGGGTGGGTGGTAGTGCCTAATGGGTGGAGGTTACCACCCCAATTGCAGAGGGATTGGGCAAAGGGCTGATTTTTGGTGAATTTCTGACGTTTTAGTGTCTTTGGGGCAGATAGGGGGCATAACGTGGGATCTGTGCCAAAAGAGTGGGGTGGAGTGGTAGTGCCTAATGGGTAGAGGCTACCACCCCAATTGTAGAGTGACTGGGCAGAGGGCTGATGTTTGGTGAATTGTTGAAGTTTACGCATCATTAAGGTTTCCCCCCATTAGGTATATTGGAGGATGTATTGCTTCAAGTCGGGGGGAAAGGGGTGGCCTAGAGCGGTGTGGGGTTGGTGATAGTGCCGGGTAGGGGCAAGGAAGCTACCTGAATTTTTTCAAAGGATTTGGGCAGAGGGCTGATTTTTGGTTAATTGTTGAAGTTTACGCGTTTCCTCATAAGTTATAATATAATTGAGCTTTCAGCAGCCCCATAAGTGCACTTGGGGGGTGCTGGGGTGGCCCAGAGCAAGTGGTGGTGTAGTGCACATAGGGTGCCAACCACCCCCGTGGGTTGCTAACCCATGGCGTACAGGGTTCTGTTGTTTCTGAGGTATTCTGAGTGTGGATTCTATGATAGCAAATTAGAGTGGATTCATGGTGTCTCATTGAAAATCTCATTTGCTATCATAGAATCCACACTCAGAATACCTCTGAAACAACAGAACCCTGTATGCCATGGGTTAGAAACCCATGGGGGTGGTTGGCACCCTATGTGCACTACACCACCACTCGCTCTGGGCCACCCCAGCACCCCCCAAGTGCACTTATGGGGCTGCTGAAAGCTCCATTATAACTTATGAGGAAAAACCTTAAAGACGTGCAAACTTCAACAATTAAACAAAAATCAGCCCTCTGCCCAAATCCTTTGAAAAAATTCAGGTAGCTTCCTTGACCCTACCCGGCACTACTACCAACCCCACATCGCTCTAGGCCACCCCTTTCCCCCGACGTAAAGCGATACACCCTCCATTATACCTAATAGGGGAAAACCTTAACAACGCGTAAACTTCAGAAATTCACCAAAAATCAGCCCTCTGCCCAATTACTCTGCAATTGGGGTGGTAGCCTCCACCCATTAGGCACTACCACCCCACCTCACTCTTTTGGCCCAGATCCCATATTATGCCCCCGATCTGCCCCAAAGACACTAAAACTTCAAAAATTCACCAAAAATCAGCCCTTTGTCCAATCCCCCTGAAATTTGGGTGGTAGCATCCATCCACTGGGCACTACCATCCCACCCCACTATTTTGCCCCGGGACCCATTTTTTAATCCAAATCGATTCGGATTTGGATTAATTCGGATCCAAATCGAATCAGGGGTGATTCGGATGGGCCATATTCGGATACAAAACAGAACAGGGGTGTTTCGGTTCGGATCCGAATCAAAACACCAAAAATCCAAATTGCACACCCCTAGTCTCTTGTCTCAATGACATAGGAGGACAGACTAGTGAGTCAGAGGGCTAGAGGGTCAAGACATTGGTCATCCCTTCTCTACTGCTCTGACACTATCCCTTGATATGTAGATTGCTACTCTCAGGGACTTCCTTCCTTCCTTCCTTCCTTCCTTCTTCCTTCCTTCCTTCCTGCCACTTCCTCTTCCCTTCTCTTCCCTTCCTCCTCCCTTGCAAAATGCAAGCTCCTTTCTCCCTGCACCATGTGTGCAGAGATGCAGAATCCATCTGCATCCAGCTAGACAGATAGATTAGAAATCCTATCTCTTCACTTTACTATCTAGAATGGAGTTCTATAATAAATTCTCCTTATATTGCTTTGAAACTATGAACTGGCTCCAAGTTATTTTACTCTCAGCATACACGCATGCCTAACCAAATTCCACTTTGTTGTGCCTCTGTGCATTCTGCTATAATGAAAAAGGGTTTCTCTTACCAGAGAGAATTCCCAACAAGTGGTTCAGTTCGGACCTCTGCACACATGTGGGGGCCTATTTAGCAAACTCTATGCATGCACAGAGGCCATTTGCATGGTCACAGAATAAGAGGGAAGGCAGGGGGCAGCTTGCTTGTTTGCTTGCTAATAAAAGAACTAGGAAGTGCCAGTCCATCATTATCCCCCATTTGACCCCTCATTCTCTAGATCTCTGAATGTTGCCAAGATTTGCTAGTGGCATTTTTAAAAAGGAAAAAGGAAAGATCTCCAAGCATATGCTGAAGAAACTCAATGCCTCCTGAGGGCTTTGTCGGGGTACTGAGTGAGGAGAAAAGGGCTGGCTTCCCTCTGGAGAAGGGGAGAGTGGAGAAAGATAGCCAGGGCTCTTACCTTCTGAACTCTGTTTGGTTGCAGACTGAGTACTTCCATTTTGCACACAAATCTCCAAAGAGTCTGCTCAGCCTGACTAGAAGGACCCTGGAAAATCAGATGACTGGGCTGGCCTTGCTTGCTGGCTATTGGTCAGAATAGGAGCCTGTAAACTCTTCTGACTTCTAATTGGTTGGGGGCAGGGCTAGCTCCTGCCCACCCTTATGGGAACAGTCAGGGCCTGGTGCTGATTGGTGCTGGGGCACTAAATATGCAATTTGGGTAGTGGCTAAGAATGGTAATTATTTCATTTGGGGGCAACGGATTCCACTGAACACTCTAAGATGGAGGAAGTTTTTACAAAAGAAAAAAGCCCAACAGTCAGGGCCATCTACTGGCAAGCAGTGGAAATGCAAGAGCAACATTCAAGCAAGAAGGCTTCACACACAGAGAAAGACAGAGATGAAGAGATACCATGTTTGATGAGAGAATGGGGGACTGCCAAGGGGGGGGGGCAACACTCCCCCTGTCCCAAATGATGAGCCTCCATTGTTGTCAACCCATTCTGTGGCACTTATGAAAACTTAATCCCATACTAGAGATCATTTGTTCATGGAGGATATGTTTATTCTGTTAACAGAACAGTAACCAGTCCATACTACTGTTGATCACCAGAATGGCCTGTGAAGCCGCCTAGGCTCAGTGGAGCTCACATATAAAGGTATGAATCAGAACTCATTTTCCATCAGCATCTATTCCAAGTATTCTTGGATTTGATGAGGAAGGATCATGTGCAAATGGGCTTGTGTAGTGATAGTGCCAGTGGGCTTGTGTAGTGATGGGAAGGATTTAAGGAAGGGACTTTCCTAATAAGGGGGAGAGCCTGGGAAAATCAAAACAGCAGGACCAATCTAGATGTGTGGATGGAACCAGAAAACCCAGTTCAGTCCAAATTGAATCGGATTCAAACCAAACCGTTCAGTTCCCTGCACATCGAGCCTGCCCCGAGTTTGGCTTGAGGCTGTACTGGTTCATGCCCAGCTTAAAGGTGGAGGTTGAAAAAAATTGTTTTGAACAAAACTTACAGCACTACCTGGAGGCCAGGTGTCTTTGTTTTTGGACCTCCGAGCCAGCCTGAGAAGTTTAGCTTGTGGTTGAACCAAACTGGTCCTGGTTTGGCTCGAGGGCAAGCCATCAAATAGGCCCAGTTTGATGGTGAACCAGCTCAACATTGAGCTGGTTTGCACATCCCTGGACCAATCCAGAGGACTGGGTAGGAACTACATTCACAGCCACCAGCAGAAGAAGCAAAAGCTTTGTTCTAGGGCTTTAGCAGTGTTGGAGTGGGCCCAGAGACAAGATTTTAAAATGCCCTCCCCCTCACTGAAGCTCAGCTCATGAAGTAAAGAAATCTTAAATGAGGCTGAATAGTGGTAACAAAAAGCATAGTAAATCTATGCTTTTTAATCTAATAGTAATCTATTGTGGCACATAGGAGATATCTATCTATCTATCTATCTATCTATCTATCTATCTATCTATCTATCTATCTATCCTATGTGCCACAATAGATCATCATCCTAAATTATTTTTTAAAAGGTTTTGTAAATTGTGGATGATGCAAGTCATTAATTGTACTAGAGAAAGTCATGCTGTTCTGGTGGCTCCAGGTCTTAACACTCACATCAGTTTTGGAGGATTCATACAACTGAAGGAAGCCCGGGCAGATGCACGGCTGGGGGAGTTAGTCATGTTACTTGCCTCTGCCCCCCCCCAGGCAGTGGGCCCTCAGACAACTGTCTCCCCTTGCCCTATTATAGTTATGCCCCTGCTTTGTTCTGACCCAAGAGTGCCCTGAGGAAGCATCTGTCTGGGAAGCTGCTGGAGAAATGGGAAGGCCACAGCCTGGAGGCTGGATACAGCAGGAAGGCGCCTGCCTATGAGTAATAAGGTAGGGACCAATTCAGTTGGGTTAGTGAGGGGAGTTATTTTCCTTTACTGTATTGCTTGAATCTGAGTTGCGGGGTTAATGAAAACTTCTCTCTCGTACAATCTGCTTTATGATGGGACAATTGTTCTTATTGTATATTCTTGTTTTTCTTTCAATCTAATAAGAAACCCTTATTGGTGAAGTGTGCTACTCATAGTCACACACTTCTGGAGGCCTAGGAATGCTCAGCCCCTTCTAGGGAGGGTTTTGCCGCTTTACATACACACATACCCCGGAAATCTTTTATGGAGAGAGTGGTTTGTCCTACATTGCAATAAAGTAGATAGTGGAAGCCTACTGTGAATCCCTGTCAACGATTAACCCCCAGTGAAACTCCCCCCCCCCACCGGCTTTGGTAGGAGCTATGGCAGCATGATTCATTTTCCCCTCCAGATGTTCAAGAACATGCTCTTTTGTATGTTCATATCACTTACTTCACAGGCAAAACATCCATTTATTCAGCTGAATATGTACTGAAGAGCCTTATAAGATATGTGTCCAGTTTAAAACTTCTGCCTTCTCAAGGTACTGGATGTACCTTTCAAATTAATCCCAGATGCAATATTTACTATCTTAAAGCAAGTTTCATAAAAGTCTTTGCCAGTAGGAAAATGTGTAAAAGGTCTGTTTTATCAGCCAGGTGCCTGACAAATGAGTCATTCAAACCATCTTCAGATCAATCATATCAATGTGACTTGTTTTGTTGATTTGATAAGTGGGCAGTTCATTCCAGATTCTTTCATCAGAACATCCAGATGGATAGTATATTGAACTGTAACATTAACTACAAGTTGTGGATAGAAAACTCACTTGATTTCAGCAAGGCAAGAGTACCTATACAGAACAGATTTCTATCTGAATTCGTAGTTCAGAAATTGAAACTAAATTGTTTGTTCTGTAGGTGAATTTGATCATTCAAGCAAGTGTTCTCTGCTTTAGAAGCAGTACAAAAATTCTAGAGGCATAAACTTCATCTCCTTTTCACTGATGTGTAAAAAAGAGTCTGACAAGTCATATGCCATGGTAACTGGACTTAGAAAATGTAACCTTCTAAGTGCTGATTTACACACTGCCTTCAGAAACAGGGAACATACATAAACAAGCCTTCATTACACAATCAAATATAAACTAGTAAGATTCCTGGACAATTTGGAAAGCTCATGTTACTCAAAATACAGCAACATTTGCCTCAATGGAAAATAATTAAGAGCATAAGAACAGCCCTGCTGGATCAGGCCCAAGGCCCATCTAGTCCAGCATCCTGTTTTGCACAGTGGCCCACCAGATGCCGCTGGAAGCCACAGACAGGAGTTGAGGGCGTGCCCTCTCTCCTGCCATTACTCCCCTGCAACTAGTACTCAGAGGCATCCTACCTTTGAGGCTGGAGGTGGCCCACAGCCCTCTGACTAGTAGCCATTGAGACACCTCTCCTCCATGAAGTCACCCAAACCCCTCTTAAAGCCATCCAGGTTGTTGGCTGTCACCACATCCTGTGGCAGAGAGTTCCACAAGTGGATCACGCGTTGTGTGAAAAAGTACTTCCGTTTGTTGGTCCTAGACCTCCTGGCAATCAATTTCATGGAGTGACCCCTGGTTCTAGTGTTGTGTGAGAGGGAAAAGAATTTCTCTTTCTCCACTTTCTCCACACCATTCATGATTTTATAGCCCTCTATCATGTCTCCCCGCAGTCATCTTTTTTCTAAACTAAAAAGCCCCAGGTATTGTAGTCTTGCCTCATAAGAAAGGTGCTCTAGGCCCCTGATCATCTGGGTTGCCCTCTTCTGTACCTTCTCCAGTTCAACAATGTCCTTTTTAAGATGTGGTGACTAGAATTGTACACAGTACTCCAAGTGTGGTCGCACCATAGTTTTGTATAAGGGCATTATAATGTTAGCTGTTTTATTTTCAATCCCCTTTCTAATGATCCCTAGCATGGAATTTGACTTTTTCACAGCTGCCGCACATTGAGTCGACACTTTCAACGAGCTGTCCACCACAACCCCAAGATCCCTCTCCTGGTCCGTCACCGACAGCTCGGATCCCATCAGCATATACTTGAAGTTGGGGTTTTTTGTCCTAACGTGCATCACTTTACACTTGCTAACATTGAACCACATTTAGCATTTTGTCGCCCACTCCCCCAGTTTGGAGAGATCCTTTTGGAGCTGCTCACAATCCGTTTTGGATTTCACTACCCGGAAGAGTTTGGTATCATCTGCAAATCTGGCCACATCGCTGCTTACCCCTGCTTCTAGATCATTTATGAATAAATTAAAAAGCACAGGTCCCAGTACAGACCCCACTTCTTACTTCCCTCCATTGTGAAAACTCTCCATTTATACCTATCCTCTGTTTCAATTATTCAATTGATTATTCGATTATTCAATTAATCAGGACCTGGGTGTTTGCACACCAAAATAAGCTTTGGGCCACTCTAAATGGTACATCCATAGCCTATGAGACATCCTAGCATTGTTTCAGTGCTGGCTCAATGCTTTGCTTTTGTACAAGCCACTGCCATACTGCTCCAGTAATGCTCCATATATGTCAAAAAGAATACATATCTGGTGCTGGACTTGATAGCATTGTGTGTTGCCAAACGCATTGCTTCTACAGAAGTCACACCCAATCATTCAGTGTACCAGCCTCTGACAATCTTGGAAAATATATGTATACATGAAAAAGGAATTGGGGTGTGTGTAAGTGATCCATACAGAACCAGTTTGATGCTCCCTTTCTGAAGCGCTGAACTGGTTCCATCCACTAGCGTTCAAACCTGTTCAGAGGGCAAGGCGGTTGCTTTAAATTACAGAGAAGGCACTGCCTTCTGCCCACCCTGCCGCCTTTCCCCTGCCAGCGCTCTCTGGAAAAGTGTGTGTGCTGGGCTGCACCATCTCTGCTTCCAGCCCTAGCAATGTTACATGATTCTCTAGCATTAGGTAGCTTCTCCTTATACTCTGATGTTACCTCACTTTCCTCACAATGCCATACTCTCTGGGATTCTGGATTTACAGTGTCTCTGGTTACCTTTAAGACTTTTAAAATGTTTTTTGTTCTGACCCCAGTTCCAACTCTGATCCTTACCATATTTGAGAAAGGTCAAAAGGACACCAAACCAACATTTTGGGGGGTTGGATGAGATTCGGTTATACCCGATCCCAACTTTTGTGCCTCTGCATAGGCCTACATTTTTGTTCTACTAAACATTTAATTGTTCTCTGGCTGAAGTTCTGTCTGCTTCTGTTGGCTTGCTCTGTGTGTTTAGTTTACTGGCGGCTATTAGTTATCCATTGTTTTTATGTCTTATTAGTTGTTTGTAAACCTCTGAGAGGTGGGGGGGGGGCA
This sequence comes from Hemicordylus capensis, assembly GCF_027244095.1. Lineage (NCBI taxonomy): Eukaryota > Metazoa > Chordata > Lepidosauria > Squamata > Cordylidae > Hemicordylus > Hemicordylus capensis. Next base: position 81,096,286 of record NC_069659.1, read on the forward strand.
TGTAATACAAATCCCAATATAAATAGAATGAAAACTGGAGATGAATTTACGTTCACATTCAGGTAAAACAGACAAGTCATTTCAAGAGAATGAAAAATAGTGTTGCTGAGCAAATATTTCTTATTGGAAAGTGCCTCACACACCCCTAATTAATGATTATTTTACAATCAATTTTTCAGAAGGAATGGTGGTTACCTCATGGTAAGCGTAAACTATTTCCAGACAAAAAGAGTGGACAAGGAATATACATCATGAGCAGGAGAATGATAGCTGGGTTTGTTTGGAATAGTTTGTTTCCTAGGTGAGCTAAATTTTTGTTGAGTTACAATTCCCTTGGGAAAACTGTGGGTCTACAGTGATAATGTAGTGTTTGCTTGTTATTAGAAACATCTTCTTTCAGTACAAACACCGAAATGGAACATTTGCAGAAAGCTGTATGTACATTGCATTTTATTTAAGGCACAGGATGCTTTGCAGTTTTAAATTATAGTCTTGTCAGATTTTGGAACATAGAAGGTTATAATGGTTTGAGCAGTTCATTTTTAAAACATTGTTGTCAATATCTGTGAAGTGAATGTGTGCTGTGAAGTCTTTCACTTTGCAGTTTAATATGTGGATTGGACCTGTGAAATCATTCTGTTTGGGTGAAGTTGAAACTTGCACTACAATCAAACAATCCATTTTTTAAAAAAACACATATTGGTTGAGATGCTCTCATGATTGGGAACTCATCAACCAAATATTTTGTAAGAAAACCACAAAAAAATCTGTATCATGCCAGATCTGTATTTGTACTAGCCTTGCTTTAACAGAGTATATTTTTCTTTCCAGGATGAAAACAGTAGAAAAAGAGACAAGAATGGCACACAAGCCTTCTGCTTCACAATGTCCCTCATATAAACTCACTAAGGACTCACAGCATTTTGCCACACATTTAATCTTCAGCCAGAACTGAAGCACCACCATTCCATTAAACATCTCCCTTCCTGGCTACCAGCTTTTGTTTTGCTTTGTATATTTTTTTGGCACAGATACATATCTGAATGCCAGCCATAATTCAGACTATTAGATTTTCCACATAAATAATATTCAGCTGCTTTGAAACACAGTCTGTTTCCAAGCAGATCTGCTGCAATCTATTGACAGATTTTTGCCACACTGCACACATGCTGGGTTTCATTTACAGGCAGCTCTAGCAACAGAATAGGTGAGCCAAATAAGAGAAGCAGTAAACATTGTTTTAAAGGTATGCCAGACTCCCCCGCCCCCCAATCCTACCAACCTAGTGCTTGTAAAAGAGGTGTTAATGTTGGAAAGCTGAAACTCTGAGCATTTTCAGATGTTAAAAAGAAACAAAGTGAGGATATTTGTCTGTCACTTGTTTTGTATATCTGACATACACATATATGACAGGGAGATATGTGCTATGCACCGGACATTTGGAGAAAACATCTCTCACTATGGGCTAACCTTGGCGAATTTTAAAAATGGGGAAAATGGGAAAGAGGAAGCACAACTCACTTCTGCTTTCTTTTTTCAATTTCTGCAGCTGTTTCCAAATATCCAAAGCCTATCTACTGTTTCTTCTTCCCCCAGAAGTTGCTGTTATGGATTTAAATCAAATGAAATAAACATTGTATTTCCGAATAAGCACGATTTTATTGACATAATTTCCCACATGTGTTTATTGACAATTTCCTTGCTCAAGAGACTGCGGGAGGGAGTGTGAGTGTGAGTGTGTGCCTGGCCCAAAGTCACTCAGTAAATTTTATGGCCCACATATGGGTTCAAATTCAGGTCTCCAGAGTTCATGTCCAACACTCTAACCATTAGACTGCACTCCCTTAAATACAGTGCAAAAAAACAACAACTTGCATTCATGGAAAGCCAGACAATTTGAGCAAAGGATAGAATAGCTGCTGATAGCCCTGTTCATACATCATGCTCAACACTCATACAATTACAGGTACAAATTGTACACAGGTACCATTATCCACATGTTTTGTTGAACACACATACAGCATTACACTTACTACCTATACCATGCATTTGAGGGACATATACCCAGGTTCACTTCTAACATGAGGTACAGTGATTCAAATAAAAAAAAATCCAACCCAGGTACATAATAGGGCTATTGTGTTCTCTCAGTTGGAGGGACATGTCTGAGCTAGTCAGATGAAGCTTAGTCACCACCACTCTTGCACGTAATATGACTGGGGCATTGGTGCCGTCTGTTTTGGATTTGGCAAGAAAATATCTTTTCCAGGACGTTCAGTGAAAATATACCTTGAGAAAGATATTAATCAAGATGAGTTGTAATAAATCTTCTGTTCCGCAGCTGCTTTTGGTTTCGTTGTTGTGGATATTCTCTCAGCTGATACTGATCCTCCAAATATTTTTGAAAGAGTTAACTTCTCCTCCTTATGTGTAGCAATCCCAACCAGAGATTGCCTGTTTTTGGAAGAAAAAAAAGGCGCTTCCAGTTGAAACCTCTTGACATGCATTCCCACAAATATCTGTTTTGATCCTAACAGACACTTAGACTGGTTCAAAAACATGCTTATAGTGTTTGTTTGTATGTTTAATTTAATATCTATGACATCTCATTTCCCCAGTCCATATTCAATCATTCTCCTCATGTAATCTCCTAGTGAATAAGGCATGTATGCACAGAATAATGTGGTATGGGACCAATCCAATTCCACATCTTACTGTACTACTCCAGATATCTTGCTCACATGGAGCTCAGCAATGTTGAAGCATTATGTATGGAGCACTGGAGAACTCTGGATCATACCTTATATTTCTTCTTTTAACAGGGAAAGAGCAACTGGCCCTATCTAACCCCAGTGTGCTCTTGTTGATGTCTATTTTATGTTTCTTTTTTAGATTGTGAGCCCTTTCTGGACAGGGAGCCATTATCTATCTATCTATCTATCTATCTATCTATCTATCTATCTATCTATCTATCTATCTATCTATCTACCTACTGCTTTGGAAACTTTTGTTGAAAAGTGGTATATACATATTTGTTATAGTAGTAGTAGTAGTAGTAGTAGTAGTAGTAGTAGTAGTAGTAGACTTATTGAACATATCTGCATATGCATATATCTGCCCTGCAGAACTAGTTGGTGATTTCTATTTGAATATAGCACCAGTGATTAATGTCATTATCCTAAACACCACAACTTCTTTGTAATTTCTGTAATCCATTAGGAAGATTATCTTTAACTCTCACTGAATATCACTGGATTGATACTGGACCTATGTAATGTGTAAATAATAGCAATAATAATAATAATAATAATAATATTAATAAAGAGGCCTTGAAGAATATATAAAGGACAATGAAGAAGATGCACTTCAAATGGTCAATAATGAGAAACTATTCAACACCAAGGAAACAAAGCAGGCCTACAAGAAAGAACGTCAAGAACCGAGCAGAAAAATGGAAAAATAAGCCCCTGCATGGTCAATATTTGCACAATATAAGTGGAAAATCAGACATCAGCAAGACCTGGCAATGGCTTAAGAATGGCAACTTGAAGAAAGAAACAGAGGGTTTAATACTGGCTGCACAAGAACAGGCACTAAGAACAAATGCAATAAGAGCAAAAGTAGAAAGGTCAACAACAAACAGCAAGTGCCACCTTTGTAAAGAAGCAGATGAAACCGTGGACCACCTAATCAGCTGTTGTAAAAAGATTGCACAGACTGACTACAAACAAAGGCATGACAAGGTAGCAGGGATGATACACTGGAACATCTGCAAAAAATACAAGCTACCTGTAGCCAAAAACTGGTGGGACCATAAAATTGAAAAAGTGGTAGAAAATGAAGATGCAAAAATATTATGGGACTTCTGACTACAAACAGACAACTATCTGCCACACAATACACCAGATATAACTGTAGTCGAGAAGAAAGAAAAACAAGTTAAAATAATCGACGTAGCAATACCAGGGAATAGCAGAATAGAAGAAAAAGAAATAGAAAAATCACCAAATACAAAGATCTACAAATTGAAATTGAAATTCTGTGGCAGAAAAAGACCAAAATAATCCCAGTGGTCATTGGCACCCTGGGTGCAGTTCCAAAAGACCTTGAAGAGCACCTCAACACCATAGGGGCCACAGAAATCACCACCAGCCAATTACAAAAAGAAGCTTTACTGGGAACAGCCTATATTCTGCGACGATATCTATAATAACTGACAATAAAATTCAGCCATCCCAGGTCCTTGGGAAGGACTCGATGTCTGGATAAAACAAACCAGTCAATAACACCTGTCTGACTGTGTAAATAAATAATAATAATATACTGCTTTTCAGAAAAGGTTCTTGAAGTGGTTAACAAAGAAAAAATAATAGTAATAAGCAGATGGTTCCCTCTCCCCAAACGGCTCACAATCTAAAAAGAAATACAAGGTAGACACCAGCAACAGCCACTGGAGGGATTCTGTGCTGGGGCTGAATAAGGACAGTTCCTCTCCTGCTGCTAAATATAAGAGAGCCACCACTTTTAAAGATGCCTCCTTGCTCATTTAGTCTGGGCCAGGCTGGATCTTGTGGAGATCAGGCAGAATGAGCAGGGAAATTCTTGGCACAGAGAGAAAGTTTTATTTGCACTGAATTGTTTTGGTCTGGTCACATGTGCAGCCCAACCCTAAACATATATATTGTAAAGTATGATTTCTAGATTTAAGTGAGACTGAAGCCCTATTCACATTATGCTCAACATACTTACAGATGTACAGTTAACTAACATTTTGTTCAACAGTAGTATGCTTCCAATCCATACCCTATATTTGAGGGGGCCTGTATCAAGCTCCACTTTTAAAATAAATACATGTACAGTCATTCACACATAAACATGTGCATGTGTACAGACATGCAAATAATGCATGAAGTTACTCTCTTGGAAGTGTGCTTAGCATGCTGAGGAATCAGCTTCTGGAAAATAGAGTTACAGAGCTTGGTTAGACCTTGTTTAACCATAGTATATAACCACCTACTATTTTAGAGATGTTCAAAACATTTTAATTAGAATCCATTCAAGCACAAAACAGCTCACCCGTAAAATAAAGGGCCTGTTTTGAGTTAAAATTGAAATGACCCCATTTCAAGTTCAAATCATTTTGAGTGCTTCCATTGTCATTTTGATTCCCATTTTTCCAAGTTGCTGATCGGTTTTCTGGTACTGGGTTCTGATTGGCTTGATATCTTCTTGATTCTTGGTTGGCTTGTTAGCATTCAAATCAAGTGTTGGCATAGGCAACTGTGTCCACATTGGCTTTGGGAAGGGATCAGGGAGGGGGGAAGCCAAAGGAGAGAGTTCCAAAAAGTATTTATATTCTAAAGTGCACTAGTGCCTCCTGAAGAGAAAGGATACATCAGGAGAGAGGAAGGACGGAGACTACAGCAGCATAGTAGCAGATCAGAGAAGACTGGTGGCCTAGGGCCTGCCTGACACAGTGGAGAGAGAGACAGAGAATGCCTACTGGCCTTATCTGTCTCTCTATTTTTCTCTCTCTCCTTTTAATTTGCAATGCTGACAACAGGTGCTTTCCTTTCCCCCCTCTAATTTAATTTTAATTTTACAAGCAGCCGCAGTGGCTTTAGCTGGGTGCTACTTTTTGAATTTTTCTTCTTCTTTGGATTTGTCTTCTTCTTGCTTGTAACCAGCCCCCATTGGCTTTAATAACTGGGGGACTGTGCTGATTTCCCCCACTAATTAATTTTTAATTTTTGCCAGCAGCCCCAATGGCTTTAACTGGGTGCTGCTTGTGAATTATTTTCCTTGGGTGGGTTTTCCCCCCTTAATTCTTGTAGCCAGCCCCCAGTGGCTTTAATAACTGGGTGCTGTCCTGACTATTTGATTTTCCTTTTGCAGCCTCAAACTGTACCTCTTTGCTGCTGCATGCCTGTCTGCTTGCCTAGATTGGACTGCATTTGTTTGGGGCGGGGGGCAGGCTGGTGTTCTGTGATGTCTATTTGTTGCCCAGCCTGCCCAGGTTTCCATGGTGTTCCTCACCACCACCACCACCCAGCTCTTTCTTTTTGTATTTGTTGGGGTAGGTGGGTGGGTGCCTGAATAGTGCCCACCTGCCTCCCCCAAGCTCTTGAGTCCTGGTGTCTCCTTGGCCTGAGTTTGAGAGCAACGCCCAGCCAGACTCCAGCCAAAGATGTTGGAAGATAAGCCTCCCCCCCCGCCCACACACACTCCTTTCGCTCTCCTTTCTCTCCTTTCCAGAGAAGCCTGGTCCTTCAGTACAACCACTATTGTGGCTGAGGTAGAAGTAGCGGGGAGGTCCTCCTTGTCAGAGAAGATCTTCCTGTTCTTGCAGAAGTGGAGGTGTTTTCATTGGCTGCCTGTTCAGACAAATCACTCTCTGCAGCCGCCCCAATCCCTGTTGGGAATCCCTATTGGAAAGGGGTTCCCCCCATCTAAGAATGAGCAGGAGGAAGTAGTACCACTTCCCGGACCTTCTCAGCCACAGACTGAGGGTGGTGGGGAGGGTGGCCCCAAGAAGGAAGCAGCAGTCCCAGTACCACCACCACCAAAATGGTCCCAGACCAATAGCAGCATGGTGTGGGAACACTTTGAGTTCCTCCCTTATGACCCAAACCATTCTGCCTGCATCCACTGTGGGACACAGGTCAGCAGGGGAAGGACCCTAAGTATCTTATGATAGATGCTGCAGCACTGGTGACAGCTTCACCTGGGGATCCCTATGCCAGCTGGCAGCAATAGGCATGGTGTGTCCTCATGTAGAAGCAAGGCACCTGCTCCTGCTCCCACATCATGCTGTCTGGATCCACTGCAGGATGTAAGGACCCTAAGAATCTTGTGATGATGGGGATGCTGAAGCACTTGCAACAGCATCACTGGAAATCCATGCTCATGCTGGCAGCAATAGGCCTCGTGTGCCCTTGATTAGTGGCTGCAAGACACCTGCTCCTGCTTGCAAGCAGGGGAAGTTGTCTGCATAGTGGGTGCAGTTAGTGGGCAAGTGGTCTGGTTGCCCAGAGCCTCATCTCATCACCCAGGTTATTGGGGAGACGATTGCTTTGGATGAGCAGCCATCCCATGTGGTGAAGAATGCCAGCTTCCACCACCTGCTTTGACTGTTTGCCCCCCAACTTTAACATCTCCTCACACACCACCTTCATCAGGAGGTTCGTGCCTTTCCTGTACCAGGTATGCAGGAAGGCTATGTTGGGGCTGCTGTATGAAATCAAGCTGTGCATGAATTCATTTTTGTGATTCAATTCAAGTGCAAAAATTCAAGAGATTCAAGTGATTCAACTATAGGGAACAATGGGGAACTCAAACCACTCCATTGTTCCCTATGGGTAGGTCCTAGGGATACCAAAGTGGGTTGGGCATGATGGGTACTACCTACCAACATAATTAGGAACAAGAGTATAGGGGTGTTTCAAGTTCCCCATTATTCCCTAATGACCAAATCACTCAAATCATTTCTAGGTTAATTCATCAAAACAACTGGCTTGGCCATTGTTTCAACACATCATTTTAAGGATTTTGCTATTCATTTCAAGCTTGAAACAAATCACAAAATCCATTTCATGCACACCCCTATACTCTTTATCCATTAGTTTATCAGGGATTAACCTTAGATAAGAGGTCAGCTCTTTCCAATAGAGATGGGTTGTCAGTGAGTCTGAGCATTCTTCTGCAGAAGAGATAATGCAGACCTGGAGATTAAAGGCTCACAACAGTCTTTTTTTCTTGTCTAGAAATTCAAGTCTATTAACTGGTGGAAACTATTAAAACACGTATACAATGATTGTGGATACAAATAGTCAATTAACCTATTATTAGTGCACTTGAAATAACTGAACCTTGTAGACATTGAAAACATGAATGCTTTCCCCAGTAACTATTTATTAAGATGGTCTGTGAGCTAATATGGGTGGCTATTTTGCATCTGGAAACAGAAAAATTGGCAAAGCTTTTTAAAAGATTTTAAAAGACTGTGCAAAGCTTGTTTCAGTGTGATCCAAAATTTAAAGCCAATTAAACCAGATACATCTTGTCTTGTATTTATTATTTAATTCCATTGTTCCTGAATAACCTGTCTCTAAAACAGACTGAGGTCTACTTCTTCCTTTCCCAAGAAGCCCATTAGAACTGACATCAACATCAATTAAAATCATGATACTGTGGCAGCTCTTGTGTAGGTGATACATATTTATGATGCCCACTATCCTATCATTTGCAAGTTCTTTCCACAAGACTGGAGAGAGACTGCAGGTTTCTTGTAATCTGCAAGGCACAGTTGCCTTAGTTAACAACTGTATGCTGAATCAGGTTATAATTACACACTACTGCTTCACAAAGTACTGATTATCAATACAAGGGATGAAAGATTAAAGCACCCAAGTCTCCAGACAGGTGGAAGACATCCAACTAATTCACAGGAGGGGACATTTCAAGAGATAGTGATTGGGTATCAGAGGCTGGAAACAAGATGTCAAGTACTAATTACTGCAGATATAGCAAGATTTAATCACTGGTTCTTGGCAACTCTGATGCTAAATATTTGCACTGGCAAATCTTCTTGTGATGCAGGAAAAACATCCTTGCAATGCCAGCATAACATCCTGATCTGAGACATTGTGCTGACTTAGCAGCCTGTATATCCTTCTTATCCCAAGCATTAATTTGCTGGTACAGCAACTCTTAATGCTGGGGCTGCAAGGGACTTTTGTAATACAATCTATTCTTAATCATATTGACATCTAGTGGTAATTGCATGAACAGAAAGTATGTTGTATGTGGGGAAATCAAAAGCAAGATTTGCTGGTCAATGACCGAATAAACTCATATCTATCAAAAGCAAGAGCTGTGTAAGATGCCGGAGATGTCTTCCAACAAGACCGAGGTGTGTTGCTTCTTGTGCCACCAGAGAAGTTTTGCCAGCAGAACTCCACAGATACTTCTGTGTACTGAAGCTTTCAAACCCAGCAGGATCATGTGACCTGAGAAGGCAGTATGGCTCCAAGTGGCCTTTTATAGATGCTGAGTTGGATCCTCAGTTTGAGCAACTTGTTACTCAGTGTTACTAACCAGGTTACCTGAGAAGTGCCTTGTCCCATATGTACCTACCCAGACCTTCAGATTTTCTTCAGAGGTCCTGCTTCAAGTGATGTGAGATGGGTAGCTAGCTACGAGGGATGGGAGAGGGCCCTTTCAGTGGTGGCACCCCATTTATTGAATAGCCTCTCTAAGGAGATTTACCTGATATTATCACTGTGTTCTTTCTGTTCACCTAGGCCTTTAAAAAAGGTTTTTTTAAAATATAAAAAAATGTTGTATGTTATTGTAAGGTTTGGTTTTAATAAAGTTTTAATTGTATGTTTTACATACGATTAATTGTTTTATTGTTTTACTTTGTGAACCACTCAGAGAGCAATTTGTTATGGTGGCCAACAAATAAAGTTAGAGGTTTTTTTGCTGCAACAATAACACCTATTGTAGCCACGGGTGCTACAGGGTTCCTGGAACTCCCTTACATACCTGTTGCTTCCCAGTTGCCAGGTTGGAACTGATTCCCCCCCCCCCAAAGTGAACGTTGAAAGGAAATGTCAGGGTTCATCCAAAGAGCACCTGAAATTCAAAGAGAAATTCAAGTTTCTCCCCCAAGGAGAAAGATCAGAGAATTTTCTTGGAACTGGAACCTCATGCTTAGTTGAAAAACATGTACTTCAGGCTAAATAGTCACTATACCAATTCTACCTGAAGCTTTACTGCATTTTTATCCAAGGCATTTTTTAAAAAGCTTTTGAGAGGCCTGGGAGCTGAAGGTTCATTGAGCTATGTCCCACATCCTTCTGACTGTATCTTGTGTCAATATAATCCAACTGTCCTATCACATGAGGATGGATGAGTACAAAACACATCTCCCACTCACCATCTGGCACTCCATTCCATCTGGCACTCCATTCCATCCCCACATGTGGAACATTTGAATATTAAAGGAGCATCTTACCCAATTGATTAGAGGGAGTTCAGACATTCTGCCCCCCGCCACATAACTACACACACTGGAGGGGGAGACATGCATAAACATGCTGCTTGGTGATGATCCCATGATTCTCTCCACCAGCCAGTCTGTCAGTCAAGCTATTGGTCTGCCAGAGAGGGCTGGGGAGATGAGAATAAACAAAGTGAATGGACTATTTATTGAGCAAGCTTGCAGGTCAAACATTAAGATCAAGGTCCCTCTACTGAAGTGAATGACACAATTAATGGAGCGCACCAATGAAATTATCTGGGATTGTATTTTCAGTGACCAGTACTACTATTGCTTTGGAAGGAAAGGAATCTAATTATTTCAAACACTGAAGCATCATAATTTTGTCAGTGCTGTTGTGGGCTACTCCGTGTGTGAAAGCCAGGGCAATTGCACCCTCCAAAGGACCTCTTTGAGCCAAATATGTTAATCCACCTATGATAAATACATTTGTTGTTGTTTTTCTAAATCCAGCCTTGCACAATGCACATGAAATCCTCTTGTCTCTCAACAAGAAATATATATATTGTGTAGATTCTTGTATTGCTTTCAGAATTCTTTTTTTAAACAAACACAATGCACTATGAAGAGGACAGATCCCTTGTCTCTGCCCATTATCTCAGCAGCCTTCCTCCTGGAGCCTGTTGTGTATTTGATCATGACATAATTCTGTTTAGTATTCATCTAAACTAACCATCACATTTCTTATGGACTGTCACTCATGCAGTTCTACTGTTATCAATGTAATTGCAGTGCACTTTCAAAGTCTTGCCTGTTTTTAAGGCTAACTTTAAAATAAAAACGTGGTATTAAATGCTTGCAATTATGAATGTTCCAACTTGACTTTGTTCTTTCTCTATTGATTGTTCAATATGTTCCAGCAGAGGACTCCTTATGTAAATGTAAACTTGAGTGAGTGACTGACTGATTGTTACAAAAAATCCATAACTAGGTATTTACATAAGTAGAGGATATTGTGTAAGTGTGTTAGCATTTCATTTCCTCATGACCGTGCTGTTTGTCAGAATTTTAATGTTATATAAGTAAGTAACTTTTTGTGCTCTTTCATATGCCCTGACGTAAGAGACTCTTAATTTTTTGTAAAATGAGAGAATAATATTGTGAGGAACTAAGGCAATCTGTGGATAATTTAATGGGCTGTTGCAAGTTTTGGGGGGTAGCAGCAAGTTACCATCCCCACTTCTCACTTGCCTCTCTCTACTGCCCACTGCCTTTGGAGGAGCTATTTGCAGAGTGCCACCCGGAGACAACCCTCTGTTGCTGTCTCTTCCTCCTAGCCCAGTGTGCAGCCTTTTGCCTCCCTAGCTGGGCTAGTAAGTGTTAGAGAGATTTGGAGGGGAGATCATTTACCTACTCCATCCACAGCAGAAGTACACAAATAAGTAGAGCACTGCTAATTAATATTGTCTGGAAACTTCGATTTAAATTCTAAGTAAAGTAATTTATTTAGGAAATACATCAGACAGGCAGGAAAGGTCTACATGCCTAGCTGCTTATTAAAGGTAAAGTGTTCGGTCAAGTTAATTTCGACTCCTGGTGCCCACAATGCCCCGTGGTTTTCTTTTGGTAGAATACAGGAGGGGTTTATCATTGCCTCCTCTTTCGCAGTATGAGATGATGCCTTTCAGCATCTTCCTATATCACTGCTGCCCGATAGAGTACCAGCGGGGATTCAAACCAGCAACCTTCTGCTTGTTAGTCAAGCATTTCCCTCTGCTTATTACATCAGGGGGAAAAGGAGAAAGAGGAAGTCTGTTTCTCCGGTGAGAGAACAAAACCTGAGACTATCAGTCTAACAAAGGGCAAGTAGTGTAGAGAAAGAGTAGTCAGAGGAAATTCCCTTGCTCACTATTTTTGCCCCTAGTTTGCCTAGTTGCTGGTTCTGGTTCTAAGAATCAATGCCATCAGGAGCTGCAACAGTAAGGAACAGAGGAAAGGAGAAGAAAAGAAAATTATGGAAGGGCAGCAGAGTATAGGAGATGTAGAGCTCTTACGATCTGTGAGAAGAGCTCAGAGGCAGAGTGTGGGAAGAGTGGATTACATTAAACCCCCCACACACACACACACACAGACAGATGATCGTCCTTGCTTCCCTGACCAGCAGCTCACCCTCCTCCCCGGAGTGCCAATAATGCACAATGCGAGTGTGTGGAGTATTATTGGGATCCCCCCTCTCCCCACCCCCGAGTGTGCCAGTCGTGGCTGCAACACTAGCAAATAAATGAGGTTAAGAGAGCAAGTGCTCCCTTAACCTCATTTATTTGTTCGTTTTATTTATTTCATTTATTTGCTCCTTTTAAGGGAAGGCTACTTAGGTGGGTTTGCTGCTGGGTAGCTGCCAGTATCGGGCCTGATCCTGGCAGTTCACATGTGTATGCAAAACCAGGCTGGGCCCACTTAGCCTGGTTTTGCACACATGCATGAATAGCCTCCATCTGTGGGTGTTCCTGTACTCTATAGCTCTATATGAACAGAATAACCTCTTAAAGATGCCTGTCTCCGGCATCTTCAAAATTTTTGTAAAGTGTAACTGATTTTTCATTTCTCTGTGAACTGCTGATCACCCAAAGATATATTTTAATAAGCTCCTCCATTTCAAGAGAGCAAACACGGGAACAGATACCTCTCTACTGCCTTAGGCTTTCAGATTATGGGTCTCACAAGTGGTTCTTTAATTTGTAGAGCAAGTGTGCATGGCATACCATCCCACCTTGCACAGGTGCCACCTCACCTGCCTGATGCCAGGCCTCTGCCTCTGCCACTGCCCTTCCCCCTCTCCACTGCTACTCTTGCATCTTCTTTCCTTTCTCCTCCCCTCCCCTGACACCACTTTGTCCCCTGCCACCACTGCTGCTTCTCCATCATTGTCTCCTCCCAGAAGACAAAATGTAAGGGACAACTACTGCATTGGGAAGATGCTCTAGCTAGATGAGCTCCATTTGCCTCATTAAAGGACCACCCCTGGAAGAAGCCTCCAACCCAGGGAGTGGGGTTGGCCACCATGGGGAAGAGCCAAGGCAAGAGATATTTGTGTCTCACCCAAATACCTTCAGACTAGGGGTGTGCAATTCAGATTTTTCGTGATTCGGTTTGGGACCCGAACCGAATCACCCCTGTTCTGTTTTGTGACCAAATATGGGCCACCCAAATCACCCTTGATTCGGTTCGGATTCGGATTTAATCCGAATCCGAATCTGAAACAATTTGGGGGGAAAGGGCCCAGGGGCAAAATTTTGGGGTGGGGTGGTAGTGCCCAATGGGTGGAAGCTACCACCCCAATTTCAGAGGGATTGGGCAAAGGGATGATTTTTGCGGAATTTTTGAAGTTTTAGTGACTTTGGGGGAGTTCAGGGGCATAGCATGGGATCTGGGCAAAAAGAGTGGGGTGGGGTGGTAGTGCCTAATGGGTGCAGGCTATCACCCCAATTTCAGGGGTATTGGGCAAAGGGCTGATTTTTGGAGAATTTCTGAAGTTTTCATGTCTTTGGGGCAGATTTGGGCAGAAATTGGGGCCTGGGGCAGAATAGTGGGGTGGGGTGGTAGTGCCTAATGGGTGGAGGCTACCACCCCAATTTAAGGGGGATTGGACAAAGGGCTGATTTTTTGGGAATTTTTGAAGTTTTTGTGTCTTTGGGGCAGTTTGGGGGCAGAAAGTGTATCTGCCCCAAAAGGGTGGGGTGGGGTGGTAGTGCCTAATGGGTGGAGGCTACCACCCCAATTTCAGGGGGATTGGGCAGAGGGCTTATTTTTTGGGAATTTTTGAAGTTTTGGTGTCTTTGGGGCAGATTGGGGGCAGAAAGTGGATCTGCCCCAAAAGAGTGGGGTGGGTTGGTAGATAGTGCCTAATGGGTGGAGGCTACCACCCATCCCCAATTTCAGAGTGATTGGGCAGAGGGCTGGATTTTGGTGAATTTCTGAGGTTTTTCTTCATAAGGTGCAGTGTGCTAGATTGATATTCATAGTAAATGAGAGTGTGAAAAAGTGAAAGTGGGGTCATGAGAGTTCTTTAATTGAAAAAAATCTCATCTGCTATCATTGAATGAGAATTCACACCTCAGACATCGAGGGTGATTCGGTTCGGCCCCGAATCACCCGAAATTGCTCATTTCGGGCACAGATTGATCTGTGTCCAAAATTTTTTGCACATCCCTACTTCAGACGCCCCCCTGTGGCCATTGATTCAGTATTGTCTAACCTGGATGTCCGGGGCCAGGCCCTACCCGAGAGCTTTTTCATTTGAAATATTGGAATCTGAACTTGAGGCCATGTGCATGTAGAGAATGCAATCTACCACTGATCTATGATCCCTTCCCAAATATCCACACAGGTTTTCTTCAACGGTGTCAAAGAAATTATCATATCAGCACTATATATTTTCCATTATTCCACGTTTCACTTTGTTCCTACCACCTGCCTGATTTTACCTTATATTTTAGAGTGATTGTCATAGTCACGCCTTAGCAAAGCCTGTAGGAGGACAGTAATGACAAGGAGGATTCCCAGAGCCTAGCTTCTCCACAGATAATTCCCACCTCTCTCTCTCTCTCTCTCTCTCTCTCTCTCTCACACACACACACACACACACACACACACACACACACACACACCGACACACACACCCTGCTCCCCCTCCCCCATAAGAGCCAGTGTGATGTACTGGAAAGAGGTCCATGTACAAATCCCAACTCAGCTATAAAATTGACCTTTGGCCAGTTTCTACCACTCAGCCTAACTTACCTCACTCGCTGTTCTCAAAATAAAATATCGGGCAGAGGCACAGTACCCTGAGCTCCTTGAAAGAAGGGTGGATTACAAATGTAATAAACAAACCCAGCAGGCATTGCTGTTTCAGTAGTTCTCTGGCACAGGCTCATAGCATTCTGTGTGAAGCATACAGGCTTGGGAGTGCAACTGAATCTCCAACTCCATCTCTCCTCTGTTTCCATGGGAATGGTGTATGAAACATATGGAGCATGCAGGTAGTAATTGCTTCCTTCTCCGTGTCCATCTGATTGGCAAGACGAGGCAGAATAAGAGGGCAGAATTTAATTTACCAGCTAAATCATGAATTATGGCAATGCAAGGTTCAGACAGAGCAGGCAATGGACAACTGGGCTTTCTTTTTGGACTTTTTAATAGTTAAGACTTGGGATATTAAACTATTAAGAACTCTTTATATTTATCTGCCAGTTCAATTTTGATTTGAACATTCATGAAGAACTATTTGAGGCTCTCCCTTACCCTCTGTTTTATATTCCTGCCCATTTTTGCCTAATGAGAATTTCATTGCTCTCTCTAAGATTAGCATGCCCTTGATATGCTCAAGGCATTGCATTCACTGTCAGTATAGAAGATACTTAGTTCCCTTAAACATACCAATACCCAACACTCTGCATTTCTCCTTTTCTCTTAGCTCTGAAAAGTATTTTCTGAACAGACCTATAAATAAGGCAAAGACATGCAGCATCAAGATGTTTTAAGACCTGGTGCTCTGTGGATACAATAGCTGTGCTGCCTTATTGGCCTTTTGCTTTTCTTGTGCTAGCAAAGAGTCTTTCTTTATTGATGCCATTTCCGAATGCAACAAGACATTTAAACAGATGGTGAAATACAGGTTTACCCTCTGGTGTCACTGTGTATGATGGGGTGTTTGGCTCTATCCTTGTAATGTATAACAGATGTTCTGGAAATTGCCAAGAAATAAACAAGTAGCATAACAAAGTGGCATGTTGCAGTTTTGCATAGCACATTCTTGATTAATAAAGACCCTAGGCATGTAGCATCCTGATGATGTTATTTAAGCACACTATTCCAAAATATGTTTTGCCCCCACCATATTCTTGATTAAAAACAGGAGAAACAAATGGGGTGTGACTAGGCTTTAATTAAATCAACAAGGACAAGAATTGCAAAGGGAAGTTAAGCCAGATGAATGCTGCATGGGCAGCATTACTTTCTCAGGCAAAAAATGAACATAGTTTTGGTTCCCATAGTCTGCCTTACCTATATGATGGAGTCTGCCTTGGCAATGAGAAAAGAGCAGAACTGCACAACCTCTATGCAGTCAGGTCACACTGTGAATGCCAGTGCTGAAAAAATGTATCTTCTCATAGGTTGGGCCATAAAAAGGCCTAGATTTTTGAAGCCCAGGTAGACCCAAAGCAACTCTAGCCAACTCTTAGCTGCTCAAGCCTAGTGCGCTGTGCTGAGAATACCCTTCCCTCTCTAGAAGTTTCTCCAAAGAATTCCTATCCTTTATATACACCCCATATTAAAATGAGATAACCATCTATATCTGTAATTAGAAATCAAAGTTGATCTCTCCACTTGATTCTTCCTCAAAGTTCACACTACCATGACTCTAACAAGGAAGACGCTGAGACTCATAGAGGATAAAAAAGCTAATGCCACACAGTTACCAGTGGGCAAAATAAATATTCTTACATGAGCTGAATGACTGGATCAGTTCACAGTACCAGGTTCAAGGAAGGTGGATGGAACATAGGAACATAGGAAGCTGACATATACTGAGTCAGACCATTGTTCTGTCTAGCTCAGTATTGTCTACACAGACTGGCAGTGGCTTTTCCAAGGCTGCAGGCAGGAATCTCTCTCAGCCCTATTTTGGAGAAGCCAGGAAGGGAATTTGAAGCCTTCTGCTCTTCCCAGAGTGGCTCCATCCCCTGAGGGGAATATCTTACAGTGCTCTCACTTCTAGTCTCCCAAACTAGGGTGGACCCTGCTTAGCTAAGTCATGCTTGCTACCACAAGACTAGCTCTCTTGTAAATTGTAAACTGTGTCAATTGTAACTGTGTTGTGACTTCAATTAAGCAGAAATTTAAAGAGTACCTGTAGTGGATGTGGTCTGCCAAAACATCAACACAGAATGCAGTATTTATCCCAAACACATACATTTCTTTCTCAGAATATCAGAGGCCAATTCTTCTTCCTCATCCCATATGCTGGTAACATCCAGGTTTGACTACTGCAATGCACTCTGCACTGGGCTACCTTTGTACAGTATGTATTTTGGAAACTGCAGTTGGTACAGAATGCCCAAGCCAGGTTGGTCTCCGAGGTTGTCCGAAGAGATCATATCACACCAATTTTAAAAGAACTACACTGGCTGCCAATAAATTTCTGGGCTAACAAGAAGTGGTGCAGCCAACAAGCTGCCTCAATGTTCATTTTCTGAGATTCAGGGGTGATTCTGGAGAAGGAAAGACATACACATACAACCGTGAGTTTTAATGGGCTTTATTAAGCCGATTGATTACAAGTGTAGGTGATTAGGCATATAGGTAAGTAGTTTTCATTTTTCTATTATTGTAGTGTAGTGTTCAGTAACAAATAAAAGCATTCCTAAAATCATTTCCCCCTTTCTCAAAATGCAGAGCTGCTAGCTAGGAAATAGTTTGGGCCTCACCAAGAAACAGGCCGTTGTGTTAACAGCAAGCTGAGGAACTCCTCTTCTGTGTGCAAGGAGTGCCCTATCTTGCTTCTACTTAGCAACAAGTTGAAACACTGGTTATTACTTACAAAGCCCCAAATGGCTTGGGCCCAAGATATTTAAGAGAACACCTTCTTCTTCATCAACCTCACTGCCTGTTAAGATCATCTGAGAAGGTCCGGTTGCAGTTGCCACCAGCTCGGTTGGTGGCGACTCAAGACCGGGCCCTTTCTAGAGTTGTCCCAGGACTCTGGAATGTGTTTCCTAATGCAATTGGAAGCCTTCTCTGAATGTTTTTAAGAAGGACCTAAAACATACCTGTTTAGTCAGGCTTTTTAATTTATAGTTTTAAAGCTTTGGTTTTAGAGTTTTATTGTATTTTAAATTGTTTTAATTATGTTAATGTTTCAGTTGTTTTATATTCTGAACCACCCAAGGACCTTTTTTGTATGCGGTGGTATATATATGTTCTAAATAAATGAATAAACCCCAAGCCCAATTGCACAATATTCCCAGCCCCTTCCAGACCAGAAGGATTTCTAAATAGTGACTTCTTTCTGCTTCACTATGATTACGGTTGGGGGGAGTTCAAAAGAGTAGGGGGATTTACAGCAACTTTGACATGGTAACAGCAAGGTGCTGTTCATACAGCAGCTACAGTATTATTATTATTTTTTTCCTCATTACAATTGGCCCTTTGTGTATTACACACATCTTTAAAAAGCTGCTCTTTGAGAGAGTGTTGGAAAGGTTTGTGTGCAATACTCCGGCATTTTTTGTGAAGCTGTATGGATATGCTCTCAGGGGAGTTAACTTAACTGCCCCCGCAAATCCCACTAGAGCAGGTTTTGAGAATTCCTGATGGTTGGAATTCTGACTAAAATCCCTGTTGTCGTATTGAAAGTTATCCTGATAATGCCTGATAGTGGACATAACAGTCAGCATTCCTATCGGACCAGTATGACTGCACAGCTCTAATGGAAAGTGCTTCCATTCCAGAGGGAAGTTATCCCCTACCCCACCCCCAGTGAGACTGCAAAATGTGGTTACACTAGCTGTGCGCTACATTGATATAAGGTGAAGTGTGCCATCATGTAGATTATGACTCCTGGCACCCACAGAGCCCTGTGGTTTTCTTTTGGTAGAATACAGGAGGGGTATACCATTGCCTCCTCCCACGCAGTATCAGATGATGCCTTTCAGCATCTTCCTATATCACTGCTGCCCAATATAGTACCAGCGGGGATTCAAACCGGCAACCTTCTGCTTATTAGTCAAGCACTTCCCCGCTGCACCATTAGGTGGCTCTACATTGATCTAGTGCACAGTGATTCTTATATAATGACACTAGGAATTTTAAAAAAAAATTAAGAGAAAATTACGGTGGGGGGATCTGCAGACGCTACACATATGCTCCCCCCCCATTCTCTTTACTACAGTATCTGAGCACAGGTGAATGAGCCAATCAAAAGCAGGAGGTGGGGGCCTCTTCTGCAACAATATTGGCCAGGAATGAGTGGGATGGCTGTGTCAATAAACCAGTGTTTGAAAAAACCATAATGAAGTGTAATCAACCGTAATAAAAAGCAGCAATGTGAAGGGACCCAATTTAATCCAATTTATGCTTATGAACACTTGTACACACTTATACACACTAAATATACACTCACCCTAATTTACATCACTTTCTCCAGCACTAAAACTCCAAGTCTGGAAGCCTGCATTTGCAATGTCAAAGGATACACCTCTATATACAACATAAAGCTATTCAGAATTTACAGTAAAGTTTTGCAAGACCCCTTGCTGAGAAAACTGGATTGCTGGAAAGACTATAAAAATCCAGAGATTAAAATAGTAGACCTATAACCAAGTAAAGTGTGTTAATGTCTCCATATATCAAAATAGCAGAACTATTTGAACACGACTAGATTTGTAAGACTGCCTTATATCTGACCCTCTATTCTGAAATATAGTAAAAAGATACATATTTTTATTGTGAGGTTTTTTCCTATGTATCATTATGAAAATCATTAAGCAATATCTATATACTTATTTCTTGTAGACGGGCCATGCACGGTGACATGGTAGGAAGGAGGCTATTGGCTGAGTTTGCAAGCAGAAACACCTGATTGGGCAGTGGGGATTCCATATGCAGAGTGTGCAAGCAGAAGCACCTGATTGGGCAGTGGGGATTCCATATGCAGATAGGGAGAAGGAGCCTGTGAGAGCAGAAGCACCATGGTGACTGGGCAGTGGGGATTCCCTATGCAGAGAAGGAGGAGGGACCTGTGATGGTTAAGGTCAGTTCGAATGCAGCTGTTACAGGTGGGAAGCTGTTCTTGATATAAAAGGATAGCAGGCAGGGGTCTGCAAAAAGACAAGGTCATGAGGGAGGAAAGAGTGCCTTTGGGAGAAGAAGGATGCCGTTGTGTAAATGAACAAAATCTGTTAACTCAGGGAGGGAGGAAGAAAAAACATGAAGGAGGGGGAAGAAACAGTGGAGAAGAGTGAGTGGAGGAGAGAGAAAGAGAAAAAGAAGGGAGGGGAAAGAGAGACAGAAGGAAGGGCAAGGGATGGGCCCGGGCCTGTCAGCAGCCTGAGGGGAATGGGTGGCCATGGCGGCAGTGGCAGCAAGGAAGGGTCCAGGCAACCACTGGGGCTACTGAGGCCATTGTAAGAGGGAGGCAGTCAGGCAAGTGATGGGCCTGGGCCTGTCAGTGGCCTGAGGGGAACGAGCAGCCATGGTGGTGGCAGCAGCGAGGAATGGCCCGGTCAACCACTGCTGCTGCTCCTGAAGGGAGGAGCAGGAGTGGGGCTCAGGTGAGGGTGGGGAGTTCTCTGGGGATAGGGGGCTGCAGCTTGGCCAATAGGCAGCAGCAATGCTGCAGCCACGACCAATAAGGGTGAGGAGGATGGAAGCAACGGGATGGAGGAGCAGCAGGAGTGCAGACCAGGTGAGGGTGGGAAGCTCTCTGAGGTGAGGGGAGCAATCAAGTACTAACGTGCAGGTGCTCTAGAGCGTGCAAGAGTTCCAGCATTGAAGCGGTGAGAAATAATGTCAGTGGTGGAGGTCCTGCAGGTGAAGCCCCTCCAGCCAGAAGAGTTGGGTGGATGGCGGGTGAAGCTCCGCCGGCCAGGAAGATGAGGCGATGGCGGGGAGAAATGACAGCGGTGGTGAGGAGGTGGGCAGATGGCGGGCAAAGCCCTACCAGCCGGGAGGAGAAGGTGGGAGGTGGTGGTGGGATGGCCTGGCCCTGACCCGCCCAATGGGGAGAGCTGTGGGGGGGGGGAGTGAGCTGCGGGGGATGTCACAGGCTCAGTACACAACTGCACAGATTCTCTGTGTGGGGTCAGCTAGTTTTATGTTATTTTAAGTAAAAACTGAGAAAAGTTATTTTATTTTATTTCAGAAATAATGGGGGGAATGAAGCAAAAATAATTCTAATAATCTAAATTTATAAATTTACATTTAAACCCCACTCTTCTCCGAGGAGCTCCGAAGTACATGGTTATTTTTATCCTCACAACAACCCTGTGAGGTAGTTTAGGCTGAGAGATGCATGACTGGCCCAGAGTCACCCAGTGAGTTTCATGATTGAATGGAGATTTGAACACGGGTCTTCCCTGTCCTAGTCCAACACTCTAACTACTACGCTGTGCTGAATCTAAAGTTCAAAAGGGCAAAATGTGTTTAACACCAATCATGTTAAGAGTTTCTTATATATTTAGAAGTCTTCAAGCACAGTTGTTAGCCAGCATAATCCTGAAGTGGCAATCAGTGTTCAAAGTTTGGAATTGTGTGAAGTTCTGAAGGATTTCAGTCTGCATATTAATAGCACAGACTGTAGTGGGGCTGTAGCTCAATGGCATCTGCTTTGCATGCAGAAGGTCCCAGGTTCAATCCCTGGCATCTCCAGATACGGCTGGGAAAGACTCTTGCCTGAAATCTTGGAGAGCCGCTGCCAGCTAGTATAGACATTACTGAGCTACTATAGATGGACCAATGCTCTAGACAGCTTCCTCTGTTCCTATGACCTTAGCCCCATTCATACAACTTATTGTGTCAACTGTGAAATGACTTACATGATTCGAGTCTGGGAATGGTGAATCATTGTGCACCATCCCCACAATAGGACTTTGATACAGTTGAACATTTTGAAGCAATTGGCACTATGGTTTGTTTGTCACCCTTAAATCAAACGCACACGCTCTCATTCTCTGTTGCTGATAAAGGTATAAGCCAAAACGTTCAGCTGACATTTGATTCAGCTATCTCGGTTGTCAGTCATCTTTTTTGTACAATAGTTACAGAGGGACATGACTGAGGCTTATAAAACTACATGGCATGGAGAAAATGGATAGGGAAAAGTTCTCTCTTTCTTTCCCTCTCATATAACATTAGAAAATGGGCATTCAACAAAACTGATTGGAGGGAGATTTAGGACCACCACCTTAGTTGACTTTAAAAGGATATTAGGGATTGGACAAATTCATGAAAGACAAAACTGTCAGTGGTTATTAGTCATAATAGGTTTGTAGAACCTGCATATTCACCTGCATATTCATCTCTGAATATCAGCTGTTGGTGGAGAGCTTGAAAGCAGGGGGAATCTATTGTTTTTGTTCCTGCTGTGAGCTTCTCAGAGGCATCTGGTTGGCCACTGGGCAGAACTGTGGACTATGGATGCTGGACTATGTAGGTCTTTGGTCTGACTGAGCTGCGCTCTTGTGTTAAGCTTGTCAACAGCCACTCAAATGGAGTTCTCATCATAGAAAAATTACTGTATTTTGCTATGTATTTTTCCAATGCCCAGTGTTACAGGGGAAGACACACTTTCTTTGTCTTGCAGAAAGAGGGGGGAGTTTTGAAATATGGATATTGTTCTTCATATGACATAAAAGAAGAAAGATGATGGGCTTTGGTGCCTGCATTTGCACAGAAGGCACAAATCATTAGCTCACCTTACCATTCTATTTCCAAGTCTGGATTTTGCTCCAACAACCATATTTGCTCCGACAACCACTTCTAATTTGGCAAAGAGGCACCTTTTAATGTGGCCATTCTCTTTATTTAGCAGGGGGAGAGTAACTGGCCCTATCCACCCCCAGCACAGTATCTCTAGTGACTGTTGCTGGTGTCTATCTTATGCTTCTAATAAATAATAATAAATAATAATAAATAAATCTAATAAATAATAATATTCATATAAAGTCAAGCAAATGCATTGGAAATTTCAGCATGGCGTCTGAACAAGCCCAGAAAAAATGGAGTTATACAGATTAAGATAGTGTCAGGGACCTGACTGCAAAAACTACAAGTGGTATGGCTTTTTGCTTTTTAACTTTTTTACATGAGGTTATAACAACATTAGCTCCTAGCTTAACAAAAACACATCTGTATGAAATGCAGCAGCAGAGATATACTTAAGAGGGAGCACCTTTCCCTTCTGGGCACAGTCCCAAGCTGCACAGTAGTATACAGCTCTGGCTGGCCACTGGGGATAAAAACTGCATGATCAAGATAAGTATGATTAGAGTGGATAAGTGTGCTGAAATCCTCTGTTTCAACCTTCAAGGCTGATCTACAGCATTTCTCTCCCTGCAGAGTCTGTTGTTAAAAGCCTTCCAAATACCCCAGGCTCGAGTAGAAGTTGATTTAATTCAGCAGGGGGAACAGACTTGGGGGTGGGTGGGGGGAGAAAGTAGTGCGATGGGCTCTCATGAGAACTGGCAGATTGACAGTGCTGAAGAGTGCTCTTCCATTTAAAAACACTGGAAGTGCAAAAGACTATTCCAGCTTCATCTGTGAATATATTTCTTCGTGAAAGGGGGAAAAGGCTCTTGGAAAGAGGATCGAGTTTTGTGAGGCTCAGTGTTATTGGAGTCCATCTTCTTTCTTGTGGGGGAAAATTCCCATAATAGAATCTTGTTGGTGTTACAGTAAAATGCCGTGGTTTGTCTTTTTTTTAAGCTCCCTATATTGTTGCCAGTTTGAGGTGTTTGTCATGTGAATATTTGTTCCTTTTGATCTGGAGATACCAACTCATTTTCTCTGAATCCACCCAAGCAACTTTCTACTCATCGTGACTCCTGCTCTATTCCAATTCACATTATGATCCAAGCCACTCATATTATATTCCATTCTCAACCAACAGCCCTTCCCACTTCAAGAAGAATCTATTATACAGTGAACTGAATCTTGACTAAAACTTAGTTACGAGCTCTACGGGGCTGGGGGGAGCAGACTTGTATGTAAAACCTGGTAAGAGGTTCAGTCCAAGCTACATGTACTTGTAAAGAAATACAAAATGTCATGGTGGGTGGGAGTCAATCTGAAGCATCAAGTTGAACCTAAGAGAGTTTGATAAACTGGAGTGCCTCAGGACTCTTGTATCCAGTCTGAAAATTATTTCAAGGTTAGACAACTGGATTCATTGCTTACTATCATTCAAATAAATGCCAACCTCATGCACAGATTGCATGCATGGAGCCAGGTGAGTGCCAGAGCTTTGCTGCCGCTGTGTGGGCTGCCAGAGGGAGAGCTGATGAACCTGGAAGCTGCTTGGAGTTGCAGCACTGCACTAAGGGCCTGCTACTTTACTTTTATAGGTGCCTCTTGCCAGCCCCCAGGTGCTCCCCTCACTGGCCCTTGAACCACCGAACCAGTTTGAGCTGAGCCTCTGTATGCACTGAACCATTTCACAGACCTGCGAACCGGTTCAAATTCAGCCCAGACTGCAAACATTGGTCCACACACATCCCTAATCTGAGGTGAGTCACAGTCTAAGCCCCTTTGGGGTATGTCCTAAATTGCATTTCTTGTCATGCTAGCAAAGGGCTTCACAACTTTTCATCTTGTGAATTATCAGAACAATCTGATAAGGGAGAGGGAACTTATTATTTATATTTTAGAGTGGAAACAGATCGGGAATTGCCTGCACCACACAATTTAGGGAATTACAGGAGAGGGACTGGAACACAAGTTCCTACATACAAGTCTTTCTGAACTGGATCACAGTGGCTCTTTTAACCTGTTGTGTCATGAGCTTTTATGGTAATTCAGATGGTTGCAGTGCCACTCTAAACATATAGAGAGGCTGTGGTTTGTAGCTTCAAGGTTAACCTAGCATTATCATGAAAACATGCATGTTTCCTTGGACTTTATTATTATTATCTTTATATATATTTCTCTAAGGCATACCTGTGGCTAAACCCATGTGTGGCAGCTCTCATGAAAGTTCAGAGAGCTGCCGGATAGCCATGGGATGGGTGGGGGGAAGAAAATGGTAGTGGCCGGCTGGCTAGCAGGTGACAAAAATGGCAGTGAATGGCAGTGGGTGGCCAAGTGGCCATCAAAGCAAACATCGGCGGTGGTAGTGCGGGGAAGAAGATGGCTGGTGGTGGGTTGGCAAGAAGATGACTGGCGAGCAGGAGCGTGGAGAAGAAGACGTCTGGCTGGCTGGCAGGTGGATAAGATGGCCAGCAGGTGGGCAGGCAGGCAAAAATGTGGTGTTAGGTGGGAAAGCAGCAAGGTGAATGGCTGGCTGGCTGGTCGGAGGGAAGGAAGTAAGAAGGTGGGGGTGGACAGGAAGGCAGTGAATGGCTGGCTGGCTGGTAGGTGAGCGGGCGGTGGCACGGGGAGAATAAGATGATGGCGGCCACGGTAGCTCCAAACTAGAGGCGCCGATGCTCTGCTCCCAGCCCAACTAGTTATTTTTTTGATTTATATACTGCCCCTCCAAAAATAGCTCAGGGCGGTTTACAACAAATAAAAACAATTAAAATCAATTAACAGTTAATATCAAAACTAAATCAATTAAACAATCAAAATCATTTTAACATTAAAAACATTAACATTAAAATCACTTAAAACCAGCATTAAACATTTAAACCATGACTCTAATTAGAAGCCTGGTGAATAAATGTGTCTTCAGCACCTTTTAAAAAGTTGCCAGAGATAAGGAGGCTCTTATTTCAACAAGGGGATGTATTCCAAAGTCCAGGGGCAGCAACAGAGAAGGCCTATTCCCGAGTAGCCGGCAAATGAGTTGGAGGCAACTGCAGGTGAACCTCTCTAGATGATCTCAACAGGCAGTGGGGCTCATGGTGAAGAAGATGTTCTCTTAAATACCTAGGGCCTAAGCTGTTCAGAGCTTTATAGGTAATAACCAGCACCTTGTATTTTGCCCGGAAACATATCGGCAGCCAGTGTAGTTCTTTCAACAAAGGAGTGATATGGTATCTCCTAGATTATTCAGAGACCAACCTGGCCACTGCATTCTGGACCAACTGCAGTTTCCAGACTATGTACCAAGGCAGCCCCACATAGTGTGCATTGCAGTAATCTAGCCTAGAGGTTATCAGCATATGTACCACCTTTGAGGTCACTGATCTCAAGAAATGGACGCAGCTGACGTATCAGCTGAAGTTGATAAACATCACCTCTGGCCATCACCTCAACACCAGGGAGAAGTCCGGATCCAGAACACCCCCAGACTGCGCATCTGTTCCTTTTGGGGGGAGCATGAATCCATCCAGAAACAGCAGATCAATATTGTCTCTCGAGTTCTGACTCCACATATTAAGTACCTCCATCTTCTCTGGATTCAGATTCAGTTTGTTATCCGTCATCCGCCCTATTACTAGGGGTGTGCACGAAAACAGCTGGCCCGCTTCGTTCCATCACCCCCTCAAACCCCTCTGTCTGATCCGGTCCAGGGGGGTTCGTGAACATTTTCTTTAAAAATAATAATGTTGTTGTTGTTTTTTTACCCCTTCGAGGGAGTTGTTGGAGGTGGTGGTGGGGGGTCTGCGGAGGTTCCCTCTCCCCCCACTGGCTTCCCTTGCAGCCCAAACTGGCCCATTCGGTTGGCTCTTTGGCCCATTCAGGCCTTCCCCCTCCAGCACATTTGGAAGCTGCTGCGACTGCAACTGGCCTCTGCATGACCCAGGCCATGCAGAGGCCAATTGTGCAGGCACAGCAGGCTCCAAAATGGCCACCGCGCCAGAGGGGGAAGGTCCAAAAGGGCTGAAGGGCCGGTTTGGGCTGCCAGGGAGGCCGGTGGAGGGGAGGGGAACCCTCTTGGGAGCAGGTGGTTCTTCAGGTATCCAGGGCCCAATCCATTAATGGCCCCAGTTTTGAACCATTACTGGATTCAGTTCCATTTATTTAGGAACACTCCTCCGTGATTTTTTTGAATGCTTGGTTTATGCATTCATAACCACTAAGTGACGTGTACAGTAGGCTCAGCAATGCTTTCTGCATGAATTGTTGCTTACTATAAAGAAGGTCTCATCAATCCTTGATCTGTGAGTGATGCTACTGTTCATTATCATTATTACTATAAAAAAATAACTGCCTGTATATGTAATATTATAAGCACACTGTCTTTAAAATCTTCCTATTGTGTTTGGCAATCAAGAAAATAATCCTGCTTGGTTTGTGAGATTGACAAAGTGACCTACTGGGCTCTTTCCATTTCTAATTTCTGCAATTCAGTTAACTGTGATAATGCGGCTAATTATCCCATTTTAAACTGATTACACCTGTAAACATTCTTTGATCATTGACCTTATGTGCTCATGTATTTTACTGACACATTTAATGGACCAGAAGCAATAGAAAGAGAGCCAATTACTTAAGTGAAATCTATCTTCATAGCTTTTGTTCAATCACTGAGCAATTTTTTGCTTAGCATAAGTCACAACTACATGATTATTATATGCAAAT
Organism: Hemicordylus capensis; assembly: GCF_027244095.1. Taxonomy (NCBI): domain Eukaryota; kingdom Metazoa; phylum Chordata; class Lepidosauria; order Squamata; family Cordylidae; genus Hemicordylus; species Hemicordylus capensis. The sequence goes on from NC_069659.1 coordinate 81,123,530, forward strand.
TTCAGGTTTTGAGCAGTGGGGCATTTCTCTTCAGCTTTTAAATTCTGATAAGGTCAACAAGGGTCAATTATCCTGATAACCAAAAAGATACCATGAACATTAGGAAGGAAATCTGTATGAGGATGATTCTTTAAAAAGGGGGGGGGGATCTCAAGCACTAAAGCAGCACAATGTAATATGAAGATTCCAGGCATTTCAGCTCATGGAACATGAAGAGCATGTGTCTCTACAAGCCAAAAATGTAAAAAGTTTGCTTTTTTTCATATGATTTCACTGGAGGGACAGAAATCCCAGTTCTATTTTTTTAAAAGCATAGATAATAGTAAGGCATTTGTTTAAAGCACTTAGTTACTAGGTAGGCAAACTAACAAGCATATTAATAGTAATGATAATAGGGGGCAAAGTTTTACATTTTAGATACAAATATTGTTTCTGATAGTGGCAGCTACATTCAAGATGACCCTAAACATTCCTCCTCAGAAGAAAGTCCAGTGAGTTTCTAATAAGCATGCTTAGGATTGCAGTCTTGGTGACACAGACATTCTCCTTTCAAAATCATGTCCTTCATGAGGCATCCAATCACCTCACTGGCTTCTCAAGAGCACATTTCCAGCAAATAAAAAATTCCACATCAGGAATGCTAAATATTTGTAGGGCTAATAAAGATTACACACCTTTAAATCCTAAGATTCCTTGATGGAAATTTGGTTTGTATTCAAGGAAATACTTTTTTGCTTGGAATAATTGATCAAAGATATTCTTTGTTTATTTAAAGGAAGTGCCCAAACATTCACTTCTGTTAATGTCTGAGTCAACATTTCTGTTAGTGGTACTGCAATGCTCTGCAGGTTATCTAGAGATGTTTTTGCACCAAATGAAACAAAAGCCAAAAACTTTCTGGGCAATCATAGGGTTTTCCTGTTTATAGAGATGTTGCCAGGCTTGTAACAGGTCTTTGTAACTAAAGGTATGTCTAGCTAAGGACTTGAGAGAAAGGCAGCTTAACTCCTCTATGTCAAGTACAAGGTGCCTCTTTTGGACACATGGAACTCCCATATCTGATTTGACTTTAAAGGGGTGACTTGATGGCAGTGGCACTATCTGAACAACTTGAGTTGTAATGTCAGATTATTTCTCCCAACTCACTGAGCAACATCCAATCTAATGTAATCATGATGAAGTTACATCAAATTTAATAAGACTTAAAATTAGTCTTGACTAACATGTCTTATAGATCTCAGTGGTGCTTGCTTGCTTGCTTGATTAAGTGCCGTCAAGTCGGTGTTGACTTTTAGCAACCACATAGATTCTCTCCAGGATGATTTGTCTTCAACTTGGCCTTTATGGTCTCTCAGTGGTGCATTCATTGCTGTCGTAACCGAGTCCATCCATTTTGTTGCTGGTCATCTTCTTCTTCTCTTTCCTTCAACTTTCCCCAGCATGATGGACTTCTCAAAGGAGCTGGGTCTTCACATAATGTGTCCAAAGTTTGATAGTTTGAGCCTGGGCAAATGTGCCAACCGTGAAAATTCTGGATTGATTTGTTCTATGATACAGTTGTTTGTTTCCCTGGCTGTCCATGGTATCCTCAAAAGTCTTCTCCAGCACCAAACTTCAAAGCGTCAATGCTTTTTCTATTTTGCTTCTTCAAAGTCCCACTTCCACATCCATAGAGAGTCATGGGGAAAACCATTGTCCAAACGATTCTAATCTTTGTAATAGATTAGACACATCACAGCAGTTTAATATCCTTTCCAGGGCCTTAAGTGAAACCCTACAAAATGCTAGTCTGCGGCGTTTTTCTTGGCTGCTGGATCCTTTACTGTTGATGGTTGACCGTAAAAGGCAGAATCTATCCACCACCTCAATGTTTCCATTATCAGTTCTGAGGCTGGTTGCTGTACCCATTGCCATTAATCTAGTCTTCTTTACATTTAGTGGTAGTCTCATTTTTTCACTGTGCTCCTTGACTTTCATTACTAGAGCTTGCAGATCATCCGCATTCTCAGCTATCAGAGTGGTGTCATCAGTGTAGTGCAGGTTATTGATGTTTCTTCCTCCAACTTTAAAACCACGCTCATCTTCTTCCAATCCAGCTTCTCTATGTATATGTTCAGCATATAAATTGAATAAAGAAAAATAAAGTATACAGCCTTGTCTTACACTTTTGCTGATCTGGAACCAGCCTGTTTCCCCATGTTCTATCTGGACTGTGCCTTAGTCATGACGAAATGGTCTTGATGTTGTCCACAGCATGGGGAGGCATTGGGGTGAAGCATTTAATGACATATGCAGCAGAACCCTAGTATCCTATTTGACTGAAGTTTCTCTGGAGCACCTATCATAAGCACCAGGAGGTGGGCAGGACACCCACTGTACACTCTGTGTTGTGCTAAAACGGGAACAAGAAAGCAAGTCTATTAATGTCAACAGTAGATGGCAGGTATTAACACATAGCTAATGTGTTCTTGTTCCCAGCCTTTTTAGAGTAAAACCCTTTAAAAGTCCTGATAGTAGGTCATGCCTTTTGACAACAGGTGAGCAGACAATGAGCCCTTTCTCATGACCAGTGAGAAAGAGCAAGAAGGTGAGTGGAGAGGAAGCCTCAAAAAGCTTACCTCCCCGCAGACAATCAGGTCCTTCCCTCTGGGCAGGCAGATCAGTTGCTGCCAGTTGCTGCTGCCGGTTGCTCCAAGGGTTGGGGTGCTGGACGCTTCCCATGTTGACCTGCCCCCTGGAGCTCCCATAATGCAGCATGTGAATGTGCAGTGCATTATGGGGATCCCCCTCCCCAGAGCTGACCAGGAGCTCTGCAGTTGGCCAGCTGTGGCTGAAAGCTCACTCTCCTAACTTCATTTTAGAGGAAGGCTCTGTAGGTGGGTTTGCCATGGCAGTGCCACCGGGATCGGGCCCAATCCCAGCGTACTCACACATGTAAAACTGGACTGACTTCCTTGTCACAATAAGGAAGCTTCAATATCAGCTTAGGAAGTTATGTTTTGGCAACTATCAAGAGGAAGTGTCAATGAGAAATGTTGTATACTCAACTTCTGCCCACAATACTTCATTGGTTGATCCACCTGTGAGAATAATTTACTACTGGATACCTGAACATCAAAATATAGTGGGATGCAATTAGTAGACAGAGTTGCATATTATTGTCAAAGGAAAGCCATGACCATCTCATGCATGAATCTGGACATTGATAATGAAATTCTACCCAATGTCAGCTATATGCTCTGAAATCAGAATTCTTCATTATGACTGAGATGGATCATTTATTTAATGTAATGTAATGTAATTTATATATTGCCTGACTCCAGAGGCTCCAGGCAGTTCACAAAAACATACAGGCATCATAAAGGCCTGGAGCATATCTGCCTGCCAACCAATGATGTTCTGTAGGAAAAAAACTGAGCACACATCACCACTCAATGACGCTTCTTCTCAGTATTTGTTGAGGCCAAGCTGAGTTCCTCCTGATACTGGTTGTTAGTCAGTGGACAGGAAAGCATTTCTTACTTCGATATCCATCCATCTGAATACTGCCCCAAGCTTGTCAGGGAGGATGTAGTTTGCCTGTCTGTCAGCAGCTCTGCTATTTTCCTGCAAGAATTGCAACTAGTCTCTCCATGAGTGAGTGAGGAAAAGTGTGCCAGCTAAAGCTAGGAATATTCATGACAGAGACCAGTGGGGTTCTGTATGTCAAGTTTGGAAACAAGTTTATGAATCCAGATTAGATTGACTAATGCCTTATGTCATCTCACAAAGATGGTGTCACAGAAGTTTCCTAGAGGCCCGAGGAAGTTGGGAGTGATGGTTTCAGAAGGGGAAAAAGCGCCAATCTTTAGAGAAAGAGGGCAAAAAGAAGAGCATACAGTATGTTATATTATATATAACATACTGTATATATAATAACACATTCCAACTTGACAGTATGATACAAGAACTTCAATCTGAAAGATTGTCAATATATTGTGTTGTACCCATTATGTCTTTGAAGGGAAATTTCTTGTATGTAGAAATTGATGTGTTTGTTTATCTTTGGATATTGGCAGGTTGTGGCTGGGAGAAAATGGTTTCTTTTGCTTGTGCCATGTTCTTCACTCTGGAAGAATGTGCACTTCTGGAGTGTGCTGAGGTTTTCATCCTACTGTGCATATTGACTATTTTATGCAAATAAATGGCATGCTATTCACAAATAATTTGGAATGTAACGGGATTTTCTTTTTTTATGTCTGCAAGGCATATTGTTAATCAATAAGGTGATTATATGGTTTCATTTCAATGGTAATATTCATTTTATGGTGTTTTTGTTGGCTCTTTTATAGAGACTGTGAACCTCATGTCACACAGCCTGGGGCCTTTCCAACAGGACTTCCTTTCCACAATTTCCTAATTAGTCTCTTGAAAAAAAACGATTTAAAGAAACAAGGGAAGGACAATGCTAAAATTACATAGAAATTTAATGTAGTTTTCTGAATTCAGTGAAAGAAAAAGAATGATTGTTTTTTTTTAATCAAATACTTTAATTATTTTGAGCATTAAACCAGTTTCTGGATGGTGGGGACACTCTACCCTAATTAGGCAATACAGGGCTTCCAGCACTTTTGGTATTTTTAAGAGCATTGCAGAAACCTAAGGGAGCAATTAATAGTGACATGTTATCCTTGTTTATTAAGCCAGTTGCCTCTCCAAATAATTCTCAGCTATGTTTGCTTCTTTTGTTGCACTATGAGAGAGGCAGAGGATAGGCAGACAGGTATTCTTAGATCTTAAATGACATTTCTCCTTCTAGGAGGGAAGAGTTTTAAGCCCCCTTTACGTATTATCTTAGAGGACAGTGTATTCACATACACAGTCCAAAGTGGAATGGAAATCCCCACATCAGTGGGTCAGTCATTTTCCTCCCTCCCTCCCCTTCCCACACCACTCATGCTTACAGCCTTTGTCTGAAGAAGTGAAGGCTGTAAGCGTGAGCAGCGCAGAAGGCAGCATGGGGGAATGATTGATATGCTGGGGGGTGGGACTTCCATTCCTGCTTTGGATTGTATAAAATAATGTGTGAAGAGGGGTTTTTTCAGTTCTTCTAGTCCAATCTTCTAGTCCAGTAAAGGCCAATCTGTCTCTAAATCAGGCCAGACTGAGGATTTGTTGTTGCTGTTGCTGTGGTGGTCATTGTTATTTTGCATGGCATGTCTCTATACAGTCTTTATCCCATCACCAGTACAATTAAAAAAAAAAAAAAGCACCTTCTGAGGTGGAGAAGATCATTCCAACTGCATGATGAGTCACTGCACACAATTAGCTTAGTATGTGATTATAACTGGGAATGAATTAAAACCAGTTCCATATGGTGATTATAGCATATAGGCCTGCTTTGGGATGAAATTTAAGATTGCCAGTGTACAAAATGTCTACAAAGGCATATCTGAGGCTGTGAAATAGAAACTCATGCCAGCCGCACCAAAGAAGTGAGTTTTCTAGAACTAGACATATAAATGTGCTTCCTTTTCTTCCAGGAAACTTTCCCACAGGGATTTTGCTGAGTTCTACCACCAACAATGCCAGAGATGAGAAGGCCATGCAGCAACAGAAACCTTTCCACTTCTGCCCTTTCTGTGTTCAGATGCACAGGTATCTTTTGTATCCTGCCAGCCAAGGTGTTCCTTCTTTCCAGTTACTGCTATATAGAGTTAACACAAAGTGGACTAATACTAAGGCTCATAGCATTGTATTTGTCACTTCTATCCATCTCTGTGTGTTTCCTCTCACATACATCATTTATCTTCATTCTTCAAGACAGTTCTTTATCCTTATAAGCACTTTACAGCTTCTACGATGCTTGCTGACCTTGTAGAATGTCACTCACTGTGGTCAGGAATTTGTGTCTGTGTGTGTGTTAGGTAAATCCTGCCTACAACTTCTCCATCAGTGCTTTGTACTGTTTCCTACACACACAAGAAGTCCTCCATACAGATCTTCATGATTTATTGAGATCCAATTTTTAAAAACAATCTTCTCTTCCTTGGAACGACTCCACCAAACTTTAGTATTCTCCCAGACAATGTAAGGATTATTTAAATGTCTGTTTGTAAAAATAACTATGACACATTTTATAGATTTCCTTTTAAAACTCAGAAGGCCAGGCCTAGTCCTATAGGCTATGTAGCTGAAATGATCTCTGGGAAACATGTCAGCCTCTCTGAGTTCCTCAGAAGATGTGCTCTATAAGTGTAAAAAACAACAAATAAAGTTTGGAGGACAATCCAGACAGCCCTATATGTATATCATTAGGTATACACAACTCTCAGTGCAGTTTCCTCACTGAAGGAAACCATGATTAGCAAATCACCACATATTTTTGGGTGGGGTGGAGGAAAGACACTTTCTTGGGGGAGGGACTATTTATTATTTATTTATTTATATGGGTTATTTATTTATTTATATGGGTTTGGTGGGGTGTTCAGTAAAATGAGGATGAGACTCTTCAAATACTTGGGTGGGGGGAACTGCAACTCTGTCTGAGTACAGCTCTATGTATGCAGAGGGCAGCCACTTGGCCACTTGGGATGTGCGAATCGATTCGGATACAAATCGATTTGTACCCGAATCTAGCTGATTCGGGTGATTCAGAGACAAAACGAATCACCCCTGTGGTTCATTGGCTAGATTCGGGTACAAATCGAATCGCGGCTGATTCAATCCGAATCGATTTGGGTTTCGGATCTGTCCTATTAATTTCCCCAGATTCCCAGCTTTCATTTAAAAAAAAAAGCTAAGCTCTAGCCCTTATAGAAGTGGAGTTATGGAGCAAAATGTGTGGTCACTATTTTTCAAGTGTTCGGATTCTTTGGTGTATAATAACTTTCACTCAATGAATCCTTATGAGGATTCATTATGCACCTTCATTTCTTCTATTCATTTTGAGTGTCTTTTAGACAGTGCCAATTGTCAACTGCCATGTGCCAACTACATTTAAGTGCCTAATGGGTAGAGGCTACCACCCAAATTGCAGAGGGATTGGGCAAAGGGCTGGTTTTTGGTGAATTGTTGAAGTTTTCCATAGGAAATCATGTAGGTTTCAGCAGCCCCATAACTGCACTTGGGGTTGCTGGGGTGGCCCAGAGTGAGTGGTGGTGTGGTGGTGAACAGAGGGTGCTAGCCACCCCCATGGGTTTCTAGCCCATGGGGTTCAGGGTTCTGTTGTTTCTGAGGTGTTCTGAGTGTAGATTCTCTGGTAGCAAATGAGATTTTCAATACAAACCATGAATCCACTCTCATTTGCTACCATAGAATCTACACTCAGACCACCTCAGAAATAACAGAACCCTGTACCCCATGGGTTAGCAACCCCATGGGAGTGGCTGGCACCCTATGTGCACTACACCACCACTCACTCTGGGCCACCCCAGCGCCCTCCAAGTGCACTTATGCGGCTGCTGAAACCTCCATTATAGCTTATAGGGGAAAACCTTAAAGATGAGTAAACTTCAACTATTCACCAAAAACCAGCCCTTTGCCCAATCCCTCTGCAGTTTGGGTGGTAGCCTCCACCCATTAGGCACTACCGCCTCACCACACTCTTCCAACCCAGATTCCACGTTATGCCCCAAATCTTCCTCAAAGACACTGAACCTTCAACTATTCACCAAAAACTAGCCCTTTGCCCAATCCCTCTGCAATTAGACAGCCAGCATGGTGTAGTGGTTAGAGTGCTGGACTAGGACCGGGGAGACCCGAGTTCAAATCCCCATTCAGCCATGAAACTAGCTGGGTGACTCTGGGCCAGTCACTTCTCTCTCAGCCTAACCTACTTCACAGAGTTGTTGTGAAAGAGAAACTCAAGTACGTAGTACACCGCTCTGGGCTCCTTGGAGGAAGAGCGGGATATAAATGTAAAAATAATAATAATAATAATAATAATAATAATAATAATAATAATAATAATAATAATTTGGGTGGTAGCCTCCACCCATTAGGCACTACCACCTCACCACACTCTTCCACCCCAGATCCCACTTTATGCCCCAAATCTGCCTCAAAGACACTAAACCTTCAACAATTCACCAAAAATCAGCCCTTTGTCCAATCCCTCTGCAATTTGGGTGGTAGCGTCCACCCATTAGGCACTTAACTGAAACTGAGTAGTACCTCACTGCCTTGTGGGTGGGACTGGGGTGTAGTTGGCACATGGCAGTTGACAATTGGCACTATCTAAAAGGCAGTCAAAATGTGAAAAGTTATTATACACCAAAGAATCCTAACACTTAAAAGTGAAAAGAGTGAAAGTTATTATACACCAAAGAATCCTAACACTTAAAAAATAGTGACCACACATTTTGCTCCATAACTCCACTTCTATAAGGGCTAGAGCTTAGCTTTTTTTTTTAATGAAAGCTGGGAATCTGGGGAAATTAATAGGACAGATCTGAAACCCAAATCGATTCGATTCGGATCAGCTGTGATTCTGATCCGAATCGAATTTGGGGTGATTCGGATGGGTCAGATTCTGATCCAAATCGAATCAGGGTTGTTTCGATTCGGTTACAAATCAAAACACAGAAAATCTGAATTGCACATCCCTATTGGCCACTGTGGAGGGAAAGGATGCTGGTCTTGATGATCCTTTAATCAGATCCAGCAGGGCTGCTCTAACCAAAAGAAAACCCAGTGCTTGAAACAGTATGCCGAGGGGCAGGAGGATACAGCAGAGTGGTAATGGATCATGACCTTGAAAATGGTTACAATAACTCTAACAACATTTTTAATCTGATCAAATGGTAGGAAATTGTGACAAGACAATTTGACAAGGTGCTGTTTTCTTTTAGATTTTTGTTTCCTGGTAGAAGTATGTTATCAGCTCTCTGTCTATTTCTGTGAGAAGGTTGAAGTTCATTGTAACTTATGTTGTTCCCAAGAATGAATTACCATACTGTCTCTACAAGGTTTTAGCTACTTCTTGGTGGCATTTTTCTTTGTGCACATATCTGGCTGTCATATATATGCATTTCATTCTCTGCTTCAGCTTCCCTTGACATTGTCTCTGCATTAGTTGAGCTTTATTCCATGCTTCTACATTCTTTTCTATCTTCAGATTATTTTATAATAGCACTCTGCATTTCATTAGTACTTCTCTCTCGGAACTATATAATATCCAGATATTAATTCCTGGGTTGTTTGTTTGTTTGTTTACAATAGACCCAAAGGAGACCTGGCTATACTTCTAGGCTTTGTAGCAAGAGAAGCTCATTAAAGAGACACTAAATTGCCAACAAAGTTATTTAATTTGCCTTTCTGACATTCTTTAAGAGGCATGGAACACACTCAATTAGGTATAAAAAAACCTTAACTTTTAAAAAACAATTTCATAGCCCAATGCAAGAAGATGGCAGTTGACATCCAGACTAAAGTTGCACTAGGGCAATGAACAAAGATGTACACATACACACACAGAGGCCACATAGCTAATTAGGTGCTTAAAGTTGTGCAATCTCTTGAAGTCTTGGTTCTCTTGCACAAACATTGTGCTTGCTCATCAAAGATAGCTGATTGTTTTACTTCATTTCCTGGAACATATCTTGGCTGAGGAACAGAGGTGTCCCCATAATTGAGCAAAAATGTGCAAAGGATGTGTGCCCTGGGGTCCCAAAAGGCCACCTTTGCTGCCTCCGTTGTGGGGGCAATGAAGGGGCAGTGGGATGGAAAACGTATGGTGAAAAGGGGTGGCAGGAGGGAGGCAGCCAGGAGCAGAGGTGCTCTTACCCCTGGACATGGAGGGCCAAAGTCCAGGGCCTCCACACCCCCTTGGCCCCTCCAAATAGTCTTTAGTCTGTCCTGGGTGGTGTGGTTTGTGCTCTCAATAACCTGTGTGTTAAAAAATGATGATTAACTTGCCACGGTGGGGGGAAGGGGGCTCCAAAAGCCATTAGGTCCAGGCTCCAAAATTACCTAGCCGCATGTCTGGCCAGGAGTGAAGGGGTGGCAGACAAGGAAGAGGTGTGGATCAAACAGGTGGCAGGACAGAAAAGTTTTTATGTGACGGAGTGGCAGGGTGGAAGCAGCCAGGAGTGAAGGGGCGATGGGGAAAGGAAGAAACATGGAGCAATGGGGTGGTAGGATGGAAGAAACGTGGATTGAAGGGGCAGCAGTGGGAGCGAAGCACTAGCAGCAAAGAGCAAAGGGTACAGCAGGGTGCTCTGGATTGTGCAACCAGGCTACCTTCAGCCTGGCTGTGCCACTGCTGAGGTAGAGGCTTCAGAGCAGGAGGTGTGCCACTGGTTGTGCAAATGCACTGCTCTGTAATGCAAGCTCCTGATTTAGTGGAACTAGCCAGCACAGCATCCTAATGCCAGATGTTTGCACTAGTGCAGGATTAGTCTGGATGGCAGCCAACAACTATAAAATGCAGTTGCAAGAAATCTTGGACAGTACTTAAAGCTTGAAATCAGTTCTGGAAAATCAATATGTGCACTGCCATGCCTATTTGAGGTGCAATTTATTTTCAGGTAAGTGTGGCAAAGCTTAAAATGTTCTTGCTTGATAAAAGTGTTGATAATCACAGGTAAAAGGCATATATGATGCAAGGCAGGTATGCCAATTGAGACTGAAGCACAAAATAGGAGACACAACAAGGAAGCCCTTACCTCTTGCAGAAGCCAGCCTTACTTCTCCAAAGAAGAGATTTTCTGGTTTGGGCTATTTAGAGGCATTAAAGACCCCTTGTAATGCTCAGGCAGACATCACAATGCTCAGTAGAATTGGCCCTGCCTCCCAACTTCAAATGGATGCAACTGAATGTTCTCTTAAGAGCTAGCTGGGATAGCAGCACGTATTTTCCAGCTATGTACTGCCATGCCTACTTCAATGTTAATTCGCATAGGGATATTTACATTTCACATAGGCATTGCAGAGCACATCCTGATTTTGCAGAACTGATTTAATTTGTGCCTCTTCTTTTACAATTTTGGCATGTAGGTGTGGAAAAATTTGCAGGTATTGAAATGCCTTCTTCAGCATGAACATCACAGGTACAGTAACTCTGTGCTTACTTGCCTCTGGTGACCTTATGAGTTTAATCTGGAATTCTGAATTAAGCAAGACTTCACTCAAACAAGATAATGAACTGAAATAATCCTAGATTTATTTAGTATGGAATATAGAACAGATTAAACATTCTGGCCACCCTGGACATATCTGAAGTGGCATCACTGGCCCAGCTATCTTTCTGTGTCTTTTATGCAAGTTCTATTCAGGTACCAGGAACAGGGCTTTGTCACAACAGGGCTTTGTTGTGGCATCAAAGTGATTGTGGCATCAAATTTTCTCTCCACGTAGATTTGCTAAGTGTCTACCCTGCCTGATTTTAAGCTTCCTGGGTTCAGGGCTCTGAGACGGCTATTTGCCCCAGGAATGGAAGCTTCCATTGGTCCATCCATCTGTACAGAGTGTGCAATTGCAATTTCAACGTT